>NC_086452.1:443411788-444011788 GCF_028390025.1 Pseudophryne corroboree
TAAAACTCGTTGCGTATGATAAATGGTGCTCCAGCCAATCAGCTCCCAAGTGTCATTTTTCAAACACAGGACAGGAGCTGATTGGCTGGAACACCATTTACACAATGAGTTTTAAGTAACTAACACTCGTTGATAAATGAGCGTCAAAGTTCCAGCCAATCAGCTCCTAGCTGCCATGTTACAGACTGTGTTTGAAAAATGACAGTTAGGAGTTGGTTGGTTGGTTGGTTGGTAGTTTATCTCTCTCCACTTTATCATCTCCAAGGCTTAGTACATCTGCCCCTAAATGTCTTTTATATCTGACCCTGGAATTGAAACAGCAGCAGAGGCTTGCTTGTGGCCTGCACGTCATAAACGCTGCTTACTACAGGCTGCTGACGTTACTGTGGCTTTTCAGAGTTCAGGGACCAGTCCTACCAGCTGGTCAGTGGCACTTGGATAAAGCTGAGACTTTCTCCTATATTAATAGGAGCCAGTAGCGGATCTTGCTACGGACAAGCAGGATTTTTGCCCGGGGCGCCGCCGCAAGATCCGCTACTTGTGCCACCCGGTGCTGTTTAGATGCTTGGTGCTGTGCAGTGTGGGAGCGGCACATAGACACTAGAGGTCATAATTGACCTCTAGTGTCTGTGCGGTGCTATGGGAGAGACGTCATGACGTCTCTCCCATAGATCCAAGGAGCGGCGCCGGTGGCCGGAGACGGAGGGCAGCAGCAATCGGGAAGCAGGAGCGGGGATTGTAAGTATTAACTTATTTTTAGATATTTCTTTTATTTTTTTTGTAAACTGTGCAACTAGGGGGCACAGTGCTGGGGGCAATACTACTGTGGGCACAGCTACAGGGGGCATAATTGACCACGCCCCTTCTCCATGAAGCCACGCCCCTGTTTTTTCATCCGGGGCGCCGCAAGGTCTAGATCCGGCCCTGATAGGAGCACAGACCATCCATCCAGCGCACTTCCTGATCATATTGAGATTGGCAAGTGGAGCATACTTGCTAATAAATAACTGCCTGGAGGCGGCTGCTGGTAGTAGGGATGGCCATCGGTGGGTTATCCATCGATGGTACCATTGATGGATAACATCGAAGGTGTAAAACCATCTGTAAGGGATGGGTTTTACCCATCAATGGTCAGCCCTGCATTACTGTGCAATGAAATGAGGGCCAATCAGAGCACGGGGGTGTGGCTTAGCAGGTTGCAGGGCGTGGGGTTAAGCTTCGTGCCCTGACACTTTGAGAATAAAAAAAAAAACCAGTAGCACTGAACCATCGATGGTGGGAAACCATCTGGTTCTCCCCCATCGGTGGTAAAAGTATTCGACATCGGCCATAGACCATCGATGATCTTGAAATATCGATGGTCGATGGTGTCGAAGTCAAAAATATTACATAGAAAGACATACAAACTCTACACATATATAAGTTGCTATACTTGCAAATACGCGCAGCGAGCACACCAATATATGGTAACACGCATTTACACGGACATGCCAGAGATGGATTCGACACTTATTTCATACAGTACATAATTATAATAATATCAAGCGCCAGACATCATAATGATTTAATATTATATAATGAAGTAATGTCATGTATGTGTATTATTTGAACGAAGCAAGATAGACCTGTCATATTTACTATTAAAGCAACCAGATTAATGTGTAGATTCATTTGATACTTGTTATTAAGTTGTAGGACATTGCAACAAGGAGTTATGATTAAATGTATGAAAGCTAAAATCACTATTAGGATGGTGGACAGGAAGCTCAGACCAGCCCCTTTTGATGTCTTCAAGGTTGAACCTGTTTAGCATACAAATAAACTAGTGACTCATCATGAATGAGAAAGTTCCCTCCCCCAAAACTAGATAACACATTGCAGAGACACACAGTTCTCAGTTGCTGTTTTGTATCAGACGATTATGCAGTTGCTGCCAGATCAGTTCCTGTATTTATTTGCAGAGAGAAAGAGAAATATTAAGAGGAGGATGCATTGAAAGATATGGTAATTGTATCGCTGGCCTGTAACTGTACGTAACTGTATGTATTTATGTATGTATGTATGTATTAACTGCTTACTGTATGAGTTGTAACCATGTAACTGTAGGTATACTGTACATTGTAATATATTGAATCCATATCCTTTTAATAACAAATATATACATCAATGAGCTTTGGAACTCAGATAATGTGTGGGTGTATTGTTTTATCTTATGGGATGCAGTGTTTTGCTATGTATAGCGCACATTCATGGCACATGGTAATAAGAGGTGCAGGCGTTTACAATATATATTAGAGCGAGCATTTTAAATATTTGTTAGAAAGCAATTTGGTATTTACAGATGAGGGCTCTTTCGGGATATCATGGTCTTAATGATGCACTGTACATTAAAAACGCGACGCTGTGGTCGATCAGCTTGTGGTGGACGCATCGTGAAGCTGAGAAAATCATATCCGTGTGTTCTGTTGTGTTATCAGTAAGCCAATGATATGAAAATTCAAGGGACAATGTGTTTCTCATATTTAAGATGCTAAAATGTATTTTTATTGTTGCAAAACAAAGTTCAAATAAGTCATATTGTGTTTGATTCAGATTGGATTGTTTATCTGTTAAGTAGATTTAAAAGTACATTTAAAAGTTGCTGCATAGCCTTGATATAGTTTTTTTTTTTTTTAAACTCAGGCCTAAAATAACTTGCTTGTATAATGTATGATTTCTTTGTGACAAAGGAAGCCGCATGGTCTGTACTCCATTTTGGACTAACCACATGGCCTGTCCACCATCTTGTGTAAACCTCATGGATGTGGAAGGGGGAGGAGCAGTGACCATTTTAGGAAGGTCATTTTCTAAATAGCTGATTTTCAGTCTGCTCAGAACAATCAGTTTCCTTTGTCACATCAAGCACCATTTATGAGTTACCAATGCATTTATTTAACCCATGCCATAGTCAATTACAAATAGTTTCAATTGGGCCTAGTGAGAGTAAATGGTGAGATAAATGCTTGGCTTGGTGTAAGAGATTACACACAGAAAAAAAAGAAAACTACTTTTTTTTTTTTTTTTATTCTTTCCCAGGATTTAGTTAACTCTCTGTTTGCTATAAGATAGGCATTGAAATGCTAATTAACTGGTTCAACCACTAGTACAGGCAGGCAAAACATCTTTGATATGCAAATTAGAAGCACTGAATGGGTAAGGTGTCACATAGCAGGCCAGTGAATGATACATATATATAATATTATTATAATTATGTGTATATTTATATCAGTGTATGCAAGATGGCTATCCAATCTGAATCATATCATTTAAATTATAGATTATTGCAGTCATTATAGATCTGTGTGAAATCGGATACATTTGTTGCTATATAGGTAAATTTGAAATAAATGTATTTAAGGGAGTAAGTGTAAAGACATGAAACGAAGTTCTGGCCTAGTTGTTAAGAAAAAAACTGGGTGTTGTGTTAAGTGAGCGATTATAGTTAGTATTGCTCACATTTATAGAGACTGTGTGGATTGTTTTATTGCGTACGCACATTGGTACACGTGGTAATTACGCAAGCTTGCGTAGGGTTGTGTGCGCATAATAAAAGCACATGATATTTGTTCAATTAAGGTGGGATAGTAGACATTTAATACAATAGCACATAACTATCCGATTTCAAAAGCAGGTTACTCTAAATTTAGAGTAAACACCTCTGGGGGTAAACACCTCTGGGGGTAAAGCTGCCAATCAGAACGAGTGAAAATTTTCTGTACAGAAAAACAAAGTATATTTGAATGAGTGAAAGCGGAGTGAGTGGAGCTGAACCCAGGAACTGAAGTGGTCTAAGTGGCTGGAGTGGTAACACTGGGTTAGTAGAGGCCCGGTGGCGTAGGGTTCGCTACCTTGCGTGATTAGAACTAAGTGGTCTTAGTGATCTGAATTGGTCTAAGTGTCCCATACAACTAAGTGATCTGGAGTGGTCTAGGTCAGGTGGTCTACAGCAATCGTAGGGCATATAGATAACCAGTATCTATAGGCTGTGCTATTGCATCGCATGTCCGTGTGTTCTGCACAGCACAACGTGATACCATTGTGTCATATGCGCTGTGGAAGAGCATACGCAGACGTGATTG
This sequence comes from Pseudophryne corroboree, assembly GCF_028390025.1. Classification (NCBI taxonomy): domain Eukaryota; kingdom Metazoa; phylum Chordata; class Amphibia; order Anura; family Myobatrachidae; genus Pseudophryne; species Pseudophryne corroboree. The sequence continues at coordinate 443,415,907 of NC_086452.1, forward strand.
TATAGACAAAGGGGTTTTTCTTTGATAACGTCGGGAAATCTCCCTGGTGGGATTCACTGGAAAGGGTGAAGGATAGTTATCTAATTTTTCTGTTTTTCACCCTACAAACAATTCCAGTTGAAAGATACCGAAAAGGAATTTTTCGCTGCCTCTCTCAGGAAAATATTCCAACAGAACTTCCACCGAAAGAAATTATGGTGCTGTAAGGTCTGATAGGAGCCCTAAGTTGGGTACATCGCCTTCGCTATCGACAGTGTATGGTAGTACCGGCCAACGTGGGCGAGAGTGGGTGGAAGCGCTCGGAGAACTTTCACCGTCGCCTTATATTGAGTATTTTGGTATTTGTGGGAATAGCCGAGAAGGCAAAACCCACAAATGATGGGAGCCAGTTGCTCAACTAAGGGACGGGACGTATGGTAGGCAGGGTTCAGGCAGAAGAGTTGGGACCGAGAAGGTTAGACTTAAAACCGAGAAGGTATTATGTGTGGAAAATATGGTCCACACGCTGAAGTTTTTTGCAATGAATGGTTATGTATGATTGACAAAGATAGGGTACCATTCCCTAGGGTGGGCAGCTTTGAACCAGAGGTATTGCAGAACTTAAGGATAAGGATATGTCTGATAAAATCCCGAAAACAAAGGGTCAGACATACAAATTGTTTAAACCTGTGGCAGCAAGAGGGGTTGGTGAATTTTATCCTAAGGTATTGCAGGTGGTATGTCTAACCAAAGTCATATAAGACAAGAATGGAAATATAAGAACTGTTTGAACTGTAGCAACAATAAACAAGTAGGAAAAAAAAAAGAGAATGCAAGTACACCGCCATATGTAGATGTGGAAGCAGTTACGGACAGCATACAAACTATAGAAAATATGAAAAATATGAAAAATATGACTGTAACCTATATATGTACTAATGAATGTTGAAGTTTTATTTAGGAGGAGAAAGTGACCTGATTGTTTTCAGCCATTTCTCATGTACCCAGAAGAGCATCCAAACGGTAAAAGAAGAGCAGTAGCCTGTGGGGGAAGTGGCTGAGACCAGTGGAACAGGTAAGTATGGTATCATTCGTGTACATATATAGTAAAACCCAAAAATAAGACAAAAAAAATCAAGAAAGTAACGTCAGAAATGGAGAAAACCCTGTCCGCACATTAGTATTTGCCAGTAGGAAAGCGGACAGAGACAAGGTAACCCCTGGGTATTTCTTTCAGTTACCATATAAGAAGTATTCATTCCTAGTAATGCCCCTAGTCAAGATGAGCTCGGAAATGTTTGTTGGACCATGTACTGACCCTTAATACGGGATGAGTAGGATTGAATGAATACTTCGCATGACCTAGAAGCTTGTTAAACTTTTCTTTTTTTTTTTTTTTGTCTTTTGCAGTAATAGAAAACTCTCCATCTGGATAAGATCACTTGTAAACACTAATTCGGCAAATGGGAGGTGGCTGTCTCTGTGCTAATGGACGGGCTCAATAAGGCATTGAGGGTCAGGGTGCAGACTTCTTTGCCAAATTGGAAAGGGGTCACAGTAGCTAATCTTAGATAGTGTGCTATTGAACATCACAAGAATAGTGTTAGGCGCAGAGAACAACAGGTGGAGAGGTTGAGGAAGGTAAGTATACAGGCACATACAGGAAAGACCCATCAGTCCAAACCCCAGATCCCTAATGGTCAATAATATGTTACACTTGTAGGAAGGAAGGGCATTTTGCCAGAGATTGTAGGAGTAGTAGAACACATAGTCAATATAGACCCCCTAGACAGAAAATACAAGCCACATTATTAAACACATAGGGGTATATGCAATTGCGGTCGAATTCCCGAAATTGTCGAATTTCGGGTCATTTTCGCCCAAAAAAAAAATTCGCCTATGCAATTCAGTGCTTTCCGACCAAAAAACGGACTTTCAAAATTCGACTTTTTGAAATTCGCATTTTTGCAAATTCGACTTTTCTGCAATGATACAAGTGCTGCAATTCGACAAAAGCATATTCAATTCAAGTTTGGAAATTCGACAGCAGTGCTTTTAGACAGCAAATTCGTCATTTTCAATCCGCCACACTTTGGAGGGTGAAAACAATAAAAATAAATTTAAACATGTTTTTTTGGTGTTTTTTTTTTTAGGAATAGCATATCTATTTATATTAGAAGGGATTAGGTACTTTTTTTTTTTTTTTTTTGGAGGCACAAATATTATTTATATATTTTTTAAAATATTATTTTTTTTTATTTTTTTTTTATTGCTGGAACGGTAAAATCCTTTAAAAAAATGGCGTGGGGTCCCCCCTCCAAAGCATAACCAGCCTCGGGCTCTTCGAGCTGGTCCTGGTTCTAAAAATGCGGGGAAAAAATTGACAGGGGATCCCCCGTATTTTTAAAACCAGCACCGGGCTCTGCGCCTGGTGCTGGTGCCAAAAATACGGGGGACAAAACGAGCAGGGGTCCCCCGTATTTTTCACACCAGCATCGGGCTCCACTAGCTGGACAGATAATGCCACAGCCGGGGGTCACTTTTATGCCGTGCCCGGCGGCCGTGGCATTAAATATCCAACTAGTCACCCCTGGCCGGGGTACCCTGGGAGAGTGGGGACCCCTTCAATCAAGGGGTCCCCCCCCCCAGCCACCCAAGGGCCAGGGGTGAAGCCCGAGGCTGTCCCCCCCCATCCAATGGGCTGCGGATGGGGGGGCTGATAGCCTTTTGTGATAATGAAAAGAATATTGTTTTTTCCAGCAGTACTACAAGTCCCAGCAAGCCTCCCCCGCAAGCTGGTACTTGGAGAACCACAAGTACCAGCATGCGGGAGAAAAACGGGCCCGCTGGTACCTGTAGTACTACTGGGAAAAAAAATACCCAAACAAAAACAGGACACACACACCGTGACAGTAAAACTTTATTTCATACGTCGACACACACATACTTACCTATGTTCACACGCCGACATCGGTCCTCTTCTCCATGTAGAATCCACGGATACCTGAAAATAAAAGATCAATATACTCACCTCAGCCATGGTCCAGAGATACATCCACGTACTTGGCAAAAAAAGAAAACGAACACACGGGCCACCGGACTGAAAGGGGTCCCATGCTGACACATGAGACCCCTTTCCACGAATGAGACCTGTCAGTGACAGCTGTCACACAAAGGTCTGTAAAGCCAATCAGGAAGCGCAACTTCGTTGCGCTCACCTGATTGGCTGTGCGCTGTCTGAACTCAGACAGCGCATCGCACAGCCCCGTCCATTTTATTCAATGGTGGGAACTTAGCGGCTAGCGGTGAGGTCACCCGCCGGTCAGCGGCTGACCGCGGGTAACCCCACCGCTAGCCGCTAAGTTCCCACCATTGAAAGTAATGGAGCGGCTTTGCGATGCGCTGTCTGACAGCTCAGACAGTGCACAGCCAATCAGGTGAGCGCCACGGAAGTAGCGCTTCCTGATTGGCTGAAGGGACTTCAGTGACAGGAGTCACGTGATGTCCCGGCATTCGGGAGAAAGGGGTCTGATGTGAAAGCATGGGACCCCTTTTAGTCCGGTATGGAGCGGGTGTTCGGTTTGTTTTTTTAACAAGTACGTGGATTTATATCTGGACGTGGATGTACCTCTGGACGCTGGAAGGTGAGTATAATTTTTTCACAGGTACCCTCGGATCGTCGGAGACCGTGGCAGTCGGCGTGTCAACATAGGTAAGTATGTGTGTGTCGGTAGTGTGTAGTAAAGTTTTACTATCAAGGTGTCTGTGTACTGTTTTTATTTGGGTATTTTTTTTCCAGTAGTACTACAGGTACCAGCGGGCCCGTTTTTCTCCCGCATGCTGGTACTTGTGGTTCTCCAAGTACCAGCTTGCGGGGGAGGCTTGCTGGGACTTGTAGTACTACTGAAAAAAACAATATCTTTTTATTATCACAAAAGGCTATCAGCCCCCCCATCCGCAGCCCATTGGATGGGGGGGGACAGCCTCGGGCTTCACCCCTGGCCCTTGGGTGGCTGGGGGGGGGGACCCCTTGATTGTAGGGGTCCCCACTCCCCCAGGGTACCCCGGCCAGGGGTGACTAGTTGGATATTTAATGCCACGGCCGCAGGGCACGGCATAAAAGTGACCCCCGGCTGTGGCATTATCTGTCCAGCTAGTGGAGCCCGATGCTGGTGTGAAAAATACGGGGGACCCCTGCTCGTTTTGTCCCCCGTATTTTTGGCACCAGCACCAGGCGCAGAGCCCGGTGCTGGTTTTAAAAATACGGGGGATCCCCTGTCAATTTTTCCCCCGCATTTTTAGAACCAGGACCAGCTCGAAGAGCCCGAGGCTGGTTATGCTTTGGAGGGGGGACCCCACGCCATTTTTTTTTCCGGGTTTTTCCCGTTTTTTAAAATCGCGGCAAAATCCGCCAAATCGGCCGATTTTCACCCGCGGGTCTGTCGAATCCGTTTTGCATTGAATATGGTGAATTCCAGCAGCCACCTGCCGGAATTCACCTGTCAAATTGTGTCGAATTTAAAAACGGCGATAATTTGCCGCGATTCGCCGTGAATTGCATATACCCCATAGACGGGACCAAGGGACATATAGTAAGGAATCATAAGCCCTATAGAAAACACAGATTCGGCTAATGGGAAGAACAAAATAAATGCAACATTACCCTTTGACAAAACTTGCTGGGGTTAAGATGGGGCCTCTAAACTTTCGCTTCTTTTTCCTAGCAGAAATGGCCCCTGATTAACTTAATTTTGTTAGATATGATATACATATACTGTGCTCCCACTCAGGAAGTACAAAGTATGTTAGACACCCCTCAAAGACTAATGTTACATATCACTGTTCTAGATGCATGTCCATCACAGGTAGAGGAAATTATCTCACAGATACCGGGTTCCCGATGAACTTAGGATGGACAGGACACTGGATTGATGGCTGGGATAGTCCCAGTAGAGATATGACACAGAATTTTTTTTTAAGGGGAGTACACCAAGTAGAGAATCACTTCCCCGTAGTGCCCAATCCAGTTGTCAAAATTTTATAAAATCTTCTCCACCTCTACAAACTCATTTGTCACCAACCTCTATTCTGTTTCTCTACAGTTTCCTCTTCATCTTTTGCGTTCACACAGGGTGGTACAATACATGGACCCAAGTACAGTTCAAACTCCACATGCCTAGGTCCTTCAGAGTTCTGCCCAAACCCAGTATATCTCAACAGCACGATAACACCAGTATTACTGCAGTGTGCCTTGTCATGCACAAAGGGTGGAGAATGGAAATACTGGTGAAGGGAAATTTTGTATAGACACTGATATGCCTGTTGGTGAATGGCAAACCTGACATTTTCTTTTTCATTTTCTTCTTCCTTCTCTCCTCTAGAGATGTTTCTTTTCTTTTTTTTTCTTTTTTTTGAGTTATGCTCATGGTACTCTACATTGCAAACACACAATGACTTCGTACAGTTAACACCCTTTAGGAATTATTGTTATGTATTGGTGTGCACTGATGTCTTCTCAAACTGGGTAGAGGCATTTCCTGCCGTCACGGATGCTGCTGTGTTTACCGCAAAGAAAAATTGCGCAGAAATGTGTGTGTAGATAATGGTACCCCTAGAAGTAGGAGCAAAGCTTGAAATTGTACCATTGTGATCATAGATACTGCCACTAGTATTATGTAGCATCGGAACCACTCCCAGATCTTCACTTAATGAATCACCCTCTTCGAAATTTGTTTTTGTTTTGGTATTTGTGTCTTTTTTTTGGGTTGTTTTTGTCAGACAACCTCATGTCATGATTGATCCGCACAATGATCAGAAATACACCAATGAGCTGGCCCAGTTTAAATACTGGTTGAGTGGAGTGCCTGTAGTGGGATGGGTATTTCTTGAACGTACTGGGAGTTTGGACCTTCCCTTAGAAGACCTTTTTAAGATACACCCAAACTCTAGACCCCGCTTATTGTCCCTCCTCCCCGCCACTAGAACATCTTTACAAATCTGGGATAAATTGGTGACTCGCCTGCCTGGACATCAATTTCCATATTCTACTATCTCACTACGAGCCATAGCTAAATTAATCCCTAATTTAAATCTCTCTACCTGGTTTGTTTGTGGTTTGACTGTCTTGGGGGACCTTATGGATGGTAATGTTATGCTATTGTTTTCTCAACTCCAGTCTCGATATAATCTCCCCAGTGGAGAATTATTGCATTATTTCCAAATTCACCACTGGTACAAAGGTTTGCCTAGACAGGTGGCTCCCCCGAACCCGTTATCCCAGGTTGTCTTAACACATGTATCTCTGTGTGACTCTAGAGGGGACATCTCGTTTTAGTACAGGACGCTTATCAGCTTGCTTACTACTAAGTCTAATGCGCAGCTGAAATGGGAACAAAACTTGGATCTTCCCCTATCTGAAGCCCAATGGGAACAAATTTTTATTTCTTCTTACCGAATGTCCAAGTGCTTGAATCACACGGAGATGCATATCAAACTCCTTAATTGACTATATTTAACACCGGATAGGCTACACTCATTCTGGCAGTCTTGTTCCAAATATTGCTGGCGTAACTGTGGGGAAATAGGCCATATTTTCCATATTTTCTGGTCCTGTCCTTCACTTCGACATTTCTGGAGCGAGATATTTGCTTTGATTAATTCGGTCTTACACCTGTCCCTCACCCCCATGGCCCTGCTCCACATTTTTCCTGCTGAGATACCACCTCATCAGAGATATCTGGTGGGGCATATTTGTATAGCTGCCAGGGCTGCATTGGCCCAAAGTTGGAAACAAGCTTCTCCCCCTCCTCTATCACTAGTCACCAACAAAATTCAATTCCATTTTACTATGGAAACTGAGTTCATGCCTTACTCTTCTGCAGCCTCCTCCCCAATGGTGAAATGGAGAGCATGGCATGACTACGTCACTGCTGGAGGGGGTGCTTTGTCTTCCCCCTAACTGACTCGGCTTATACTTCCGCTCTGTGCAGAGGCTGTGCCTTACTAGCCCTGTGTCTATTATTGATTATCTGTTTATTGATATGTTTTCATGTTTGACCCGTATTTATCTTTATCTGTATCTTTTTCCAAGATGACTTTGTATTTTTCCTATTGTATCTATATTGGATTGTTATATTTAACTTCTGACAATTTTGATATTTGCATGTTTACATCCCGTTCCCTTGGTTCTTTGTACCCCACCCCCCTCCCCGCCCCTTCCTTCTTTCTTTCTGTACCCCTTCCCCTTGCAAAAAGAAAACTTGTTTTCAATAAAAACTATTGATGAAAAAAAAAAAGAAATACACCAATGAGGTGACAGTACAGTACTTTATCGAGATGAGCCAGCATTTGAGAACTTGACAAAAGAACTTGAAACTGTTGATTGCTGGTATGCCAAATACTAGCTGTCTTGATTGTGAACCAAGAGACTGTGTGATTGTACTTACGCTCAGGTTGCCTAATAGACAGGTGGGAAGGACCATACCAAGTTTTGTTTGACAGCACTATCCCAGTGAAAGTAGCCGAGAGAGAGACTTGGGTCCACGATTCCCATTGTAGGAAAGTCGGTAGTCCGGAAGGAACTCGTAAATGGAGTGAGATCGCAAAAGTATCACCAGAGACTCTGTTCCGTGAAGACTGAGAGGCGGCACTGTTGAACACTACCTGAGCGTACTAAAGGATTACAGAAAGACCAGTCGTTGTAATTGATTTGTTATGAACAAGAGTTGTTTTGTTCTATTTCTCTTTTCTCTCTTTCCCGCTGACAAACATTTTTTTTCAGGACATTCTATTTTTGCAAGTTTATTTTTATGAGGAGTCGAGTGTGGGACTGGAACTGGTTCTGGAGGAAGGAGTGATTTACTTATAGGATCCCAGAATTAGCCAATCAGTCAAAAATCAAAGGTCTAGTAGTTATGGAGTTCGGAGGTAATCAGGAACAATCAGACAATGGCTATTCACACACTGCAGATAAAGAGCTCATTAATATATGTGGAAGAAAGGTTTATGAGTGTCTCTCCCCGAACTCCGAAGGTTTATGTTATTTAGGAAGGATACTACTTATAACCCTTGTTCAATTATTAAACAGACCTAGCATACGTTTCAGAAATGGAAACAATGTTCAGAAAATGATAGGAATATGTAGATCATGAAAATTTTATATGTCACTTTCACGATTTGTTTGTGTCTTCTTCATATACCCAGCAGAACCTCAATCGAATCCAAACATCAGTGTACAAAGACATAGGTACATGTATGTGTGAAATGTTCGTCGCAAATCAGACATAGGCCAAAGCACTGTCCCAGCATACTCTATAGATTGAATGTTGTCCCACACCCAACCAGTGGTCCCGTGACCGCCGAGTGCATATAGAGGATGTCTCGTCCTCCTCCCTGTTTTCCCCAAATATAGTCAAGTGTCTGATTTGCGAAATTAATACATACTTGTGTCTAGGTCACAGATTAGTGTATGAAATATTTTTTTTCTTATGTTAATAATTGATGGCAGTTATTGTTTACTGCCAAAGGGTGGACGGTCGAAGTAAAAAAATAATACATAGAAAGAACATACAAACTCTACACACATATAAGTCGCTATACTTGCAAATACGCGCAGCGAGCACAGCAATATATGGTAACACACACATTTACACGCACATGCCACAGAGATGGATTCGATACTTATTTCATACAGTACATAATTATAATAATATCAAGCGCCAGACATCATAATGATTTAATCTCCAATATAATAGCCCTATTCTGTTACCTTGTGATTCATTTGCTAACGCTGGGCGGAGTCACAACAGTGGGCGGAGTTATTCAAATGAGTCACAGAGATCTGGCCAAATCTACAGGAGACTAGGAGCAGAAGCAGATAGCATGGGCATTGGGCATGTCACAGGCAGGGGTGCATACCTCCCAGCTTTCTGCAGGAGCTTTCTCCAGGCAGAAGGAGGTTAACACACTCGGCGAAAAGGGGGCGTGGCTTCACGGGAGGGCCCCCATTTTCGTCAGTGAGGGGGCTTGCCCAGCGCTCTGTGAGCTGCTGGCATGCCCCCAGGGGCTGATTATGAGTCCGGGGGGCACAGGGCACTTGAGACAGGGGAGCCCTATCTCATTGCTGTGCCTGCTGTGGGTTGGGGGCGTGGCCTAATCGCGGCCCACGCGGCCACGCCCCCTTATGCAAATTCCGATTTTTATTTTTTTTATGGGATTTTGACCCCTCAGCTAGGGCTAAATCCAGAGGACGTGGTCGCTCCCCCTACACACCCGCTCAGGGAGAAGAAAGCAGGGAGACTGCTGCCTCCCTGCAACACCACAGACCTGCCAATATGCAGCAGCGTGTGCTGACTGTAGCACAATGCTGCCGCTGTTGCTGGCAGGACGGGGGGAGCTTCTGAGCTGGGACAGAGCTACTCCAGCCGAGGGGCCCCCTAAAACTGTGGGGCCAACGGTACGTATCCCCTGGCCACCCCCCCCCCCCCCTTAATCCGGCTCTGCTGCTGGAACCCCCCCCGTAATCCATACCCCCTGATGCCCCCTCTCCCTCTGTCTCCACTATTCACCGCTGCTCTGCTAAGCAGAACAGCGAGTACAGAAGCTTTCCAACTGCCCCCCCCCCCCACCGCCGGACACTGCGACCCGCGGGTGGGACAGCGGGACAGACCCCAAAAAATGGGACTGTCCCGCGAAAATCGGGACATTTGGGAGGTATGGGGGTGTGTGAGGGGTATGTCATACAGACAGACGGGCACCGGCTCACTGTGTGCTTGACCCCCCACATCGGCATACTCAGCAGGGTCTCTCTGGTGCGGAGGAGCGTCACTTTCTGACACACTCCACGCTTCTTAGCTGCAGTTTAGTGGGGCACCTGCCGCTGTGCAGGTTCCATACTGCCTCTGTTATCTCCAGCCCCGGCAACCCCACCGCTAGCTGCAGCGCTGCCACCCGCAGTGGAGTGCGCCCAGCTCATTCACACACTTTAGCTGGCGGGTAGCGCTGCAGAAATCCGAGCTGCTTGCAGGCTCTGACCCACTCCTCCCTCCAGCCGCAGCGTCTCCTGGGAGCTAACCAGTCACTCCCAGTCTCCCCTTACCACAGTGCCCGGAAGCCGTGAGGTCCGCGCCACGTGCATGCTATGACCCCCTCCTCCCTCCAGCCGCAGCATCTCCTGGGGGCTAACCAGTCATTTCCAGTCTCACCTTACCACAGTGCCCGGCAGCTGCGCGAGGTCTGCGGTGTGTGACTGAGGAAGGGGGGAGGGATGCGGACTGGCAGAGAAAGCAGGACTCCAGCCTGAGAGAGTCAGCCATGCCAAGTCTCCAGCAGCAGCAGATCCCAACAGGTTGGAATGGAACAGCAGCAGCCAGCAGCAGTGACTCCGGTAAGACACATCTGTCTGTCACCACTGTTTTGTCCCTAATACCAATCTCTCCCGTGCCCTGTGTTCTGTCATGTCCCTGTCACCCCTGGCCTTGCCCTGCCACCCTTATTCTGGCCCTTTCACCCTTATCCTGGCCCTGTCACCCTTATGCTGGCCCTGTTACCCCTATCCTGGCCCTGTCACCCCTGTGCTTGCCCTGTCAACCCTATACTGACCCCGTCACCCCTGTCCTGGTCCTGCCGCCCCTACCCTGGCCCTGTCACCCCTATCCTGTCCCTATCATTTCTGTCCTGGCCCTGTCACCCCTGTCCTGGCCCCGTCACCCCTGTCCTGGCACCGTCACCCCTGTCCTGGCCCCGTCACCCCTGTACTGACCCTGTCACCCCTGTCCTGGCCCTGTTACTGCATACCCTCTAACTACCTTTTATGGCAAGTACAGTACCCGCAGCGCCTCCAGACCTCTCCCCAATGCACTACACCTCCGCACCTTCCCCTCCACCACATGCGGCACTCCACCCCTCCCCCACATGCTGTGCCTCCAGACCCCCTACACCACCCGTGGCTCCCACTCCTCCACCCCTTCACCACCCACAGCACCTCCAGGCCCCTTCCACCATTCACCCCCCTTATACGTCTCCCCCCACACCTGCCCCCCTCCACCCGCAGCATCTGCAGACACCCTCCTCCATCAGCGGTCCCCCCCTCACCCACCCCTCCCCCACCAATGGCACCCCCGCACCTGCCCCTCCACCACCTTCAGCACCTCCGGACCTCCTTTCCCATCCGCCGCAACACCCGTACCTGCCCCTACCCTACCCATGGTGCCTGCGGTCCCCTACCCAACCCCCGGCACACCCATCCCACAGCACCTCCGGAACCATTCACCCATCCACAACATCCCCACACCTGCCCCTCTCCCACCCGTGGCACCCCTGCCCCTCCCCCACCTGCAGTGCCTCCGGACCCCTCCCCCATCTGCATCCCCCACTCCTCTGCCCCTCCCCCACGCGCAGCACCTCCCGAACCTTCCCCATCCGGGCCCCACCCCCACTTCTGCCTCCCCTCCACCCGCAGCATCTACAGACACCATCCGCATTCCCCCCGCACCCGCTACATTCTGTACATCGTGCCCTGCAGGTGCTGTTCACGCCGTCGCAAGGGGCTGCGCCTCCTTCACCATCGCACGCCCTTTCATTGTGCAATATTTAACCACTAACAAAGGAATGCAGGTAATACTCCATATAATACAAATATTAAACCCCAGAAAGGCATGCAAGGGTTAAGGGGGCGTAGCCCCTTGCGACGGTGTGAAGAGCGCCCGTAGGGCGCGATGAAGCACCTAGTATTATATAATGAAGTAATGTTATGTATGTGTATTATTTGAACGAAGCAAGATAGACCTGTCATATTTACTATTAAAGCAACCAGATTAATGTGTAGATTCATTTGATACTTGTTATTAAGTTGTAGGACATTGCAACAAGGAGTTATGATTAAATGTACGAAAGCTAAAATCACTCTTATTAGGATGGTGGACAGGAAGCTCAGACCAGCCCCTTTTGATGTCTTCAAGGTTGAACCTGTTTAGCATACAAATAAACTAGTGACTCATCATGAATGAGAAAGTTCCCTCCCCCAAAACTAGATAACACATTGCAGAGACACACAGTTCTCAGTTGTTGTTTTGTATCAGACGATGATGCAGTTGCTGCCAGATCAGTTCCTGTATTTATTTGCAGAGAGAGAGAGAAATATTAAGAGGAGGATGCATTGAAAGATATGGTAATTGTATCGCTGGCCTGTAACTGTACGTAACTGTATGTATGTATGTATGTATGTATTAACTGCTTACTGTATGAGTTGTAACCATGTAACTGTAGGTATACTGTACATTGTAATATATTGAATCCATATCCTTTTAATAACAAATAATAAGATTTTACTCACCGGTAAATCTATTTCTCGTAGTCCGTAGTGGATGCTGGGTACTCCGTAAGGACCATGGGGAATAGACGGGCTCCGCAGGAGACTGGGCACTCTAAAGAATAGATTAGGTACTACATCTGGTGTGCACTGGCTCCTCCCTCTATGCCCCTCCTCCAGACCTCAGTTAGGGAAACTGTGCCCGGAAGAGCTGACATTACTAGGAAAGGATTTGGTATCCAGGGTAAGACTCATACCAGCCACACCAATCACACCGTACAACTTGTGATAATTATACCCAGTTAACAGTATGAACAACAACTGAGCCTCATTAAACTGATGGCTCAGAACAAAAAAAACCTATAGTTAAGCAATAACTATATACAAGTATTGCAGAATTCCGCACTTGGGACGGGCTCCCAGCATCCACTACGGACTACGAGAAATAGATTTACCGGTGAGTAAAATCTTATTTTCTCTGACGTCCTAGTGGATGCTGGGTACTCCGTAAGGACCATGGGGATTATACCAAAGCTCCCAAACGGGCGGGAGAGTGCGGATGACTCTGCAGCACCGAATGAGCAAACTCAAGATCCTCCTCAGCCAGGGTATCAAACTTGTAGAATTTTGCAAACGTGTTTGATCCCGACCAGGTAGCAGCTCGGCAAAGTTGTAAAGCTGAGACCCCTCGGGCAGCCGCCCAAGAAGAGCCCACCTTCCTCGTGGAATGGGCTTTGACTGATTTAGGATGCGGCAGTCCAGCCGCAGAATGTGCAAGTTGAATCGTGCAACAGATCCAGCGAGCAATAGTCTGCTTAGAAGCAGGAGCACCCAGCTTGTTGGGTGCATGCAGGATAATCAGCGAGTCAGTTTTTCTGACTCTAGCCGTCCTGGAAACATAGATTTTCAGGGCCCGGAATATGTCCAGCAACTTGGAAGCCTCCAAGTCCCGAGTAGCCGCAGGCACCACAATAGGTTGGTTCAAATGAAACGCTGATACCACCTTAGGGAGAAATTGGGGACGAGTCCTCAATTCTGCCCTGTCCATATGGAAGATCAGATAGGGGCTTTTACATGACAAAGCCGCCAATTCTGACACACGCCTAGCCGAAGCTAAGGCCAAAAGCATGACCACTTTCCACGTGAGATATTTCAACTCCACGGTCTGAAGTGGCTCAAACCAATGTGATTTTAGGAAATCCAACACAACGTTGAGATCCCAAGGTGCCACTGGGGGCACAAAAGGGGGCTGAATATGCAGCACTCCCTTAACAAACGTCTGAACTTCAGGCAGTGAAGCCAGATCTTTTTGAAAGAAAATAGACAGGGCCGAAATCTGGACTTTAATGGATCCCAATATTAGGCCAATAGTCACTCCTGACTGTAGGAAGTGCAGAAATCGACCCAGCTGAAATTCTTCTGTTGGGGCCTTCATATCCTCACACCAAGCAACATATTTTTGCCATATGCGGTGATAATGTTTTGCTATCACATCCTTCCTAGCTTTTATCAGAGTAGGAATGACTTCAACCGGAATGCCCTTTTCCATCAGGATCCGGCATTCAACCGCCATGCCGTCAAACGCAGCCGCGGTAAGTCTTGGAACAGACAGGGCCCCTGCTGTAGCAGGTCCTGTCTGAGAGGCAGAGGCCAAGGGTCCTCTGAGATAATTTCTTGTAGTTCCGGGTACCAAGTCCTTCTTGGCCAATCTGGAACGATGAGTATAGTTCTTACTCCTCTCTTTCTTATTATCCTCAGTACCTTTGGTATGAGAGGAAGAGGAGGGAACACATAAACCGACTGGTACACCCACGGTGTCACTAGAGCGTCCACAGCTATCGCCTGAGGGTCCCTTGACCTGGCGCAATATCTTTTTAGCTTTTTGTTGAGGCGGGACGCCATCATGTCCACCTGTGGCCTTTCCCAACGATTTACAATCAGCTGGAAGACTTCTGGATGAAGTCCCCACTCTCCCAGGTGGAGGTCGTGCCTGCTGAGGAAGTCTGCTTCCCAGTTGTCCACTCCCGGAATGAACACTGCTGACAGTGCTATCACGTGATTTTCCGCCCATCGGAGAATCCTTGTGGCTTCTGCCATCGCCATCCTGCTTCTTGTGCCGCCCTGTCGGTTTACATGGGCGACCGCCGTGATGTTGTCTGACTGAATCAGCACTGGCTGGTTTTGAAGCAGGGGTCTTGCCTGACTTAGGGCATTGTAAATGGCCCTTAGTTCCAGAATATTTATGTGTAGGGAAGCTTCCTGACTCGACCATTGTCCTTGGAAGTTTCTTCCCTGAGTGACTGCCCCCCAACCTCGGAGGCTTGTATCCGTGGTCACCACGATCTAGTCCTGTATGCCGAATCTGCGGCCCTCGAGAAGATGAGCACTCTGCAGCCACCACAGCAGAGACACCCTGGCCCTCGGGGACAGGGTGATCAGCCGATGCATCTGAAGATGCGATCCGGACCACTTGTCTAACAGATCCCACTGAAAGATCCGTGCATGGAACCTGCCGAATGGAATTGCCTCGTAAGAAGCTACCATCTTTCCCAGGACTCGCGTGCAGTGATGCACCGACACCTGTTTTGGTTTTAGGAGGTCTCTGACCAGAGATGACAACTCCTTGGCCTTCTCCTCCGAGAGAAACACCTTCTTCTGTTCTGTGTCCAGAATCATACCCAGGAACAGCAGACGCGTCGTAGGAACCAGCTGCGACTTCGGGATATTCAGAATCCAGCCGTGCTGTTGTAGCACTTCCTGAGATAGTGCTACTCCGACCAACAACTGCTCCCTGGACCTCGCCTTTATAAGGAGATCGCCTAAGTACGGGATAATTATAACTTACTTTGGTAAATACCCTCGGTGCCGTGGACAGACCAAACGGCAACGTCTGGAATTGGTAATGGCAGTCCTGTACCACAAAACGGAGGTACACCTGGTGAGGTGGTGTTATGTACACCAGTGCCTGCAGGAAAGTACTGGTGTCAGAACTGTTATGCACAACAAATGGACTCACAGACAGACTGGGGAATATGACATAACGTACACAGAAGGTGATAGGGTAACAAAATACACAAAAAGTGAACAGAGAAGCCCAGAGGCTAAGGAACTGGGTATCTCCCTTGTATTAGAAATGCTCAGATGGGAAAAGCAAGATGTTGTGTTTTAATACATAGAGAACCCGAAATGCTGTTGCTAAGGGCAACAGCAAAACCCTAAAGGGTTACCAACGGGTGTGGCAGTAAACTCCTTGGTCAGAGATGGAATGATAGACACAAGGAGAGTCTCCACAATCCTAATTCTCACTTGCAGTGCACAGGTTCAGTTTACTGCCACTAAACTGACCCCTGACACCTAGCACAGTGAGACAGGATTAGACAGGCAAGTCTTAGAATACAGCCGCAAACTTGCTAAGTTCACAGAGTAGTAACAGAACCCCAGCAAGCTAAACGACTGACTCCAGTCTTACTGCTAGGTCTGGATTGGCAGAGTGTAATACCAAATCCCCAGGCCTATTTGCAGTAAGCAACAAACAAATACAAAGCTACACAGTACTGGCTAACTTTCAGGAACTGACTAACCAACAAAGATTCAGCAGCATCTGCTTAACCTGGAAAGAGGCCTTATAAAGCAGGTGCTGTCCACGCCCCACTCAGACCTCACAGACTGTGAGCACAAAAACCAGCACCGGATCCCCTGCCGTGCACAGAGCCTATAACCACTGCACAGCAAAAGACCCGAACCGGAGTATCAGCTGCGCTCAGGTTACTCCGCTAGTACTTGTCTCCCGGTTGCCATGACGACGTGGCAGCACAGGGCAGGAGACCCTAACAGTACCCCCCCTCTGACGAGGGGTCAAAGAACCCCTACCACCGGGTTTATCGGGGAACTGCGAGAAGAAAGAGCGTATCAGTCTGGGGGCATGAAGATCACACCTGCGCACCCACGACCGCTCCTCCGGGCCATACCCCTTCCAGTGCACCAAAAATGACAGCCGACCCCGAACCACCTTGGAGTCAAGAATCCTTTCAACAACAAACTCCCTCTGGCCACGTATCAGAAGAGGGGAAGGTCTTCCACTGGAAGAAGGATTCCTAATCGCCCGTTTTAAAAGGGAACAATGAAATGTTTTATTGATACCCAAAGAACGGGGCAGATCTAACTGAAATGCCACCGGATTGATAACCCTGGTGATCTTATAAGGGCCGATGAACCGGGGGCCTAACTTATGAGATGGCTGTCTCAACTTCAAATTCTTGGTAGACAACCAGACGAAGTCTCCTAATTTGAAGCTGCAGGGTCTTTTCCGCTTATCAAAAACCCTTTTGGTCACTAATGACACAGACACAAGGGCTTTCTTCACTTTCCGCCAAATACCTCTAAGGACCGAAACCACAGAGGAACCACCAGGCGTGGAGTCCAGGGGGTCAAAAGAATTGGCCTTAGGATGATGCCCATACACACAAAGGAAGGGAGAGATCCCTGTAGCAGAGTGAGCCGCGTTGTTATAGGCAAACTCCGCCATGGACAGATGAGCAACCCAGTCAGTCTGACACTTGGAGACATAACACCTGAGGAACTGCTCCAAGGACTGGTTCACCCTTTCAGTCTGCCCATTAGACTGCGGATGGTAGCCTGACGACAAGCTGACAGAAATCTGGAGATCGGAACAAAATGCCCTCCAGAATTTGGCCACAAACTGGGATCCGCGGTCAGAGACCAAATCAAGTGGCAACCCGTGGAGACGCACAACATGCAGCATAAATAATTCAGACAGGCGTCTGGCCGATGGCAGCCCAACCAGTGGAACGAAGTGCGCCATCTTCGAAAACCTGTCAACGACAACCCAGATGGCTGTCATCCCCGAGGATTTGGGCAAGTCCACCACAAAATCCATTGAAATGTGGGTCCATGGCTTAGATGGGATAGAGAGTGGATGTAATGGGCCAACAGGAACCCCTCTAGGAGTCTTATTTCGGGCACAGATGTCACATGCCCGAACCCACTGATCCACATCCTTAGCCACCACAAAAGGACGCTCTGGATCTGGGTGTCGCAGCACCTTGGCCGAAACAAATGCCCTTTTGAGACGGGCAAAAGCCGCTTTAGCCTCACAAGACCAGTGAGCAACATCCGCCCCTTTCTTAGTGAGTGCCACCAAGGGCGCCACTATAGACGAAAATCCAGCGATAAATCGTCTATAAAAATTTGCAAAGCCCAGGAAACGCTGAAGCGCCTTCAAACTAGTGGGTTGCACCCAATCCAGGACTGCCTGTACCTTGGAACCCTCCATTTGGAAACCTTCTGGGGAGATAATATATCCTAGAAATGCGATTTGCTGAACTTCAAATTCGCACTTCTCCAGCTTCGCCCCAAGCCGGTGGTCTCTGAGTTTCTGGAGGACTAAGCGTACATGCTTCCGATGTTCCTCCAGGGAATGGGAGAAGATTAGGATGTCATCTAAGTATACAACTAAGAATCTATCCAAATATTCCCTGAGCACATCATTCATGAAATCCTGGAAGACTGCCGGGGCATTACAGAGCCCAAAAGGCATCACCAAATATTCATAATGCCCTGAGTGGGTATTAAAGGCAGTCTTCCATTCATCCCCCTCTCTTATTCGGATTAGATTGTACGCACCGCGTAGGTCAATCTTAGAAAAAATGGTGGCAGTACGAAGCTGGTCAAACAAGACCGAAATGAGAGGCAGTGGGTATGAGTTTTTAATCGTGATACGGTTCAATTCCCTGAAGTCGATGCAGGGTCGCAACGAACCGTCCTTTTTACCCACGAAGAAGAACCCCGACCCAACTGGAGACTGTGAAGGTCTGATAAATCCCTTAGCCAAGTTCTCCTGAATGTACTCTGCCATAGCCTGAGTCTCAGGACGTGACAGGGAGTACAACCTGCTCTTGGGAAGCTTAGCATTTGGCAACAAATCAATGGCACAGTCATAGGGGCGATGGGGAGGTAGTACCTCTGCAACTTTTTTGGAGAACACGTCCGCAAAATCTGCATAACACCCTGGCAATCCTGGCAAACTTAGCTGCGAGAGCCTGACTGGAAGGCTCAAGCAACTCCTGAAACAATCAGTACCCCAACTAAGAATCTCCCCAGAGACCCAGTCAAATTGAGGATTGTGGGCCCTTAACCAGGGTAACCCCAACACCAATGGGGCAAAAGTACAGACAGTCACATAAAAGGACAATTTTTCAGAGTGTGTGGCTCCAATAAACAAAGAAATCTGGCTAGTGCAAGAGGTAATTTTACCTTGGGATAATGGTTCCCCGTTTAACCCACAAATCTCAATTTCCGATGCCAAGGGTACTAAGGGAACAGAGTGTTTCAGGGCAAATTGGCGGTCCATAAAAACCCCGTCGGCCCCACTGTCCACAAAGGCCTCAGTCTTGACAGTTTGACCGAGGATCTTCAAGGTCACCGGAATGATAAAAGTCTTCTTGGGAAATTCTGACTTCTGGCCTGACAGGATATTTCCCATCACCCTCAGGCCCTGAAGTTTTCCGGCTTTTCTGGGCATGATACTACCACATGACCTTTATTCCCACAGTACAAACACAACCCCTGCTGTCTCCTCCGCGTCTTCTCACGCGAGGAGAGGCGGGTAGCCCCAATCTGCATAGGCTCCTCGGAAAATTCCTCAGAGTCTGAGGTTCCCTTGGGAAGGAAGGAAATCTCAGTCTCCCTTTCAAGCCTACGTTCTCTCAGCCGTCTATCCACCCGGATGGATAACTGCATGAGCTGATCCAAGCTATCAGGCAAGGGATATTGTACCAGTTGGTCCTTTATCTGGTTAGAAAGACCTCTTCGGTACTGGTGTCTCAGGGCTGGGTCATTCCACTGGGTATCATGGGCCAACCTCCGAAACTCCGTACAGTGAACCTCAACTGGCCTTCGCCCTTGCTTAAGGATCGAAATCTGAGCCTCGGCTGAGGCCGTCTTGTCAGGGTCATCATACAACATGCCCAGTGCCGTAAAAAAAGCATCAACACTTTTAAGCGACGGACAGTCAGGCTGTAACCCATATGCCCAGACCTGTGGGTCTCCTTGTAGCAAGGAAATCACTATGCCCACCCGCTGAATCTCCGACCCAGAAGACTGAGGCCTAAGCCGGAAGTATAGCTTGCAGCTCTCCTTGAAACAAAAGAACTGCGAGCGATCTCCAGAAAAACGATCCGGGAGATTTACTTTCGGCTCCTTAACCCCTGCAGGTGCTGCTGCTGCGGGAGCTCCACCAGCAGCCTGGGAGGTGTGCATTTTAATGGACAGATCATTAAATTGTCGAGTCAGGACCTGCACCTGATCGACCACCTGTTGCAACGTATTTTGAGGGGTATGCTCCATATTCCCACAAAATTTCAACAGGAGTATTAGGCTGCTGAATATGTTATGTACACCAGTGCCTGCAGGAAAGTACTGGTGTCAGAACTGTTATGCACAACAAATGGACTCACAGACAGACTGGGGAATATGACATAACGTACACAGAAGGTGATAGGGTAACAAAATACACAAAAAGTGAACAGAGAAGCCCAGAGGCTAAGGAACTGGGTATCTCCCTTGTATTAGAAATGCTCAGATGGGAAAAGCAAGATGTTGTGTTTTAATACATAGAGAACCCGAAATGCTGTTGCTAAGGGCAACAGCAAAACCCTAAAGGGTTACCAACGGGTGTGGCAGTAAACTCCTTGGTCAGAGATGGAATGATAGACACAAGGAGAGTCTCCACAATCCTAATTCTCACTTGCAGTGCACAGGTTCAGTTTACTGCCACTAAACTGACCCCTGACACCTAGCACAGTGAGAAAGAAGAAGGCTCTTGTGTGGGCGCACTCATTAATGGTAGTTAAATAACTAGAATGAATAACACTAGGTTGATTAGTCAGCAGATAAAACAAAATTTATTTGGAAATATTAAGAATATAATTGCCCCTGGTTGAGGAGATGTGAATGATCCCAGATAAAAATGTTCTGGTCCTGCCTCAGGAAATGAGATGGAGAGGGGTAGAGACACTGCAAGTCATAAACCCTTTCTCACCCGGCCAGTACAGATGATCTGTATTAATGAGATCAATTAAGTCAATTGATTTTAGATTCTGTCATAATCCTAATGAAGGAATAACAGCTGTTTGGCAATAAGTAATAATGGAAACAAATCAAAGGATATACCAGGGTAAAGAAAGAGAAGGATAGGAACAAATGGTGATGCTGCTGTTGGAGTCACATACCACACATCATATGCAATGATGTGTGGTATGTGACTCCAACAGCAGCATCACCATTTGTTCCTATCCTTTTCTTTCTTTACCCTGGTATATCCTTTGATTTGTTTCCATTATTACTTATTGCCAAACAGCTGTTATTCCTTCATTAGGATTATGACAGAATCTAAAATCAATTGACTTAATTGATCTCATTAATACAGATCATCTGTACTGGCCGGGTGAGAAAGGGTTTATGACTTGCAGTGTCTCTACCCCTCTCCATCTCATTTCCTGAGGCAGGACCAGAACATTTTTATCTGGGATCATTCACATCTCCTCAACCAGGGGCAATTATATTCTTAATATTTCCAAATAAATTTTGTTTTATCTGCTGACTAATCAACCTAGTGTTATTCATTCTAGTTATTTAACTACCATTAATGAGTGCGCCCACACAAGAGCCTTCTTCTTTCTCCCTTTTGTTTATGCATATGTCACTGGCTCTGGGCGCACCCCCAAACTGGACATTATATTAAAGATTTTACTTGAAAATTGTCCAAATTTGGTTTTTCTGTAATCAAAAACTATTTTCAGACCGGTGCCGGGTCGCCCCCTTTGTGTAACCTAGCACAGTGAGACAGGATTAGACAGGCAAGTCTTAGAATACAGCCGCAAACTTGCTAAGTTCACAGAGTAGTAACAGAACCCCAGCAAGCTAAACGACTGACTCCAGTCTTACTGCTAGGTCTGGATTGGCAGAGTGTAATACCAAATCCCCAGGCCTATTTGCAGTAAGCAACAAACAAATACAAAGCTACACAGTACTGGCTAACTTTCAGGAACTGACTAACCAACAAAGATTCAGCAGCATCTGCTTAACCTGGAAAGAGGCCTTATAAAGCAGGTGCTGTCCACGCCCCACTCAGACCTCACAGACTGTGAGCACAAAAACCAGCACCGGATCCCCTGCCGTGCACAGAGCCTATAACCACTGCACAGCAAAAGACCCGAACCGGAGTATCAGCTGCGCTCAGGTTACTCCGCTAGTACTTGTCTCCCGGTTGCCATGACGACGTGGCAGCACAGGGCAGGAGACCCTAACAGGTGGGTAAATGGGGACATGTAGGTAAGCATCCTTGATTCCAGTGATACCATGTAATCCCTCTCTTCCAGGCTTGCAATAACCGCCCTGAGCGATTCCATTTTGAACATGAACTTCCTTATATAAGTGTTCAAGGATTTCAAATTTAGAATGGGTCTCACCGAACCGTCTGGTTTCGGTACCACAAACATTGTGGAATAGTAACCCCGTCCCTGTTGAAGGAGGGGAACTTTTATTATCAGCTGCTGGAGGTACAGCTTGTGAATTGCCGCCAGTACTACCCCCCTGTCCTGGGGATTAGCTGGCAAGGCTGATTTGAGGTAACGGCGAGGGGGAGACGTCTCGAATTCCAGCTTGTATCCCTGAGATACCACTTGTAGAACCCAGAGATCCACCTGTGAGCGAACCCACTGGTCGCTGAAGTTCCGGAGACGGGCCCCCACCGCACCTGGCTCCACATGTGGAGCCCCAGCGTCATGCGGTGGACTTAGTGGAAGCAGGGGAGGATTTTTGTTCTTGGGAACTGGCTGTATGGTGCAGCTTTTTCCCTCTACCCCTGCCTCTGGGCAGAAAGGACGCGCCTCTAACCCGCTTGCCTTTCTGAGGCCGAAAGGACTGTACTTAATAATACGGTGCTTTCTTAGGCTGTGAGGGAACCTGAGGTAAAAAAGTCGACTTCCCAGCTGTTGCTGTGGATACGAGGTCCGAAAGACCGTCCCCAAACAATTCCTCACCCTTATAAGGCAAAATTTCCATGTGCCTTTTAGAATCAGCATCACCCGTCCACTGCAGAGTCCATAATACTCTCCTGGCAGAAATGGACATTGCATTAATTCTAGATGCCAGCCGGCAAATGTCCTTCTGTGCATCTCTCATATATAAGACTACGTCTTTAATATGCTCTATGGTTAGCAATATAGTGTCCCTGTCAAGGGAATCAATGTTATCAGACAGGGAATCAGACCACGCTGCTGCAGCACTGCACATCCATGCTGAAGCAATAGCAGGTCTCAGTATAGTACCTGAGTGTGTATACACAGACTTCAGGATAGCCTCCTGCTTTCTATCTGCAGGCTCCTTTAAGGCGGCCGTATCCTGAGACGGCAGTGCCACCTTTTTTGATAAGCGTGTGAGCGCTTTGTCCACCTTAGGGGATGTCTCCCAGCGTAACCTATCCGTTGGCGGGAAAGGGTACGCCATTAGTAACCGCTTAGAAATTACTAGTTTCTTATCTGGGGAACCCCACGCTTCTTCACACAATTCGTTTAACTCATCAGATGGGGGAAAAGTCACTGGCTGCTTTTTCTCCCCAAACATAATACCCTTTTTTGTGGTAACCGGGTTAATGTCAGTAATGTGCAACACATTTTTCATTGCCGTAATCATACATCGGATGGCCCTAGTGGATTGTATATTTGTCTCATCCTCGTCGACACTGGAGTCAGACTCCGTGTCGACATCTGTGTCAGCCATCTGAGGTAGCGGGCGTTTTTGAGCCCCTGACGGCCTCTGAGATGCCTGGGCAGGCGCGGGCTGAGATGCCGGCTGTCCCAAAGCTGCGTCATCGAACCTTTTATGTAAGGAGTTGACACTGTCGGTTAATACCTTCCACATATCCATCCACTCAGGTGTCGGCCCCGCAGGGGGCGACATCACACTTATCGGCACCTGCTCCGCCTCCACGTAAGCGTCCTCATCAAACATGTCGACACAGCCGTACCGACACACCGCAAACACACACAGGGAATGCTCTGACTGAGGACAGGACCCCACAAAGTCCTTTGGGGAGACAGAGAGAGAGTATGCCAGCACACACCACAGCGCTATATAATCAGGGATTTACACTAACAAAAGTGATTTTCCCTATAGCTGCCTTTATATATAGTTTTGCGCCTAAATTTAGTGCCCCCCCTCTCTTTTTTACCCTTGATGTCTGGAAACTGCAGGGGAGAGCCTGGGGAGCTGTCTTTCAGCGGAGCTGTGAAGAGAAAATGGCGCCGGTGTGCTGAGGAAGATAGCCCCGCCCCCTTCTCGGCGGGCTTCTCCCGCTTATTTATCTGTATAATGGCGGGGGATTATGCTCATATACAGCTTAAAAGCTGTTTTATATGCCAATTTGCCATGTAAGGTACTCTAATTGCTGCCCAGGGCGCCCCCCCCCCCCCCAGCGCCCTGCACCCATCAGTGACCGGAGTGTGTGGTGTGCATAGGGAGCAATGGCGCACAGCTGCAGTGCTGTGCGCTACCTTAATGAAGACCGAAGTCTTCAGCTGCCGATTTTCTCCGGTTTCTTCCGTCTTCTGGCTCTGCAAGGGGGACGGCGGCGCGGCTCCGGGAACGGACGATCGAGGTCGGGCCCTGTGTTCGATCCCTCTGGAGCTAATGGTGTCCAGTAGCCTAGAAGCACAAGCTAGCTGCAAGCAGGTAGGTTTGCTTCTCTCCCCTAAGTCCCACGTAGCAGTGAGTCTGTTGCCAGCAGATCTCACTGAAAATAAAAAACCTAAGAAATACTTTTCTTTCTAGGAAGCTCAGGAGAGCCCCTAGAGTGCATCCAGCTCTGGCCGGGCACAGATTCTAACTGAGGTCTGGAGGAGGGGCATAGAGGGAGGAGCCAGTGCACACCAGATGTAGTACCTAATCTTTTCTTTAGAGTGCCCAGTCTCCTGCGGAGCCCGTCTATTCCCCATGGTCCTTACGGAGTACCCAGCATCCACTAGGACGTCAGAGAAATATACATCAATGAGCTTTGGAACTCAGATAATGTGTGGGTGTATTGTTTCTCTTATGGGATGAAGTGTTTTGCTATGTATAGCGCACATTCATGGCACATGGTAATAAGAGGTGCAGGCGTTTACAATATATATTAGAGCGGGCATTTTAAATATTTGTTAGAAAGCAATTTGGTATTTACAATGGCCATCCCTAGCTGGTAGTGCAATATATAATAGGGGAGATGTACAAAAGCAAAAGACAGAGTATTGTTGGCACAATGACAGCCCCATGGTCATGTTTCAATCTAATTATTTCACCTGACGTGAACTACCTGTAAAGCTGCAGGCTTATTACACTAAAGCAATGCAATATTTCATGTTTAATTGGCTGCTTATCCTGTAAATCGTAGCTGAGGGAGCTAACCAGGCCTAGCCGGCATGGAAATCTAATAACATGAACACTGACAGAAGTGAAGTTAGCAGGAAACAGAAAATACAATTTTTTTATTACACAATTACATTTAAGCAGAAGTCCTGTTTGCTTTATACAGAGGTATCCAGGTAACACCAATAATTCTGCAACAGACTTCCCTGCTTTGCTGATTCTGATTACTATGGAAACCTGCTAATGAACTTAGAAGACATCATCCTTATTTGCACAATAACGAGGTAATCTGAGGTGAAATAATGGGATTTGCTACAGAGGTGTCACTGCCAATGATGACATCAAGAGTGGGGGGAGGGAGGGGAGGCGCAGTGCACGCGGCAGACCCATGCCAGTAAAAAGGAGGTGTGGCCTCGTGGGCAGAGATGTAACCTTGCAGGCAGGGGGCATGGCCTCTCACCCCCGCTTCGTCACTCCAGGGGTCCCGAATATGCAGGCTGCACCTGGGAGCCAGTGTGTGTGCGGTGCTGGCTCCTACATGTAATGTCACAGTGCAGCACCCTGCTCCTGTCACTAAAGAGGAGTCACAATTTGGGTGTCACCCCTCAATGGGCCGCACCCTCGTTGTGATGCTACTGATTTGCTATGCATCAGTTATATCATGGGCATTTGTTGATTCATGTTGGGACCCTTAGTTCTAGTTGAAGCTTGTTGAAAGCTAAAACTAGGTGCTTTAATAAGACTTATGCTTATCTATGTATAACCAAGACCAGAGCAGAACTGGGAATGACTCTAGAAACCAGAGACTGGACTGGAATTAGGAACTGGAATCCAACAGAAACACCTGAATCCAGGAACTTGTAGTAGTTACGTTAGGTATACTCAGGGAACCAGAATCGCAGAACCCAAAAGCAACTAGACTGGAATCAAGATCTCAGATCTAAGACTAGAGGTGGGAAGCTCAGATCTGTGCATCCAACATAGATACCCAGACCTGAGACCCATGTCCAGGGCACAGAACTGGAAATGGAACCTGAGACTCGGCGCTAGCCCCAGCTACCAGGTAACCATAATGCAGAGTCCAAACACCTACACCAATGGTATGCTGCCAGGTGAACCGATATGATAGCGTGAGTAGGGGGACTGTTGCTAGATGGAATCAGAGCACTGCTGAGGACAGATGTGGAATGGCAATGCAGAGTCCTTGCTTTACGGCAGCCGCAGGATGGTAGTGTGGAATTCATGCAAAGCAACAGCAGCAGTAAAGGTGGGACTTGCTGGAGAACCAGTGGAGTCATATGAGTGTTTACAGATGAAAGAAGTGCATGTTGACTAATTAAATTAAATAGCAACAGAGCATAGAGCAACTGAAGCTCAGAGCCAGGGAGAATCCTCTTCCTGAAAAAAGATTTTCTGGCAATGAGCATATGACAGGGGCTGGTTTAAATAGGGCACTCTCAGTCTCAATTGGTAGCAGTGGTCACATGAGTGCATCTCCCGGGATCCGATTGAACTAAAGTGTTCACATGATTGAATACAATATGGCTGCACCCATGCAGTCAGGATGCTTATATTCAGTGGAGATACTGATGCTCATGAATGCCGCTGATGGCCAGAAAACGTGCAGGACACCCTGATATGATACCACCAGACAGCATAAGTAAGGCTAAGACCCTGATGTGTGACAAGCTATGAACTTGCTGTAGAGACCCTACAGACCCTCCAACATGACCCGCCCCACTAGGTACAAAATGCTCTGTTTCTGGACTTCCCTCTTCATTTATGATTTCCATCACCTGTGTTGAACTAGTTACATGATAAGAAAGCTGTTTCTTCACAGGTGATGGCAATAATAAATTAAGAGGGTAGTCCAGAAACAGAGCATTTTGTACCTAGTGGGGCGGGTCATGTTGGAGGGCATGGACCCTATGTGCACCTACAATAACTACTAGAAGATATGGCGTTCATACTTGTCAGCATTCTGGGTGGCAGTGGTGGTGGTGGGGAGGTGCTTGAGTTGTTGAGAGTGTTGCACCATATGTCACATGATCACAGCTCTGTAACAACGGGACCTTGGAAGATGACCTTTTTCTCATCGAGAGCAGCAAGTGTGATGCAGTTTTCAATAAAATAAAACTATACAGTGCTATTTCTGCATCGTACCCTATTTCTCGCTGCCATATCCCACCAGCTCCCAGCTATATCTACTTTAACAATGGGGGTCATTCCGACCCGTTCGCACGCAGCGGTTCTTTGCTGCGGTGTGAACGGGTCGGAACCGCGCATGCGTGGCGGGTGCAAAACTGCACATGCGTGGTGGCTAGAACAAAGAAGAAAGTGATTGCTAGCGCGATTACAAGAAGATTGACAGCGGGGAGGCGTTCCGGGGCGTCTACTCACCGTTTTCCGGGCAGGTGTGTCCAGGCGTTTGGAGGGCGGATGTCTGACGTCAATCCCAGGACCTTCGTTGCTGGATCCGTCGCACAGGGTAAGTAGGTCTGATCATGGTCTTGTTTTGCAGGAAACTTTTTTAGCATAGCAGGGCTGCACAAGCGATCGCAGCCCTGCTATGCTAAAATACCCTCCCCCATAGGCGGCGTCTAGTTGATTGCACCAGCAGCTAATAGGTGCTACGTGCGATCAACTCGGAGTGACCACCAATACTGGGAATCAGAGGTGACTATACAAAAAGATGTGCGCAAGAAAAAAACTTGCGTCTATAGGGCTTAATTCAGACCTGATTGGTGCTGTGCGTTTTCGCACAGCAGCTGATCAGGTCTGAACTGCGCATGTGCCGGCGCCGCAGTGCACCGTGCATGCCAGACAGCCGGCGGGCGTCTCAGCCTGCGATTGCCTCTGCCTGATTGACAGGCAGAGGCGGTCTCTGGGCGGGAGGGGGCGGGCCAGGGGCGTTTGGCCGCGGTTTAGGAGGCACGGTCCGGGCAACGCAGGCGTGCCCGGACCGTGCGGGGGGCGGGGGGGGGGGGGGGGGGCGGTCCGCGGCAGCTGTGTGACGTCACACGCAGCCGCTGCGACCCTCACAGCGACGAATAGCTGCCAGCGCGCAGGAGCTGCGCAGGTAGGGAGCTACTCCTAAAGAACAAAAGCGTCGCCGCCGTGCGATGCTTTTGTACTTGTGCGGAGCGGACTAGCCCTGTGCTGGGCGTCCCCCCGCATGTCAGTGTGGCTGATCGTAGATGTGCTAAATCTAGCACATCTACGATCAGGTCTGAATTAGGCCCAAAGTGTTGGATGCATCTTTCAATGTAATAACGTAATGAAGTAGCAGTTAAATTAGATATACTCCTGTGTATGTACACCAGAAGGTAGTGTAGGGTGCATAAGCTTACGGTGTTTGCCGACAATGCAGTGGTTTTACCTTATTTATACTTCATAGATTAATATACACGGTCAAGTCACATTATTATGGCCACCTCCTACATATGACGTCGGCAGCGTGTAGCCCATGAAGTACGTCACGTGTCGTGCGCTGGCTTGGTGGGTATACAAGGTGTGGGATAGGCCGTCTGCACACATATCACTCGTTGCTGTCATGGGTAAAAGGGGTGATTTATCCGAGTAGCAAAAAGGGATGATTACCGGCTTTCGGGCCAAGGGCGGCAGTATCTCTGACATAGCGCAGTGTGTGACCTGTCCGCGTGCTGCTGCGGTGAAGGTGTATCGTGACTGACAAATAGCACCATTGCCAATAACCAACGTGGAAACTGAGGAGAACCACGTGGCATTTATGTGAGAGGAGAATGTCGGCTACGAAGGTGCGTCAGGGCCGGCCGACACGCTACAGTGGAGCAGCTCACCGTCACAATGAACCTGTGCCAACCTACCCGCACCTTACTGAGTCACTCCCAGCCCACCTAGCTGCAGTCCGTGCTGCACACAGTGGTTACCCTGGCTATTATCTGGTGGTCATAATAATATGACTCGACCATCTATATAAGTTCTAGCACATTATTATGTTGTGTACAAATAGGGTAATGTAGTCAGAGGCATGGAAGATAGTAATGTCTTATTAATAAAAGCAAAATTGCATTTACAGTATTAAAAAAAAGTTACCTGCAACTCGTCAGCATTTATCTCTTCAAAACTTAAATGGGAATCATCTTTCCTGCATCGATCTGTATAGAAATATCAATTAAGAAATGTGAATAGAGGGTCACTAATTAATTGAATTGATTGAGCTGCAGTGCTAATTACAGATGATCACCTTTAGAACACTTCATAAATAGCCAATCAGAACTAGGCCGCTAGCACTGCCATCATCATTATCACGTACATTGCCGGTCAAAGACACACCTCCGGAAAGTATATCTGTCTGTGTCCATATCTAACTGATTTGAAATGAGGTGAATTCACCGTCACTGCCCTCGGCCTATGTTTACCAAGTCCTGACTCCCCTGTTCCAGCCCCCAGGTGCAGGAAGTTATAAGTGAAAGTTATGCATAAATCTTCATACGGACATTTGCATACAATTTTTTTTGTATGCACAAAAAAAACAAAAAAACACAGAACAAATTTGCAACTATAAATGAGCCCCATAGTGTATATTTCATTATGGGGGACATGTACTAAGCAGTGATAAAAGTGAAGAAGTTAGCCAGTGGAGAAGTTGCCCATGGAAACCAATCAGCATTGACGTAACATTTATAATTTGCATACTATAAAAGTATACAGAGTTGCCATGGCCAACTTCTCCTCTGGCTCACCGCTCCACTTTTATCACTGCTTAGTACATATCCCCCTAAGTCTTGCAAAATGGTGAAAGGTCTTTATGATCTCTAGTACATTATACAAGATCTCTGGAGATGTCATTAGTTTCCTCTTGCTCATAGGGGGGAGGGGGTGGCAAGAGGCGCCAGTCAATGTACTGGGTCACGGGTCACAGTGCAGCCACGATCTGGGCTTGTCACGGGTAGTGTCAGGATGGAGATAATCCCCTTTCCAGCTGCACCACTTTCTCAGCCCTCCTACGCCCTGCACCCACCTCCAGCCCCTACAATGTGTGTCTACTGACTGTGGGCTGGCCCCTCACCTGGGATCAGCCCTGCGCCCTTCTCACCTCCCACTTCATATCTTCCCCTCATATACTCCCCTCTTCCCCCTCTGCTCCCCCTTCGTCCTATCTCTTCCCCCCCTTGCTGCAACTCCCCCCCCCCCCTTCCTTAGATAGAGATATCTATATATATCTTTTGTCCCCTCGGGGCCCTAGGTATAGGCAAACTAGGCAAATGCCTAGAGGCGTTTCAAGCCTAGGACCGGCGGAGGAGGGACCACTGGCTGGCTGCTGCTGGTCAGCCCGGTGCTCACTCACCATGGCAGTAGCACTAACAGCTGCTACTCAGTTTCAAGCAGGCAGTTATCGGCTCCAGGAGGAGCACCTATGTCCACACCGTACATGACCTGCTCACTAGCATGGGCGATCCAGCTGCCATCATAAACCTGGACCCAGCCAGGGAAGAAGAGTTTGGGCGGCTATCACCCTGCAGGAACTGCTGGCTCTGATGAAGATGATGTCTAATCAGCAACTAGGACCGAATAGCACACTGCTGTACTGCATGGAGTATCTGCAGGATAACCTGGACTGGCTGTGGGAGTGGCTGCTCAGCCTATGGGGCTCTTACCTCCTATTTAATGGGCAATAGCCACAAAGGGGCTCATAGGTAGACGTACAGTGATTACGTATGCGATCACTTTACTTTTTCCTGATCGCCGAGACGGGCTCTTATTGGAGACTGTCTACTGGCAATTCAAATTGGTATATTAAGGTGAAATAAAGAATCACTGCTGCCATGA
The DNA here is from genome assembly GCF_028390025.1 of Pseudophryne corroboree. Taxonomy (NCBI): domain Eukaryota; kingdom Metazoa; phylum Chordata; class Amphibia; order Anura; family Myobatrachidae; genus Pseudophryne; species Pseudophryne corroboree. Next base: position 443,446,427 of record NC_086452.1, read on the forward strand.
TACAGTATGTGGCGATAAGGATTATTATTATTAGGGACATAGCTGCAAATTTTGATAAATAGGCTCCAAGCGGAGTGAGCAAAATATCCCCAGAATGTAATATGGAGGGATTTCAGCAGACATTGCCTATATCTGCCGCTGTCCCTCAATTTTCAACAGCAGAAGCAGCCCCCATATTCTATGTTGACTGCTAGGCTGTCAGATTTCATTCTAAGATTTGGCCCTGTCAGCTAACGCCATGATCAGACGGCTTTAGCCACTGTAGCCTATGCCATACTGTTTTACTTTGAAGTGCTCCTCTCCAGGAGACACTACTTCTGAGGAAGCTGCTGACAATATACACAGGCGGAGAAACGCGTTAAAACTCTTGACTGAATAGAACAAGCTGGTTTAGCCATATTCTGCTCAGACTACTAAGCAGCACTGAAAACGCCAATACAATCCAGATAAGGCTATAAACTGCAAATATAGCAACCACTGACTTGGAAGTATAGCTGCTGCTTATTTTGCTTCACAGTCGATAAGCTTTTTGAATGCACGAAGGTGCACTCAGAATTAAAAACAGAGGCCCTCATTCCGAGTTGATCGCTCGCAAGGCGATTTTAGCAGAGTTGCACACGCTAAGCCGCCGCCTACTGGGAGTGTATCTTAGCATCTTAAAATTGCGAACGATGTATTCGCAATATTGCGATAACAAACTACTTAGCAGTTTCAGAGTAGCTCCACACTTACTCGGCATCTGTTATCAGTTCAGTGCTTGTCGTTCCTGGTTTGACGTCACAAACACACCCAGCGTTCGCTCAGACACTCCCCCGTTTCTCCGGCCACTCCTGCGTTTTTTCCGGAAACGGTAGCGTTTTTAGCCACACGCCCCTAAAACGCCGTGTTTCCGCCCAGTAACACCCATTTCCTGTCAATCACACTACGATCGCCGAAGCGAAGAAAAAGTCGTGAGTAAAAATACTATCTTCATTGTAAAATTACTTGGCGCAGTCGCAGTGCGATTATTGCGCATGCGTACTAAGCGGAATTTCACTGCGATGCAATGAAAAATACCGAGCGAACGACTCGGAATGAGGGCCAGAGTTTTGCTGTTATGCCATGTTCACTGTCAGCATCGATGACATGCATGAATAATTGTTTTGGCTTGTAACTAACCCTGCTTTCACGCTGTTGGCAAACTTCAACTGTTGCAAATTCTTTTCTACTAAGCAAGTTCTATATATTGTTTTGTTGACAGCAAACTGATTCATTTCATACAAACTCAAGGATAATATCATTAACTGTGGCCTTTTTTTTGCCTAGCTATTAACAATTGAAGGCAAGGTCCTAACCCTCAAAGGGAAGAATATAAGGAACTTATATTAAGAATCCTTAGGAGTGATGTTTTTAAATTATTTTTGTGATTTTAAATATTTTTATACTACAATATGTTAGACAATTCACAAAATGCAGATGTGCGCACCCCCCGGGGTAGTACGGGATTAGTACTTGAGTGTTAACTTTGTGGAAAACAGTCAAATATTAAGATCCTTCCTTAAAGATCAGAACAGAATTCCTCTTCATTCCCTCAAAAGAAACAAAAAATTAGGGAATATATAGTGAAGTACAGTTTTATTGTAAGTGCAAACAACATAAAATATTATAATGAACAATTCCACCAACTTCTGATGGGGCAAATATGCGTACCAGAATACGTGGGGTCCCCAGTGATGGTTACCAGAGCTGGATTAAGGCTATGGGGGGCCCGGGGCACTTCAAACAGTAGGGCCCTTATAAAAATGCAGGCAGATGAATTACGCACATTAGACATACACACGCACACACACACACACGACCCAGAGCCAAAAATTTTAATTTTAGATAGGAATGGAATAAAATAGATGAAAAACAAAAAAGCAATTCAACCAACTTACTTTTTACTCTGCTGCTGGTGACACACTCATTCCTCTCTGTGGGGTATATTCAATTACAGTCGGATCCTCTCCGACGGAGAGGATCTGACATGTCAGTATTCAATAGCGGGCCGTTTCCGCCCGTTTCCCCTCCCATTCCGACCATGCATTTCCGCCCTCTATTATGGGCGAAAATTAATGGTCGAAAAGGGACCATTTTTGACTGCGGCGGGGTCAAAAACACATGGATTCCGCTCATCCATGTGTTTTTCGACTTGTTGGAAGTTCCGAGAATTGAATATGTCTCCCCAGCAGGGGCTGGCTGGCAACTTTCAGCCTGGGTGGCAGACACAAGGAAGTGGCCCAGCTAGCAATGTGAAAATGAGTGTTACAATAATGTTAGTGGTGTGGTTTGTGTAATGTGTGGTTTAAACAGCTAATTAAATATTAAAAACATTGTTATGACAAAGAGCTATAAACAAATCCATTACCTACCAGCCCTATCTTACTAAAGCCCCTCCATACACCAGCGATGGATTGGGGCAATTCCCCGATCCCTCAGAGTTCGCAGGGGATTGTGAATATTAAACATATTTATAAATCCAGATTCCCCCGATCTGTACCGCATAGCAAGAAGGGGGGAAGCAGTATCAGTGCACATAACATGCGCTGAGACCACATCCCCCAAATTGGCGCTTCATATCCCTCAGTTCTGTATTTGCACCTTGTGATGGTCCCTGGTAACCACATTCCAATGCGGGGAAGTCACAATCAAGCTCATCATGTAGCGTAAAAACCCGCTATATGCAGTTCATACTGGACGCTGTAGTTATTATTTCACAACTTCACCACTTATTAGTGGTGTGCCCATGTTCAATCCGCTGGTGAAACACCAAGACCTGCACTGTGGTGGACGGCTCCCGACTGAGCTGGAGCACACTAACATCAACATGGTCTGATAAGTGCAGCCCTAGTACCAAGCATCAGCCTTGAACTTTCTACACCCGTGCAGGCTTTGAAACATAAAAGAGTATATAAAAATACACTCTAATCCAACCTGTTCCGTCAAACTGACTTTCTCAAGGAGATATATATTTATATAAAGAGAGAGGGGTGTTGAGGCGGCACGCGGAGGACAATGCATCCGACATGTTTCGGGCTGCAGCCCATCGTCAGGGATGAATGTACAATACAATAGCGCTGCTATGTACTTTCATCCCTGACGACGGGCTCCAACCTGAAACATATGTCGGATACAAAAAATACATATTAAATAGCAACGTCTTCTGAGTGCCGCCTTAACCTCTCCATATTTACATTCTCATACACCAATGGAGGGCACTGGAGGCGCATCTACTTGCTCCAGATGGAGTGCTGGGCTTCTCTTTCTATACACTGTATAAAATCTCCCCCAAAATGATAAATGCACATGATAACTGTGCCAGGCTGACACATCTACTTAAAGTGCGAGTCCCAATGACCGGTCTCCGCGGTAAGTATCAGAGCGCTGGGGGAAGGGGGGGGGGGGGGTTGTTGAGATGGAACTGCAATGGGTACAGGGTTGTTGGGACGGAGCCACGATGTCTGCAGTCTGACACCACAAGAGCACAGATAGATAAGTAGATACACATACAGTACATGCATACAGATATGTACATATATATTTACAGTTACACACTCATATACACACACACACACACACACACACACACACACACACACACACACACACACACACACACACACACTTAGTCAACACGACCATATTGTAAAGAACACCCCCTTTCAAAGTGTATCTGCTTTCACAGTAAAAATCACCCCAGATACTTACCTGATTTATGAAAGGGTGGAGAGGATAAGAAGCAGGATGGACACTGTCACTGAGCCAAACGGCAGGAGAGTGGAGACCAGTGCTATAGGAGGCAGGTGTCAGGAATCTGCATTTTCCATCGCATCAGTTCTGTTCCAGTCTTCCGTCTCCTGCAGCCCACAGCTCTCCGTGCTCCACCTAACCAGTTCAGTTCTGTTCCACTTCTAGTTTTCAGTCCTCTGCAGCCTGGAATGCTTCAGCTAACTCACAGCTGATCTGGACACCTAATCCAGCTAGTATCTCTGCCTGCAGTTTGTGTCCAATCACTGCTGGGCAGGAGGTATAACTTCCAGTTTGTGGCTCTCTCACATCGCCTTGGACAACACGTCACATCCCGTGAACAGGTGGCTCCTGTTTGCAATCCTCTGTCTACAGAGATATCCTTGTGTAGTGGACCTGTGGAACAACAGGTCCCAGCTGTTCCAGTTCCCAGCAGTTCCTGTGTTCCTGTGGAACTACAAGTTCCAGCAACCACTCCAGCTCTCCTGCGACATTCTGTGTGCAAGTTCCTGTGTTCCTGTGGAACTACAAGTTCCAGCAACCCCTCCAGCTCTCCTGCGACATTCAGTGTGCAAGTTCCTGTGGAACTACAAGTTCCAGCAACCACTCCAGCTCTCCTGAGACATTCAGTGTGCAAGTTCCTGTGTTCCTGTGGAACTACAAGTTCCAGCAATCACTCCAGCTCTCCTGCTACATTCGGTGTGTCAAGTCTCCAGTGGTTCCCTGTGTTCCAGCCTCCAGTGGTTCCCTGTGTTCCAGCCTCCAGTGGTTCCCTGTGTTCCAGCCTCCAGTGGTTCCCTGTGTTCCAGCTTCCAGTGGTTCCCTGTGTTCCAGTCTCCAGATCTCCTGTGTTCCTGGTTATCCTCCTGCATCTCCGTGGAACTACAAGCATCAGCAACCCCTGCATCTGTATTTGGCTCCACACCTATCTACAACCACAGTGTGCTTCAGCCTCAGCAGTAGAGACTCTCTCCAGGTGCATTCCATCACCTCACCTGTGAAGCAGCTTGCTAGCTGCCTGTGCCTAACGAACTGTACTGTGAACATTCACCTGAGTCTCCTGCATCTGCTACCAGGTAGCTATACATTTATTACCATTCCTTCCATAGACTCTCAGCTTCCAAGCTGCACCATTTCCATTGCATACTTTTTATTGTTTATTCCTGCACGTTATTCTGCTGCCTTATTGTGTGAACTTTTATGTTAATAAATAACATTGCGCACATGCGCGGGAATCCAATCCAGTCTCCTCTCTTCCTCCATCCTGCCTCCACTGACCCACTGGCGCCCCCTCCGGGGACACAAACCAGACCGAACCTGACAGCAGGAGGTCGGTAGACAGGAGAAGAAGGGCCAGCCTGAAAGGAACTCAGCTCATTGATGGCTGGTCCCAGGTGAGGGGCCAGTCACGGGTAAAGCCAAACAGTGGCTAAAAGGATCTGGCTCCGCCTCCAATAATCCCGGACAGCAGATCAGCAGTGTAGCCCTGACTCAACTGCTCCGCCCCAAAAGCTCTGCATTATCATCTGAATGACGCCGGACTCACTCCTTCCGTCCTCACTGCAGCGGGTGTCAGGCGTAGAGCAACCCGGGAGTACAGTCTGTATGCCTCCCGCTCCCGGTCACTTTATATGCATAAGTGCAGTGTGGCTGCGGCCCTGCCACTGCTCCCCAGGCATCACGTACCCTCTGCAGGCTCCACCCTTGTCTCCTGCAGCCTGCGCGCCCAGCCGCAGGCTGCTGCTTCATACAGCATTGGACAGCTGAGCTGTCGCTGTCCTATACTGCTATGCGGTGCCGGCAGCGCGGTTTAGGTTGCCAGGGCAACCTATAAGGAGACGCAGCGCAACAGATCGGATCAGTGACAGATCCGATCTGTGGCGGGGGGCCCTTTTAGAAAGGGGGGCCCGGGGTACTCACCCCCAGGACCCCCCCCCCCCCTTAATCCGGCTCTGATGGTTACCCTATAACGTTTGTGAGATGGTGAACAGGTACCTCCCGGGAACTTAGCACTGTTCCTCCTCTAGCTATGGTAATCCTGGGTGCCTCCACTCTTACTTGTTCTGCCGCAGTCTGTCCCACAACACCAACGCGTTTCTGCTCACAGGGAGCCTTTCTCAAGGTGTATGGTGGAATGGAGAACTGGGAATATTTAAACCCAGTGCTACGGTGTGATTGGTTAAGACTGCCCAGTACAAGAAAATAGCTCCCTCCATAGGTTACCTTATACTGATTGTTGTGGAGGGTCTTATATATATATATTTTATAGCCCCTTTGGTGGTGAAAACCTAAGATAAATCTTTTAATAGGCTTTAAAACATTGAAAAACTCCGTAATTAGGCGTGCGTTCCAACTCGTGGAACGCACACTTTATTTCCGCTTCCGCCCGCCGCTAGTTCCGATACGCACCCTGCGCTGTCACTCCTCCAGCGGTGCATGCGTTCCATATGCTGGAACGCACGCTATTTCCGTTTCCGCCTGGACTCTAAGCTATTGGTAGCGGTGGTGCAATACCCGCTCCTAGGACTTCCGGTCACGGACAGCATCAATTGTGGAACGCATTGGTTAATATGCGTTCCACAGGCTTACAATCGGGACTTAGTGCAAAACGACTAGCTAAAACAAATGTCCCATTCCGGCAATATGGTCATAAAATAGAATAAAAAGTACAAATTGATATACCCATATAGATAAAATAAAATTTCGGAGTAATTGATATAGAAAGGTATTACCCTGATAAATCTTGATACCCCATGCTTCTAGAAAATATAAACCCCATTTTAAAGTTGGAAAAATACATTAAAGAAACAAATTCCATAAAAGATGATCAGTGAAAAATAAAAATAAGAATTTACTTACCGATAATTCTATTTCTCGGAGTCCGTAGTGGATGCTGGGGTTCCTGAAAGGACCATGGGGAATAGCGGCTCCGCAGGAGACAGGGCACAAAAAAGTAAAGCTTTACTAGGTCAGGTGGTGTGCACTGGCTCCTCCCCCCATGACCCTCCTCCAGACTCCAGTTAGGTACCGTGCCCGGACGAGCATACACAATAAGGGAGGCATTTTGAATCCCGGGTAAGACTCATACCAGCCACACCAATCACACCGTACAACTTGTGATCTAAACCCAGTTAACAGTATGACAACAGAAAGGGCCTCTTAAAGATGGCTCCTTAACAATAACCCGAATTAGTTAACAATAACTATGTACAAGTATTGCAGATAATCCGCACTTGGGATGGGCGCCCAGCATCCACTACGGACTCCGAGAAATAGAATTATCGGTAAGTAAATTCTTATTTTCTCTATCGTCCTAAGTGGATGCTGGGGTTCCTGAAAGGACCATGGGGATTATACCAAAGCTCCCAAACGGGCGGGAGAGTGCGGATGACTCTGCAGCACCGAATGAGAGAACTCCAGGTCCTCCTTTGCCAGGGTATCAAATTTGTAAAATTTTACAAACGTGTTCTCCCCCGACCACGTAGCTGCTCGGCAGAGTTGTAATGCCGAGACCCCTCGGGCAGCCGCCCAAGATGAGCCCACCTTCCTTGTGGAGTGGGCTTTTACAGTTTTAGGCTGTGGCAGGCCTGCCACAGAATGTGCAAGTTGAATTGTGTTACAAATCCAACGAGCAATCGACTGCTTAGAAGCAGGTGCGCCCAACTTGTTGGGTGCATACAATATAAACAGCGAGTCAGATTTTCTGACTCCAGCCGTCCTTGCAATGTATATTTTTAAGGCTCTGACAACGTCCAACAACTTGGAGTCCTCCAAGTCGCTAGTGGCCGCAGGCACCACAATAGGTTGGTTCAGATGAAATGCTGATACCACTTTAGGGAGAAAATGCGGACGAGTCCGCAGTTCTGCCCTATCCGAATGGAAGATTAGATAAGGACTTTTATAAGATAAAGCCGCCAATTCAGATACTCTCCTGGCAGAGGCCAGGGCTAGTAACATAGTCACTTTCAATGTGAGATATTTCAAATCCACCTTTTTCAATGGTTCAAACCAATGGGATTTGAGGAAATCTAAAACTACATTTAGATCCCACGGTGCCACCGGAGGCACCACAGGAGGCTGTATATGCAGTACTCCCTTGACAAAAGTCTGGACCTCAGGGACAGAGGCCAATTCTTTTTGGAAGAATATTGACAGGGCCGAAATTTGAACCTTAATGGATCCCAATTTGAGACCCATAGATAATCCTGATTGCAGGAAATGTAGGAAACGACCCAGTTGGAATTCCTCCGTCGGAACCCTCCGATCCTCGCACCACGCTACATATTTTCGCCAAATGCGGTGATAATGTTTCACGGTGACTTCCTTCCGTGCCTTAGCCAGGTAGGAATGACTTCTTCTGGAATGCCTTTCCCTTTTAGGATCTGGCGTTCAACCGCCATGCCGTCAAACGCAGCCGCGGTAAGTCTTGAAAAAGACAGGGACCCTGCTGTAGCAGGTCCCTTCTCAGAGGTAGAGGCCACGGTTCGTCCGTGAGCATCTCTTGAAGTTCCGGATACCAAGTCCTTCTCGGCCAATCCGGAACCACTAGTATTGTTCTTACTCTTCTTTGCCGTATGATCTTCAATACCTTTGGTATGAGCGGCAGAGGAGGAAACACATACACTGACTGGTACACCCAAGGAGTTACCAGTGCGTCCACAGCTATTGCCTGTGGATCTCTTGACCTGGCGCAATATTTGTCCAGTTTCTTGTTGAAGCGAGACGCCATCATGTCTACAATTGGTCTTTCCCAACGGTCTATTAACATGTTGAAGACTTCTGGATGTAGACCCCACTCTCCCGGATGAAGATCGTGTCTGCTGAGGAAGTCTGCTTCCCAGTTGTCCACGCCCGGGATGAACACTGCTGACAGTGCTATCACGTGATTCTCCGCCCAGCGAAGAATCTTGGCAGCTTCTGCCATTGCACTCCTGCTTCTTGTGCCGCCCTGCCTGTTTACATGGGCGACCGCCGTGATGTTGTCCGACTGAATCAACACCGGCTTTCCTTGCAGGAGAAGTTCCGCCTGGCTTAGAGCATTGTAGATTGCTCTTAGTTCCAGAATGTTTATGTGAAGAGACTTTTCCAGACTCGTCCATACTCCCTGGAAGTTTCTTCCTTGTGTGACTGCTCCCCAGCCTCTCAGGCTGGCGTCCGTGGTCACCAGGATCCAATCCTGAATGCCGAATCTGCGGCCTTCTAATAGGTGAGCCTTCTGCAACCACCACAGAAGTGACACCCTTGTCTTTGGTGACAGGGTTATTCGCAGGTGCATCTGCAGATGCGACCCTGACCATTTGTGCATGGAATCTGCCGAATGGAATTGCTTCGTAAGAAGCCACCATTTTTCCCAGGACTCTTGTGCATTGATGTACTGACACTTTTCCTGGTTTTAGGAGGTTCCTGACCAGATCGGATAACTCCTTGGCTTTTTCCTCTGGAAGGAAAACCTTTTTCTGAACCGTGTCCAGAATCATTCCTAGGAACAGCAGACGAGTTGTCGGGATTAAATGGGATTTTGGAATATTCAGAATCCACCCGTGTTGTCTTAGCACCTCTTGAGATAGTGCTAAAGCTGTCTCCAGCTGTTCTCTGGACCTTGCCCTTATTAGGAGATCGTCCAAGTATGGGATAACTAATACGCCTTTTCTTCGAAGAAGAATCATCATCTCGGCCATTACCTTGGTAAAGACCCGAGGCGCCGTGGACAATCCGAACGGCAGCGTCTGAAACTGATAGTGACAGTTTTGAACAATGAACCTGAGGTACCCCTGGTGTGCGGGGTAAATCGGAACGTGTAGATACGCATCCTTGATGTCCAAGGATACCATAAAGTCCCCTTCTTCCAGGTTCGCTATCACTGCTCTGAGTGACTCCATCTTGAACTTGAACTTTTTTATGTAGAGGTTCAAGGACTTCAGATTTAGAATAGGCCTTACCGAGCCATCCGGCTTCGGTACCACAAATAGAGTGGAATAATACCCCTTTCCTTGTTGTAATAGGGGTACTTTGACTATCACCTGCTGAGCGTACAGCTTGTGAATGGCTTCCAACACCCTCTCCCTTTCGGAAGAGACGGTTGGTAAGGCAGACTTCAGGAAACGATGAGGAGGATCCGTCTCTAATTCCAACCTGTACCCCTGAGATATTATCTGCAGGATCCAGGGGTCTACCTGCGAGTGAGCCCACTGCGCGCTGTAATTTTTGAGACGGCCCCCCACTGTCCCCGAGTCCGCTTGAGAGGCCCCAGCGTCATGCTGAGGTTTTTGCAGGAGCCGGGGAGGGCTTCTGTTCCTGGGAAGGAGCTGCCTGTTGGTGTCTCTTCCCTCTTCCTCTGCCTCGTGGCAGGTACGACAAGCCCTTTGCTCTCTTATTTTTGTAGGAGCGAAAAGGCTGCGGTTGAAAGGTCGGTGCCTTTCTCTGTTGGGGAGTGACTTGAGGTAAAAAAGTGGATTTCCCGGCAGTAGCCGTGGCCACCAAGTCTGATAGACCAACTCCAAATAACTCCTCCCCTTTATACGGCAAAACCTCCATGTGACGTTTTGAATCCGCATCGCCTGTCCACTGTCGTGTCCATAAGGCTCTTCTGGCTGAAATGGACATAGCACTCACCCGAGATGCCAGTGTGCAAATATCCCTCTGTGCATCACGCATATAGATAAATGCATCCTTTATTTGTTCTAACGACAGTAAAACATTGTCCCTATCTAGGGTATCAATATTTTCAATCAGGGATTCTGACCAAACTACTCCAGCACTGCACATCCAGGCAGTTGCTATAGCTGGTCGTAGTATAACACCTGCATGTGTGTATATATTCTTTTGAATAACTTCCATCTTTCTATCTGATGGATCCTTAAGTGCGGCCGTCTCAGGAGAGGGTAACGCCACTTGTTTGGATAAGCGTGTGAGCGCCTTGTCCACCTTAGGGGGTGTTTCCCAGCGCGCCCTAACCTCTGGCGGGAAAGGGTATAATGCCAATAACTTTTTTGAAATTATCAACTTTTTATCAGGAGCAACCCACGCTTCATCACACACGTCATTTAATTCTTCTGATTCAGGAAAAACTGTTTGTAGTTTTTTCACACCATACATAATACCCTGTTTTACGGTATCTGTAGTATCAGCTAAATGTAACGTCTCCTTCATTGCCAAAATCATATAACGTGTGGCCCTACTGGAAAATACGTTTGAATTTCTACCGTCGTCACTGGAATCAGTGCCCGTGTCTGGGTCTGTGTCGACCGACTGAGGCAAAGGGCGTTTTACAGCCCCTGACGGTGTTTGAGGCGCCTGGACAGGCATTAATTGATTGTCCGGCCGCCTCATGTCCTCAACTGACTGTTTAAGGGAAGATAAACCATCACGTAATTCCACAAATAAAGGCATCCATTCTGGTGTCGACCCCCTGGGGGGTGACATCTGCATATTTGGCAATTGCTCCGCCTCCACACCAATATCGTCCTCATACATGTCGACACCACGTACCGACACACACCGCAAACTCACAGGGAATGCTCTAATGAAGACAGGACCCACTAGCCCTTTTGGGGAGACAGAGGGAGAGTCTGCCAGCACACACCACAAAGCGCTATATATACAAGGGATATCCTTATATTAAGTGCTCCCTTATAGCTGCTTTAATATATATATATATAGCCATTAATGTGCCCCCCCTCTCTGTTTTACCCTGTTTCTGTAGTGCAGTGCAGGGGAGAGACCTGGGAGCCGTTCTGACCAGCGGAGCTGTGACAGAAAATGGCGCCGTGTGCTGAGGAGATAGGCCCCGCCCCTTTTTCGGCGGGTTCTTCTCCCGCTATTTTTCCAGTCAGGCAGGGGTTAAATATCTCCATATAGCCCCTATGGGCTATATGTGAGGTATTTTTAGCCTTGTATAAGGTTTATATTTGCCTCTCAGAGCGCCCCCCCCCAGCGCTCTGCACCCTCAGTGACTGCCCAGTGAAGTGTGCTGAGAGGAAAATGGCGCACAGCTGCAGTGCTGTGCGCTACCTTATGAAGACTGAGGAGTCTTCAGCCGCCGGTTTCCGGACCTCTTCACGCTTCAGCATCTGCAAGGGGGTCGGCGGCGCGGCTCCGGGACCGGACTCCACGGCTGGGCCTGTGTTCGATCCCTCTGGAGCTAATGGTGTCCAGTAGCCAAGCAGCAAATCCACTCTGCATGCAGGTGAGTTTACTACTTTCCCCCTAAGTCCCACGTTGCAGTGATCCTGTTGCCAGCAGGACTCACTGTAAAGAAAAAAACCTAAACTAAACTTTCTCTAAGCAGCTCTTTAGGAGAGCCACCTAGATTGCACCCTTCTCGTTCGGGCACAAAATCTAACTGGAGTCTGGAGGAGGGTCATGGGGGGAGGAGCCAGTGCACACCACCTGACCTAGTAAAGCTTTACTTTTTTGTGCCCTGTCTCCTGCGGAGCCGCTATTCCCCATGGTCCTTTCAGGAACCCCAGCATCCACTTAGGACGATAGAGAAATAAGAATTTACTTACCGATAATTCTATTTCTCGTAGTCCGTAGTGGATGCTGGGGACTCCGTAAGGACCATGGGGAATAGCGGCTCCGCAGGAGACTGGGCACAAAAGTAAAGCTTTAGAACTACCTGGTGTGCACTGGCTCCTCCCCCTATGACCCTCCTCCAAGCCTCAGTTAGGATACTGTGCCCGGACGAGCGTACACAATAAGGAAGGATTTTGAATCCCGGGTAAGACTCATACCAGCCACACCAATCACACCGTACAACTCGTGATCTAAACCCAGTTAACAGCATGATAACAGAGGAGCCTCTAGAAAAGATGGCTCACTACAGCAATAACCCGATTTTTTGGTAACAATAACTATGTACCAGTATTGCAGACAATCCGCACTTGGGATGGGCGCCCAGCATCCACTACGGACTACGAGAAATAGAATAATCGGTAAGTAAATTCTTATTTTCTCTAACGTCCTAAGTGGATGCTGGGGACTCCGTAAGGACCATGGGGATTATACCAAAGCTCCCAAACGGGCGGGAGAGTGCGGATGACTCTGCAGCACCAAATGAGAGAACTCCAGGTCCTCCTCAGCCAGGGTATCAATTTTGTAGAATTTTACAAACGTATTTGCTCCTGACCAAGTAGCTGCTCGGCAAAGTTGTAAAGCCGAGACCCCTCGGGCAGCCGCCCAAGATGAGCCCATCTTCCTTGTGGAGTGGGCATTTACAGATTTTTGGCTGTGGCAGGCCTGCCACAGAATGTGCAAGCTGAATTGTACTACAAATCCAACGAGCAATAGTCTGCTTAGAAGCAGGAGCACCCAGCTTGTTGGGTGCATACAGGATAAACAGCGAGTCAGATTTTCTGACTCCAGCCGTCCTGGAAACATATATTTTCAGGGCCCTGATAACGTCTAGCAACTTGGAGTCCTCCAAGTCCCTAGTAGCCGCAGGCACCACAATAGGTTGGTTCAGGTGAAACGCTGAAACCACCTTAGGGAGAAACTGAGGACGAGTCCTCAATTCCGCCCTGTCCGAATGGAAAATCAGATAAGGGCTTTTACAGGATAAAGCCGCCAATTCTGACACGCGCCTGGCCCAGGCCAGGGCCAACAGCATGACCACTTTCCATGTGAGATATTTTAACTCCACAGATTTAAGTGTTTCAAACCAATGTGACTTTTGGAACCCAAAAACTACATTGAGATCTCAAGGTGCCACTGGAGGCACAAAAGGAGGCTGTATATGCAGTACCCCTTTTACAACGTCTGAACTTCAGGGACTGAAGCTAGTTCTTTTTGGAAGAAAATTGACAGGGCCGAAATTTGAACCTTAATGGACCCCAATTTCAGGCCCATAGACACTCCTGTTTGCAGGAAATGTAGGAATCGACCCAGTTGAATTTCCTCCGTCGGGCCTTACTGGCCTCGCACCACGCAACATATTTTCGCCAAATGCGGTGATAATGTTTTGCGGTTACATCCTTCCTGGCTTTGATCAGGATAGGGATAACTTCATCCGGAATGCCTTTTTTCCTTCAGGATCCGGCGTTCAACCGCCATGCCGTCAAACGCAGCCGCGGTAAGTCTTGGAACAGACAGGGTCCTTGCTGGAGCAGGTCCCTTCTTAGAGGTAGAGGCCACGGATCCTCCGTGAGCTTCTCTTGAAGTTCCGGTTACCAAGTCCTTCTTGGCCAATCCGGAGCCACGAATATAGTGCTTACTCCTCTCCATCTTATCAATCTCAGTACCTTGGGTATGAGAGGCAGATGAGGGAACACATACACTGACTGGTACACCCACGGTGTTACCAGAGCGTCTACAGCTATTGCCTGAGGGTCCCTTGACCTGGCGCAATACCTGTCGAGTTTTTTCCCAACGGTTTATAATCATGTGGAAGACTTCTGGGTGAAGTCCCCACTCTCCCGGGTGGAGGTCGTGTCTGCTGAGGAAGTCTGCTTCCCAGTTGTCCACTCCCGGAATTGCTGACAGTGCTATCACATGATTTTCCGCCCAGCGAAGAATCCTTGCAGCTTCTGCCATTGCCCTCCTGCTTCTTGTGCCACCCTGTCTGTTTACGTGGGTGACTGCCGTGATGTTGTCCGACTGGATCAACACCGGCTGACCTTGAAGCAGAGGTCTTGCTAAGCTTAGAGCATTGTAAATGGCCCTTAGCTTCAGGATATTTATGTGAAGTGATGTCTCCAGGCTTGACCATAAGCCCTGGAAATTCCTTCCCTGTGTGACTGCTCCCCAGCCTCGCAGGCTGGCATCCGTGGTCACCAGGACCCAGTCCTGAATGCCGAATCTGCGGCCCTCTAGAAGATGAGCACTCTGCAACCAACACAGGAGGGACACCCTTGTTCTTGGTGACAGGGTTATCCGCTGATGCATCTGAAGATGCGACCCGGACCATTTGTCCAGCAGGTCCCACTGGAAAGTTCTTGCGTGGAATCTGCCGAATGGGATTGCTTCGTAGAAGCCACCATTTTACCCAGAACCCTTGTGCATTGATGCACTGAGACTTGGCTCGGTTTTAGGAGGTTCCTGACTAGCTCGGATAACTCCCTGGCTTTCTCCTCCGGGAGAAACACCTTTTTCTGGACTGTGTCCAGGATCATCCCTAGGAACAGAAGACGAGTCGTCGGAACCAGCTGCGATTTTGGAATATTGAGAATCCAATCGTGCTGCCGCAACACTACCTGAGATAGTGCTACACCGACCTCCAACTGTTCCCTGGATCTTACCCTTATCAGGGAATCGTCCAAGTAAGGGATATCGGTCTCACCGAGCCGTCCGGCTTCGGTACCACAACAGTGTGGAATAATACCCCGTTCCCTGTTGCAGGAGGGGTACCTTGATTATCACCTGCTGGGAATACAGCTTGTGAATGGCTTCCAAAACTGTCTCCCTGTCAGAAGGAGACATCGGTAAAGCCGACTTTAGGAAACGGCGAGGGGGAGACGTCTCGAATTCCAATTTGTACCCCTGAGATATCACTGAAGGATCCAGGGGTCTACTTGCGAGTGAGCCCACTGCGCGCTGAAATTCATTGAGACGGGCCCCCCACCGTGCCTGATTCTGCTTGTAGAGCCCCAGCGTCATACTGAGGGCTTGGCAGAGGCGGGAAAGGGTTTCTGTTCCTGGGAACTGGCTGATTTCTGCAGCCTTTTTCCTCTCCCTCTGTCACGGGGCAGAAATGAGGAACCTTTTGCCCGCTTGTCCACGAAAAGACTGCGCCTGATAATACGGCGTCTTCTCATGTTGCTTCCAAATGCCGTTTGGAATCCGCATCACCTGACCACTGTCGTGTCCATAACCCTCTACTGGTAGAAATGGACAACACACTTAGACTTGATGCCAGTCGGCAAATATTCCGCTGTGCATCACGCATATATAGAAATGCATCTTTTAAATGCTCTATAGGCAAAAATATACTGTCCCTATCTAGGGTATCAATATTTTCAGTCAGGGAATCCGACCACGCCAACCCAGCACTGCACATCCAGGCTGAGGCGATTGCTGGTCGCAGTATAACACCAGTATGTGTGTAAATACATTTTAGGATACCCTCCTGCTTTCTATCAGCAGGATCCTTAATGGCGGCCATCTCAGGAGAGGGTAGAGCCCTTACAAGCGTGTGAGCGCTTTATCCACCCTAGGGGGTGTTTCCCAACGCACCCTAACCTCTGGCGGGAAAGGATATAATGCCAATAACATTTTAGAAATTATCAGTTGTTATCGGGGGAAACCCACGCATCATCACACACCTCATTTAATTTCTCAGATTCAGGAAAACTACAGGTAGTTTTTCCTCACCGAACATAATACCCCTTTTTGGTGGTACTCGTATTATCAGAAATGTGTAAAACATTTTTCATTGCCTCAATCATGTAACGTGTGGCTCTACTGGAAGTCACATTTGTCTCTTCACCGTCGACACTGGAGTCAGTATCCGTGTCGGCGTCTGTATCTGCCATCTGAGGTAACGGGCGCTTTAGAGCCCCTGACGGCCTATGAGACGTCTGGACAGGCACAAGCTGAGTAGCCGGCTGTCTCATGTCAACCACTGTCTTTTATACAGAGCTGACACTGTCACGTAATTCCTTCCAACAGTTCATCCACTCAGGTGTCGACCCCCTAGGGGGTGACATCACTATTACAGGCAATTTGCTCCGTCTCCACATCATTTTCCTCCTCATACATGTCGACACAAACGTACCGACACACAGCACACACACAGGGAATGCTCTGATAGAGGACAGGACCCCACTAGCCCTTTGGGGAGACAGAGGGAGAGTTTGCCAGCACACACCAGAGCGCTATATATATACAGGGATAACCTTATATAAGTGTTTTTCCCCTTATAGCTGCTGTATTGTTTATACTGCGCCTAATTAGTGCCCCCCTCTCTCTTTTTTAACCCTTTCTGTAGTGTAGTGACTGCAGGGGAGAGCCAGGGAGCTTCCCTCCAACGGAGCTGTGAGGGAAAATGGCGCCAGTGTGCTGAGGAGATAGGCTCCGCCCCCTTATCGGCAGCCTTATCTCCCGTTTTTCTATGTATTCTGGCAGGGGTTAAATGCATCCATATAGCCCAGGAGCTATATGTGATGCATTTTTTGCCATCCAAGGTGTTTTTATTGCGTCTCAAGGCGCCCCCCCCCAGCGCCCTGCACCCTCAGTGACCGGAGTGTGAAGTGTGCTGAGAGCAATGAGGCACAGCTGCAGTGCTGTGCGCTACCTTGTTGAAGACAGGACGTCTTCTGCCGCCGATTTTCCGGACCTCTTCTGTCTTCTGGCTCTGTAAGGGGGCCGGCGGCGCGGCTCTGGGACCCATCCATGGCTGGGCCTGTGATCGTCCCTCTGGAGCTAATGTCCAGTAGCCTAAGAAGCCCAATCCACTCTGCACGCAGGTGAGTTCGCTTCTTCTCCCTTAGTCCCTCGATGCAGTGAGCCTGTTGCCAGCAGGTCTCACTGAAAATAAAAAACCTAAAACTAAACTTTTCACTAAGCAGCTCAGGAGAGCCACCTAGTGTGCACCCTTCTCGTTCGGGCACAAAATCTTAACTGAGGCTTGGAGGAGGGTCATAGGGGGAGGAGCCAGTGCACACCAGGTAGTTCTAAAGCTTTACTTTTGTGCCCAGTCTCCTGCGGAGCCGCTATTCCCCATGGTCCTTACGGAGTCCCCAGCATCCACTTAGGACGTTAGAGAAATATCAATAAATTATCATAAAAACCATTTTAATTCAAAGTACAGATTCAGTCCCTTGGGGGCTAGGGTCCCCATATTGTAAATCCACCTCATTTCTGTCTGTGGTAGATTCTCTTCTATATTTTCATTGCGCCAGTGGTTGTGAACCATTTTAATGTCTATCACTTTCTCCAGAGCATTACAATTTTTGTTGTGGATTTCCTTAAAGTGACTTGAAACTGAGTGATTCTCAAATCCCTTTTTTATGTTCCGAATGTGTTCTGCCCAGCGTTCCTTGAGAGGTCTGGAAGTCCGACCAATATATTGTAATTTGCAGCTGCATTCAATTATATAAATGCAGTTTTTAGTGTTGCATGTAATAAAGTCAGAGATGTTATATATACCCTGTAGTATTGGACTTAAATTCCTCCATCTTGCTGGGCTGCTTGGTGTGACTTCTACACATTAAGCACAAGCCACATCTATGAAACCCTCTTGTTTTTATTCTGCCAGATTTTTTCGGGGCAATTGCGTTTTTTTTGGAAGTGGGGGTGACCACTTCAGCGGACGTTGCAGCACTGCTGGTTTGGAGCGCTGGTTTGAATAACTTTTCTTCACTACGATACTACAATATGTGGCTTGTACCGGAATACTGTGTTGGTTCTGCTGAGAAGTTTTGGCTTTTGGTAAGAACCGGATTAGGGTCCTGGGGTTGGATGTGAGAAGAGAGGGTGGGTTCTCCATCCATTTAAGCCCAGTTTGGGTCTTTGGGCTTTTAGCTTCACAGAAGGCTTTCAGCTGTGTAGGTGTGTTAAAAAGGCTGGGGAAAAGGAGAGACTATCGAGTCTATGGGGTCAATCCGAGTTGATCGTAGCTGTGCTAAATTTAGCACAGCTACGATCTTATTCCCTGACATGTGGGGGGACGCCCAGCACAGGGCTAGTCCACCACGCATGTCAGTGCGCCCCCCCCGCAGAAGTGCAAAGGCATCGCACAGTGGCAATGCCTTTGAACTTCAAGAGTAGCTCTCGGCAAGCGCAGCTTTAGCGTGCTGGCCGGGAGCTACTCATCGCTCCCTGGCCCGTATTGGCTGCGTGTGACGTCACGCAGCCGCTGCGGGCCACTCCCGCACGGTCCGGCCACGCCTGTGTTGGCCGGACCACGCCCACGAAACAGAGGCCAAACGCCGCCGTTTCGCCCCCTCCCGCCCATCTACCGCCTCTGCCTGTCAGTCAGACAGAGGTGATCATAGTCAAACGACAGGCGGCCATGTGCCGACGCACTGCGGCTCCAGCGCATGCACAGTTCTGACCCGATCGCTACGCTGCGAAAAACTGCAGCGTGCGATCGGGTCAGAATGACCCCCAATGTGAGAGAAACCTACTCTTCAAATCCAGTGAGCTGTGCCTGGTAAAAACTTCTTGTATTGTTTTTTTAGTGCATTATGGGCCCTACACACTGCCCGAATGGCCGCCAAGGTGCCTGACAACCGATACGGCCAACGGACAATCCGGTGGCGGGGGAGGGGTGACGGGGGGAGTGAAGTTTCTTCACTCCCCCAGTCACCCGGCCCCATAGCTCTGCATGCTAATATGGATGATATTGGCCCTCATTCCGAGTTGTTCGCTCGCTAGCAGATTTTAGCAGCATTGCACACGCTAGGCCGCCGCCCTCTGGGAGTGTATCTTAGCTTAGCAGAATTGCGAACGAAAGATTAGCAGAATTGCGAATAGAAAATTCTGAGTAGCTCGAGACTTACTCCTACACTGCGATCAGCTCAGCCCGTTTCGTTCCTGGTTTGACGTCACAAACACGCCCTGCGTTCGGCCAGCCACTCCCCCGTTTCTCCAGACACTCCCGCGTTTTATCCTGGCATGCCTGCGTTTTTCCGCACACTCCCAGAAAACGGCCAGTTTCCGCCCAGAAACACCCACTTCCTGTCAATCACACTCCGATCACTTCAATGATGGAAATTCTTCGTTCAGACGTGAGTAAATCTACTAAGTTTTGAGCTAAAATACTTAGCGCATGCGCACTGCGTACCATGCGCATTTTCGCCTTAATCGCAGCATAGCAAAAAACGGCAATGAGCGAACAACTCGGAATGACCCCAATTGTCCATATTGGCATGCATGTATAAATGAGTCGGCACCAACGATGCAAGACCGCGGGGCCGCGCATCGTTCATCGTTGGTGCCTACACACTGAATGATATGAACAATATCTCGTTCATTACTGAAACAGATCGTTCATATCTTTCAGTGTTATCAGCCAGTGTGTCTAAGGCCTATTAGGATTACCCTGTGTATCGTTAGCGCCGGAGGGCAAGGTATTTATTTTGATGTTTATTTCTATTTTTATGCACAATAAAACTTGTTGAGGCCAGTTGCACCAAACCAATGGACTTGTCTGATTTCTGAGCTGCCGCATCCTGCCATCTACCCCAGGAGGTGGTACCTGTTTCCCTGGCACTGCTATAATTCTTAATATATATTTTTTTATTAAAATTACCTATTCCCTAGTGCTGTCCAGTTGCATTGGGTACGGGCAGGCCCGGCGACAGGGGGGGTCAAAGGGGACACCCGTCCCGAGCCCCGTCGTTGTGAGGGGCCCCAAGGTCCAGGCAGCGGGCAGCGGCGGCTGCATTTCATCATAAGTGTAAATAATTATATATTGCTCCCGGCATCGCGGCAGCCGCTGGCCGCCCGCTGTGTGGTTGCGTTTTTTTTTTAAATTCAGCACAAGCGCCCCCCCCCCCCACCCCTCCCGAGTCCTGTGTTCACTCCTCAGTGCCCCCAGCTCCCCCCCCCCCCCCCCAGGTCACCTGTCATCCGTTCAGCCAGTCCCCGGCCGTGCCGTGTAGTGTACTGACGTTGCACCGCGCACCAGTCACACAGCAGGATGCTCGTCCGGACCGCCCCTCCAGTGTCTCACCGCATGCGGCCTCCCTGTCTCTGCTGTGTGAGTGAGGAGCCGGACGGAGCGCCAAGCAGGAGCGGCCCGGGACACAGTACTGCAGCGGGACTTAGGGAGGCGAGCCTGGTCAATGAGCGCCGCGGAGCCGGCGGCTGTGTCACTGTCAGTGTGTTGCTGCTGCAGCCTGCTGGTAAGGCTTTTATCACTTCATGCATCATGTATAGGGCTTTAGGATTGGTTTGGGGCAGAATGCAGGCGGGCACATTCTGCACATTATGCATGCATCTGCATTTTGCACATATGGATGTATCTGCATGCATGCATGTGCATGTCAGATGAGAGCAGAATGTCTATGCTGTGGGGGTGGACGTAGATAGGATCCCGGCGGCCGGAATCCTGGCGGTCAGTATACCGACGCCGGGATCCCGGCTGCCAAAATGCCGGCAGGCGTCCCAGGCATATTGGTGTCGGCATGCTGGGGGCAAGGGGGGTCAGGCCGGGGGGGGGGGCCCGCAGAGATGTCAGTGTACCGGGCCCCAAGATTTCTGTTGCCGGCCCTGGGTACGGGATATCTCCGGTCGAAATCCCGATGCCAGAATCCCGACGGCCATAATTCCGACAGGGGGGAGAGCGCAACAAAGGTTCTATTCCCCCTCCATGGGTGACGTGGACACCCAGGAGAGGGAATAGCTGTGGCACCGCTGCCAGCATTCTAGCGGTCAGGATTCAAGGGTAGGGATTTTGACCGCCGGGATCTCGACTACATCCCGTCCAATTGTATATATTGTTCTTTATTAAGGGCTGAGTACATCCCCTTTTTTGACGGCTGACGTTGAAGTGGTTTTTATTGTGTGAGCATAGCGCCAACTCTTTTTTTCTGTTCTGCTCTGGGGACAGGCTCTCCAGTCATTAATAATAATAATTTTATTTATATAGGGCGATTCTCCGTGATGCACGGGACGGCTACACAAATTCAAACTACAAACTCCTCCAAAATACCAAGATTTTAGGGGGTCATTCAGATCTGATCGCACGCTAGGTTTTTTCGCTGCGCTGCGATCAGGTCACAACTGCGCATGCATATGCACCACAATGCGCAGGTGCATCGCACAGGTACAAAGCGGATCGTTGCTGAGCGATGGATTTTACGAAGAATCCATTCGCACACCCGATCGCAAGGTGATTGACAGGAAGAAGGCGTTTGTGGGTGGCAACTGACCGTTTTCTGGGAGTGGGTGGAAAAACGCAGGCGTGTCGAGGCGTTTGAAGGGCGGGTGTCTGACGTCCATTCCGGGCCCGGACAGGCTGAAGTGATCGCAGCGGCTGAGTAAGTTCTGGGCAACTCAGAAACTGCACAAAACTTTTTTGTACCGCTCGGCTGCACAAGCGATCGCACACTTGCAAAACGAAAATATACTCCCCGGTGGGCGGCGTCTATCTGATCGCAGCGCTGCAAAAAGTAGCTAGCGAGCGATCAGGTCTGAATTAGGCCCTTAAGTTATAGGATAAGGCATTGCTACTAAGCAATTAAGTTTTTATATAAGAAAATGAAAAGTGTGTGATGCACGGGACTTTATGTTCCCTCTCTGGAGAATCACCCTATAGCTCTTTTCTCCAGCAGGACTCAATGTCACCTTACAGACATCAAAAACATAAGGGGCTATTCAGAGGACACAGATCTTGCTTCCACAGCAAGATCTGCATCCATCTACTCACATGCTGGGGGCCGGCCAGCACAGGGCAAGGGCGCAGCATGAGTGTTGTGCCACCCCGCCATGCATTCACAATTTAATTGCGATTAGAGGACAACCCCTGCCTGTGCAGCCTGGATGCGCTAGCAGGTGGTCCGGCGCCATTTTGATTCCTCAAAGCGACTGGCAGCCATGTTGGCCACAAAAAAAAAAAAAAATCCTGTGTCCCCACATTTTGCCCCAGCACCATATTATGCTGCCCCACACAGTAATGCCCCTGTACCTGCTCATTGTCAGGGGTATTGTTGTCAGGGCCCAGGGTTCTGCTCGCACTCCCCCCCTGCCGCCGCAGCCGCCACTGCAGAGTGTTCGGCAGCCTGCTTTAATTAAAACTAGTGAATGTGTCCCTCCCAAAATGGCCTCTGCCTCGGAGGAGACAGTTATTAAAAATACTAGAGCCTCCTATCTTTAATAACTGTCTCATCTGAGGCAGCGGCCATCTTGAGAGGGACAATTTCAATAGCCTGAGGGCGCCGGGGATGGGCAGGAGGACCGACGGCGAGTGGGCAGCGGCATGAGCGGCCCGTGCTCTCTGTTAGAGAGGCCAGGCCGGGGACAGCTATGCCTGCAGCACCCCCCGATGGCGGGCCTGGTAGTATGATATACCCTGTATAAATATATCCACGTGAAGTACAGCCTACCCACAGGGGACCCATACGAGGCAGCCATCTGGGGCACACTGTAGGTTGCTGATGGCAGGGTGTGCAAACAGTGGAGGTACGGCATACAGGTATAGCATACGGTGGTGAGGAAGTACATGGTACAAAGCAGGGAACAGTAAATACAGCAGTGATGCAGTTTGAGCACAATCCATGGTGTAACCACGTGCTGACTGATGGAGAGTGCAGGACCATGGAGGGTGAGGGCACAGCAGCCTAACAAGGTGGGGGCATGCAGAAAGTACATAATATAGAGAGTCCTGAATTTATCAGTGCCGAGCGTTGTCCAGGGAATCAGCGTGACGGCTCGTGGTGCATGAAGGGTGGGTAAGACGCCCGGTAGTCAGGTAGTCTCTGAAGGGGAGTAGAAGGTCAACTTCACCACGGCCAAAGGTGAAGGCAGCAGACCGAGGACGCTGGGTACAGAAAGGTCAGTTCCAAGCCGAGCGTGATGGTAGTGCCAAGATGCCTCTGTTGCACTTGGCCTATAGCTGGAGAAGATGGCCAGTGGTAGAATAGGGGGTGGTGAACTATGCTGATTCCTTTCCTACCAGTGCAGGGGGTCCAGCGACCTGGGCAAGTGGGAGACAAGTGGAGGCAGCAAGTGGGAGACACACGGAGGCAGCAAGCAGCTTCACGTGGAGACGCCAAGATGGCGGCCACATGCAGGTCATACTTGCCTACCTGACCCTCCCCATGAGGGAGAAAATGCTCTGTTCCTGGACTTTCCTGGTAATGTATGATTGCCATCACCTGTGGTGAAACACCTTTCTTATCAATTAACTAACTCACCACAGGTGATGGCAATCATACATTACCAGGAAAGTCCAGGAACAGAGCATTTTCTCCCTCATGGAGAGGGTCAGGTAGGCAAATATGATGCAGGTTTAGGCCCCGCCCCTGTTGTGGCTAAAATGCCGCATATCGTGGTGCTGTGGGGGTTGAATGGGGTTAAATTTTAGCCCTGTACCCTCTATTCAAACTTGTAATTCCTTATATTATCTCCCCATTCTGCTTACTTCACTAGGAATTGGTCTCAATGTGGGAGAGGAGTATCCATCCTGCACCTTTGAGGAGAGAAGGTAAGTATGACCTATGTGCTACACGTCTCAGAAATTACCTGGAGAGGGATCTGTACTAGGAACCCTCCCCGGCAATGTTCACCCACACATGTGTTCAGTAGACTGTGCGTGCACAGTAGCACTACAGGGCCACAAAGGAGAAGTGAAGTGATTGCATTCGCAGAGCCCTGGAACCTGCATGTACATTTACGTACCCCATGTTTGAGTTTTGCAGCTAGCTACCAGTAACTGCCTCCAGAAAGATGGCCCTCAATAACAGACACACAGCGCTTTACATGTGTTCCCTCTAGTGATCACAGCGTAATTCTGCATTCTAATTTCTTACTGTACGAGGGCGGGGCTTTGGGAAAGCATGCACGACCATAGGTGGAAAAAGCTGTCATTCAGCGAGTAAGGGCGGAAGTTAGAGGTAAAGAGTGTGGCGATTGGCCGGGATTCACCGGTAGCCTATCTGTGATTGGTCCGTTCGGGCTGTGAGGCTAAGTGGGGCAAAGGTCGAGGCGGTAACCCTTGGCCAGCACCGTGGGGAAAGCGGCTGTCACTGCTCGGTACGCCGGACCCGCTCTCTGCTCTCAACATGTCCGACAAGCCGCAGGTCGTCAGCCCATTGAAGAACTTCTTCGCGGGGGGGTTCGGAGGAGTCTGCCTGGTGATTGCAGGTCACCCGCTGGACACTATCAAGGTGAGAGCCGGCTGTCAGCGGACATTAGAGTGACCGCTGCAGGCAGAGGTGGCGGGACTGAGGGGTGCTGCAGGCAGAGGTGGCAGGATGGGAGAGGGGTGCTGCAGGCAGAGGTGGCAGGACTGGGAGAGGGGTGCCGCAGGCAGAGGTGGCGGGACTGGGAGAGGGGTGCCGCAGGCAGAGGTGGCGGGACTGGGAGAGGGGTGCCGCAGGCAGAGGTGGCGGGACTGGGAGAGGGGTGCCGCAGGCAGAGGTGGCGGGACTGGGAGAGGGGTGCCGCAGGCAGAGGTGGCGGGACTGGGAGAGGGGTGCCGCAGGCAGAGGTGGGGGGACTGGGAGAGGGGTGCCGCAGGCAGAGGTGGCGGGACTGGGAGAGGGGTGCCGCAGGCAGAGGTGGCGGGACTGGGAGAGGGGTGCCGCAGGCAGAGGTGGCGGGACTGGGAGAGGGGTGCCGCAGGCAGAGGTGGCTGGACTGGGAGAGGGGTGCCGCAGGCAGAGGTGGCGGGACTGGGAGAGGGGTGCCGCAGGCAGAGGTGGCGGGACTGGGAGAGGGGTGCCGCAGGCAGAGGTGACGGGACTGGGAGAGGGGTGCTGCTGGGGTAGTGAGGGGATGCTGCAGGCAGAGGTGGCAGGACTGGGAGAGGGGTGCCGCAGGCAGAGGTGGCAGGACTGGGAGAGGGGTGCCGCAGGCAGAGGTGGCGGGACTGGGAGAGGGGTGCCGCAGACAGAGGTGGCGGGACTGGGAGAGGGGTGCCGCAGGCAGAGGTGGCGGGACTGGGAGAGGGGTGCCGCAGGCAGAGGTGGCGGGACTGGGAGAGGGGTGCCGCAGGCAGAGGTGGCGGGACTGGGAGAGGGGTGCCGCAGGCAGAGGTGGCGGGACTGGGAGAGGGGTGCCGCAGGCAGAGGTGGCGGGACTGGGAGAGGGGTGCCGCAGGCAGAGGTGGCGGGACTGGGAGAGGGGTGCCGCAGGCAGAGGTGGCGGGACTGGGAGAGGGGTGCCGCAGGCAGAGGTGGCGGGACTGGGAGAGGGGTGCCGCAGGCAGAGGTGGCGGGACTGGGAGAGGGGTGCCGCAGGCAGAGGTGGCGGGACTGGGAGAGGGGTGGGTGCCGCAGGCAGAGGTGGCGGGACTGGGAGAGGGGTGGGTGCCGCAGGCAGAGGTGGCGGGACTGGGAGAGGGGTGGGTGCCGCAGGCAGAGGTGGCGGGACTGGGAGAGGGGTGGGTGCCGCAGGCAGAGGTGGCGGGACTGGGAGAGGGGTGGGTGCCGCAGGCAGAGGTGGCGGGACTGGGAGGGGGTGGGTGCCGCAGGCAGAGGTGGCGGGACTGGGAGGGGGTGGGTGCTGCAGGCAGAGGTGGCGGGACTGGGAGGGGGTGGGTGCTGCAGGCAGAGGTGACGGGACTGGGAGGGGGTGGGTGCTGCAGGCAGAGGTGACGGGACTGGGAGAGGGGTGCTGCTGGGGTAGTGAGGGGATGCTGTAGGCAGCTGGGCTGGTGAGGGGATGCTGCAGGCAGAGGTGGCAGGACTGGGAGAGGGGTGCCGCAGGCAGAGGTGGCAGGACTGGGAGAGGGGTGCCGCAGGCAGAGGTGGCGGGACTGGGAGAGGGGTGCCGCAGGCAGAGGTGGCGGGACTGGGAGAGGGGTGCCGCAGGCAGAGGTGGCGGGACTGGGAGAGGGGTGCCGCAGGCAGAGGTGGCGGGACTGGGAGAGGGGTGCTGCAGGCAGAGGTGGCGGGACTAGGAGAGGGGTGCCGCAGGCAGAGGTGGAGGGACTGGGAGGGGGTGGGTGCTGCAGGCAGAGGTGACGGGACTGGGAGGGGGTGGGTGCTGCAGGCAGAGGTGACGGGACTGGGAGAGGGGTGCTGCTGGGGTAGTGAGGGGATGCTGTAGGTGGCTGGGCTGGTGAGGGGATGCTGCAGGCAGAGGTGGAAGGACTGGGAGAGGGGTGCCGCAGGCAGAGGTGGCAGGACTGGAAGAGGGGTGCCGCAGGCAGAGGTGGCAGGACTGGGAGAGGGGTGCCGCAGGCAGAGGTGGCAGGACTGGGAGAGGTGTGCCGCAGGCAGAGGTGGCAGGACTGGGAGAGGGGTGCCGCAGGCAGAGGTGGCGGGACTGGGAGAGGGGTGCCGCAGGCAGAGGTGGCGGGACTGGGAGAGGGGTGCCGCAGGCATAGGTGGCGGGACTGGGAGAGGGGTGCCGCAGGCAGAGGTGGCGGGAGGGGGTGGGTGCTGCAGGCAGAGGTTGCGGGACTGGAAGGGGGTGGGTGCTGCAGGCAGAGGTGGCGGGACTGGGAAGGGGTGGGTGCTGCAGGCAGAGGTGACGGGACTGGGAGGGGGTGGGTGCTGCAGGCAGAGGTGACGGGACTGGGAGAGGGGTGCTGCTGGGGTAGTGAGGGGATGCTGTAGGCGGCTGGGCTGGTGAGGGGATGCTGCAGGCAGAGGTGGCAGGACTGGGAGAGGGGTGCCGCAGGCAGAGGTGGCAGGACTGGGAGAGGGGTGCCGCAGGCAGAGGTGGCAGGACTGGGAGAGGGGTGCCGCAGGCAGAGGTGGAAGGACTGGGAGAGGGGTGCCGCAGGCAGAGGTGGCGGGACTGGGAGGGGGTGGGTGCTGCAGGCAGAGGTGACGGGACTGGGAGAGGGGTGCTGCTGGGGTAGTGAGGGGATGCTGTAGGCGGCTGGGCTGGTGAGGGGATGCTGCAGGCAGAGGTGGCAGGACTGGGAGAGGGGTGCCGCAGGCAGAGGTGGCAGGACTGGGAGAGGGGTGCCGCAGGCAGAGGTGGAAGGACTGGGAGAGGGGTGCCGCAGGCAGAGGTGGCAGGTCTGGGAGAGGGGTGCCGCAGGCAGAGGTGGCAGGTCTGGGAGAGGGGTGCCGCAGGCAGAGGTGGCAGGACTGGGAGAGGGGTGCCGCAGGCAGAGGTGGAAGTACTGGGAGAGGGGTGCCGCAGGCAGAGGTGGCGGGACTGGGAGAGGGGTGCCGCAGGCAGAGGTGGCGGGACTGGGAGAGGGGTGCCGCAGGCAGAGGTGGCGGGACTGGGAGAGGGGTGCCGCAGGCAGAGGTGGCGGGACTGGGAGAGGGGTGCCGCAGGCAGAGGTGGCGGGACTGGGAGAGGGGTGCCGCAGGCAGAGGTGGCGGGACTGGGAGAGGGGTGCCGCAGGCAGAGATGGCGGGACTGGGAGAGGGGTGCCGCAGGCAGAGGTGACGGGACTGGGAGAGGGGTGCCGCAGGCAGAGGTGGTGGGACTGGGAGAGGGGTGCCGCAAGCAGAGGTGGCGGGACTGGGAGAGGGGTGCCGCAGGCAGAGGTGGCGGGACTGGGAGAGGGGTGCCGCAGGCAGAGGTGGCGGGACTGGGAGGGGGTGGGTGCTGCAGGCAGAGGTGGCGGGACTGGGAGGGGGTGGGTGCTGCAGGCAGAGGTGGCGGGGGTGGGTGCTGCAGGCAGAGGTGGCGGGACTGGGAGGGGGTGGGTGCTGCAGGCAGAGGTGGCGGGACTGGGAGGGGGTGGGTGCTGCAGGCAGAGGTGACGGGACTGGGAGGGGGTGGGTGCTGCAGGCAGAGGTGACGGGACTGGGAGAGGGGTGCTGCTGGGGTAGTGAGGGGATGCTGTAGGTGGCTGGGCTGGTGAGGGGATGCTGCAGGCAGAGGTGGCAGGACTGGGAGAGGGGTGCCGCAGGCAGAGGTGGCAGGACTGGGAGAGGGGTGCCGCAGGACTGGGAGAGGGGTGCCGCAGGCAGAGGTGGCGGGACTGGGAGGGGGTGGGTGCTGCAGGCAGAGGTGGCGGGACTGAGAGGGGGTGGGTGCTACAGGCCGAGTTGGCGGGACTGGGAGGGGGTGGGTGCTGCAGGCAGAGGTGACGGGACTGGGAGGGGGTGGGTGCTGCAGGCAGAGGTGACGGGACTGGGAGAGGGGTGCTGCTGGGGTAGTGAGGGGATGCTGTAGGCGGCTGGGCTGGTGAGTGGATGCTGCAGGCAGAGGTGACAGGACTGGGAGAGGGGTGCCGCAGGCAGAGGTGGCAGGACTGGGAGAGGGGTGCCGCAGGACTGGGAGAGGTGGCAGGACTGGGAGAGGGGTGCCGCAGGCAGAGGTGGCGGGACTAGGAGGGGGTGGGTGCTGCAGGCAGAGGTGGCAGGACTGGGAGGGGGTGGGTGCTGCAGGCAGAGGTGGCGGGACTGGGAGGGGGTGGGTGCTGCTGGCAGAGGTGACGGACTGGGAGAGGGGTGCTGCTGGGGTAGTGAGGGGATGCTGTAGGCGGCTGGGCTGGTGAGGGGATGCTGCAGGCAGAGGTGGCAGGACTGGGAGAGGGGTGCCGCAGGCATAGGTGGCAGGACTGGGAGAGGGGTGCCGCAGGCATAGGTGGCAGTACTGGGAGAGGGGTGCCGCAGGACTGGGAGAGGGGTGCCGCAGGCAGAGGTGGCAGGACTGGGAGAGGGGTGCCGCAGGCAGAGGTGGCGGGACTGGGAGAGGGGTGCCGCAGGCAGAGGTGGCGGGACTGGGAGAGGGGTGCCGCAAGCAGAGGTGGCGGGACTGGGAGAGGGGTGCCGCAGGCAGAGGTGGCGGGACTGGGAGGGGGTGGGTGCTGCAGGCAGAGGTGGCGGGACTGGGAGGGGGTGGGTGCTGCAGGCAGAGGTGGCGGGACTGGGAGGGGGTGGGTGCTGCAGGCAGAGGTGTCGGGACTGGGTGCTGCAGGCAGAGGTGACGGGACTGGGAGAGGGGTGCTGCTGGGGTAGTAAGGGGATGCTGTAGGCGGCTGGGCTGGTGAGGGGATGCTGCAGGCAGAGGTGGCAGGACTGGGAGAGGGGTGCCGCAGGCAGAGGTGGCGGGACTGGGAGAGGGGTGCCGCAAGCAGAGGTGGCGGGACTGGGAGAGGGGTGCCGCAGGCAGAGGTGGCGGGACTGGGAGGGGGTGGGTGCTGCAGGCAGAGGTGGCGGGACTGGGAGGGGGTGGGTGCTGCAGGCAGAGGTGACGGGACTGGGAGAGGGGTGCTACTGGGGTAGTGAGGGGATGCTGTAGGCGGCTGGGCTGGTGAGGGGATGCTGCAGGCAGAGGTGGCAGGACTGGGAGAGGGGTGCCGCAGGCAGAGGTGGCAGGACTGGGAGAGGGGTGCCGCAGGACTGGGAGAGGGGTGCCGCAGGCAGAGGTGGCGGGACTGGGAGAGGGGTGCCGCAGGCAGAGGTGGCGGGACTGGGAGAGGGGTGCCGCAGGCAGAGGTGGCGGGACTGGGAGAGGGGTGCCGCAGGCAAAGGTGGCGGGACTGGGAAGGGGTGGGTGCTGCAGGCAGAGGTGGCGGGACTGGGAGGGGGTGGGTGCTGCAGGCATAGGTGGCGGGACTGGGTGCTGCAGGCAGAGGTGACGGGACTGGGAGAGGGGTGCTGCTGGGGTAGTGAGGGGATGCTGTAGGCGGCTGGGCTGGTGAGGGGATGCTGCAGGCAGAGGTGGCAGGACTGGTAGAAGGGGTGCCGCAGGCAGAGGTGGCAGGACTGGTAGAAGGGGTGCCGCAGGCAGAGGTGGCAGGACTGGGAGAGGGGTGCCGCAGGCAGAGGTGGCAGGACTGGGAGAGGGGTGCCGCAGGCAGAGGTGGCAGGACTGGGAGAGGGGTGCCGCAGGCAGAGGTGGCTGGACTGGGAGAGGGGTGCCGCAGGCAGAGGTGGCAGGACTGGGAGAGGGGTGCCGCAGGCAGAGGTGGCAGGACTGGGAGAGGGGTGCCGCAGGCAGAGGTGGCAGGACTGGGAGAGGGGTGCCGCAGGCAGAGGTGGCAGGACTGGGAGAGGGGTGCCGCAGGCAGAGGTGGAAGGACTGGGAGAGGGGTGCTGCAGGCAGAGGTGGCGGGACTGGGAGGGAGTGGGTGCTGCAGGCAGAGGTGACGGGACTGGGAGAGGGGTGCTGCTGGGGTAGTGAGGGGATGCTGTAGGCGGCTGGGCTGGTGAGGGGATGCTGCAGGTAGAGGTGGCAGGACTGGGAGGAGGGTGCTGCAGGCAGAGATGGCAGGATTGGGAGAGGGGTGTTGCAGGCAGAGGTGACAGGACTGGGAGAGGGGTGCTGCAGGCAGAGGTGGCGGGACTGGGAGGGGGTGGGTGCTGCAGGCAGAGGTGGCGGGACTGGTGAGGGGGTGGGTGCTGCAGGCAGAGGTGGCGGGACTGGTGAGGGGGTGGGTGCTGCAGGCAGAGGTGGCGGGACTCGGAGGGGGTGGGTTTTGCAGGCAGAGGTGGCGGGGGTGGGTGCTGCAGGCAGAGGTGACGGGACTGGGAGGGTGGTGCTGTAGGCGGCTGGGGTAGTGACGGGATGCTGTAGGCGGTGGCGGCTGGGCTGGTGAGGGGATGCTGCAGGAGGCTGGACTGGTGAGGAGATGCTGCTGCAGGCGGCTGGGCTGGTGAGGGGATGCTGCAGGCGGTGGCGGCTGGGCTGGTAAGGGGATGCTGCAGGCGGTGGCGGCTGGGCTGGTGAGGGGATGCTGCAGGCGGCGGTGGCGGCTGGGCTGGTGAGGGGATGCTGCAGGCGGTGGCGGCTGGGCTGGTGAGGGGATGCTGGTGGCGGCTGGGCTGATGAGGGGATGCTGCAGGCGATGGCGGTTGGACTGGTGAGGGGATGCTGGTGGCGGTTGGGCTGGTGAGGGGATGCTGCAGGCGGTGGCGGTTGGGCTGGTGAGGGGATGCTGCAGGCGGAGCTGGCTGGAGTTGGGAAGTGGGGGGTGGAATTGTAGGGAAGAAAACAACATTGGGTTCGATTCAATTCACCGACAGTTGAATAGCGCCGGGAATTAGCTCCCGGCGCTATTCAATTCAGCACCTTTGTAAGTCTGAGAATGCCCGTTCTCCCGGACTAAACAGGGTGTTTTGTCAGGATAACAGGCATTCTCCGACTTAAGTGCCTGGCGCGACGCTGTTTTCGCTGCGCTAAGGGCAGAAATCGGCCTCGCGCCAGCACTATTGTCTGATTTCTGCTTGCACCCCTGAGGGTGCTAGTAGAAATCCCGGCCTTTAGTGTCGCATGGTGCTGTATTGAATAGCGTCGGGAGCTAATTTCCGGCGCTATTCAACTGTCGTCGAATTGAATCGAGCCCAAAAGAAACAAAAAATTTTCATCCAATACAAACCCTGATATTATTATTAACCGTTCCTTTATAGCACCATCCTATTCCATTGCACTTTACAATTGGGAACAAAACTGTAACAGAACAAGACTGTAATAGAGCTCTTTTTGCAAGTTTACAATCTATAGATATATATTTTACAGGTTTAGTGCATTGAAACAGCAGTTACAGATACAATGTGACTGTGTGTGTTTATATATAATATTTATATAATAAACAAACAAACAAACAAACATATCAGAGCTGACAAAAGGTTTCGTCTTTTCCCAACAACAGAATACATAGACAGGCAACAGGAGTAGACTATAAAGGAAGGAGTTGTAGTTGGGGTGCAGTTGGGGATTATGGTACTCTCAGCCTTTTACAAGCCAAGTGAGCAATGTGTTTTGTAACTTCTATAAATAAAATGACCCGGGTCAGTAACTAGCGAAATGATCAATTATAAGTGTTAGGAATTAAGTCTGTCTAACCAGGATTCATGATCCAGGCAGTTACTCAGGTTGGTGCTATTACTGTTTGTTCTAGAGACAGCTGACTTGTCTACACCCCCTGGCCTTACAAGAACTCATTCAAAGGTGACTCCTGCGCAGTGCCTGCTGCTTCCTGCAGGTGGCACTCGTGTTCATTTGCAGTTTTGTAGGTGAAAGGGTACAGTAGGCAGAAAGTAAGCTTATTAGTGTACAGAGATAATGCCATTTTGCAGTACAGCTTACTGAAGCATGTATGACCCTCACTTATATTTAACTATATAAACCTTACATGACTTAAACTATACTAATATTACAGGTTGAGTCTCCCTTATCCAAAATGCTTGGGACCAGAGGTATTTTGGATATTGGATTTTTCCGTATTTTGGAATAATTGCATACCATAATGAGATATCATGGTGATGGGACCCAAGTCTAAGCACAGAATGCATTTATATTACATATACACCTTATACACACAGCCAGAAGGTCATTTTAGCCAATATTTTTTATAACTTTGTGCATTTAACAAAGTGTGTCTACATTCACACAATTCATTTGTTTCATATACACCTTATACACACAGCCTGAAGGTCATTTAATACAATATTTTTAATAACTTTGTGTATTAAACAAAGTTTGTGTACATTGAGCCATTAAAAAACAAAGGTTTCACTATCTCACTCTCACTCAAAAAAGTCCGTATTTCGGAATATTTGGATATGGGATACTCAACCTGTAATTCTAACACGCAACCAGGCAATGAATATAATTCGCATTTTGTCGAATCTCTCTAATAGAAGAGATTTGACGGAAGACAGTTGCCCCTAATAGCTGTCTATTGAAAACCTAGTAATTGGGCCCAAGTGCTGTGCAGTATGTAAATAATCTTTTAAAATACTGCAAACATGTCTATAAATACTTGATACTTGTAAATAAAATTTGGCCCGTATGTATCTGATTACATTTTGAGATATCATTTACATTAGGCAGATCCCCCTCCATACCGGCTGGTATATCCTGTGTTCAGTTACATTCTTTCCCTTCCATATTGGCCAATATACCCCATGTTCTCTTCCATTCCTTCCCTTCCAGATTGGCCGGTATAACCCATGTTCTCTTCCATTCCTTCCCTTCCAGATTGGCCGGTATAACCCATGTTCTCTTCCATTCCTTCCCTTCCAGATTGGCCGATATAACCCATGTTCTCTTCCATTCCTTCCCTTCCAGATTGGCCGGTGTAACCCATGTTCTCTTCCATTCCTTCCCTTCCAGATTGGCCGGTAGACCCCATGTTCTCTTCCATTCCTTCCCTTCCAGATTGGCTGGTAGACCCCATGTTCTCTTCCATTCCTTCCCTTCCAGATTGGCCGGTAGACCCCATGTTCTCTTCCATTCCTTCCCTTCCAGATTAGCCGGTAGACCCCATGTTCTCTTCCATTTCTTCCCTTCCAGATTGGCCGGTAGACCCCATGTTCTCTTCCATTCCTTCCCTTCCAGATTGGCCGGTAGACCCCATGTTCTCTTCCATTCCTTCCCTTCCAGATTGGCCGGTAGACCCCATGTTCCGTTCCCGTCCCGTCCTGTTCTACTCGGATTTTGACATATCTGTAACTCTTTACTCTCGGTAGCTGCCGTGTCTTTCACCGGTCAGTGCTGTGCAGCAGGGATCCCTCCACTAGTTGTAAGGCCATATTCCTGCTGGCATTGCATTACCACTTTTTTAAAATTCCCTTAAAAACACATTTGTAATGCTACAATGTGAAGCTCCCTCAAGGCTTCCAAATGCATTAATTCCTGGTAAACGAATGGATAGAACAAAGGGGGTAATTCAGACATGATCGCTAGTTTGCGTTTTTTGCATCCCTGGGCCCTGGTAAATAGTACCTGCTCAACCCCTACTGCTCCACTTGGCACCACAGTTTTTTTTTTTTTAGTAGAATAATATGTTCCATCCTTACAAAGGATGGGCAATATTGCTGACCATGTGACTCCTGTAAAATCAGGCGTCCAACCAGCCATACCACATAGATAATGCCACGCCTGTGCTCTGGATCCACCAAGGTGCGAAGTCATATTAGCAGTTTGCTTCCCCAAATATCCGTTGCTGCTGCTATTGTGGAAAACTCTAAAAGACAGACTTTCCTTTTAAAAAAAATAATCCAGAGGGGCGTGTAATTTGTCCGCAAGGCAAAGCACAGTGAATTTACCACCTAAATTATGGCAATTATTTACCAGGCACCTCCATTAATAACCAAATCCATTTTAATTTCTAAAATTTGTAATATCGTTGGCTAACATAATATTGCCCTACACAAGTCTGGAGGAACCGTGTGAAGGCTTCCGGAAGATGTGCCGGAATCACCGTGCATTAGTGAAGTCAGCTGCTATGGGTTTCAGTAGGTTACAAAATGTATTTGTTTATTTTTTTAATTTTGCTTTTGTATCTTTATTTTATAGGTTCGAATACAGACCCAAACGAAACCGGCTCCGGGGGTACTTCCGTTATATTCTGGAACCTTTGACTGCTTTAAAAAAACACTAGTAAATGAGGTAGCGTGAGAGACTTCTCTTTATTTTACCTTCGCTGTTTCCTGTGTGACTGTAAGGGCTTATTTACACTGGGAGTGCGATTCATGTGGTCTGTACGGGACAGAGCGCTGGAAAATGGTGCGGGGCGGAGATCTATACAACTCTGTGCCACCTGGCATATGGTGGCTGAATAGTCCATTGATGGACAGCGGTTAGGGTGTAATTATGATGGTAACCTCTGGGATTGGTCCGGATATGTGATGTAGGAGGGGCTTCTGCGCATTGAGACCCTTACTATTGCGCAGGTTTCGGAGGAGGGAGCGGTCATGAAGTAACAGAACAAATCCATTTTGAGATATTTTTCTTACAGGGATGACTTGTGCTTGTTGCTTGGTGAGTCTCTGCTGCAGTCTAAACCTTTACTTTAGTGGCATTTTGTGTGTGTTTTGTGTCTCTCGGGTGCCATGAGTGTTTGTGTCGCTATAATGCAGGTTATAGACCATTAAAGATGCCTCTTGCTTTCTCTTGTGCAGGGCGTCAAAGGCCTCTACAGGGGAATGGCGGCCCCCATAGTCGGAGTGACTCCCATGTTCGCAGTTTGCTTTTTCGGCTTTGGCCTCGGCAAAAAGCTCCAGCAAAAACATCCAGAGGAAGTGCTAACGTAAGCCCTGTATTTATCATTTGATAGTTCTGCATTCATGCCACGCCACGTAACTACATAACACTGGATAAAAGACTTTTCCAAATCCCCCAACAAATCATTTCTCATTAAATAGCGATTTTGAGTTGCTTTATGATGACATTCAAGTCTATAAATAATTCACTGCTACTCGTTAATCTTCAATAATTACAGCGATTTGCTGCATTCAGATGGCAATTTAGCTTTAATTTTGAATGCAATCTTTTCAATTAATTTGGGAAATAAACATAGACAGGGGCTAGATATATCGTCCACCCACTGTATATATACATTATGTCCCGTTGGCAGCGGTATCAGTTCACATGGTCGACCATATTATGGTCGACAGTCATTAAGTCGACCACTATTGGTCGACATTGACATGGTCGACATGGACACATGAAAATGGTCGACACATGAAAGGTCGACATGAGTTTTTTAACTTTTTTTTTTCTTTTGGGGAACTTTTCCATACTTTACGATCCACATGGACTACGATTGGAACGGTAAAGTGTGCCGAGCGAAGCGAAGGCACCATGCCCGAAGCATGGCGAGCGAAGCGAGCCATGCGAGGGGACGCGGTGCACTAATTGGGGTTCCCAGTCACTTTACGCAAAAAAGACACCAAAAAAAGTAAAAAAAACTCACGTCGACCTTTCATGTGTCGACCATTTTCATGTCGACCATGTCAATGTCGACCAATAGTGGTCGACCTAATGACTGTCGACCATAACATGGTCGACCATTCATGCCGGAACCGTTGGCAGCGACGTCTGACTTCATATTGCCGCTTAAACCTATAATACACTTTGTCTTATATACGAAGTCATGGCAAGGTGAAAGGTCATCTTACTGTCTAAAGTTTCAGACTAATCCGTTTCTGTTCCTTTGGCTACAGCGGTTTCCCTCACAGCCCTGGAGTTTGGACGACAGCTCTGAGAGATACAGGGCGTTAAAGCAGTTGATTAGCTACTAATATAAACCCTTATCTGTTCTAGAAATATAATCAGACTTCTCAGGCAGGGAATTTAGATTAAGAAAGGGTTTTGGCATCTGTAGCGTGCTGACATCTGGTGGTAATAGCTTCTCAAGCAGTTCCATCAATCTGTTGTCTTAGTTGCAGTGTTGGCTGCGTTTGCAGTAGTTGCTACAACTGGAAGTAGCACTGTTCCGGCTGAAGCAACAGCTCTGAACGATAGGCCGAATTTCCTGTGGCACTGTTGGTGGGGCCTCGTGCAGTCTTGCCATTTGAAATTGGTCCGTGTTAGTGAGTGGATACAGGGGGCGATTCAGACCTGATGGCTACGGTGCGTTTTCGTACAGCGGGCGATCAGTGATTAACTGCGCATACCTATGCACTGCGATGCGCATGTGCGTTGGTAAACAGCAGGCATCGCCGGTCAGCGACAGGCTGGTGCGAAAATTCTAATTGCACAGCCATTTGCATGCTGATTGACAGGAGGAGGCCGTTTGTGGGTGGTAACTGACCGTTTTCTGGGAGTGTCAGGGAAAACGCAGGCGTTCCCAAGCGTCTTCAGGGAGGGTATGTGTCATCGGCTCCAAGACCCGATCAGCCTGTTTTCATCGCACTGTAGGAGTAAGTCCGGAGCTGCGCACACACTGCACACACTGGAAAAACCATTCACTGGTGAGTGAGGTGCGAACGGATTTGCAGCTGTCCGCTGACGGAGGGACTTTTAGCTGCTTGGTGTACACGTGCGATCGCACACTTGCACGGCGACTATATACTCCCCTTGGGCGGCGACTATATGATCACAGGACAACAATTGTAGCAGCCCAGTGATCAGGACTGAATTAGGCCCATGGAACTGGAAGGTTCTCAAGAATTTAAGACAGAGGGAGTTATTCAAATGTTTGAAAAGGCAGTTGGGGTCTGTTTTGCGCCCCCCCCCCCCCCCTTTGTCTATTGGATAGGAAAAAAACAGACACCCAACTGACTTTTCAAACAATTGAATACCCCCCTTTGTCTGCCAGGCATGACGCTGTTGCTTCTGTGATACCAAATAAATGTGAACGCACAATCTGCTCCTTCAGACTATCATATGGCGGAGAACTGCATGACTGCAACATGCAAGCACGGGGAGAATATACAAATTCCACACAGTTAGGCCGTGGCGGGAAACGAACCCATGACCTCAGTGCTGTGAGGAGGTTATGCTAACCATTACACCATCCATACTGCCTCTGTCTTCAAGGCATGCAAATGATCCAAGTTTTAAGGAGAACCATGTTTGAAGACAGATGGTTAAATCAAAATAATTGAGGTACTAATAAAGTAATCTGTGCTCAAGTATGGATATCCTTTAAAACCTGGACTGTTTTTTGCCTTGAGAACCAAGGTTGGGAAATACTGAGTTAATGGATATATTTTGTGTCGGCTAATAACGCAGCTGCACACAGCTCAAAGATGCGGATGCGTCGGGTCCCTGACATTCAAGCATCATGAAGGATGGGGATAGTTACCACCGAAAATAAGTCTGGCCACAATGGCACCATTGCCTCCATTCAGGACATGCATCTTGCAGTCTGTGTATGCGATCGTAATATGTGTATATCACACGAACTCCATCACTGCTCCCAGGTGCCCTCATCTGAAGCCTAAAATACAACGTTCTGCTAATTATATTACAGTGTAGAACAGAGATATTCAATGTGCTTCCCTCAAGCTGCTGTGGAACTACACATTCCAGCATGCCCTGCCACCGTTTTGCTATTAGGGCATGGCGAAACTGCAGCAGGGCATGCTGGGACATGAAGTTCCACAGCAGCTGGATGGCTGCATGTTGAATACACCTAGCCTAGAAGAACTGAACGTTCTGCGTCCTATCTTACTGGTCTCTTAAGGGGCAATTCTGTTGGAGGCTAATCCGCAAATTGCGGTTAGTACACCAGCTTAGAGGCGCACAGGAAAATAAGCGATGTTGGGTTACTTTAATTTTCGCACAGTATAACGTATTTGTTTGTGTTTTCATCTGGTTTGCAGGTATCCCCAGCTGTTTGCCGCAGGGATGTTGTCTGGAGTTTTTACAACCGCAATCATGGCGCCTGGTGAACGGATTAAGTGCCTATTACAGGTACATAGAAAACCCCAAAACACCATTTTACGTCACACTGCTGCTTAAATAATTTGTAAGACTTGATTAATTACACTATAGATTACTGTAGCACGGTGTTTCCCAGACCTCCTCGAATCACGGCAACCTAGAGCTTCAGCAATTTTTTCACAGCACCTCTAGGCCAAAAATGTCTTGTTGAGATAAACACGAAAAACGATTAAATAAGGTGACTTGTGCTTTCCCGTCCTCCTCAGGTTCAGTTATGCAGTTGCACTTCTGTTTGTCCACGTATTTCATCATTGGCAGCCACCAGCACTAGTATTTCCTATCCAATTGAATTCTGCAGCATTCTGGTTGCCACAATACCTAATATGGGAACCACTGCTGTAACGGATGAAACCATATTCTGCAAACAGCTAAAATGTATGGATTCATAGATAGAGGGACAGCATGTTTCATTCATTGGACCCAGAACCCTAAAACTATGCTCCCCACCCCTTACACCACCATTTCTGCTGCGGGGTACATTGGGCTCCACAAGGATAGACATTGTGGTGTAGAGTAGGATCTTGATCTGAGGCACCAACAGGCTCAAAAGCTTTGACTGTTCCCAAGATGCACAGCGCCGCCTCCTCTATAACCCCGCCTCCCTGCACAGGAGCTCAGTTTTGTAGTTGGTGCCGCAGATAGCAGGCACTTAACAGAGAGGCTGCTCATAGTAGCCCTAATAAAGAGCTTTTTAAGAAGAAAAGTGAAGACTTCAAGGGATGCAGCAGTGTGTACATGTCACTACACTCCCGCGCCCTGGTTGCCGGGTAACTACAGCGGGAGGCTCCGGTTTTCTTCCTGTCAGGCACACACGGCCGTGGCTCTCCGTGATCGCGTGGCCGCGCTTCGGGAGTTGGTGAGTGGGTCCCGCTCGCGGGACCCATGCTGTATCGCGGTCGGTGGGAGGCCGGCCGCGCGCGCTGGCGGTGGACACTGTGGCATACAGGCGATCCCACTAGATCACCAGGGCATGGGTGCAGGTCAGGTTTTCTCTCTAAACCTTTTTACAAGTAGCCCGCAGTACCAGGTGGTTTTGCCAGCAGGGAGATTAGGCTTAGACCTGGAGCCCCTCTCCCAGCCCCAGGGCACCATTTACAGTAAATGTTCCCACCCTGGAGCTGCATATCTGTCTCCTCCCTCACTCCCTGTCAGTGTGTGGGCGCCATTTCTCTCAGCTACACTGTTCCTGGGACTGCTTGGGCAAATCCTCCTTTGTAAAGCCGCCTGATAGTCAGCGCTGTGACTTTACAAGACACTTAAGTATTCTACATGTCGTTTAGACAGTGATAGTTAAGAAAAAGTGCATTTAGTCAGGGCTCTCTGGTACAAGTGCCCTGTGATATGCATCCAGTTCTTACTGTGCAGTGTTATATCTATTGACTACATATATATATATATATATATATATATATATATATATATATATATATATATATATATATATATATACACACACACACACACACACACACACACACACACACACACACACACACACACACACACACACACACACACACACACACACACCAATACCTCTAATCCATACAGCGGCACTCAGAGTCTTGAGCAGATATGTAAAAAGTGCTTTCTAATGGATCATAATATCAATTTGCATTCCAACGTTTCGGGGCCTAAACCGCCCCTTTTTCAAGGTGAGCAAACAAGAAGTGAGTGTGAAAACAAACAAACATACCTTTATGTGTGAAGGAGACCCGTAGGCGGGAAGAACAGCTGTGCGCAGGGGAGATCGTGAACTTCCGTCCAGCTGAGTGTGACGTGTGTGGTCTGACTGCTGTGACCCTGCGTCGCGCGGCTCTCGGGGGTTACCATGGTTACCTACCAGTAGACGGAAGTGACAACGGCTTCCCGCTGTGGTCATAGTAACCAGGACGCTCCGTATGCTCGTGTCCAGAGCGCGATCACCGTTCACAGCTGTGAAGAAATGTGATTAAGAATGGAACCAAGTATATCATATATATGATAATCTGCTGCAATGTGGGAAAGCTGTTTTTAAATGGATAAACTATATATTATATAATAGTACGTGCTCAAAAGGGAATGGATGCTTAATACACTACTGACAGGCAGATCGTGCAGCCGATGTTACACTTAAATGATTATGACTATTCACTTATGTCAGAAGTAAGAGAATGTCAGTCTAGTGTGTGTGAGATGGCTGGTCATCAATTCGTGTCATCTAAAGTCATTATGTACTCCAAAAATTTGGATAGTATCTCTATAAACACATCACTCACTAATAGATTATATAATGCTCGTAACCCATCCGCCCCTATTATATCCCAAGGAGATGGAAGAGGCAAAAAATTAAAAAATAGAAAAGAAAAAGAAAGAAAGGAAAAAGAAAAAGGCATAATGTTAATTGAAAAACAATAATTCAGAAAATAATAGTTCAAAAAACACTCCACTGTATCCTATCGTTGAGGCCCATTGGTCTGGTATTCAATTTGAATTGCCATCGTGCTTCTAACTTCAGTAGGGAACCAGCTCTATCGCCTCCTCGGATATTCTTCGGAATATGGTCGATAATTTGAAAATTTAATTCGTTCAGCGAATGTCCCCTTTCTGCATAGTGTCTGGCTACTGGTTGTTCAGACTTTCGTTGGCTGAGAGCCACTTTAACTGCAGACCTATGCATTGCAAATCGTTCCCTGGCTGTGCGCACTGTCTTGCCCACATACTGTAAATTGCATGGGCAGGTGATTAAGTAGATTACATGCGTGGTAGTGCATGTAAGGACATGCCGTATGGTGTAGGTTCGACCAGTTTCGCTGGATGCGAATGTACCGCCCGTGGTCATGTATTTACATGTTTCGCACCCCAGGCATTTATAACACCCGGGAATTTTTGACAGAAATGTGCTGGGTGGAGCAGGCTTAAAGTTCGTGATGTCCGTATGTACTACGAAATCTCTAATGGCTCTGCCCTTAGTGTGACATACCATGGGTCGTTTCTTGTGCAATGTGGGAAGTTTTTGGTCGGTCGCTACTATGGGCCATAAGGCTCTGAGAGCCCTAGGTATTACAGGGCTAGTGGTGGTATTAAATTTAGAAACAAAAGGTATAATTTGAGTTGTCTCCTTAGACTGTGGTTTCAAAAGATCATCTCTTTTACTGTCAGCTGCACTTCTCTCCAAGTCCTGTAACATGCTCCGCTGCTATCCTCTGTGTACAAACCGCTGGGTTACATCTGTAAGTGCTTCCTTGAGCATGGCGGGGTTGCTGGTGATCCTGGCTGCCCGAATGTACTGGGATTTCGGTAGTCCTTTCTTTAACGCCACAGGGTGGTGGCTATTGTACCTAAGCAGCGTGTTTTTATCAGTAGGTTTGTGATACAGATCTGTTTGTAATCCATCAGTGGTGATTGAAATGTTGACGTCCAAGTAGTTCAATTGTTTGGCGTCACTTTGAGCTGTCACTTTGATGGGAGACGTCCTGTTGTTAATGAATCGGATCATTGCCTCAAACTTATCTTGTCCACCCGTCCAGAGGATGAATACGTCCTCTATATATCTTGAATAGTGAAGTATATATTGTGAAAATTCACTGTTCATGAAGAACATGTGTTGCTCCTCAGTCAACATAAAGACGTTCGCAAAGGACGGGGAAACGTTGCTTCCCATGGCACACCCACTCCGTTGGCAATAGAACTTGCCGTCGAAAAGGAAGTAGTTGCGTGTTAGCGTTAGTTCGAGTAATGTAAGGAAGAGGGTATGTTCCAGTGTCTTCATACCAGACTGTGTTAGAAACTGTTTCATGGCTGCTAGTCCCTCCTTGTGGGGGATGCTTGTATACAAGCTGCAGATATCTAATGTGCATATTAGAGTATCTGGTGGTACCGTAGTGATGGACTTCAGTTGGTTAAGAAAGCTGGTGGTGTCCTTCAGATGGCGGGGTTGTTGACCAATAAGTGGTTGTAGTAGGCTATCCAAAAATATGGAAATAGGTTGATAAATGGATTTATGTGCTGAGATTATGGGCCTGCCAGGCGGGTTTGTCATGCTTTTATGTATCTTGGGCACCGTAAACAAAATAGGTGCCAACGGGAATGGTTGCTGTAAGGCCTTGCATAGCTTGTGGGATATACATTGGGATTTGACAGCCGTATCCAGAACGCTGTCTAATTCCTTCTTATACTGCATGGTGGGATCCGCCGTCAGTGTCTCATAAACTTTCTGGTCCGCTAGTTGTCTATACACTTCAGTCTTGTAATCGGTCAGATTCTGGATCACAATTCCGCCCCCCTTATCGGCTGGGCGGATCACGATATCTTTGCAATCCCCCAGTTGCTTAAGGGCTCTATATTCGGATTTAGATAGATTGTAATGAATGTTA
Organism: Pseudophryne corroboree; assembly: GCF_028390025.1. NCBI lineage: Eukaryota > Metazoa > Chordata > Amphibia > Anura > Myobatrachidae > Pseudophryne > Pseudophryne corroboree. The sequence continues at coordinate 443,489,191 of NC_086452.1, forward strand.
GTAGCGGCAGCCGCATACTTGGACACTGATTCATCAACCAACCGTGTAAAGGTTTTGATGGATGGATTTGAGGAGGGTGGGTCGAATTTGGATTCGCGCATGGTGTTTATAAACTCTTGGTGAGGGTCTGGAGGGATTTCAGAGACATGGTCTTGGAAATGTTCCTGCAAGCGTAATTTGCGGGCAAATTTGTATAATTCGGTCTGCCAGCCAAGCTCATCAAACCTTGTGGTGGGAACAAATGACAGACCATAATTGAGGACCTTGGACTCCAGGTCACTCAGTGGCCGATCTGAAAGGTTGAAAATTACGTCTTCTTTTTGGTGGAGGTGTTTCTGGAGCAGCGTGTTTTGTTGTCCCCGGCGGGTGGGCGTCCTCTTACCTTTGCGCCTGCCTGATCGGCAGGCTTTACCGGTAAAGGGGTATTGGCATGATCGGATGGGCCTTCAGAATCGACTATTGCAAAGTCACTGTCGCTATTGGAAGTCACTACTTCCCTTGGGCGCTCCTCCCTTCGCCTCCGCCAGCTATTCCTAGACCTGTAATTGTATGGTTTATGGTTACCTGGCTCTCCCCCAGCTAACCATCTGTATACCTGGTTGTTTTCGTAGTCTTCCTTCACCACTGTTTGTTTTCCTCTCTTGAACTTAATAAGTTCTTTCTTGTGAAAATCAATTTGTGTCTGTATTTTCTGTACCAGTTGCTGGTTGGTTTCTGCCGATAACAGGTGCCGGTGTTCCTCTTCAAATAATTGTATCTTGTCTCTGGTGATTTTGAGCTCCCTCCCAGCCTCATCAATGACAAGCAGCATAAGGTCCATGCTGCACTTATTTAATATCCCGACCCAGCGGCCGCAAAATTCCGTATTGAATCGGCCGATGGTGGGGACGTTGCGTACGCGAAATCCTCTCGGAATCATTTTCTCGCGATGGTAGTTCGAGAGGGAAATGCCATGCATCAGAAAGTCCAATTCCCTCTTTTTTAGTTTAATTAGGCGATGTTGCACATTCTCCATGCTGAGTGCTTCATAAGCCTCTGTTAGTTCTTCCGTAAACAGTAGTCGGTCTGCGTCGGCATTAGTGAAGCTATACTGATTGGCCAAGTTGGTCGCCTGTCCGATCTGGCTGGATGCTTGGGACATTTTGTGCACCAACTAGTGAATAGTGCTAAGCGAACTTTGTATATATATGTTTTGTACTAAAGAACGTTTGAAAATTAGCTATGTCAGTAAATAGAAATGGTTTAATCCCTAAGCGGTCAAAAAAGCAGAAAAAAGGGAAAAAACTTGTTCCATAGGTAAAGTGATCCTCGTGCTGGTGATGAATAAAGTGCTGGTGCTAAAGTGCTGTGCTTGACTCCTGTGGCTCCTTCCTCATAGACAGGTCATGTTCACAAAACAAGACATAAGTCAAAGAAGTACTGATCCAGGGGTGCCTTATCCCAGAAGACCACGGGGACCGGGGTCTCCAAAATAGTCCATAGGTAGTTGCTGCAAGCGGATCGGCACTCGCCTATCTGGTGTTATTATGCTCCGGTGCCATCTGGAACTCCATTGTTACCAATACCTCTAATCCATACAGCGGCACTCAGAGTCTTGAGCAGATATGTAAAAAGTGCTTTTTAATGGATCATAATATCAATTTGCATTCCAACGTTTCGGGGCCTAAACCGCCCCTTTTTCAAGGTGAGCAAACAAGAAGTGAGTGTGAAAACAAACAAACATACCTTTATGTGTGAAGGAGACCCGTAGGCGGGAAGAACAGCTGTGCGCAGGGGAGATCGTGAACTTCCGTCCAGCTGAGTGTGACGTGTGTGGTCTGACGGCTGTGACCCTGCGATCGCGCGGCTCTCGGGGGTTACCATGGTTACCTACCAGTAGACGGAAGTGACAACGGCTTCCCGCTGTGGTCATAGTAACCAGGACTGGGAGGGAGCTCAAAATCACCAGAGACGAGATACAATTATTTGAAGAGGAACACCGGCACCTGTTATCGGCAGAAACCAACCAGCAACTGGTACAGAAAATACAGACAACTAATTGATTTTCACAAGAAAGAACTTATTAAGTTCAAGAGAGGAAAACAAACAGTGGTGAAGGAAGACTACGAAAACAACCAGGTATACAGATGGTTAGCTGGGGGAGAGCCAGGTAACCATAAACCATACAATTACAGGTCTAGGAATAGCTGGCGGAGGCGAAGGGAGGGGCGCCCAAGGGAAGTAGTGACTTCCAATAGCGACAGTGACTTTGCAATAGTCGATTCTGAAGGCCCATCCGATCATGCCAATACCCCTTTACCGGTAAAGCCTGCCGATCAGGCAGGCGCAAAGGTAAGAGGACGCCCACCCGCCGGGGACAACAAAACACGCGGCTCCAGAAACACCTCCACCAAAAAGAAGACGTAATTTTCAACCTTTCAGATCGGCCACTGAGTGACCTGGAGTCCAAGGTCCTCAATTATGGTCTGTCATTTGTTCCCACCACAAGGTTTGATGAGCTTGGCTGGCAGACCGAATTATACAAATTTGCCCGCAAATTACGCTTGCAGGAACATTTCCAAGACCATGTCTCTGAAATCTCTCCAGACCCTCACCAAGAGTTTATAAACACCATGCGCGAATCCAAATTCGACCCACCCTCCTCAAATCCATCCATCAAAACCTTTACACGGTTGGTTGATGAATCACTGTCCAAGTATGCGGCTGCCGCTACTAACATTCATTACAATCTATCTAAATCCGAATATAGAGCCCTTAAGCAACTGGGGGATTGCAAAGATATCGTGATCCGCCCAGCCGATAAGGGGGGCGGAATTGTGATCCAGAATCTGACCGATTACAAGACTGAAGTGTATAGACAACTAGCGGACCAGAAAGTTTATGAGACACTGACGGCGGATCCCACCATGCAGTATAAGAAGAAATTAGACAGCGTTCTGGATACGGCTGTCAAATCCCAATGTATATCCCACAAGCTATGCAAGGCCTTACAGCAACCATTCCCGTTGGCACCTATTTTGTTTACGGTGCCCAAGATACATAAAAGCATGACAAACCCGCCTGGCAGGCCCATAATCTCAGCACATAAATCCATTTATCAACCTATTTTCCATATTTTTGGATAGCCTACTACAACCACTTATTGGTCAACAACCCCGCCATCTGAAGGACACCACCAGCTTTCTTAACCAACTGAAGTCCATCACTACGGTACCACCAGATACTCTAATATGCACATTAGATATCTGCAGCTTGTATACAAGCATCCCCCACAAGGAGGGACTAGCAGCCATGAAACAGTTTCTAACACAGTCTGGTATGAAGACACTGGAACATACCCTCTTCCTTACATTACTCGAACTAACGCTAACACGCAACTACTTCCTTTTCGACGGAAAGTTCTATTGCCAACGGAGTGGGTGTGCCATGGGAAGCAACGTTTCCCTGTCCTTTGCGAACGTCTTTATGTTGACTGAGGAGCAACACATGTTCTTCATGAACAGTGAATTTTCACAATATATACTTCACTATTCAAGATATATAGATGACGTATTCATCCTCTGGACGGGTGGACAAGATAAGTTTGAGGCAATGATCCGATTCATTAACAACAGGACGTCTCCCATCAAAGTGACAGCTCAAAGTGACGCCAAACAATTGAACTACTTGGACGTCAACATTTCAATCACCACTGATGGATTACAAACAGATCTGTATCACAAACCTACTGATAAAAACACGCTGCTTAGGTACAATAGCCACCACCCTGTGGCGTTAAAGAAAGGACTACCGAAATCCCAGTACATTCGGGCAGCCAGGATCACCAGCAACCCCGCCATGCTCAAGGAAGCACTTACAGATGTAACCCAGCGGTTTGTACACAGAGGATAGCAGCGGAGCATGTTACAGGACTTGGAGAGAAGTGCAGCTGACAGTAAAAGAGATGATCTTTTGAAACCACAGTCTAAGGAGACAACTCAAATTATACCTTTTGTTTCTAAATTTAATACCACCACTAGCCCTGTAATACCTAGGGCTCTCAGAGCCTTATGGCCCATAGTAGCGACCGACCAAAAACTTCCCACATTGCACAAGAAACTACCCATGGTATGTCACACTAAGGGCAAAGCCATTAGAGATTTCGTAGTACATACGGACATCACGAACTTTAAGCCTGCTCCACCCAGCACATTTCTGTCAAAAATTCCCGGGTGTTATAAATGCCTGGGGTGCGAAACATGTAAATACATGACCACGGGCGGTACATTCGCATCTAGCGAAACTGGTCGAACCTACATCATACGGCATGTCCTTACATGCACTACCACGCATGTAATCTACTTAATCACCTGCCCATGCAATTTACAGTATGTGGGCAAGACAGTGCGCACAGCCAGGGAACGATTTGCAATGCATAGGTCTGCAGTTAAAGTGGCTCTCAGCCAACGAAAGTCTGAACAACCAGTAGCCAGACACTATGCAGAAAGGGGACATTCGCTGAACGAATTAAATTTTCAAATTATCGACCATATTCCGAAGAATATCCGAGGAGGCGATAGAGCTGGTTCCCTACTGAAGTTAGAAGCACGATGGCAATTCAAATTGAATACCACCAGACCGATGGGCCTCAACGATAGGATACAGTGGAGTGTTTTTTGAACTATTATTTTCTGAATTATCGTTTTTCAATTAACATTATGCCTTTTTCTTTTTCCTTTCTTTCTTTTTCTTTTTCTTTTCTATTTTCTAATTTTTTGCCTCTTCCTTCTCCTTGGGATATAATAGGGGCGGATGGGTTACGAGCATTATATAATCTATTAGTGAGTGATGTGTTTATAGAGATACTATCCAAATTTTTGGAGTACATAATGACTTTAGATGACACGAATTGATGACCAGCCATCACACACACTAGACTGACATTCTCTTACTTATGACATAAGTGAATAGTCATAATCATTTAAGTGTAACATCGGCTGCACGATCTGCCTGTCAGTAGTGTATTAAGCATCCATTCCCTTTTGAGCACGTACTATTATATAATATATAGTTTATCCATTTAAAAACAGCTTTCCCACATTGCAGCAGATTATCATATATATGATATACTTGGTTCCATTCTTAATCACATTTCTTCACAGCTGTGAACGGTGATCGCGCTCTGGACACGAGCATACGGAGCGTCCTGGTTACTATGACCACAGCGGGAAGCCGTTGTCACTTCCGTCTACTGGTAGGTAACCATGGTAACCCCCGAGAGCCGCGCCGAGCAGCGCGATCGCAGGGTCACAGCCGTCAGACCACACACGTCACACTCAGCTGGACGGAAGTTCACGATCTCCCCTGCGCACAGCTGTTCTTCCCGCCTACGGGTCTCCTTCACACATAAAGGTATGTTTGTTTGTTTTCACACTCACTTCTTGTTTGCTCACCTTGAAAAAGGGGCGGTTTAGGCCCCGAAACGTTGGAATGCAAATTGATATTATGATCCATTAAAAAGCACTTTTTACATATCTGCTCAAGACTCTGAGTGCCGCTGTATGGATTAGAGGTATTGGTAACAATGGAGTTCCAGATGGCACCGGAGCATAATAACACCAGATAGGTGAGTGCCGATCCGCTTGCAGCAAATATATATATATATATATATATATATATATATATATATATATATATATATATATATATACATACATACATACATACATACATACATACATACATACATACATACATACATACATACACTTGAAAGTTTGGGCACCCCAGGCAAAAATTCATTATAATGTGCAAAAAGAAGCCAGGGAAAGATGGAAAAATCTCCAAAAGGCATCAAATTACAGATTAGACATTCTTATAACATGTCAAAAAAAGTTGGAAATAAAATCAATCATTTACACTTTCAAAAGAACAGAAAACAAAAAATGGCGTCTGCAAAAGTTTGGGCACCCTGCAGAGTTAATACCTTGTACTACCCCCTTTGGCAAGTATCACAGCTTGTAAATGCTTTTTATAGCCAGCCAAGAGTCTTTCAATTCTTGTTTGAGGTATCTTCGCCCATTCTTCCTTACAAAAGTCTTCCAGTTCTTTGAGATTCCTGGGCTGTCTGTGACGCACTGCTCTTTTAAGGTCTATCCATACATTTTCAATTATGTTGAGGTCAGGAGATTGTGACGGCCATGGCAAAACCTTCAGTTTATGCCTCTTGATGTAATCCACCGTGGATTTTGAGGTGTGTTTAGGATCATTATCCATTTGTAGAAGCCAGCCTCTCTTTAACTTCAGCTTTTTCACAGATGGCATCAAGTTAGCATCCAAAATTTGCTGGAATCTTATTGAATCCATTTTTCCTTCTACTCGTGAAATGTTCCCTGTGCCACTGGCTGCAATACAACCCCAAAGCATGATTGATCCACCCCCATGCTTAACAGTTGGACAGAGGTTCTTTTCATTAAATTCTGTGCGCTTCCTTCTCCAAACGTACCTTTGCTCTTTCCGGCCAAAAAGTTCGATTTTAACCTCATCGGTCCACAGAACTTTATTCCAAAATGCATCAGGCTTGTCTATATGTTCATTTGCAAACTTCAAACGCTGATTTTTGTGGTGAGGATGTGGAAGAGGTTTTCTTCTGATGACTCTTCCATGAAGACTATATTTGTACAAGTATCTCTTTATAGTGGAATAGTGTACCACAACTCCAGTGTCTGCCAGATCTTCCTGGAGGGATCATGCAGTCAAACGTGGATTTTGACTTGCTTTTCTCACAATCCTGCGAGCTGTTCTGTCTGATATTTTTCTTGGTCTTCCAGATCTTGCTTTAACTTCCACTGTTCCTGATGACTGCCATTTCTTAATTACATTCCGAACAGAGGATATGGGCATCTGATAACGCTTTGCTATCTTCTTATAGCCTTCTCCTGCTTTGTGAGCGTCAACTATTCTCAGTTTCAGTGTTCTACACAACTGCTTAGAGGAACCCATGGTGCTGATTGTTGGAGCAAGGTCAGATGAGTCTTGGCTTTTAAAACCTTTGAGATTGACATCACCTGGTCTTTCCAGACGATGATTGAGAACAATCCATGAAACTGCCAGGTCTCGGCTGTCCAAAGGGGGCAGTACAAGGTATTAACTCTGCAGGGTGCCCAATCTTTTGCAGATGCCATTTTTTGTTTTCTGTTCTTTTGAAAGTGTAAATGATGGAAATAAAATCAAACTTTTTTTGACATGTTAGAAGAATGTGTAATCTGTAATTTGGTGCCTTTTGGAGATTTTTCCATCTTTCCTTGGCTTCTTTTTGCACATTAAAATGAATTTGCCTGGGGTGCCCAAACTTTCAATCCCCACTGTGTATGTGTGTGTGTGTATATATATATATATATATATATATATATATATATATATATATATATATATATATATATATATATATATATATATATATATATATATATATATAATATGTGTGTGTGTGTGTATATATATGTGTGTATATATATATATATATATATATATATATATATATATATATATATATACACACACACATAGAGAATTCAGCACTCACCATAGCAAGCTCACTTGTCCTCACAACATCAATAAATAAATGATGGGGGTTTAGTTAGTGAATTGGCCAATGCACGGAAGCCTGCATACCGCTCCACGGTACCCCACCTTCATGCAGGTCCTACACTATCACAAAGCCTTAAGAATTAAAACCTGGCAACTGTATTCACATATAATATAACTGCAAATATGTCCACTAAGTTTAATGTATGTCTGCCACACATCTAGTGGCTTTTAAAGGCATACTAGTCACCTGACACAGCCGATAAATTACTAAGGAGCAGCTGACACATGTTTAGAACAATTGAGATTACACAGGGGTGCATGAAAAGGCCTGTGACCATGGTTAATAAGAGTTAACCAAAGATTAACCCCATAATATACAAACAAATATAGAAAACCACAGCACTCAATCCTAGCATGCAGCGGCACTCAGGGACAGACTCATGGAAATTCAAAACAAACGGTGTTTATTCCATTCTGGTGCAAAGAAAGATGGTCTTTCTTTGCACCAGAATGGAATAAACACCGTTTGTTTTGAATTTCCATGAGTCTGTCCCTGAGTGCCGTTGCATATACTACAGTTTCCAGAAGGCACCGGGGCTTCATTTACGGGGAAGGGTGAGTGCCCATCCGTTTTGAGATATATATATATATATTATGTGTAAGCTAGTCCAGTGCAGTATTATTGTTTGTAATAACCTCTGCATTGTACAGCTGTGACTATATGTGTGTGCACTAGCTTGCTGGGTGAATTTCATTTTGTGTGTGTCTCACTCAACTTGCTATCCCTATATTCTATAACCTGATGGGGCTTGGTGCGTCAGGTTTATAATACTGTAATATAGGATATTCACAAGATATACTGTAATTGTATTTTTCTCTGATTTTAGTCACCATATCTCTCCTGTATCTCTGCTTGTGCTGACTACACTGCGCAGGGGTTTGGGCTAGAGGTATTGTGCTGCTGATAATTGTACTGTTACCAGATATTGCAAGTTATATCATGTCAGCTTCTGAGGGTAACGGTTCTGGGGCTGAACACACTACCGGTGTTGCTGACGCCACAGATCCCTATGAGGAGAATATAGCAGCTGAGGGCTCTGGTTCTGGGGGCTTTTTGCCCCCCAGTGGGACTGTGGCAACGGGGGTCCATAATGACCCGCCGTGGGCTGTTTTCTCCACATTTCTGAATACACTAGTTACTAAACTAACGCCCCCTATGGGACCTCCTATGCCGCTTCAACCGTATGTGGTCCCCGCGGCGGGCAGATAACTTGTCTGCTCAAATGAAGAAATTTAACCTGTCTTTGACTACTAAAAAGTCTGACCCTCGCTCGCCTAAGACCAAGGGGTCCTCTACGCGAGCTATTACCTCCCCACAATCCACTGCTGTCACTAACACCTCGTCTGATGAAGATGACGCTTACACTGACCCCACAGATTCTGACACAGATACTGCTGATGGGGAGGGTAGTTCACATGTGGATGTTCCTGACCTTTTGGAGGCTATTAAGTTGATTCTACAGATTACGGATGATCCCGAGACATCCGTCCCTCCTAAGAAACCAGATAGATTCAAGCGTCAGAAGGTGGTTAAACAAGTTTTACCTCATTCTGCTCACCTGGTGGATATACGTCAGGAATCCTGGGAAAATCCAGGTAAGAAGTTTGTGCCTCACAAGAAGATGCTGGCTCGCTATCCCCTCGCACCAGAGCTGTCAAAAAATTGGGAATGGACTCGCATGTGGCAAGGATGGTGGTTTCCTCCGCTCTACCGTCACGTCTCTGAAAGAGCCTACGGATAAACGTGTGGAGGGTTGTCTGAAAGCGATTTACACCCTCACGGGTGCTGCGCAAAGGCCCACTATTGCAGCGACATGGGCTGCAGAAGCTATTGAAGTGTGGGCCCTAGAGTTGGAAGCTGAAATCTCTTCTGACCATGCTAGACAGTGCTTGTCATATATTGTCACAGCTTCTCACTATATTAAAGAGGCAGCTTCTGATGCAGGTATTCTAGCAGCGAAGGCTTCTACTACGTCAGTCCTGGCCCGCCGGATATTGTGGCTGAGATTTTTGTCCGTGGATCTGGATTCTAGAAAAACCCTGGAGGTACTCCCTTTTCTCTAACGTCCTAAGTGGATGCTGGGGACTCCGTCAGGACCATGGGGATTAGCGGCTCCGCAGGAGACAGGGCACAAAAATAAAGCTTTTGGATCAGGTGGTGTGCACTGGCTCCTCCCCCTATGACCCTCCTCCAAGCCTCCGTTAGGTTTTTGTGCCCGTCCGAGCAGGGTGCAATCTAGGTGGCTCTCCTAAAGAGCTGCTTAGAAAAAGTTTTTAGGTTTTTTATTTTCAGTGAGTCCTGCTGGCAACAGGCTCACTGCTACGAGGGACTTAGGGGAGAGAAGTAAACTCACCTGCGTGCAGGATGGATTTGCTTCTTAGGCTACTGGACACCATTAGCTCCAGAGGGAGTCGGAACACAGGTCTCACCCTGGGGTTCGTCCCGGAGCCGTGCCGCCGACCCCCCTTGCAGATGCCGAAGTTGAAGAGGTCCAGAGGTCCAGAAACAGGCGGCAGAAGACTTTCAGTCTTCATAAGGTAGCGCACAGCACTGCAGCTGTGCGCCATTGTTGTCAGCACACTTCATACCAGCGGTCACTGAGGGTGCAGGGCGCTGGGGGGGGCGCTCTGGGCAGCAATGTATTATACCTTTTTTATGGCTAAAATACATCACATATAGCCCTTGAGGCTATATGGATGTATTTAACCCCTGCCAGATCTCACAAACTCCGGGAGAAGAGCCCGCCGTTTTAGGGGGCGGGGCCTATTCTCCTCAGCACACGGCGCCATTTTCCTGCTCAGCTCTGCTGTGAGGAAGGCTCCCAGGCTCTCCCCTGCACTGCACTACAGAAACAGGGTTAAAACAGAGAGGGGGGGCACTTATTTGGCGATATGATTACATATGTGAAAATGCTATAAGGGAAAACACTTGTATAAGGGGTTGTCCCTGTATAATTATAGCGTTTTTGGTGTGTGCTGGCAAACTCTCCCTCTGTCTCCCCAAAGGGCTAGTGGGGTCCTGTCCTCTATCAGAGCATTCCCTGTGTGTGTGCTGTGTGTCGGTACGTGTGTGTCGACATGTAGGAGGACGATGTTGGTGAGGAGGCGGAGCAAATTGCCTGTATTGGTGATGTCACTCTCTAGGGAGTCGACACCGGAATGGATGGCTTATTTAGGAATTACGTGATAATGTCAACACGATGCAAGGTCGGTTGACGACATGAGACGGCCGGCAAACAAATTAGTACCTGTCCAGGCGTCTCAGACACCGTCAGGGGCTTGTATAAACGCCCATTTACCTCAGTTGGTCGACACAGACACGGACACTGACTTCAGTGTCGACGGTGAAGAAACAAACGTATTTTCCTTTAGGGCCACACGTTACATGTTAAGGGCAATGAAGGAGGTGTTACATATTTCTGATACTACAAGTACCACAAATAAGGGTATTATGTAGGGTGGGAATAATCTACTTGTAGTTTTTCCTGAATCAGATAAATTAAAGTGTGTGATGATACGTGGGTTTCCTCCGATAGAAAATTATTGGAGGTATACCCTTTCCCGCCAGAAGTGAACACACCTTAGGGTGGATAAGGCGCTCACACGCTTATAAAAACAAGTGGCGTTACCGTCTCCAGATACGGCCGCCCTCAAGGAGCCAGCTGATAGGAAGCTGAAAAATATCCTAAGAAGTATATACACACATACTGGTGTTATACTACGACCAGCAATCGCCTCAGCCTGGATGTGCAGCGCTGGGGGGGCTTGGTCGGATTTCCTGACTGAAAATATTGATACCCTTGACAGGAACAATATTTTATTGACTATAGAGCATTTTAAGGATGCATTTCTATATATGCGAGATGCGCAGAGGGATATTTGCATTCTGGCATCAAGAGTAGATGTGATGTTCATATCTGCCAGACGATGTTTATAGACACGACAGTGGTCAGGTGATGCAGATTCCAGACGGCACATGGAAGTATTGCCGTATAAAGGGGCGGTCCATCGGACCTGGTGGCCATGGCAACAGCTGGAAAATCCACTTTTGTTACCCCAAGTCACATTTCAGCAGAAAAGGACACAGTCTTTTCAGTCTCAGTCCTTTCGTACCCATAAAGGCAGGCGGGCAAAAGGCCAGTCATATCTGCCCAGGGTTAGAGGAAAGGGAAGAAGACTGCAGCAGGCAGCCCATTCCCAGGAACAGAAGTCCTCCACAGCTTCTGCCAAGTCCGCAGCATGACGCTGGGGCCATACAAGCGGACTCAGGTGCGGTGGGGGGTCATCTCAAGAGTTTCAGCACGCAGTGGGCTCACTCGCAAGTGGACTCCTGGATCCTACACGTAGTATCCCAGGTGTACATTGGAAATTCGAGACGTCTTCCCCTCACAAGTTCCTGAAGTCTGCTTTACCAACGTCTCCCTCCGACAGGGAGGCAGTATTGGAAAAAAATTCACAGGCGGTATTCCCAGCACGTGATAATCAAAGTACCCCTCCTACAACAAGGGAAGGGGTATTATTCCACACTATATTGTGGTACTGAAGCCAAACGGCTCGGTGAGATCTAAAAGATTTGAACAATTACATACAAGGGTTCAAATCAAGATGGAGTCACTCAGAGCAGTGATAGCGAACCAGGACGATATGGTGTCACTGGATATCAGGGACGCTTACCTACAAGTCCAAATTTTGCCCTTCTCACCAAGGGTATCTCAGGTTCGTGGTACAGAACTGTCACTATCAGTTCAGACGCTGCCGTTTGGATTGTCCACGGCACCCCGGGTCTTTACCAAGGTAATGGCCGAAATGATGATTCTTCCTAAAAGAAATATGGACGCTTTCCTGATAAGGGCAAGGTCCAGAGAACAGTTGGCGGTCGGAGTAGCACTATCTCAAGTAGTTCTACGACAGCACGAGTGGATTCTAAATATTCCAAAATCGCAGCTTTTTCCGACGACACGTCTAATGTTCCTAGGGATGATTCTGGACACAGTCCAGAAAAGGATGTTTTCTCCCGGAGAAGAAAGCCAGGGAGTTATCCGAGCTAGTCAGGAACCTCCTAAAACCAGGAAAAGTATCAGTGCATCATTGCACAAAGGGTCCTGTGAAAAATGGTGGTTTCTTACAAAGCGATCCCATTCGGTAGATTTCACGCAAGAACCTTTCAGTGGGATCTGCTGGGAAAATGGTCCGGATCGCATCTTCAGATACATCAGCGGATAACCCTGTCTCCAAGGACAAGGGTGTTTCTTCTGCGGTGGCTGCAGAGTGCTCATCTATGAAAGGGCCGCAGATTCGGCATTCAGGACTGGGTCCTGGTGACCACGGATGCCAGCCTGAGTGGCTGGGGAGCAGTCACACAAGGAAAAAATTTCCAGGGAGTGTGATCAAGTCTGGAGACTTCTCTCCACATAAATATACTGGAGCTAAGGGCAATTTACAAGGCTCTAAGCTTAGCAAGACCTCTGCTTCAAGGTCAGCCGGTATTGATCCAGTGGGACAACATCACGGCAGTCGCCCACGAAGACAGGGCGGCACAAGAAGCAGGAGGGAAATGGCAGAAACTGCAAGGATTCTTCGCTGGGCGAAAAATCATGTGATAACACTCTCAGCAGTGTTAATTCCGGGAGTGGAAAACTGGGAAGCCGACTTCCTCAGCAGGTAACCTCCACCCGGGAGAGTGGGGACTTCAGCGGGAAGTCTTCCACATGATTGTAAACCGTTGGGAAAAACCAAAGGTGGACATGATGGCGTCCCGCCTGAACAAAAAACTAGACAGATATTGCGCCAGGTCAAGGGACCCTCAGGCAATAGCGGTGGACGCTCTGGTAACACTGTGGGTGTACCAGTCATGGTATGTGTTCCCTCCTATGCATCTCATACCAAAAGTACTGAGAATCATAAGAAGGAGATGAGTAAGAACGATACTCGTGGTTCCGGATGGGTCAAGAAGGACTTGGTACCCGGAACTTCAAGAGATGCTCACGGAAGAACCGTGGCCTCTACCCTTAAGAAAGGACCTGCTCCAGCAGGGGCCTTGTCTGTTCCAAGACTTACCGCGGCTGCGTTTGACGGCATGGCAGTTGAACGCCGGATCCTGAAAGAGCATTCCAGATGAAGTCATCCCTATCCTGGTCGAAGCCAGGAAGGATGTAACCGCAAAACATTTTCACCGCAATTGGCGAAAATATGTTGCGTGGTGTGAGGCCAAGAAGGTCCCTACAGAGGAATTCCAACTGGGTCGTTTCCTACATTTCCTGAAAACAGGACTGTCTATGGGCCTAAAATTAGGGTCCATTAAGGTTCAAATTTCGACCCTGTCGAATTTCTTCCAGAAAGAACTGGCTTCAGTGCCTGAAGTTCAGACGTTTGTAAAAGAGGTACTGCATATACAGCCTCCTTTTGTGCCCCCAGTGGCACCTTGGGATCTCAATGTTGTTTTGAGTTTCCTAAAGTCACATTGGTTTGATCCACTCACCACTGTGGACTTAAAATATTTCACATGGAAGGTGAAGATTCTATTAGCCCTGGCTTCAGCCAGGCGTGTGTCAGAATGGGCGGCTTTATCATATAAAAGCCCTTACTTAATTTTTCATTCTGACAGGGCAGAATTGAGGACTCGTCCTCAATTTTTCCTTAAGGTGTTTTCTGTTTTTCACATGAACCAACCTATTGTGGTACCTGCGGCTACTAGGGACTTGGAGGACTCCAAGTTACTTGACGTTGTCAGGGCCCTGAAAATATGTTTCCAGGACGACTGGAGTCAGAAAATCTGACTCGCTGTTTAGCCTGTATGCACCCAACAAGATGGGTGCTCCTGCTTCTAAGCAGACGATTGCTCGCTGGATTTGTAGTACAATTCAGCTTGCACATTCTGTGGCAGGCTTGCCACAGCCAAAATCTGTAAAAGCCCATTCCACAAGGAAGTGGGCTCATCTTGGGCGACTGCCTGAGGGGTCTCGGCTTTACAACTTTGCTGAGCATTTACTTGGTCAGGGGCAAACACGTTTGCTAAATTCTACAAATTTGATACCCTGGCTGAGGAGGACATGGAGTCTCTCATTCGGTGCTGCAGGGTCATCCGCACTCTCCCGCCCGTTTGGGAGCTTTGGTATAATCCCCATGGTCCTGACGGAGTCCCCAGCATCCACTTAGGACGTTAGAGAAAATAAGATTTTACTTACCGATAAATCTATTTCTCGTAGTCCGTAGTGGATGCTGGGCGCCCATCCCAAGTGCGGATTGTCTGCAATACTTGTACATGGTTATTGTTACAAAAAAATCGGGTTGTTATTGTTGTGAGCCGTCTGTTCAGAGGCTCCTACGTTTGTCATACTGTTAACTGGGTTCAGATCACAAGTTGTACGGTGTGATTGGTGTGGCTGGTATGAGTCTTACCCGGGATTCAATATCCTTCCTTATTGTGTACGCTCGTCCGGGCACAGTATCCTAACTGAGGCTTGGAGGAGGGTCATAGGGGGAGGAGCCAGTGCACACCACCTGATCCAAAAGCTTTATTTTTGTGCCCTGTCTCCTGCGGAGCCGCTAATCCCCATGGTCCTGACGGAGTCCCCAGCATCCACTACGGACTACGAGAAATAGATTTATCGGTAAGTAAAATCTTATTTTAATGGAGATATTCTGTTTGGGGAGGACTTAAATAAGATAGTGGCTGATTTGGCTACTGCCAAAACTGCCTGTCTGCCAAGTACCGCTCCTTCTGTGTCGAAGGCTAAAAGTACTTCCTTTCGTCCTTTAGGTAAAGCAAAAGGTCAGGCGTACCACAAACAATCCCGCACTTCCAAACCTGGTAAGCCGAAGCCCAAAAGAGCCTGGCCTGCCCGTCAGCCAGCTTCCAAGACCGATAAGCCTACTGCATGACGGGGCGGGCCTCCCCCTGGGGGACCCCAGGGTGGGGGGCCGGCTTCTAGGGTATACCCAGGAATGGTTGAAGACCACTTCAGATGCTTGGGTACGGGAAGTCGTCACTCTAGGTTACGCCATAGCCTTCAAAAACCGTCCCCCTCGCTGATTTTGCCTGACAGACGTCTCTTCGGATCAGGTGAAGGCAAAGTCTCTACATTTGGTGGTACAGACCCTCCTGAACACAGGAGTGGTAGTACAGGTGCCTCTTGCTCAGAGGGGCCAGGAGTACTATTCTCCGCTGTTTCTAGTCCCGAAACCGAATGGGTCCTCCCGACCCATTCTCAACCTCAAGGCATTGAACAAGTTTGTGAGAATCTCCAAATTCCGTATGGAAACCCTTCGCACTATTGTTCTGGCCTTGGAAGCTGAGGATTATATGGTCTCCCTGGATATACAGGATGCTTACCTGCATATTCCTATAGCAGCGTTGCATCAGCAATACCTGAGGTTTGCGATTGGCAACCTCCATTATCCGTTTCGGGCGTTGCCTTTTGGTTTAACCACGGCTCCGCGAGCCTTCACCAAAGTTATGGTGGTGATGGCGGCGGAACTCCGCCATCAAGGGGTCAGGATCCTACCGTATCTGGACGACTTGTTGATCCTGGCAAATTCCCCAGAAATTCTCCTACGTCAATCGGATCTGACTGTCCGGTTTCTGCAAGCTTACGGGTGGCTCATCAACTGGAAGAAATCCTCCCTGATCCCTGCTCAGAGAATGGTGCACCTGGGAGTGATATTGGACACTCAAAACCAGCGGTTGTTCTTGTCTCAGGAGAAAGTCCTGAAGCTTCAGGACAAGATTCGTTGCTTCCTCTCTCGTCCACAAGTGTCGATACATTCGGCGATGCAGGTGCTGGGCCTCATGGTGTCAGCATTCGACATGGGGGAGTATGCTCAATTCCATTCTCGCCTCCTCCAGAGGCTGATTCTGGTCAAGTGGGACGGCCTGCCTCACCGGATCAGGTCTCACATGATCTCATTGACTCCGGAGGTCCGTCTGTCGCTGCTCTGGTGGCTCCAGGACCAACAATTGTGCGGGGGCCGTCTCTTATGGATATCCGACTGGGTCCCGTTGACGACGGATACCAGTCTAAGGGGTTGGGGCGCAGTGTTGGAGCAACACTCCCTTCAGGGTCGGTGGACCAAGGAGGAGTCTCTCCTCCCGATCAACGTTCTGGAATTGCGGGCGGTAGTCAACTCGTTGAACCTGGACAAGCATTTAATACAGGGGAAGAAATGGGTGCAGATGCACTATACAATCATTACTATAAATTACAGTATATAATATACTAAGAGGTTGTTAGCATATAATTGGCCAATGATACGGGCTTGCTCACCGCGTCGAGGTCACCTCTATCGAGCAAGTCCCTAACACTTTTGGGGTTCACACTGGGACGCAGGACACCCCCAAATCAGTCCAGCCATGAATCCCCCCAAGGCATCACACTAGTGGAAAATCGTGAGGTGTAATAAAGTATAAGAGAAGCATAGGTAGTTACGGAGTGTAGAAAGTGTTTTAAAATTAGATATAAAGTGGGTGAAAAAAATACATGGATAAAATGACACACTTAGGAGGTACTGAAAAAATAGTGACTATAAGTGTTAGGGTGTGATGCCCTGGAGTGGCCCAGACAGAACAGTTCAGGGGACCCCACGTCCCAATGCTTACCCCCAAATAGACTGACACTGTATGAAAATAATAGGACTTACTTTGTATTACGCCTGAATCATTGATGTGCAGTCAGATGTAGGTCCCTGCTTAAAATCAGTTTGGTAGGTGGGGGAGGGGTGCTAGTCAGAATGAAGTAATCTCAGACTTCAGGTGTGTATTTATACACATAGTATAGACTATACAGAGGAAATGGGTCTAGACTGCACACCCTAGTGGTTGTAATGAAAGGTGCTGTCTAGACCCATTTCCTCTTTATAGTCTATACTATGTGTATAAATACACACCTGAAGTCTGAGATTACTTCATTCTGACTAGCACCCCTCCCCCACCTACCAAACTGATTTTAAGCAGGGACCTACATCTGACTGCACATCAATGATTCAGGCGTAATACAAAGTAAGTCCTATTATTTTCATACAGTGTCAGTCTATTTGGGGGTAAGCATTGGGACGTGGGGTCCCCTGAACTGTTCTGTCTGGGCCACTCCAGGGCATCACACCCTAACACTTATAGTCACTATTTTTTCAGTACCTCCTAAGTGTGTCATTTTATCAATGTATTTTTTTCACCCACTTTATATCTAATTTTAAAACACTTTCTACACTCCGTAACTACCTATGCTTCTCTTATACTTTATTACACCTCACGATTTTCCACTAGTGTGATGCCTTGGGGGGGTTCATGGCTGGGCTGATTTGGGGGTGCCCTGCGTCCCAGTGTGAACCCCAAAAGTGTTAGGGACTTGCTCGATAGAGGTGACCTCGACGCGGTGAGCAAGCCCGTATCATTGGCCAATTATATGCTAACAACCTCTTAGTATATTATATACTGTAATTTATAGTAATGATTGTATAGTGCATCTGCACCCATTTCTTCACCTGTATTACCATAAAATCTCAGCAGATAGCACCTTTCATTACAACCACTAGGGTGTGCAGTCTAGACCCATTTCCTCTTTACAAGCATTTAATACAGAAACGTCCTGTTCAAGTACAGTCGGACAACGCCACAACAGTGGCTTACATAAACCATCAAGGCGGCACTCGCAGCCGCTTGGCAATGAAGGAAGTTTCACGGATTCTTCAATGGGAGGAACGCCATCTACCGGCCATATTGGCAATATTCATTCCGGGAGTCCTGAATTGGAAAGCGGACTTTCTCAGTCGTCAGGACGTACACGCCGGAGAGTGGGGCCTCCATCCAGATGTGTTTCAACTCATAGTGGAAAGGTGGGGCCTTCCAGATGTGGCTCTGATGGCGTCTCGACACAATCGCAAGGTTCCGGTCTTTGGAGCAAGGACAAGGGATCCTCAAGCAGCATTCGTGGATGCGCTGGTGGTGCCATGGATTTTTCAGCTGCCGTATGTGTTCCCTCCGGTGTCACTCCTGCCCAGGGTAATTCGAAAGTTCAAGCAAGAAGGAGGAATCCTGCTTCTCATAGCTCCAGCGTGGCCCAGACGGCATTGGTTCTCAGACCTGCAAGGCCTATCGTCGGAGCGTCCGATTCTACTTCCACAACACCCAGGTCTCCTCGTTCACGGCCCCTGTGTCTACCAGAACCTGGCCCAATTGTCTTTGATGGCTTGGCTCTTGAAGCTTCCATCTTGAGGGCTAAAGGTTTTTCTGAGGCGGTCATTAAAACTATGTTGCGGGCCCGGAAACCGGATTCTGCTCGGATTTACCATAGTGTCTGGCATTCTTACTTTGTTTGGTGCGCATCTAACAATTGTGACGCTTCCAAGTTTAGTACAGCCAAACTTTTGGCTTTTCTTCAGCAGGGCCTAGACTTAGGCCTGCGTCTGGCCTCCCTCAAGGTTCATATTTCTGCCTTGTCTGTGTGGTTTCAGAGAAAAATTGCGACCTTGCCTGATGTTCATACCTTTACTCAGGGTGTGTTGCGTATCCAACCTCCCTATGTCCCGCCTGTGGCTCCTTGGGACTTGTCGGTGGTGTTGGATGCGTTGTAAGAGTTTCCGTTTGAACCTCTGGGCTCAGCTGACCTTAAGTGGCTTTCCCTTAAGGTGGTGTTTTTGCTGGCTATTGCCTCCGCTAGAAGAGTGCCGGATTTGGGTGCCTTGTCCTGTAGTTCCCCATATCTGATTTTTCACCGTGACCGGGCGGTTCTTCAAACTCGTCCCGGATATTTACCCAAGGTGGTATCTTCGTTTCACCTTAATCAGGAGATTGTGGTTCCGTCCCTGGTCTCTTCTGACTTGTCTCCCAAAGAGCGGTCTTTGGATGTGATACGGGCTCTCCGTATCTATGTGAAGAGAACTGCTTCTATTAAGAAATCTGATTCTCTCTTTGTTCTGTTTGGTTTTCGCAAACGTGGCTGGCCTGCTCACAAGCAGACTTTGGCCAGATGGATTAGAATGGTGATTGCACATGCTTATGTGAAGGCTGGTCTGTCAGCTGCTGCTCACATTACGGCCCATTCTACTCGGTCTGTTGGACCTTCTTGGGCGGCCCGCCGTGGTGCGACCCTTGAACAATTGTGCAAGGCCGGTACGTGGTCCTCGGTGAACACGTTCATAAGGTTCTATGCCTTCGATACTGCCGCTTCCCAGGATGCTTCCTTTGGACGCCGGGTTCTTGTGCCCGCTACAGTGCGTCCCCTCCCATAAGGAACTGCTTTAGGACATCCCCAATGTCTATCCTTGTGGAGCCCAGTGTACCCCACAGCAGAAAACGAGTTTTATGGTAAGAACTTACCTTTGTTAAAACTCTTTCTGCGAGGTACACTGGGCTCCACAAGGCGCCCACTCTGACGCACTTAGCGTCTTTGGGTTGGTATGGCATTAGCCGCTGACACTTCTCCTGTCGTGAGAATGTGGTGTTTGTGGCTACTAACTGTTGTCGTCTCTCTTCCTGCTACTGCATTGGGCTGGTTAACTAAAAACTGAGCTCCTGTGCAGGGAGGCGGGGTTATAGAGGAGGCGGCGCTATGCATCTTGGGACAGTGAAAGCTTTGGAGCCTGTTGGTGCCTCAGATCAAGATCCTACTCTACACCCCAATGTCTATCCTTGTGGAGCCCAGTGTACCTCACAGAAAGAGTTTTAACAAAGGTAAGTTCTTACCATAAAACTCGTTATTTAATTGGACTCCTTGGGCTGATTCATCGTTTAACATACGACTGCTTGCGGAGTGCATCTTGTGTGTTGTCATACTTTACGTTCTCCAGAGCGAGAAGAGCTTATTATAACATATATTCCAGATAGTCAATAATCCGGCATATACAATAGAGTAATGAATACAAATCCAAAAAAACCCAGCACCTACTCTAGCAGAAGTGAGGAAAGTGTGATCTACTCTTAGAAGTGTTGAAGTTAGCAACAGTAATCCAGTAGACCAACAGCCATTAGAGTGGCTACAGGAGTCGAGGATGCTGCAGGATCTCCTTATAAAAAGGTTTTTTCTAACACAGACTCAAGAGTAAAATAAACTCCCAGCGCTTACGTGTGTGTGCCAAAATGTATATAAATAAAGTTAAAACATGCTTAATATAACACTTTACTGTATATAAACACTTTGGGCCGCATTCAGTAGCTGTCGGAAACTGCCGTTTTGTCGGAAAGATGGCAGCTTCCAACAGATTTCTGTTGGAAGGGTTCTGACCTATTCAAAGAGGGCAGTTTTTTTTCCGACAAGCCGGGAATTCCAGACTTTTCAGAAAATACGTGGATTGGCAGAGTAGGCGCCGATCTGCGCGCTTCTGTTGGAAATTCAACAGGTTTTGGCCCCCTTTCCGACAATCTCAATCCGACTTTAAAAAAAGTCAGATTGAGCAGGGCTAGCTCCCGGCAGCGCCTTTCCCCGCTGGCCCCTGCTGTCGGCTCCCTCTGACACTTATTAAATATACCCCTTTATATGTACTCGTTGCGTGATATATAAAATGTAAAGTGTCTAATACCGGTATGCACACAATGACACAGATAAAACACAAAAAAGAGACGTACAGTATATTCACAGCAGCTGACCAAACTGGCTCATTCATTCTTATGTACCGCACATTTGCGCTATCAGAATAAGTCCCATATAACCTTTTATAGGGGGCAGAGTGAATGCCTTTGGGTGGGTGTTAGGACACCGGTGCTCGTGTGTGCGCACTAATGTTCTGCCTCTGCACAGTCTCTGTTGCTGGTCTTCTACTGGCGTAACGGATGTCAAAGCAGTCTGTACTGTGAATCTGCAGACCATAAATCCTAAAGGAGTTTCATTTGTACCAAGTATAGGCCATGGAAGTCCACACTGAGGACTAGCCATAACATGGTGTGTATGCTGCAGGCGTAGATACATCTCCTGGTGCGTACAATTGCTCAAGGGCGAATATATGCAATTTATCTTTGCATGCCTCTTTTGAACAATGTACAGTTTACTTCCATCATTTATCTAATTTTTAGTCAAGTTGTCTTTGACGGGTAAGTCTGGAACTGGTTCTGCAGCATAGTGGAAATAATACAGCCACTAACTAAAGGCCTTCCGTGGTTATTGGCATACCGTAAGAACAAAACATTGCAATGCCAGTAAATGCAATCATCGCTGTATCTTTCATAACGAATACCTGTCTCTTACAGGAAACATACACGTCTTAGGGGCTAGTCGTACAAAATAACCTGTACAAATCTGATGTGGGATTGCTAGATACATCGTCGAATGGGATAGTTTTATTCTGGGGAAGCCGGGTACCAGCAACAGAGAGAGATTTGGACCATTTTCCCAGTCTGATTGAATAACGCAAAACAAACTTTGTCCAACCGCATACCTACTGGCAGAATTCTCCTGTAGCTACTGGACCTATACCTTCCTGATTTCTGCATGTTATTCTTATTGAGCAAAGCATGTCGGCAATTATTTGTCTGCAAAGTCCTCTATAGCCGCAGTGTTCCTTATATAGAAGGCTGAGAATGGGGCGCCGGCTGCCGCTGGTCTGTCTCTATAAGCTGTTTATACTGTGGCGTTCCAGAGATGCAGTTTTAGGTCTGGCTGTTCCGTTATTCTTCTCCACACGGACCTGATGTGTGTATATATATTACTGATTTACTGCTCTCCAGTCATCCACAGAAACGTGTAAGCCCTCTACTGCTTCATCCCCAGCATCCCACCGGCTCTAATAATGCAAGATATACCCGACCTCCTAACATAATGTGAATGGCTGGGAAAAACACCTGGCTAAAGGGAAGAAAGTTGCTAGTAATGAAAGGAAATAATATTGGTGTATAGGGCAGCTGGTTTAGACTTTGGGTAACTGTTTCCTTAGGCCTAATTCAGACCTGATCGTTCGCTAGGGTTTTTTTTGCACTGCTGCGAGCAGATAGTCGCCGCCCATAGGGGAGTGTATGTGCGAACGCATGTGCAGCCGAGCTGTACAAAAAAGTTTTGTGCAGTTTGAGTTGCCCAGGACTGACTCAGCCGCTGCGATCACTTCTGCCTGTCCGAGTCCGGAATTGACGTCAGACACCCGCCCTGCAAACACTTGGACACGCCTGCGTTTTTCCAAACACTCCCAGAAAACGGTCAGTTGCCACCCACAAACGCCCTCTTCCTGTCAATATCCTTGCGATCGCCCGTGCGAATGGATTCTTTGTAGAACCCATCGCACAGCAACGATCCGCTTTGTACCTGTGCGACGCGCATTGCGGTGCATGCGCAGTTCTGACTTGATCGCTGCGCAGCGAAAACACCTAGCGTGCGTTCAGGTTTGAATGACCCCCCCTTGTTACTCCACTTTGAGCCAGAAATATGTAATATAGTACAATGTGTCTACTTTATACACTGATCAGCCATAACATTAAAACCACCTGCCTAATAATATGTAGGTCCTCCTCTTGCCACCATAATCGTTTCTAAACCATTGAGGCATGGGCTCCAGAAGACCTCTGCAGGTGTTGAGTGGTATCTGGCACCAAGATGTCAGCCACAGATCCTTTAAAGTCCTATAAGTTGTGCGGTGGGGCCTCCATGGCTTGGATTTATTTTTCCAGCACATGCCACAGTTGCTCAATGGTACTGAAATCTGGGGAATTTGGAGGCCAAACCAAAACCTAGACGTCTTTATGTTCCTCAAACCATTCCTGAACAACTGTTGCAGTATGGCAGGGAGCATTATCCTGCTGAGAGAGGCCACTGCTATTGGGGAAGACCTCTGCCATGTAAGGGTGTACTTGGTTTGCAACCTGTTTAGGTAGGTGGAATGTGTAAGTAACTTCCACATGAATGCCAGGACCTAAGGTTTCCCAGCAGAACATTGCCCAGAGAATCGCGCTGCCTTTGCCGGCTTGCCTTCTACTCATAGTGCATCCTGGTGCTATCTCCTCCTCGGGTAAATGACGCACATGAACCCGACAGTCCACATGATGTAGAAGAAAACGTGATTCGTCAAGACTAGACCACCTTCTTCCATTGATCCAGTTCTGATGCTCACGTGCCCACTGTAGGTGCTTTCTGTGGTGGGCACATGCGTCACTGAGCTTTGGGCACCCCGTGACCCTGTTGCTGGTACACCAGTTGTCCTTCCTTGGACCAATTTTTGTAGGTACTAGCCCCTGCATACCGGGAACACCCCACAAGACCTGCCGTGTTGGACCCAGTTGTCTAGCCATCACAATTCGGCCCTTGTCAAAGTACCGCTCCTTGAAAGGTGTCATTGCAATGCGATAATCAATGCTAAACAGTTCACCGGTCAGGGGTTTTAATGTTATGGCTGAAATAGATTTATTTATGGCTTCTTACCTAATGTCCCTGTGCTGTACTCACACGGAGATCTGGGTGTTTGGCAGGGCTGCTGAGAATGCAGGACAGGTAGTAATTAGACGGGACGCGTGGGTGGTCTAATTTCATGGATCTGTTTTTTCAAGAACTGTTTCTGCCTTTAGGCCAAATCAGCTGTGTAGGACACGGTTTAACCTATGTGTCTGACATGCACAGTCCAAGTAGATTTGTCATTTGGGGCAATGTTTAGAGACTCTCCTAAAATTTAGATAAATTTTACTACTTTCCTCCTATATTGTTTTTAGCACTAAACATTTTATTTATTGTCTTTATGCTTGGTTCCTGATTTGTTTCTAATTACCTGGTTATAACGCAGATCATCCTTCATAACCTGGTTTAACCTTCCAGATCCAGGCCGCCTCTGGAGAAGTGAAATACGCTGGCCCCATGGACTGCGCCAAAACTCTGTACCGAGAAGCCGGAATTAGAGGAATATACAAAGGCACAGTGCTGACACTTATGAGAGGTATAACAAATCATTTCTCTCCAGATGGAAGAGCTCTCGGGGGAATGTCACAGTGTAGCATTTAGCTAACAACACTAGGTGGCGACGTTACAGAGTGAGAGAAGCGTCCGTCTGACGTACTCGCAGCGACATAACCAGATCCCAGCACTTGAAATGTTTTCCACGTGGAATAATGGTGATTACTGTCGTTCCACGGCTCCTACTCAAGATAATGAGATTCAGAAGTAGCGTCTAATCTTTTGTAATGATTAAATTTCACGTCTTAATCAGAGTCACGGCTGCACAATTTTGTTAATTTGACATTGAGAAGCCAAATGAATAACTCAAGGTCAAATGAGCATTTTGGAACCAATTTTTTTTTTTTTTTTTTTTTTTTTTTTTTAAGACCCGATGGTATCTTGGTGGAAAATTAGCTTCTTCTTTCCCATTCGTACACTTTAGCATCTGAATTTGAATTCAACATATACCTCCAATCAATCCTATGCGGCCTTGCAATAGCCAATAACCTCACTGAGGCACAGAATATACCAGTCACTGCTGTGTGTAGGAAAGTCTGATCTATAAAGATATTGCAGATTAGGAGGAGATTTATCAAACCTTTCTAAAACAGAAAAGTTGTGGAAACCAAGCAATTCCTAGCTGCTATTTTATAGGTTGTTCTAGATCAGGGATGGCGAACCTTCGGCCCTCCAGCTGTTGTTGTACTACACATCCCAGCATGCCCTGCAACAGTTTTAGCATGGCCAAATAGCAAAACTGTAGCAAGGCACACTGTAGGGCCGAAGGTTCCCCATCCCTGCTCTAGATAAATGATGGCTAGAAGCTGGTTGCTATGGGTGACGCCACTGCTGTTCCCCTTTAGAAGGCTATAAGTTGTGTGCTTGATAGTACAATTTACTGTTGCTGTGTTAATAGTAAATCTTACACTCGCTAATAACATCCACAAATCTTTCCAGCGACTGAATTTAATCCATTTTGTTTTTAGACGTCCCCGCCAGCGGAATGTATTTTATGACCTACGAATGGCTGAAAAATATCCTTACACCAGAGGGTCACAGGTAATCAGGGACCCCCAGTTACATTTGTTATTTATAATTATTAATAACCATTTTACTCAGCACTGTACAGAGAATTTTCTGGCAGTCTGGGCAGTCACAATTATCATACCTCCCAAACATCCTGATTTTGGAGGAATTGTCCTGAGTTTTGGACTTGAAAGTGGGTGTGTCCTCAGACTGCAGTGCTTCTGGATGTTGGTGTGTTATTGACCGTTCACAAAGGGGCTTATTTTGCACCCAGTATGCTTTTTAAAATGTTCGATGGCTTGTAACTGTTATGGTGCCTGGGCACTAATTAGGTTGCATTGGGACAATGCCAACTTGGACTGGCATTACTTTTTTTCTAGAACACCCTAAACTGTTACTGTAAAACTAAAAAAAATAGTAATATAGGGGTATGTTTATTAATGGGTGGCTTTGATCAATACATTTAAAGAGGTAACAGAAATAAATGCTAAACCAGGCTACTTTAGCACTTTATTTCTGTTGCTGCTTTAATACGATCACACACCGCCCAATAGCAAAATCTACTTTTGCGGAGCGAGAGAGAAAATGGCGTAAAAAATAACGGTCTTTTAAAATAAATTAGATAAAATACAAGAGTAAAGGTAATGTCTGGCCCTGGATTATCTCAGTGGCTAGATCATAAATGTGCAATATTTAAGGGGTCAATAATCACTGCAGAAACCAGGACCAGAATATACAAAAGCATCCATATCGCATGTAGCATCCATGGCACAGTCGTTCTTTCCTTGTGACCATAGGGCCTAATTCAGACCTGATCACAGCAGCAAATTTGTTAGCTAATGGGCAAAACCATGTGCACTGCAGGTGGGGCAGACAGAGTGTGTTTCTGTGCAGGGTAAATACTGGCTGCTTTATTTTTACACTACAATTTAGATTCCAGATTGAACACACCCCACCCAAATCTAACTCTCTCTGCACATGTTACTTCTGCCCCCCCTGCAGTGCACATGTGGCCTAATTCAGACCTGATTTCTGCTGTGCGCTTTCGCACAGCAGCCGATCAGGTCTGAAATGCACCGGTAACGCAGTGCGCCGGCACATGCCAGACAGCTGACTGCCATCTCAGCCCTGCGATTGCCTCTGCCTGATTGACCGGCAAAGGCGGTCCATGAGCGGGAGGGGGCGGGCCGGCGGCATTGGGCCGCCATTTTGGGGGCGCGGTGTGCCCGGACCGTGCGGGCCGCGGCGGCTGCGTGACATCACACACAGCCGCTGCGACCCGGACAGTAACGAGTAGCTTCCTGCCAGCGTGCAGGAGCTGTGTTGGTAGGGAGCTACTCATCAAGTACAAAAGCCACTGTGCGATGCTTTTGTACGTGTGTGGTGGGGCAGAGCCAGACATGCGGGGCGGACTAGCGTTGCACGGCTATGATCAAGTCGAATTAGGCCCATGGTTTTGACCATTAGCTAACAAATTTGCTTCTGCGATCAGATCTGAATCGGGGCTATAGTTTGCTGTTCTGCGTATATTGCACCCACTAGTGAAGACTTGTATTACATCAGTAAGTAACTCTAGTGTTTTGTTATTTTAAACAATGCTGTTGTAATGATCTGTTTTCATTTTTATTTATGGCTATTTTAAGTATAGGTTTTCTGGTTATTTTTGCTTTGCTAATAGATTGATTGAACACTTTTTATGTTTGTGTGGGTGGACAGGCCGGCCTGGGATAACCGGTTTCACAAGAGCATTATAGATTGTAAACTGCAAGCAGGGCCCTCCTACCTCTAGGACTGTTTGTTATTACCTAGTTTTATTTTATCACTGTTTCCAATTGTAAAGCGCAATGAACTTTGCTGCGCTGTATAAGAAACTGTTAATAATAACAATAATGCAGTCTGAAATAGAATTTTGTTTTCTAATATCCAATAATAATAATTGCTTTTATAGAAAGAAAATCCCTATCCTTAGCATTTGGTCATCTCCCAATTATAATGGTACTTAAGAGCAATATTTGTCATGTTCTTGGTTGTCTTTTTTTTATTTTTTTTTAAATTATTATTATTATTATTATTATTATTATTATTAAAGTTTTCATCCAAAACTTGCTATGGAAATACAGTGTAGGGGGAATTCAATTGTGTCCCTTAAATTCTCGAGCAAAAAAAAGGGTTGTCGTCGCGATTTTTGGCAGATGGTGGATTTCGGGCAATTCAATTGCGACCTGTTTTTTTTTTTTTTTTTTTTTTTTTCTCTCCCGAAAATTGACCCGTTTTTCAAGGTAAAACACATGGATCTGGGATAAGTTCCCGAATCCATGTGTTTTCACGGCCGTGACCCGTTTCCTGGGAAGTCCCAAGCACCCCGGATAGTGGATCCCACACCTGTACTTGAACAGCACAAAGGGTCTCTACTTGTTTGTTATTTAGTATACTATATTGTATTCTTAAGAGTACAGTGTGTACACTACCTGTCCCCACCTTATGTGCAAGCTAGCAAGAGTGATTATACTGTAGCCAGACCCCCATATCTGAGAAACTTTTTTGTAACCTCTGACCCCATTGAATAAACTGATTATCTTAGCTGATGGAAACATCAACATGATGTGTGAAACACTGAGTTATATGGGGTCTACTGACTAAGGTGGTCATTCCGAGTTGATCGCTAGCTGCTTTCGTTCACTGTGCAGCGTTAAGGCAAAAAAAGGCACTTCTGCGCATGCGGCGCAATGCGCACACGCAAAGTAATTTTACAACGAACGATGTAGTTTCACACACGGTCTAGCGAAGCTTTTCAGTCGCACTGCTGG
This sequence comes from Pseudophryne corroboree, assembly GCF_028390025.1. Classification (NCBI taxonomy): domain Eukaryota; kingdom Metazoa; phylum Chordata; class Amphibia; order Anura; family Myobatrachidae; genus Pseudophryne; species Pseudophryne corroboree. Next base: position 443,517,485 of record NC_086452.1, read on the forward strand.
CCGCAGAATGATTGACATGATTTGGGCGTTTCTGGGTGGCAACTGACCGTTTTCAGGGAGTGTTCGAAAAAACGCAGGCGTGACAGAAAAAACGCAGGCGTGGCTGGGCGAACGCAGGGCGTGTTTGTGACGTCAAAACATGAACTGAAGTCTGAAGTCATCGCAAGCGCTGAGTAGGTTTTGAGCTACTCTAAAACTGAACAAAAAAATTATGCCGCAGCTCTGTGATCCTTTCGTTCGCACTTCTGCGAAGCTAAAATACACTCCCAGTGGGAGGCGGCATAGCGTTTGCACGGCTGTTAAAAACTGCTAGCGAGCGATCAACTCGGAATGACGACCTAAGTCTTGGAGAGAGATAAAGTACCAGGCAATCCGCTCCTAACTGCCATGTTACAGGCTGTGTTTGAATAATTACAGGAGCTGGTTGGCCGGTACTTTATCTCTCTCTCTGAGGCTTAGTACATAAACCTCCATGTTACATTACCAGTAGACCGAACTATAAAATGAATGTAGGGAATGCACTGAAACCGGAGGGAGGTTCAAAGGAAATTTGAGGAAAAATGACATCACATAAAGTGTAGTAGACAAGTGGAATAGCCTCCCATCAGGGGTAGTAATACAGTAGAGCAATTTAAACATGCCAAGGATAGACACAAAAATATCCAGTCTTTTCCCTGCTTAGTACATCTCCCCTTAAGGGGACTAGGGGGAGATGTACTAAGTGATGAAAAGTGTGGAGAAGTTGCCCATGGCAACCAATCAGCTACTCTGTATAATTTTATAACGTGCAATTATTATAAATGTTACTTCAATGCTGATTGGTTGCCATGGGCAACTCTTCCATTGGCTCACTTGTCCACTTTTGTTTTCTTTGCTTAGTACATCTCCCCTTATGTACTAAGCCTTCGAGAGAGATAAAGTAGAAGGAGATTATGGGGGACATGTACTAAGCAGTGATAAAAGAGAAGTGAGCCAGTGGAGAAGTTGCCCATGGCAACCAATCAGCATTGACGTAACATTTATAATTTGCATACTATAAAAGTATACAGAGCAGCTGATTGGTTGCCATGGGCGACTTCTCCACTGGCTCACTTCTCCACTCTTCACTGCTTAGTACATGTCCACCAAAGTACCAACTGACCAGCTCCTAACTGTCATTTTTCAAACACCGCCTGAAACATGGCAGCTAGGAGCTGATTGGCTGCTCCTTTATCTCTCACCAAGGCTTAGTGTGTAGACCCGTTAGGCCCAAAAAGGGTTGAGGTTACCAAAAGGTTAAAAAAGGGGCAGACTAGATGGGCCACGTGGTTCCTATCTGCTGTCCAATTCTATGCTTCTGTGTTTAAATCCTCTTGGTAACAACCTGCCCTATATACAGTATGTGCTCGCCATTTGTGGCCAGTGTCGTAGGCCCCCTGCCCTTTGCCCTGCAGATCGGCCCAGACTGGTTAGTGAGAATCTCTGTCCAGCTGGAGAAATAAGGAGGAGGAAGGGGGGGACTCTGATACTCCGATGGGGGTTTAAGCAAAAATATTTTAGCACTGACACTACTGTCCCTTTCATCAACTCTCTGCTGCCACCCGCCGTAATGTCGGCAGCCTTAACGACTTTTTTATGTATGTATTTTTCCAGTTCAGTTCTTATTTGAATTTTAATCATCCCTAGGGAGGGGGAGGGGTAAGGGGGCAGGTGCTCTCAAACTTCAGCTTTTCACACAGGATGACGGTGACCTTTTAATAATAAAGGTTGGTGGGTTGTCGCTACATAAAATAAATACATTATTACAGTTGTACAAGCCACAGAAAAACTAAAGGTTAAGCATCTCTTTACATGTATGTTTGTTTTTACCCCTCCCAGTGTAAGCGAGATGAGTGTTCCTAAAATTCTCTTTGCTGGAGGAATGGCTGGAATCTTTAACTGGGCTGTTGCAATTCCCCCAGACGTGCTAAAATCCCGTTTCCAGACAGGTGGGTGAACGGCTTGTGTCTCTGTATCTGCATTATATTACCCTGAGTCCCCTGGTATATTCTTCCTTCCCCCCCCCCCCCACCTCTTAAAGTCCTAATACTTCTTTAGCCTGCAGTGAACTGAATTGAGCGCCATAGCAGACAGGTTTATTGCAGTTATGGGATGTAGGGAAAAACCAGGGCTCTGTGCAGCTTCATATAAAGTACTGTACATACAATAATACGCACTGTAATCAGCCCACATCTTTTAATAGTAACTATAGCCCTAAAAGACTACTTTACATGCAGGGCCATCTTATGTATAGGCACACCGGGCAGCTGTCCACTGCCCCACAACTGTACGGGCCTCCGAGCAGGGACAGTGTTGGCCACACAATCTCTACCTACCTCCGAACCTGCAGCCAGACAGTAAATATGTGGCAGCGGACTGGTTGGTGGATGACTGCAGCTGTCCACCAATCTGAGTGCTCACAGCCATGTACAGTATAGAAGCACGTGAAAAGAATGCCCGAGACTGCAAGACGGGCATGTTCTGATAGATATTTTATTCCCATGTATGGGCGGGTGGGGGCCCCAGTGCATTGCTTTGCCCAGGGCCTACAATACAGTTAAGATGGCCCTGCTTACATGGTGCCTGCATGCAAACAATGCAAATACACTTACTGCTTTTGCATGCAGGGTAAGTGCTGGCTGCTTTTGCATGTAGCCCACAATTACTGGACACCTTTATTTGTACACTGCAATTTAGATTTCAGATGGAACACGGGGCACCCAAATCTAACTCTCAGCATGGTTGTACCCAGGTGTACAGCTACACGCTCTAGTTTGCTTTACTCTTAACTCAGAAAATGCCCATGGCCTGTCCTTGCTTGGAGCGTGACTACTCCTCAATAAGATTAAACGTTGGGTCCTTTCTCAATCAGTGATAAGGAAATACAGCGCTTCCCACTTGGTTGTAATTATTATACATCTGTTAGATCAATCAGAAATAATAGCATCTATTTGCATAGTATGTGAACCATTTAAACCATAATTATATGTTAAAAAAAAACCCACAAGCCTATATTGTATTAAAGGTCTTAAAACACAAATCTAATGCCACGCATATAGACATTATTAACATGTATATAGCAGAAACAAACGTAGGACTAATCATCACTTATATACTCTACCATGAGCTGCTAAACCTGGATTAGTGGTCTGATCTACACATGTCCCAATCCTGGCAGGAATCACTACAGATATCAGTGGAGGTCGGCAAGAGCCAAGGACGCCGAGAGATGGAGGGCTTTACAATGTCACGCACAACCTCCTCCTCCCCACACACAAACACTTGGCCATGTCCTCTTGTAGTACCGAAACCTAGTTGATGTCTTGGCCGCAGCAAACGTCTGATTTGTGTCCTCAAACTATATGTACTTGTGTCCCAGCGGGGTCTATACATTAGTTACCGCTCCTGGTAGAACCCTCCGGAGTCCTTACTGGCAAAGTACTTGCAGTTTATCTGGTTTCCTTGGCTTCAGTATGACTGGGTAATGATTCAAAGATCCCAGTGGTATGTGTGGTCCATGGAACACGCTGTAGACACGTTTCCTTGTGTGTGTATATATACAACTTCTTCAGAGGTCATTAAGTGTTGGTTGCGTTTTAAATCGATATGTGTTTTTTGAGAATTGTAAAAAATCTAATGCTGTTCTGCATCTTGTTTCCTTCACCAGCTCCCGCAGGAAAATATCCGAATGGGTTCCGTGATGTTTTACGAGAGTTGATCAGAGAGGAAGGAATCGGATCTCTGTATAAAGGATTTACAGCGGTCATGCTTAGGGCTTTCCCTGCTAATGCTGTGAGTGTTACCTCTGTGTTATTTTTATTTTTTAATATGTATGCCCTCAACATTCTAGTATATGATCGGTATTGGGGGGCCTGTCCCAAAGTTAACAGCAACTTGTACCAGGCTGCCTGGCATACACGTACATTATATTGGCATTTTCTCATTTTACATGCCTGTTTAGTGTTCTTGGCAGGAAGATTAACTCCAGAAACTATCTTCAGAGACCGCTTTCAAAGTCCCAGTCCCAAAGGACCATTGATAAAACTATTGGAATCACTTTTTTTTGTCCATATTTGGACACTCCTTAAATACTGGTAGATGTATTATTTGTCATAATCAATAGACTTTAATCAATGACCTTTTAATGACACTAATTACCCCCTGTCTCTCCGCCCTCCCAGGCATGTTTCCTTGGATTTGAAGTTGCCATGAAATTCTTAAACTGGATGGCTCCGAACTTGTGAAAACACCAAAATTAGGGGGGGAAAAAGCTGGGTTCTGTGCCCACCCAGCGATCCTCTTTATTGAAGAAACCAGCTGCCTTACTAGTGACCTGCGCCAGTCGGCCGCATGTTCTACCTGAGCGACTCCAGAACTATACACATTCATAAACTTGGAAAAATGACTGTTTTGTAATATTCAGCGTGAATGAAATGAGCGGCTTGGTTTTTTTTTTTTTTTTTATAGACTGCAATGAATTAGACCTCAATTTACCAAGGCATTTATTTTTATCTTGCGGATCAGTAAGGCAATGATCCGGTGCTGACCTCCTGTCTTAACCACTTCTCGTAATAAAACAACAGGGATCGTAACTTAATCTCTCTTCACACATTAAATATACATTGTGTAGCCGGTGCAAGAGACCTGCAGCTGTCCATCCGCCATGAATTGTAAATGCTGGGTAAAATATGCGGAGAGTAGACGTACAATCGCATCTAGGGAACCGCAGGTTACTCGCCACTGCTCTCAGCCCGCAGCACCGTGACCTGATAAGTTCCACGTAGTGTTTCCACACTATGCGTGCCCCCCTTGTCCCTGATAAATCAAAGGTCGGGCGTATGAATATGTTCTCTCCTTGCGTTAGTACTGTGGGTAACCTGATCAGGGCAACCTCTGAATGTATACAGCTGCACATATTAAATATTTGGCACTTGCTGCGGATGATTATGCAATATTTCCCGCACATATCAGCCTGCCTCCACGTGCGGCGGGGAATGTCATGAATTGTTTTCAGGTCCTGACGTTGGACTCTGGTGGGGGGGGGGGGGGGAGATTTTATTTTATATGGATTTAACAGCAGTAAACCTTTGGCTTATACAGAAGTTCTTGTCATGTGTCTTATTCATCATTGTGCACTGCATTTACAGTTTACTCTGCGCCATGAAGATTGAAGCTGCGCAGACAGGGAGGAGATGTACCAAGCCGTGGAGAGAGAGAGAAACTACCAACCAGTCATCTCCTAACTGTCATGTTTCAAACACTGGGGCAGATGTATTAACCAGGAGAAGGCAGAAGGAAGTGATAAACCAGTGATAAGTGGGAGGTGATAATGCACCAGCCAGTCAGCTCCTAACTGTCATTTTTCAAATCCATAATGATTGGCTGGAGCGTTATCACCTCTTGCACTTATCACTGCTTTATCACTTCTTTATCCCTTCTCCAGGTTAATACATCTGCCCCACTGAGTTCTAGTCATGAAGCAGTGAAAAATGTGGAGAAGAGAGCTGCTCCGTACAACTGTATATTGTGCAAATTACAGTATAAATGTTACTTCAATGCTGATTGGCTGCCATGGGCAACTTTTCCAGTGGCTCATTTCTCCACACTTTTTACTGCTTCATGAATAGACCCCGCAGTCTGTAACATGGCAGTTAGGAGCTGATTAGCTGGTACTTTCTCTTACATCCTACTGGGGATACTGGGAATCCATTTAGTACCATGGGGGGTATAGATGGGTCCACTAGGAGCCATGGGTGCTATAGAAGTTTGATTAGGTGTGCTGGCTCCTCCCTCTATGTCCCTCCTACCAGACTCAGTTTAGAAAATGTGTCCGGAGGAGCCGGTCACATCTCTGGAAGCTCCTGAAGAGTTTTCTGCATTTATTTTCTCTGTTTCTGATTTTCAGGCAGGACTGGATGGCACCAGCTTGCCTGCTTCGTGTGGAACTTAGGGGGGGGACGGCCCAACCTCTCTCAGGGTTAATGGTCCCGTTCCCCGCTGACAGGACGCTAGCTCCTAAGGGAATTATTCGCAAGCTCCACCATGGCGAGCGTACATTCCTGCAGCACGCCGCCACCCCTAACAGAGCCAGAAGACTGAAGAGCGGTGAGTACTAAGCAGGCGTCCTAGTTAGCGTGTCGCCGGCCATTATGGCGGCATGAGGGTACGGAGACGCACTGCTTCTAAACAGGGCGGACTGCGTCTCCCGACTGTGTACATAACAGCGGACACAGTACCCGGACTGGCAACTAAGACATAAAAGGAGTCTGTCTCCATTTTATGCACATAGACGCATGCAGCCAGTATAAAGAAGAGCGGGAAGAGCGCACGCCATTGAAGGGGCGGGGCTTTACTATGAGCGGATCCAGCAGCTCACAAGCGCTGTTTTCCCTACTGCAGCTGACACAGACGCTGACTGGTAGGGACGCGCAGCTTCTCTGGAGAGACTCCAGATTACCTCAGCGGTACCAGGGGGTCATAGCGGGGTGGGTTGGGGAGCGACTTCTTAGTGTACCAAGTCCCTAATCTAGGTACTGTGTCTCCCTGGAAGGGCTCTTTGTGGGTTAATTGTGTATTTAACCTTTTCCTGTGTGTGTGCTGTCACTGTTACAGTATGTCAGACAAAGAGTGTGTTTCATGTAAGGCACAGTGTTCCTCTTCTCCATGGGGTTCACTAGTGTGTACTCGGTGTAGTGCCCCTTCCCAGGCTAGTGGGGCAGAACCAGCATGGCTGGACTCCATTAGAGGAATGATTTCCTCCATTTCTACTACGTTATCTCTGAATGAGAAAGACGCAATACTTAAGACCGTCTGTGACTGAGTTTATGAAAAAGGACTCTGTACCCAAACCAGCGTCTCAATCCCCTGCCATGTGTCCGTAAAAACACACTTTGGCCCATATCCTGCAGTCTGACTCTGATGATGAGGGGTCAGAAACGGAAGAGGGTGAGGTGGACTCAGTGGTGGGGGATGGTACTCTGTCGCAGGGAATAGAGGCTCTCATAGAAGCTATCAGAGAAGTTCTGAATATCGCTGATAAGGTGATAGATGAGAGTGAGGAATCTTATTTTAATATAAACAAGAAGTCCTCAGACACTTTTCCTGCGTTAAAGGAACTAAATACCCTGTTTGAAGAACCATGGGTTAATCCAGATAAGAAATTTCAAATCCCTAAACTGTTATCTTTTCCTCCTGAGGACAGGAAAAAATGGAAAAATCCACTGGTAGTGGATGCATCGGTCTCCAGGCTCTCATGTAAAATTGTACTACCTGTGCCTGGTGCAGCCTACCTAAAAGATGCAGCTGATCGCAAAATTGAGACTACACTCAAATCTTTGTATACAGCTGCGGGGGTGGCCCAGAAACCCACTATAGCATGTGGGTGGATCACTGAGCCATTGCTAAATGTTCGGGTAACATAATTGAGGGGTTAGACACCTTGCCTCAAGGGGAGATTATTTTGCTCCTGAAGCATATAAACTTTATGGTGGAAGCCATAAATGAGATAGGCTTGTTTAATGCACGCACTACAGCTATGGCAGTGTCTGCACGCAGGGGTTTATGGCTACACCAGTGGACTGCGGATGCAGACTCCAGGAAAGGCGTGGAAGGCCTACCTTTCACAGGTGAGGCCTTATTCGGATATGAACTAGACAAATGGATCGCCAAAGCTACTGCAGGTAAGTCCACATACCTACCTTCTGCAGCTACCCCGATTAGGAAGGCCTATCCAGGATCCAACCTACAGTCCTTTCGGACTGCCAAGTTTAGAGGCAAGGCCAGAGGTTCCTCTGCCGTTGCCTGAGGTGATGGACGTAAACCACGGAAACCAGCTACTGCTGGTTCACAGGAACAGAGTTCAGGCTCTGCTTCCTCAAAACCTTCTGCATGACTGTGGACCGCGATGCCTGGATGACTGTCAAGTGGGAGTCCGGCTAAAATTCTTCAGTCACATCTGGACAAGATCGTGCCAGATCCCTGGGTCATAGATCTTATATCCCAGGGCTGCACACTGGAATTCAGGGAACTCCCACCTCACAGATTATTCAAATCAGGCTTACCAGTTTCACAAGAGGCAAGAATAACCTTACAGGATGCCATTCAAAAACTGTTACAGACCCAGGTCATCGTTTCAGTTCCACCTCATCTACAAAACAAGGGATATTATTCCAGCTTGTTTGTAGTACCGAAGCCGGACGGTTCGATAAGACCGATTCTGAACCTCAAGTTGTTGAACCCATACTTTACGAGTGTTCAAATTCAAGATGGAGTCTCTGAGAGTGGTGATCTCAGGGCTGGAGGAGGGGGAATTCCTAGTGTCTCTGGATATCAAGGATGCATACCTTCATATTCCGATCTGGCCGCCTCATCAGGCTTATCTACGGTTTGCACTGCAGGATTGTCGCTACCAGTTTCAGGCCCTGCCATTTGGTCTCTCCATGGCACCGAGGGGGTTCACTAAGGTGATGGCAGAGATGATGGTACTACTCTGCAAACAAGGAGTCAACATAATTCCGTACCTGGATTATCTCCTAATAAAGGTACCGTTCAGGGAGCGGTTGTTGAACAACATTGGTCTCTCAACCAGACTACTCCTGGATCACGGGTGGATTCTGAACCTACCAAAAATCTCACCTAGAACTGACACAGAGGCTTCCTTTCCTGGGAATGATACTGGACACAGAGTCTCAGAAAGTATTCCTTCCCTTGGAAAAGGCGATGGTAATTACAGTCAATGGTTCGGGCTAACCTGAAACCAACCCGGATCTCGGTGCATCTCTGCATACGCCTTTTGGGGAAAATGGTGGCCTCTTACCAGGTGATTCAGTACGGAAGGTTTCATGCGAGGCCCTTCCAGCTGGATCTGTTGGACAAATGGTCCGGGTCGCATCTTCACATGTATCAGAGGATTCATCTGCCTCCAAAAGCCAGGATCTCCCTCCTATGGTTGTTACAAATTTCTCACCTCATCGAGGGTCGGAGGTTCGGGATTCAGAATTGGGTTCAGCTAACCACAGACGCAAGCCTCAGAGGTTGGGGTGCAGTCACTCAGGCGGTGCAGTTTCATGGAAGATAGTCAAGTCAGGAAATTGTCCTTCCAATAAACATCCTGGAACTCAGGGCTATCTACAACGCCCTTCAGCAGGCCACCATTCTTCTTCAGTATCGGGCTATTCAGGTCCAGTCAGACAATGTGACAGCTGTGACGTACATAAACTGACAGGGTGGAATGAAAAGTAGAGCTGCAATGTCCGAGGTGTCAAGAATTCTCCTCTGGGCGAAAAAACACGCAGTGGCGTTGTCGGTGGTCTTCATCCCGGGAGTAGACAACTGGGAAGCAGACTTCCTCAGCAGACACAATCTGCATCCAGGGGAATGGGGCCTTCACCCGGAGGTGTTCCGGTGGTTGACATGTCGGTGGGGATATCCGCAAATCGACATCATGGCCTCTCGACTCAACAAGAAGTTAAAGTGGTTTTGTTCCAGGTCGAGAGGCCCACAAGCAATGGCAGTAGACGCTCTGACAACTCCGTGGGTCTACCAGTTGATGTATGTGTTTCCTCCACTTTCTCTGATCCCAAGAATTCTAAAAAGAATAAAATGGGAAAAGGTTCAAGCAATCCTCATTGCTCTGGACTGGCCACGAAGGGCCTGGTATGCCGATCTTCTGGAGATGCTCCTCGAAGATCCGTGGCCTCTACCTCTTCGCGAGGATCTTCTGCAAAAGGGCCCAATCATCTATCAGGACTTACTGCCACTGCGTTTAACGGCATGTTAGTTGAACAGCTGATTCTAGCCAGGAGAGGGATTCCTGACAAGGTCATCCCGACTATGATCCAAGAAGGGGGTAACGTCTAAACATTACCACCGTGTCTGGAGGAAATATGTCTCTTGGTGTGAGAGCAGAGGATATTCTGCGGTGGAATTTCATCTGGCACGTTTCCTGCTTTTTCTGCAGTCAGGAGTGGATGTAGGCCTATGTTTAGGCTCCATAAAAGTCCAGATTTCGGCCTTGACTATTTTCTTTCAGATACAATTGGCTTCTTTCCATGAGGTCCAGACATTCTTGAAAGGTGTTCTGCACATCCAACCTCCCTTTGTGCCTGCCACGGCACCTTGGGATCTCAATTTGGTGCTGCAGTTCCTCCAATCGGACTGGTTTGAACCGTTACAGGAGGTAGACGTAAAGTACCTTACGTGAAGGTGGTCACACTGTTGCCACTAGCTTCAGCAAGATGTGTGTCGGAGTTGGGGGCATTGTTTTACAAGAGCCCCCACCTAATTTTTCATGGGGACAGAGCGGAACTCAGAGCGGTTGTTACGGACACATCTGCTACTTCAAAGTCTTTGGATGTTGTAAGGACTTTGAAGGTGTATGTAATGAGAGCAGCTCGTCACAGGCAATCGGACTCGCTGTTCGTTCTCTATGACCCCAATAAAATTGGGTGTCCTGCTTCAAAGCAGTCAATTGCACATTGGATCAGGCTCACTATCCAGCATGCTTATTCCATGGCAGGCGTGCAGTTTTCAAAATCTGTACAGGCCCACTCTACTAGGTCGGTGGCTTCTTCTTGGGCGGCTACCCGCGGTGTCTCTGCTTTACAGCTCTGCCGGACAGCTACTTGGTTTGCTAAGTTTTACAAGTTCGATACTTTGGCCTCTGAGGACCTTCAGTTTGGTCAACAGTTCTGCAGGAACCTCAGCACTCTCCCACCCAGTTTGGGAGCTGGTACTTTCACATGGTACTAAATGGATTCCAAGCAGAGGCGGATTGGCCATAGGGTTCACAGTGAAGATTCCCGGTGGGCCGACGCACCCGTGGGCCTGTTTTGTTTGAGGACATGTGGTCCTTTTTATAGACATAATGAATAAGATGCTAAATAATTTGTATATATGAAAATTACTTTGCCACTTAGCCTGTGATTGCAGATGATCTAGTGCAGTGGTTCTCAAACTCGGTCCTCAGGACCCCACACAGTGCATGTTTTGCAGGTAACCCAGCAAGTGCACAGGTGTATTAATTAGTCACTGACACATTTTAAAAGGTCCACAGGTGGAGCTAATTATTTCACTTGTGATTCTGTGAGGAGACCTGCAAAACATGCACTGTTAGGGGTTCTGAGGACCGAGTTTGAGAACCTGTGATCTAGTGTATGCTCTGTCTGCCTGCTTGGCTGACATATAAGATTGAGTGAATAGTGATTGGGATACGGTTGGTGTAATAAGCAAGAAAATATATCTTTCTAAAGAATTATATAGTTTCCTAAATTCTGAAGGTGTATCATATAATGTGCTCATAATATTTAATTTTACTTCTTTTTAACTTCCCCCTTGAAGGTGGACATGCCCACTATCTGGAAAGTTGTTGTTTTTTGGTGGGGAGGGTGCTGCTGCTATGGCCCATGGCTAGACCTTACACCTCTGGTGCTGCCCATGTGGGGCCACTAGTACAAATTTTTCCAGGGCCGCTTTTTGTTCCCAATCCGCCCCTGATTCCCAGTATCCCCTAGGACCTTGATGACTAACCTTGACACTCCAGCTGTTGTTGAACTACACATCCCAGCATGCTTTGCATCAGTTTTAGCATGGCCAGATAACAAAACTGTAGCAGGGCATGCTGGGATGTGTAGTTCAACAACAGCTGGCGTGTCAAGGTTAGCCATCAAGGCCCTAGGACGTAACAGAAAATAGGATTTTAATTACCTACCGGTAAATCCTTTTCTCGTAGTCCGTAGGGCAGGGATGGGGAACCTTCGGTCCTCCAGCTGTTGTTGAACTACACATCCCAGCATGCCCTGCAACAGTTTCAGCATGGCCAAATAGCAAAACTGTAGCAAAGCATGCTGGTATGTGTAGTTCAACAACAGCTGGAGGACCGAAGGTTCCCCATCCCTGCTGTAGGGGATACTCGACGCCCGCCCAGCGCTTTGTTCTTCCTGCACTGTTAATTGGTTATGTGGTTTGGTTCAACTGTTGCTGTTTACGTGTTTTGGTACTAAATGGATTCTCAGTATCCCCTACGGACTACGAGAAAATGATTTACCGGTAGGTAATTAAAATCCTATTTTCTCTCTCCACTTTATCACTTTCCAAGGATGACTGGTTGGTACTTTATCTCCGGCCGATGTTTAGTACACCTGCAATACAAACTGGTGAACTCATTTGTTACTTTAAAAGGGCAGTTTGCACCCTATGGAGTACCCGCTGGGCATATAAATGTCAGCTAGCGTACAAGTTACTCTGCTGGAAGTGTTTCTGCGCAGCGTGGGTAAAGGATGTGCTAGCGGGGAAGCACTGGATGAAAACGGAAGCCGTATAACAAGTCTGGCAGCTGCGCAGGAGTCTCCTGCCCGATATGGGGCTCATGTAACTGGAACATTGGTTTGCTAAAATCAATGTTCAGGGAGAATCTATTTTTATTATTTTTTTCAAAATAAGTGAAACTTCAGCGATTAATCAGCCTTCGTGGAACATAGCTGCTTTGGGAGGTGAGAGCAGCTGTGAGACGCGGCTGACCCTTTCCTGCTGAGGACCGATCTGCGTAGGGTGACTGTGCAATGAGTAATGTGCTGCGTTCTAGGTGCAAGTGGGCGGCACATAAAGGTATCTGGTAAGTGAAACATTACACAACGCAGGGAGAAATCTGCTGCAGCTTTACATCGCTCTTCATTCCTATTCCTGGTGCTTGTGTTTAAGATCCCATTTACTCTTTCATTCAGTGCCCAAGGCAGGTGCGGTTTCATGTGTTGTCTTATCAGAATTGTTTTTGCCGACTACAGCGCGATAATTGTTGGAATATATAGCGGAGAAATATAATGGGCTGTGGACGGCTTAATCAGCACACCCGGTTACATTGGTAATGCTCATAAGGACTAGAACCAGACAGCCTGCTCTAACATAGGAAAAAGGATTGCTAGGGTTTGTACATACAGTGCGATGCGCCATACAGCCTGACATTGCCTATTGGATGTGGGCGCCGATATAGTCAATGTTGGGCTGCCTGCACAGTCTATTTTTCCTTGCGATGCCGTTCCCGTGGGACCGTGCATCGGCATCGCAAGGACTATACGCACGGTGCGATATGCACTATATTTTCTTACGATTTCGACTATATAGTCAAAATCGAAAGAAATATTGCGCCGTGTGTATACAGCCTAAGGATTTAACAAAAGTGAAAAAAATGCCGTCTGACCGCCTGCCAGGGCAACCATCCTACGCTGGTAAAGGTCGACCTCAAAGTGATACATTCACAATTAAATTGCAACCGCATCGTGGGGCGGCCTTACCCTGTGCGGCCCCCAGAATATGAGTCGATGGATGCCGATCTTGCTGCGGAAACCAGATCTGTGTCAATCTCTGAAAAAAACCCTAAATTGCCTATGTACAAAGAATTGTGGAGTGGCGCAATTTTTTTTTTTTTCAATGTACATTGGAGCAGAGATACATTTTCTAAATGATTATCCATGCTATGTACAGGGCCGGTTCTAGCCCTTGTGGCGCCCCGGGAAAAAAATAGGGTCGTGGCTTCCTATGGGAGCGTGGTCTGTTACGCCCCCATTTGTGCCCCCTGTAGAGTAGCGCAGCTGAAAGAAAAAATAAATAAATGAATACTTACTATCCCCGCTCCTGATTCCCGTCTGACTTCCGCCGGCCCAGCCGCCCCTCTCCGGTTCTATGGGAGAGACGTCATGACGTCTCTCCCATAGCACAGCATAGACACTAGAGGTCAATTATGACCCCTAGCGTCTGTGCCAGTCCCACAATGCTGTGCGGTGTGCAATGACATTGCGCACCGCACAACAAAGGTCCTCTCCACGAAGGAAAACTAGTCGGGTAGCGCCTAGTTCCCTTCACAGTGGGGGACACAGCGGCAGCGGGGGGCACAGTAGCGGATCTTGCCATGGTGCGGCGCCCTCTGGAAGGCGGCGCCCCGGGCAAAAGTCCTACTTGCCCGTGGCAAGATCCGCTGCTGGCTATGTACTAAGGTTAACTTGCATGGACAGCGGTAGTGATACCAGCAACTGTTGTCCCTGCGAGCTACATCCCTGGTATATTGGAGGAGTCTCCGTAGAATCTCGCACTGAGCGTGGCGCTGATTCAGATGTGGGGGGAGGAGCTTACATGGAAGCAGCAGCGATGCATTAATATAGTAACGCAGCAGGAGGCATCTGATATAAGCAGACGCCTCATGCTTACATTAGCGATTTGTGCTGCGTCTGAGTACGCTGCATTGGATCACCTACAACGCCATCGGCTGGCGGTGTGACCCACGGGGTGATTGCAAGCCAGGCCGCCGCAGATCCAGCAAAGAGGCCAGGAAGTCTTTGTATTGATAATTATAAAGGGGACTGCAATCTGCAGCGCTAATGAGCCTTTTGCAAGAAATGCCTGAAATTTCCTGCATTAAGCTGTTAGTAAATAGCAACAATGCAGAAAATGATGCAGAAACCGCGATTTCTGCATCATTTTCTGAAAAACCGACAAATAGGCCCCTAAACCTGCTGACAAAATCTATTTCGTTCACCAAAGAGAATTTCGTGGACAAGTGATATCTTTCCGTGGAGTTTGTACAAGTCGTAAAAGGTCTGGGCAGTGCCGCTGACGCAGTGTGCCAGCCCAGCGCGATTCCACTGCATGATTTACAAGGCCTGATTAATACTTGTGTGTGTGTGTGTGAGCTCCGGGGCTATAAAACAAAAGACCTTGAGGGTGTAGGGCACACTGACAGCTTGTTGCAGGATTAATGTATTACAGGATTACATAAACTGCTAAGAAGTGACAGGTGACGTCAGAGCACTTTGTGGAGAATGAGAGGGGGGCAATTACATGACCGAAGTAATTAATCCAGCTGGATGATATCCCAATTACAATTGTTTCTCTAGGCAACAGAATGTGTGCTTATAGCGGTCCCCTCCTGTGATGTATGCAGATTAATAACAAGGAAACAGGGCTCTCACGCTGGTGTTAAAGGGAAACACAATTGCACTTTTGTCCATTGTGTGTGTGCGTGTGTGTATATATATATATATATATATATACACACATATATATACACACTGCTCAAAAAAATAAAGGGAACACTAAAATAACACATCCTAGATCTGAATGAATGAAATATTCTTATTAAATACTTTGTTCTTTACATAGCTGAATGTGCTGACAACAAAATCAAACAAAAATTATCAATGGAAATCAAATTTATTAACCCATGGAGGTCTGGATTTGGAGTCACACTCAAAATTAAAGTGGAAAAACACACTACAGGCTGATCCAACTTTGATGTAATGTCCTTAAAACAAGTCAAAATGAGGCTCAGTAGTGTGTGTGGCCTCCACGTGCCTGTATGGGGTTCACTACGGCTGGCCGGCGGTCGGGCTCCCGGCGACCAGCATCCCGGCGCCGGGAGCCTGACCGCCGGCTTACCGACAGCTTGGCGAGCGCAAATGAGCCCCTTGCGGGCTCGCGCTCGCCACGCTACGGGCACGGTGGCGCGCTACGCGCGCCACACTATTTTATTCTCCCTCTATGGGGGTCGTGGACCCCCACAAGGGAAAATAATTGTCGGTATTCCGGCTGTCGGGCTCCCGGCGCCGGTATACTGAGCGCCGGGAGCCCGACCGCCGGCAAACAGAAGACCACCCGCCTGTATGACCTCCCTACAATGCCTGGGCATGCTCCTGATGAGGTGGCGGATGGTCTCCTGAGGGACTAAAGCATCCGCCAACTCCTGGACAGTCTGTGGTGCAACGTGGCGTTGGTGGATGGAGCGAGCATGATGTCCCAGATGTGCTCAATTGGATTCAGGTCTGGGGAACGGGCGGGCCAGTCCATAGCATCAATGCCTTCGTCTTGCAGGAACTGCTGACACACTCCAGCCACATGAGGTCTAGCATTGTCGTGCATTAGGAGGAACCCAGGGCCAACCGCACCAGCATATGGTCTCACAAGGGGTCTGAGGATCTCATCTCGGTACCTAATGGCAGTCAGGCTACCTCTGGCGAGCACATGGGGGCTGTGCGGGCCCCCCAAAGAAATGCCACCCTACACCATTACTGACCCACTGCCAAACCGGTCATGCTGGAGGATGTTGCAGGCAGCAGAACGTTCTCCTTGGCGTCTCCAGACTCTGTCACATCTGTCACATGTGCTCAGTGAGAACCTGCTTTCTTCTGTGAGGAGCACAGGGTGCCAGTGGCGAATTTGCAAATCTTGGTGTTCTCTGGCAAATGCCAAACGTCCTGCACAACCCCCACCTGTGGACGTCGGGCCCTCATACCACCCTCATGGGGGTAAATTTACTAAGATTCGTATTTTCCCGTTTGAGGTCAAAGTTCAATCACGAATGACATCGAAAGTGTAAATATGCAACTTTTTGAATTGATTACGACTAATTTACTAAGCTGCCGTATTCTGCATTTTCGGGTTTTCCGATGTCGATGTCATTCGTTTTTTTTGGCAGTGTTTTACGTGAGTGACTTGTAAAACACTGCCGACTTTAATACAATGAATCTCGGCCGGATCTGAGAGATCTGTGCTGGGCTTCATTGTGCACCTTGTAAAAAAAAAAAAAAAAATGTTTAAATGTAAAAAAAAAATTGCGTGGGGTCCCCCCTCCTAAGGCAAACCAGCCTCGGGCTCTTTGAGCCGATCCTGGTTGCAGAAATATGGGGAAAAAATGGACAGGGGTTCCCCCATATTTAAGCAACCAGCATCGGGCACTGCGCCTGGTCCTGGTTCCAAAAATACGGGGGACAAAAAGCGTAGGGGTCCCCCGTATTTTTGAAACCAGCACCGGGCTCCACTAGCTGGACAGATAATGCCACAGCCGGGGGTCACTTTTATACAGTGCCTTGCGGCCATGGCATCAAATATCCAACTAGTCACCCCTGGCCGGGGTACCCTGGGGGAGTGGGGACCCATTCAATCAAGGGGTCCCCCCCCCCGCCACCCAAGGGCCAGGGGTGAAGCCCGAGGCTGTCCCCCCATCCAATGGGCTGCGGATGGGGGGCTGATAGCCTTTGTTCAAAGTGATTGATATTGTTTTTAGTAGCAGTACTACAAGGCCCAGCAAGCCTCCCCCGCAAGCTGGTACTTGGAGAACCACAAGTACCAGCATGCGGCGGAAAAATGGACCCGCTGGTACCTGTAGTACTACTACTAAAAAAATACCCCAATAAAGACAACACACACACACCTTGAAAGTATAACTTTAATACATACATGCACACCAACATACATACATACTTACCTATGTTCCCACGCAGGTCGGTCCTCTTCTCCAGTAGAATCCATGGTGTACCTGTTGAAAAAATTATACTCCCATAATCCATGGTTGAAGGCTCCTCTGCTTGTAATCCTTTTGTAATCCACGTACTTGAAAAAATAAAAAAACGGACACCCGACCACGAACTGAAAGGGGACCCATGTTTTCACATGGGACCCCTTTCCCCGAATGCCAGAAACCCACTCTGACTGATGTCTAAGTGGGTTTCTTCAGCCAATCAGGGAGCGCCACGTTGTGGCACCCTCCTGATCGGCTGTGTGCTCCTGTACTGTATGACAGGCGGCACACGGCAGTGTTACAATGTAGCGCCTATGCGCTCCATTGTAACCAATGGTGGGAACTTTCAGGTCAGCGGTTGACCGAAAGTGACCTCACCGCTGACCTGAAAGTTCCCACCATTGGTTACAATGGAGCGCATGGGCGCTACATTGTAACACTGCCGTGTGCCGCCTGTCATACAGTACAGGAGCACACAGCCGATCAGGAGGGTGCCACAACGTGGCGCTCCCTGATTGGCTAAAGAAACCCACTTAGACATCAGTCAGAGTGGGTTTCTGGCATTCGGGGAAAGGGGTCCCATGTGAAAACATGGGTCCCCTTTCAGTTCGTGGTCGGGTGTCCGTTTTTTTATTTTTTCAAGTACGTGGATTACAAAAGGATTACAAGCAGAGGAGCCTTCAACCATGGATTATGTGAGTATAATTTTTTCAACAGGTACACCATGGATTCTACTGGAGAAGAGGACCGACCTGCGTGGGAACATAGGTAAGTATGTATGTATGTTGGTGTGCATGTATGTATTAAAGTTATACTTTCAAGGTGTGTGTGTGATGTCTTTATTGGGGTATTTTTTTAGTAGTAGTACTACAGGTACCAGCGGGCCCGGTTTTCTGCCGCATGCTGGTACTTGTGGTTCTCCAAGTACCAGCTTGCGGGGGAGGCTTGCTGGGACTTGTAGTACTGCTACTAAAAACAATATTCATTACTTTGAACAAAGGCTATCAGCCCCCCATCCGCAGCCCATTGGATGGGGGGGACAGCCTCGGGCTTCACCCCTGGCCCTTGGGTGGCTGGGGGGGGACCCCTTGATTGAAGGGGTCCCCACTCCCCCAGGGTACCCCGGCCAGGGGTGACTAGTTGGATATTTGATACCACGGCCGCAAGGCACTGTATAAAAGTGACCCCCGGCTGTGGCATTATCTGTCCAGCTAGTGGAGCCTGGTGCTGGTTTCAAAAATACGGGGGACCCCTACTCTTTTTGTTCCCCGTATTTTTGAAACCAGGACCAGGCGCAGAGCCCGGTGCTGGTTGCTTAAATATGGGGAAACCCTGTCAATTTTTCCCCCATATCTTTGCAACCAGGGCCGGCTCAAAGAGCCCGAGGCTGGTTTGGTTTAGGAGGGGGGACCCCACGCATTTTTTTTTTCAAAAATTTATAACATTTCCCCCCCCCCTTCCCACTGAAAAACATGCACGGATCTCATGGATCCGTGCATGCCTATACAAACACGGGATAAAAAAGCAGGTCTGTTTTTTTTTAGCACTTTTTCACGATTTGTATTTCATCACGGCAGTGTTTGGCTATTGTCGGCAGTGTTTGTGTTTTGCACTTTTTAGTAAATTCCCGATTTCTACCAAATTGCAGGCGTATTTGACCGATGGTGTATTGATTCGTGATTTTTTTCCTTGGACTTCCAAAATATTATGAATGCCCTCATCACTGCCGTGATTTTTGCTTAGTAAATTACCGAGATGACACTTTGAAGAAAAAACGGCATCTCGGTCAAAATCGGGACCTTAGTAAATATACCCCATGGAGTCTGTTTCTGATCGTTTGAGTAGACACATGCACATTTGTGGCTTGCTGGAGGTCATTTTGCAGGGCTCTGGCAGTGCTCCTCCTGTTCCTCCTTGCACAAAGGCGGAGGTAGCGGTCCTGCTGCTGGGTTGTTGCCCTCCTACGGCCTCCTCCACGTCTCCTGATGTACTGGCCTGTCTCCTGGTAGCGCCTCCATGCTCTGGACACTACGCTGACAGACACAGCAAACCTTCTTGCCACAGCTCGCATTGATGTGCCATCCTGGATGAGCTGCACTACCTGAGCCACTTGTGTGGGTTGTAGACTCCGTCTCATGCTACCACTAGAGTGAAAGCACCGCCAGCTTTCAAAAGTGACCAAAACATCAGCCAGAAAGCATAGGAGCTGAGAAGTGGTCTGTGGTCACCACCTGCAGAACAACTCCCTTATTGGGGGTGTCTTGCTAATTGCCTATAATTTCCACCTGTTGTCTATTACTATAGTCTTGTGCTGTAATGCTAAAGCGGGCATGTTTTCTCTTCCGCCCGTCTTTGTGTAGCCCGCAGATGTGCCGGAGCCCCCCATCTTCATTGAAGAACTGTAGTAATGTTTTATTAAAAATATTGTTTCAATTTAATTACAATTAAACTTTAAACTTTGCTTGGAAATTTTTAGTTTTGGTTACAGTTAAGCTGCCCACACGCTATACAATAACTGGCCTGTTTTATAGTATAGTGTGTAGGCATGAGCGTTCCACGCCGATAAGATGGCCAGAAAACATCCAAAAGGTTCGGCTTCCATTATCCGATCGGTCAGTCTTGACAACAGATATCAAGCAAAAAGTCCTTATATCATGCAGTGTGTGGGCATTCTCTATAATCTGTATTTCCTACGGGTATGGGACAGTGTCTAGGTCGACACGGCCATTAGGTTGACATGAACAAGTTGACATGTAAAAGGGTCAACATGAGGGTTTTTTTTTACGTTTTCTTCGTAAAGTGACTGAGAACCCCAATTAGTGCACCGTGTCCCGTTGCAGCTTTGGGCAAGGTGCCTCGCTCCGTTACTGCTGCGCTCGGCACATGTTACTATTCCCAATTGTAGTCCACGTGGATCGTAAAGTATGAAAAAGTTTGTGAAAAACACGTTGACCTTTTTTCAGGTCAACCTATTTGTGGTGTCGACCTAGTCACTGTCGACTAATAGACATCGACCTAAGTGCTGAAAACCCAGAGTCTGGATACCATTTCCAACGGTTCATCCTGATGACCTCAACCTCCTTGTGGGAAGGCAGATGCAAATTCAGGGAGGTGTGGCAGACAGTCGTTACCCCTGCAAAAAATCTTTTACTGCAGTGTTGGGTATGATACGTCGTCATTCATCATGGGGGCAGTGATTAAATGTCGACATGTTAGAATGTCGACATATCGGCTCAGCAGTGACTTGCACTCTCCTGGCAGTCATGTGACCATATTTTCCAGGTCAGACCTCTGATCCTCCAGCGTTCCGGTATGTTTTTCTCCGCTATCCCTAAACCTAATCCCTGCCCTTAACCCTCCTTCTAGTGCAGAGATTCCCAACCATGGTCCTCGCTCAAGACACACTAACATTCCATGTTTTAAGGATAGCTATACTTTAGCACAGGTGACTTTCAATTAGTGCCTCAGTTATTTTGATTTAACTATCTCTGCTGTCCTCAAACATGGATATCGCTAACACCTGGACGGTTAGTGTGCCTTGATGACAGAGGATGGGAAACACTGCTCTAGAACCCTGATAAATGCAGATGTAAAGTAACAGACGTACATTAGGGTTGTGGCACAATATTCTGGGTCTAAGCAGTAGTTGAACTACGTTTCCCAGGATGTCCAATAAGAAGCTGGCTGAGTCTTGTTATACCGGAGATAAAGTTACCGGGACTGGTGTAGGTTAGGCTGTAATCGTGCCAAAGATTTCAGGTGTAAAATGAGTCAATAGAAAAAAGCCCAATTGCGTGCAGGTGGCGTGAATTACAGATGAACGCAATGTCAATATTGTACTAAGTGGAACCATCTTTTTGCCGCTGCGCATACGTCTGAGTCGCACGCTGCATGTTTTGCGACAATAGTCGCAGAGATTTATTCTTAAAGTGATTGACAGGTACAGTTTGTGGAGGGTAACGTTCTGGGGCATACTAAAATGCATGCATGTTGCAACCATTGGGTGAATGAATTTAGGTAAGTCATTTAAAATCAGGTAAGTATTTATAGCGAGGTATTAATGTAATGTGTGTATATGGGGGGATGGGTCATTGTATTAATGTAGTATAAGTGTATTTGGGATTGTAATCGTGTAATACGTGTAATATACTGTATATTAAGTCTGTTAATCTACTGATGTGGTTAGTCAGTGGTGGATATTTATCTAATGTGGATTTTCATGGGGGCTATTAATGTAATGTGGAGGCTGGTGTGTGTATTAATTGTATGTAGTTGGGGCATTAATGTATTATTGCTGCTGGCTGGGGGCTATTAATGTAATGTGGAGGCTGGTGGGTGTATTAGTTGTATGTAGTTGGGGCATTAATGTATTATTGCTGCTGGCGGGGGGGGGGGCTATTAATGTAATGTGGAGGCTGGTGTGTGTATTAATTGTATGTAGTTGGGGCATTAATGTATTATTGCTGCTGGCGGGAGGCTATTAATGTAATGTGGAGGCTGGTGTGTGTATTAATTGTATGTAGTTGGGGCATTAATGTATTATTGCTGCTGGCGGGGGGGTCTATTAATGTAATGTGGAGGCTGGTGGGTGTATTAATTGTATGAAGCTGGGGCATTAATGTATTATTGTTGCTGGCGGGGGGGGGGGGGGGCTATTAATGTAATGTGGAGGCTGGTGGGTGTATTAATTGTATGAAGTTGGGGCATTAATGTATTATTGTTGCTGGCGGGGGGGGGGGGCTATTAATGTAATGTGGAGGCTGGTGGGTGTATTAATTGTATGAAGTTGGGGCATTAATGTATTATTGTTGCTGGCGGGGGGCTATTAATGTAATGTGGAGGCTGGTGGGTGTATTAATTGTATGTAGTTGGGGTATTAATGTATTATTGCTGCTGGTGGGGGGGGGGGGCTATTAATGTAATGTGGAGGGAGGCTGGTGGGTGTATTAATTGTATGAAGTTGGGGCATTAATGTATTATTGTTGCTGGCGGGGGGCTATTAATGTAAAGTGGAGGGAGGCTGGTGGGTGTATTAATTGTATGAAGTTGGGGCATTAATGTATTATTGTTGCTGGCGGGGGGCTATTAATGTAATGTGGAGGCTGGTGGGTGTATTAATTGTATGTAGTTGGGGTATTAATGTATTATTGCTGCTGGTGGGGGTACTGTGAGGGCTATGCATTCAATAATGCAATGTGGGGTATTTATTTTGAATGTGAAACCAGTAATTTAATGATGGGGCATATTTAGTTGGGGCTGTTAATGTCTGGGGTGATTGAGGAGAGAGAGAGAAGCCTAGAGCCACTGCTGATGGGTCAGTACCAATTACCAGGAACAGCCAGGAATGTAGGGGTCAGAATAACAAGGGGGCATATGGAGCTACAGCTGCAGGCCTCCACATAAAAACAGGCCCATCATCATGGCGGCCTGATGACGTACAGCTGCCTAGCAGGCACACAGACGGCCATGAATCATAAGACTAAAAGTTGTTTATCTAAGGGAGAAGGGGGGCGATGCGGAGTCCAGGGCACAATATTGTCCTGCTTCAGTGCTTGTTGTCACATATGGGGCAGGAGGGCAAGCACTTATCTTTCACATAGACACACTATGGGGGAGATGTATCAAGCTTCGGAGGCATATAAGGGGAAAATAACTAAAGCTTATAAAAAAATTACAAGTGTTGATGTTGCCCATAGCAACCAATCAGATTCTGTCTATCACTTTCTAGTATGCAATAGAGAAATGATAGGCAGAATCTAAATGGTTGCTGTGGGCAACATCACCACATTTCATTTTTAGAAGCTTTAGTAAATATACTCCAGATAGAGTGAAGTTGCCTAAAGCAAGCAATCAGCTTGTCATTTCAAAGACTGTTGTAGATAAATGACCGTTAGCAGCTGATTGGGTGCTTTGGGCAACTTCCCCACTTTATCTCTCTCCAAGGTTTGATACATCTCCCCATACTGTGCACCTAGTTCCTCACCATACTGTTTTTTTTCTAATTTAGGGAAAGATAATTAAAAGCTTGGAGAGAGATAAAGTGGACGGAGATAAAATACCAACCAATCAGCCCCTAACTGTCATTTTTCAAACACAACTTGTAATATGGCAGGAGCTGATTGGCTGGTACAGTACTTTGGTGTCTATTCATAAAGCAGTGAAAAGAGAAGGGAGAAGGACTAGTGGAGAAGTTGCCCATGGCAACCAATCAGCTTTGAAAGAAGCCTTTATCAAGTATATTTTATAAAATGTAAGGGAGATGCTGATTGGTTGCCATGGGCAACTTCTCCACTGGTCTGTTTCTCCACTCTTTTCACTGCTTCATGTATAGACCCTATCTCTCTCCACTTTATCTCTCTCCAAGCTTTGATAAATCTCCCCCTGGCTTGACTGTCATGCTAGAAAAAAAGGCATTTGGTTTCCCCCAGCACCCTGAATGATAACAGTAACCAGATATAAATTCCACATAATAATAGAATTCAGAGATCTTCGTTACACAAATTTGCGCAAATGTGTGGTTAAGCCCCAAAGCCGCATCAAGGCGTCTCTGTATATTTGGGGTCCCTAGCGCTATATCTAGGTGTCATGCTGAAAGTCTGAAGGAGAACAGCGTCCTAGACAGGAGTCTTATCACCAATGGTCTCTCTGAGCTGAGCAATCCACATAGGAAAGAGTTAAAACCCAATGACATGACAGCTTGTACGGTATATAGAGTGTACCAGAGCTTGTATATCAGGAAAGCAGCTGCTTATAGCCTGGTGCTATAGAAAATGTAAGCACCAGTTTCCGGGGACTGACCTATGTCACAGCTCTGTTATGTCGATGCCCAGCTTCCCCCAGCCTGGGTACCGACACTCACTGTAGTCAATGTAAAGCTTCCCCCAGCCTGGGTACCGACACTCACTGTAGTCAATGTCCAGCTTTCCCCAGCCTGGGTACCGACACTCACTGTAGTCAATGTAAAGCTTCCCCCAGCCTGGGTACCGACACTCACTGTAGTCAATGTCCAGCTTCCCCCAGCCTGGGTACCGACACTCAGTGTAGTCAATGCCCAGCTTTCCCCAGCCTAGGTACCGACACTCACTGTAATCAATGTCCAGCCTGGGTACTGACGCACACTGTAGTCAATGTCCAGCCTGGGTACTGACACACACTGCAGTCAATGTCCAGCTTCCCCCAGCCTGGGTACCGACACTCACTGTAATCAATGTCCAGCCTGGGTACTGACACACACTGCAGTCAATGTCCAGCTTTCCCCAGCCTGGGTACCGACACTCACTGCAGTCAATGTCCAGCTTTCCCCAGCCTGGGTACTGACACACACTAGAGTCAATGGGATCTGAGGTTGCCTGTAGGTGAGCATATTATCTGTACAGTATATGGTTATTTGCTTTTTCTGCTAAACAATGCATACAAATAACCCCCACTTCCTTCTCAGGGATTCACAGTATGTCGCTTAGTGAGCTCCATTTAATTAACATAATTTGTACAAAAGGTGATAATTTCCGTTTACCTAATCATTAATATGCGCATTTAAATACTCAATAGCGGAATCAGGTAGTTAAAATTCATGAAGGATAGTAATCAGCAGAGGTGCAAGTAGATTTTATTTATTCTCCCTGGAACTGAAAACAGTAAAAGGCCATGTATTAGCTGCAAACGCCATAGAAAAACAGCGCATTTCATTCCACACAAATGTACGTTTAAAGTCACCCGCCCCCTTATTTCACTTTTATGACCACCTTTCCTTTAAAAACCCTTGAAAGACAGAAATATTCAAGACGGACAATGTTAAGCTAATCCTATCATGTAATACCCCTTTTCCACTAGCTCAAAAAACACGGGTTTTTGCACAGGGGCGTGCATTTACCCGTGTTTTTGCTAGTGGAAACGGCTCCCTCTGAAAAAACCCGGGTCAAGTGATTCGGGAATCCTACCAGGGTAGCTACCTGGGTAGGAGACGAAAATGACCCGGGTAAGGTGTAGTGTAAACGGGTAACCCGTGTCAGCCGACACGGGACCCGTTTACAGCATGTGAAGATCCCATACCTCCCTGACCGCAGGGTCTCGCGGGCGGTCGGGAGATTGGGGGGGACAGCGCATGCTGTCAGTGCTGCTGTCTCTCCTGCTATGCAGACAGCAGCGCTGGCCGGGAAAGCGTGTGCCCGAGGCTGGGGGCAGCTCAACAGCTTCCAGAGTGCTGGGCTTACCCCCAGCATGACGGTGGGCAGCATGGATTTGGGGGCGTGGTCTAACGGGACCGAGGTCATGCCCCGGAGGTCCTGATCTGCCGGTTTTCCCAGCGCTTGGAGATGACGTCATCTCCAAGCGCGGGGCAGAAGACACTGTACCTGGGTGCAGTGTAAACGGCGCCTACATGGGATATTCCCGGGTCGGCGCCGTAGTGGAAAAGGGGTCCGTCTCGGGTCTGACCTGGCTTGGAACCGTGTTCCAAGTCCCGGGTCATACCCGAGACTTCTATTGGAAAAGGGGTATAACTGAGGTGGACACAGAGCCTATGGGGGACATTTACTAAGCAGTGATAAGAGCGGAGAAGTGAGCCAGTGGAAAAGTTGCCCCATCAACCAATCAGCAGCTCTGTATAATTTTATAGTATGCAAATTATAGCTGTTACTTGAGTGCTGATTGGTTGTCATGGGCAACTTCTCCACTGGCTCACTTCTCCGCTCTTATCACTGCTTAGTAAATGTCACCCTATGTTTGTGCAGTTGGGCGATGATTTCTCAGCTGCACATGTATCTGGCCGCACTGCGCATATACCGCAATGAATTTAAGGTAGTGGTCGTAGTGTGGATTTGGACGCAGAATGATTGACAGGGAGCATTTCTGGGAGGCAACGGTGAGGGGTGGCAAGTAAAACTCAGGCATGTTGCAGCCAGTGGCAGTTTGGCAGTGTTTGGGGTGGCAGTTGGTGTGGCACCCCTATTTAAAATTCTGGAGCCGCCACTGGTTGCGCCCATTTTGGGAACATGTTACAACCAGTGACTAAGGGGTGTATTTACTAAGCCTTAGATGGAAATAAAGTGGACGGAGATAAAGTATCAGCCAACCAGCTCCTAACTGCCATTTTTTAAACCCAGCCTGTGACATGACAGGAGCTGATTGGCTGGTACTTTATCTCCATCCAAGGCTTAGTAAATACACCCCTTAGTTCTTGTACTGTAGTTGCCTCAGCATCTTAGGGGCAGATGTATTAAGCCTGGAGAAGTGATAAAGCAGTGATAAGTGCAAGGTGATAATGCACCAACCGATCAGTTCCTATATGTAAATTGACAGTTTGGAGCTGACTGGCTGGTGCATTATCACCTTGCACTTATCACTGCTTTATCACTTCTCCAGGCTTAATACATCTGCCCCTTACTTACAACAGACATTCTGAGCAACCATAGGTTGCTGAGAACTTCGATGATGCTTCGATGATGGAGAGTATTTAAGATGCTTGTGGTGGACGTCTCTGTACGAAAGACTGCGACACTAGCCTAACTTCCCAGTTCCGCTGCGTACAAAGATAGATGCAACTGGAATTGCATCCATCTCTAAATCAGGCCTTTTTCTACGTTGGGGACAGAACACACAGATCGCGGTCAACTCCCAACATGTCCACTAGTAATCTGATCATTGTCAATCAAATTATTGTCGCACATCGTTGGTCATTTTATTACCACGAAAGCCGCGATATTGATCCTATTGTCCGTTACTGTTGCCAATATTGCAAGTTGTGGTCAGCATTACATACTGTAGATTGCTACAAGTAGGGTTATTATGGCAGTCCTATACCACACACAATCAAAATTCAAGTACATTTAAATAGTTCCCAATATTGCAAAAAGTGTTTATAAAGTGTATTAGATAATGAGCCTATTACTCTTACTTTCTTAAATTAACATAATAGTTCTGAAAACTAAACAAACTCAAAACTCTATAAAGTTAAAAGAAATGTCCCCAACGACTACAAGAAGTCATGATGGCACTGTGGTTAGCATTGCACGATAGATGTAGTAGGCCCAGTAAGGTTCCCTTCAGGTGCTTCAGTTTCCTCCTACAGTACAAACATATATTCATAAACAAGACTGATCCTATTATGTGTGCGTGTTATTGTGTTCGTATGGTGTTTAGGGTCTTTTGGAAATTAGGGTAGTAATTATCAGGCCAAGATCATGCATAAAATGCTCTTACTGCATGATTAAGGCACTTTTTTTGTAATTTTACCAAAAGCTGAAAGCTGGTGGTATCAGAACCTATAAATTATTTCTATTGTTGCTGCAACAAGCAAACTGCAAAATAGCTGTCAGTGAGGCACAGTCATCACCGTACAGCCTCTTATGAGATGTATTCCACCGGCATGACTTTAATGGTTACCTAATGAGGAGGTTGCACCATGGCCTCTGCAGGTGCAAAATGTGCATCACGTACCATGGAGAGAGGACATCAGCTCTGATATTCTTGGACCAGGATTACAGGTGAACATGGAATAAAGTTGGGAGAAGGAAAAGCAGCTTTAAGGCCTGTCAAGAATTCAGTACTTCAGTATATTGCAAATAATATAGATTTTGATGATATGTATAAATGGCAAAGAATAATTATTTTATAAATATCTCCTTTCTTCCAAGTCGATCTGCACAGAGTAGTTCCTTTCAGTGGCAGAGAGGTTCTTGGAAATTAAGCTGTATGGATTATGCTTGCCAGGCTAGATAGAACCATCTTTACTCCTCAAAAAGCCTAGTTAGACTTACTGTAAATGCAGCCAAAGACAGCCTTTCACACCTTATATAGGAGGAGATGGATTAAATAATTGTGGCCCATTTGTGGAAATTGGGAATGTTCAAATATACATTTTTCCAACTGGGCCTATAACCTGTCCTCAGAGGTTGTGTGCTTACTTCGGAGATGGCACACAAATGGTGACTGTTACAGATTCGTCATGGTTATGTTGCTTAACTGCCTGTAATCGATACAAAATCTTAGGGAACTATCTGTTTTCCTCACCCACAAAAAATAAACCAGTAACAGCAGTTGAAGTAAATTGGTTAAGTCCACTTTCCATTTTTTTTATATGATTTGGTAGAAGCCACAGAAAGGACATACGACTTCTGGAATGGGTACAAAGCAATTACAATTTCTGATAGGTTGAACGCAATATAACTGTTTGCCAATTACTAACTATACAACGATAAGACCTAAACATACAGTATTTTCAGGGCTATAGGCTAGACGTAATACATAAGGTCCTATCCCATGAAAAGCAAATAAACCTAGGAAAGGTGCAGGATAAATATATACAGTACTAACCATACAAAAAGGAAAAAGACCAGTGGCCAGTACTCAGTGTGCAAAAATACATTATATGTTTATTTAGTATATCCAAAAATGAAACATGAGAAAATATATAAAACTCATCATTACAGCAGTGACACATGTGATTGGCTTATGATCCCAGCAATGTCACAAGGAAAAAAAGAAAAGACAAATGACAAGTCCTTTCCGTCAGTGTCCCATATATTCAATGTCAACAGAGACGGAAATATATATGAATCTACATAGGCCTATAAAATAAATTACATTCAGAAATTATTGGTATGGAAACCAAAATAGTGTATCATTGCCAATAAAAAGGATCGCCATAATATAGTGCAATGGTACTGTTAAGTGATGAAAGTAACATATATATACACACACACACACACACACACACACACCTACCTTACAGTGCATCCGGAAAGTATTCACAGCGCTTTACTTTTTTACACATTTTGTTATGTTACAGCCTTACTTTTGCAAATTTATTAAAAATAAAAAACTAGCAAGGGAAGCGCTGTGAATACTTTCCGGATGCACTGTATATTACCAGGAACACCATATCTAGAAGATTACTCCAACATTTCAATTTACTTTTAAATCTTTTTTAAGGATATACAATGCAACCATCCAACCAACCATCTTACCTTATATAGCATCACTAGTGTCTATCCCCTGGCAGACTGTCGCTTCTCAGTGACATCATCAGCCTGAGCCTGCCTCCCAGCATCAGTGCTGCCTAGACTACAGAGTCTGTAGAACGGTTGCCTGGGAAACAGAGAACGCTGCCTATAACTGTAAACACAACCACCAATAAAAACAGAGCATATCAGACAGCGCAATCAATAATCCAGAGATATGAAAAGCTTATTCCATCACTGGACAAACAAGATATCTCTATATATGGAGCAATTCTATAAAGTGCAAAGAGCAATATATCAAGCGCTTAGGAACTAGCAGCAGAGCTCATTAAATAGTATATTTATCAATGCAGCACATCTAACCCAGTAGATTAGAAAAATTAAAGAACGCAACTAAATGGGAGTCATTAATTAAATCCAAATGGCTGCACAGTATTTCATTTAAAGATCCACCGTGCTTCAAGCTGTAGGAGTTCTCGTTTAATAAAAATAATGTTATTTATGTAACACTTTTCTCCCAATAGGACTCCATTTGCTTTACATTTGCCTTTACAGCACAGAATACAAATACAAAACAAGCTAAACAATGGGCATTAGTGAAATGCGTGAGCAAACAGGAAAGTCTTGAGTCTATTTTTGAAGAAGTCTAGAGTGGAGGACTCTAGAACTGTGCGGATAAGCGAGTCAAAGTCACAAAGCTGTAAGCGCGGCCCCTAGATTAATTCAGGTAAATTCTAGGTACTGCTAATACAGTGGCAAAAGCAGGATGTCTGGGGTGGGGGGGGGAGGTTTCCAAATGCAGTCCATAATATCCAACGCTGTAGAACACTGGGCAACCGGAAACCCCCCTTCGTTTGCCTATGGATAATAGTCCTTCATCTACAGATCGCAGTATTTAGGCGCATACAATCCACCCTCCTTCCATGAACACAGACTTTTAAACGTAAAATTGCTTCCAAAAATACAGAAAGATATTAGTCCCATTCAGGGTTCCACCTGACTTCCAAGCGGCTCTCTGCCCAGTGGACAACTAGGCTGCTTAGTGATTTCTCTTTAGGGGCTGGACAAACGAAGCACCCACATGGTGTATAGCAGAGGTTCCCTCCTCAGCCAGTTACTGGGGTCACTCTTTCTCTTCAGGAACAGAATGACCTCCTAGCTTTAGCTTGTCTCCTGTCTTCCACCTCCTGCAGGACGTATTACTGACTCATGGTGGGCCGAGCTGCCCGGGTGTGGTATTGAAGGTCGACCACCCTTAGGTCGACCACTATTGGTCAACAGTAACTAGGTCGACAGGGATTCTAGTTTGACAGGGTCTCTAGGTCGACATGGTCTAGGTCAACAGGTCAAAATGTGGTCGACCTAGACACTGTCGACCTAAGTCTTGCCGACCGTGGCTGTTTGCCTCCATTCAGCCCCCTAACTATACAAAATAGATTTTATTAGTATAGAGGTTGGAATTCCTTCATATTCTGGAACCTTTAGGTAAGGTTCAAACAAAGTACACAAAAATATTGTGAATTAAAAGTGGCTAACAGTAGCAGTCTAACAAACTCTGTTTTTTTAGCCCCACAAGCAAATCTGAATTGCTCGCAACCGACTGCCGTTTTCAGGACTGTGCATGAGCTGGGGACGCAGTGCTCTTGTGCTGTGATGTCACTGGGACCCCGGTCGACAGGCTGCAGGGATTTGGGGGCCGGGCAATGATGGGGATCGTCTGATTAAATGGGGACGTGTCAGCCCGGTTTTGTAGGCATGCTGATGCCAGTGTCTGGATCTTCGGTTTCAGATTTCCTTAACTTAGATGGACGATGTCTGCCCGATGGTGATCTGATGTTGCTCCTATGGACGCAGCAGCGGACCATAGAAGCCAGCAGTGGGAGTCTCTTAGTTAAGACCTCTCCTGTGGATTTTGCATTATATTGTATGGCCGCCTGTGTGATTACCGTCCACCACTGCATCAGGCCCTCTGTTGGAATTGTCATATCTGTCACAGTGGAGGCATATCTGTCACTACGGGGGCATATGTGTATCTGGCACCATGGAGGAATATGTGTATCTGGCACTGTGGGGGCATATGTGTTCAAGGCACTGTGGGGACATATGTGTATCTGGCACTGCACTATTTGGGTCATAAGTGTATCTGGCCCCAGTGGCGTCATGAGGTGGGTGCGGGAGGTGCGGCCCGCACCCGGGTGTCACCCTTCAATAGGGTGACAGCAAAGGGAGCCGCACACTCACACGCACGAACCTCCATCCCCTGACATGACAAAGACAAAGCCTGGTGGTCCACGGCTGCGGTTACACCCCCTCCTCCCAGGCCCCGCCTCCTAAAGCCCGCTGCCCGACATTCTCACCTGTCAGTGAGATCAGCAGGCAGCAGCCACAGAGCCGTGCAGGCAGTGCTCTGGCCGCCCCTCCCCTCTCCTCCAGACTCCACTCTCTCCTCACTTGGGTCCTGACTGAGCCTGACAGTAACACACACAAGCTCCGCCTCCCACACTGTCCTACAGGAGGAAGGAGCTGCTGCTGCTGCTGATATTGCTGCATGATACCAGGTAACTTCTATTAATGCTCCACGATGAGCAGAATCGATTTATGAAATGTATGTGTGTGTGTGTGTCTGTATGGGGGTAAATGTGTTAATGGGCATTTGGATGTACAAATTGTTGGGTTAAGTGCTGGGGGGGAAGCTAATTAGGGCTGTGTGAGCGTAGTATGAGTGCTGTGTAGTATGGGTGCTGTGTGAGTTTAGTATGAGCGCTGTGTGAGCGTAGTATGGGTGCCACTGTGTGAGTGTAGTATGGGTGCTGTGTGACGTAGTATGGGTGCTGCTGTGTGAGTGTAGTATGAGTGCTGTGTGAGTGTAGTATGGGTGCCACTGTGTGAGCGTAGTATGAGTACTGTGTAGTATGGGTGCTGTGTGAGTTTAGTATGAGCGCTGTGTGAGCGTAGTATGGGTGCCACTGTGTGAGTGTAGTATGGGTGCTGTGTAGTATGTGTGCTGTGTTACGTAGTATGGGTGCTGCTGTGTGAGTGTAGTGTGGGTGCAGTGTAGTATGGGTGCTGTGTGACGTAGTATGGGTGCTGCTATGTGAGCGTAGTATGGGTGCTGCTGTGTGAGTGTAGTGTGGGTGCAGTGTAGTATGGGTGCTGTGTGACGTAGTATGGGTGCTGCTGTGTGAGCGTAGTATGGGTGCCGGTGTGTGAGGGGAGCTTTATGTGAGCTGATAGTGTGGGTGGATGAATGTGCTAATGGGTGTTGGAAGGAGGGATTGATAACAAATTGGGGAGAGATGGGGTAATGGATGCACGGAGACGGGGGGCTTCAGTAATGGGTTCTTGGACAGGGATATGTTTGCGGTTGCTGTTTAGGGGAAATTGGTTAATCAGTGCCACCACCAAGTAAATCCCATGCCACCACCAAGACACCACATGATACCCCATGTCACCACCAAGACACCACATGATACCCCATGTCACCACCAAGACACCACATGATACCCCATGTCACCACCAAGACACCACATGATACCCCATGTCACCACCAAGACACCACATGATACCCCATGTCACCACCAAGACACCACATGATACCCCATGTCACCACCAAGACACCACATGATACCCCATGTCACCACCAAGACACCACATGATACCCCATGTCACCACCAAGACACCACATGATACCCCATGTCACCACCAAGACACCACATGATACCCCATGTCACCACCAAGACACCACATGATACCCCATGTCACCACCAAGACACCACATGATACCCCATGTCACCACCAAGACACCACATGATACCCCATGTCACCACCAAGACACCACATGATACC
Source organism: Pseudophryne corroboree (assembly GCF_028390025.1). Taxonomy (NCBI): domain Eukaryota; kingdom Metazoa; phylum Chordata; class Amphibia; order Anura; family Myobatrachidae; genus Pseudophryne; species Pseudophryne corroboree. Next base: position 443,550,587 of record NC_086452.1, read on the forward strand.
CCATGTCACCACCAAGACACCACATGATACCCCATGTCACCACCAAGACACCACATGATACCCCATGTCACCACCAAGACACCACATGATACCCCATGTCACCACCAAGACACCACATGATACCCCATGTCACCACCAAGACACCACATGATACCCCATGTCACCACCAAGACACCACATGATACCCCATGTCACCACCAAGACACCACATGATACCCCATGTCACCACCAAGACACCACATGATACCCCATGTCACCACCAAGACACCACATGATACCCCATGTCACCACCAAGACACCACATGATACCCCATTTCTCCACATGATACTCCATATCCCCACATTTCACCAGATGAGCTGTGGTTTTAGTACGCTAAACGTAGCAAAACTACAACTGCTTTCTCTAGTATGAGGGGGAGGGCGCCCAGCACAGGGCAAGGCCGCCCCTCATGCCGGGTCCGCCCCCCAGCTGATATGTATAGCAATGCGCTCGCATTTTAAGGGTAGCCCTCTGCCTCTGCAGCCTAGCTGTGAAGGCAGTCGCCGGGCCGACATCTTTTGGGTCGCAGCTGCTGCGTGTGCCGTCATGCAGCTGCCGCGGCCCGCCCGACAAATGGTCCGGAAACATCTGCGTTGTCCGGACCACGCCCCTCAAACGGTGCGTCGCCGCCCATTCACCACCCCCCGGCCAGGATTCCTTATGGTGTGATAGGGGAGGAGGTCCATGGGGGGTGACACCATGAGTTACCACACCGGGTGACACCAACCCTAGTGACGCCTCTGTCTGGCCCCCCATATGTGTGTCACGCCACCATTTTCATTGGCAACACCCAGTGCGTCATGTGGCCACACCCATTTTTTGGCGTGAGTAACTTCGGCGCGCACACAGAACCACTATGGAGTTTTTTTACTGCACCACTTACACACCCCACCCAAATCTAACTCTCTCTGCACATGTTACATCTGCCCCACCTGCAGTGCAGTTGGTTTTGCCCAGTTGCTTTTTTGCTTTTCTTACAAACATGGAATAGTCTGCAGAGCATCTCACTTATGAAAACCAGGAATAATCCTTAAACTGGATTTTCATTTTCTACCTCCAACTTCCTGAACAGCTGCAGCTGCATTCATGCAAGTAATGAGGGAGTAGCTCCCATCTAACTGGCACTGATGGCTATAAAGATAAAGGAGATGCGTTTAGTCATTTTTCTACCTAAGACATCAACTGAAATGGCAGCCTTGTGATCCCTTATACAAACTGCATAAGCGCAGACTGTGTACACTGCACAAGGCAAATATTGACAGGGCAATCACTATTCAAATGAAGAAGACAGAAACCACTAGTTTAAAATGACATTTTCATTTTAAATGAATCTGCTACATTTTGCTGCTGCTGCTCCTGCTGTCCGTTACAGTGGGACCAGTAGGACCTCGCTGAGTGTTCTTAGACAACAGCCAGATCCTTCAGATCTGTTCCTTGCCAAGTATTGACCGTGCAATGATTTACTTTGGAAACTTCCTGACGCCTTCAGTTACCGGCCGTGTTCATGTCTGATCATTTATTCCCACCTCTTATTCCTGTCTGTGGCCTAAAACTTTTGATTGGATTTAGCGAAATGTTGCTAAATCGCTGCACTCGCCATAGGTTCTGTTTCCACTCCATGGCGTCGTGGACACCCACGAGTGGGAATAGCCCCTGTTAGCCGGCATTCCGTCTGGCAGCAATGTCAGCGGTCGGGATTCTGGCGTTGGTATCCTGACTGCCGGGATACCGACCGACGACATATCAACTGCATCCCTCTGAAGTCATGTGTTTACAGCCTCCATTCTGTATAAGTGATCCCTTCTTTTCACGGGATACGGTCATTAGGTCGACCACAATTAGGTTGACAGTCATTAGGTCGACCACTATTGGTCGACATGCATTGGGTCAACATGAACAAGGTCGACATGGAAAAAGGTCGACATGAGTTTCTCTTACGTCCTAGAAAATACTGGGGTTCCATTTATACCATGGGATATAGGGGGTCATTCTGAGTTGATCGCTCGCTGCTGTTTTTCGCAGCGCAGCGATCAGTTAAAAAATGGCAAATCTGCGCATGCGTATGCACCGCAATGCGCACGCGCGACGTACGGGTACATCGAGCATCGTGGTTTTGCACAGGTTCTAGCGACGCTTTCAGTCGCACTGGTGGTCGCAAGAAGATTGACAGAAAGTGAGAGTTTCTGGGTGTCAACTGACCGTTTTCTGGGAGTGTTTGGAAAAATGAGTTTTATGGTAAGAACTTACCTTTGTTAAAACTCTTTCTGCGAGGTACACTGGGCTCCACAAGGATTGGACAATGGGGTGTAGAGTAGGATCTTGATCCGAGGCACCAACAGGCTCAAAGCTTTGACTGTTCCCAGAATGCACAGCACCGCCTCCTATATCACCCCGCCTCCCAGCACAGGAGCTCAGTTTTTAGTTAACCAGCCCAATGCAGTAGCAGGAAAAGAGACGACAGCGGTTAGTAGCCACATACACCACACTCTCACGACAAGAGGAGTGTCAGCGGCTAATGCCATACCTACCCAAAGAAGCTAAGTGCGTCAGGATGGGCGCCTTGTGGAGCCCAGTGTACCTCGCAGAAAGAGTTTTAACAAAGGTAAGTTCTTACCATAAAACTCATTTTCTGCTGCGGGGTACACTGGGCTCCACAAGGATTGGACAATGTGGATGTCCTAAAGCAGTTCCTTATGGGAGGGGACAAACTGTAGCGGGCACAAGAACCTGGCGTCCTGGGAAGCGGCAGTATCGAAGGCATAGAACCTTATGAACGTGTTCCCTGAGGACCATGTAGCCGCCTTGCACAATTGATCAAGGGTCGCACCACGTTGGGCCGCCCAAGAAGGTCCAACAGACCGAGTAGAATGGGCCTTAATGTGATCAGGAGCCGAGAGACCAGCCTTCACATAAGCATGTGCAATCACCATTCTAATCCATCTGGCCAGAGTTTGCTTGTGAGCAGGCCAGCCCCGTTTGTGAAATCCAAACAAAACAAAGAGAGAATCAGATTTTCGAATAGAAGCAGTTCTCTTCACATAGATACGAAGAGCCCGTACCACATCCAAAGACCACTCTTTGGGAGGCAAATCAGGAGAGACAAAGGCCGGAACCACAATCTCCTGATTAAGGTGTAACGAAGAAACCACCTTAGTTAAATATCCGGGACGAGTCCTAAGAACCGCCCTGTCACGGTGAAAAATCAGATATGGGAAACTACAAGACAAGGCACCCAGATCCGACACTCTTCTAGCAGAGGCAATAGCCAGCAAGAACACCACCTTAAGGGAAAGCCATTTAAGGTCAGCTGAACCAAGAGGTTCAAATGGAGGCTCCTGCAACGCCTCCAAAACCACCGACAAGTCCCAAGGAGCCACAGGCGGGACATAGGGAGGTTGGATATGCAACACACCCTGAGTGAAAGTTTGAACATCAGGTAAAGTCGCAATTTTTCTCTGAAACCACACCGACAAGGCAGAAATATGAACCTTGAGGGAGGCCAGACGCAGGCCTAAATCTAGGCCTTGCTGCAGAAAAGCCAAAAGTTTGGCTGTACTAAACTTGGAAGCGTCATAATTGTTAGATGCGCACCAAACAAAGTAGGAATGCTAGACCCTGTGATGAATCCGAGCAGAAGCCGGTTTCCGGGCCCGCAACATAGTTTTAATGACCCCTTCAGAAAACCCCTTAGCCCTCAAGACGGAAGCTTCAAGAGCCACGCTGTCAAAGATAGCCGGGCTAGGTCCTGGTAGACACAGGGGCCCTGAACGAGAAGGTCTGGGCGTTGTGGAAGTAGAATTGGACGCTCTGACGATAGGCCCTGCAGGTCTGAGAACCAGTGCCATCTGGGCCACGCTGGAGCTATGAGAAGCAGATTTCCTTTTTCTTGCTTGAACTTCCGAATTACCCTGGGCAGGAGTGACACCGGAGGGAACACATACGGCAGCCGAAACCTCCACGGCACCGCCAGAGCATCCACGAATGCTGCTTGAGGATCCCTTGTCCTTGTTCCGAAGACCGGAACCTTGTGATTGTGTCAAGACGCCATCAGATCCACGTCTGGAAGGCCCCACTTTTCCACTAGGAGTTGAAACGCTTCTGGATGGAGGCCCCACTCGCCGGCATGCACGTCCTGACGACTGAGAAAGTCCGCTTCTCAATTCAGGACTCCCCGGAATGAATATTGCCGATACAGCCGGTAGATGGCGTTCCGCCCAACGTAGAATCCGTGACACTTCCTTCATTGCCAAACGGCTTCGAGTGCCGCCTTGATGATTTATGTAAGCCACTGTGGTGGCGCTGTCCGACTGTACTTGAACAGGACGGTTCTGAATTAAATGCTGGGCCAGGTTCAACGCATTGAAGACTGCCCGCAATTCCAGAACGTTGATCGAGAGGAGAGATTCCTCCTTGGTCCACCGACCCTGAAGGGAGTGTTGCTCCAGCACCGCACCCCAACCTCTTAGACTGGCATCTGTCATCAACAGGACCCAGTTGGATATCCAGAAGGGACGACCCCTGCACAATTGTTGGTCCCGGAGCCACCACTGTAGCGACAGACGGACCTCCGGAGTCAAGAAGATCATTTGAGATCTGATCCGGTGAGGCAGGCCGTCCCACTTGGCTAGAATCAGCCTCTGGAGGGGGCGAGAATGGAATTGAGCATACTCCACCATGTCGAATGCTGATACCATGAGGCCCAGCACCTGCATTGCCGAATGTATCGACACTTGCGGACGAGAAAGGAAGCAACGAATCCTGTCCTGAATCTTCAGGACTTTCTCCTGAGACCAGAACAACCTCTGGTTGTGAGTGTCAAACAACGCTCCCAGATGCATCATGCTCTGAGCAGGGACCAAGGAGGATTTCTTCCAGTTGATGAGCCACCCGTGGGCTTGTAGAAACCGGACCGTCATATCCAGATGATGCAGGAGAAGATCTGGGGAATTTGCCAGGATTAACAAGTCGTCCAGATACGGCAGCATCCTGACCCCTTGACGGCGGAGTACCACCGTCATCACCACCATAACTTTGATGAAGATTCGAGGAGCCTTTGTTAAACCAAAAGGTAACGCCCGAAATTGGTAATGTAGGTTGCCAATAGCGAACCTCAGGTATTGTTGATGTGACACTGCTATAGGAATATGCAGGTAAGCATCCTGTATGTCCAGGGAGACCATGTAGTCCCCAGGTTCCAAGGCCAGAACTATAGAGCGAAGGGTTTCCATACGGAACTTGGAAACCTTCACAAACCTGTTCAATGCCTTGAGGTTGAGAATGGGCCGGGAGGACCCATTCGGTTTCGGGACTAGAAACAGCGGAGAATAGTACCCCTGGCCCCTCTGAGCAAGAGGCACCTGTATGACGACTCCTGTATCCAAGAGGGTCTGTACCACCGAGTGTAGAGTTTTTGCCTTTGTCTGGTCCAAAGGGACGTCTGTTTGGCAAAATCGATGAGGGGGTCGGTATTTGAAGGCTATGGCGTAACCTCGAGTGACGACTTCCCTTACCCAGGCATCTGAAGTGGTCTTCAACCATTCCTGGGTATACCCTAGAAGCCGGCCCCCCACCCTGGGATCCCCCAGGGGGAGGCCCGCCCCGTCATGCGGCAGGCTTATCGGTCTTGGCAGCTGGCTGACGGGCAGCCCAGGATCTTTTGGGCTTCGGCTTACCAGGTTTGGAAGTGCGGGCCTGCTTATGGCACACCTGACCTTTTGCTTTACCTGAAGGACGAAAGGGGCGAAAGGACGTACCTTTAGCCTTCGACACAGAAGGAGCGGTATTAGGTAGACAGGCAGTTTTGGCAGTAGCCAAGGCAGCCACAATCTTATTTAAGTCCTCCCCAAACAGAATATCTCCTTTGAAAGGGAGTATCTCCAGGGTTTTTCTAGAGTCCAGATCCACAGACCAGGATCTCAGCCACAATATCCGGCAAGCCAGGACAGACATAGTAGAGGCCTTGGCTGCTAGGATACCGGCATCAGAAGCCGCCTCCTTAATATATGGAGAAGCTGTGACAATATATGACAAGCATTGTCTAGCATGGTCAGAAGAGATTTCAGCTTCTAACTCCAAGGCCCATGCTTCAATAGCCTCTGCAGCCCATGTAGCTGCAATAGTGGGCCTTTGTGCAGCACCCGTGAGGGTGTAAATCGCTTTCAGACAACCCCCCACACGTTTATCCGTAGGCTCTTTTAGAGACGTGACGGTAGTGACAGGTAGAGCTGAGGAAACCACCATCCTAGCCACATGTGAGTATGCTGAAGGAGGCGTTTCCCAATTTTTAGACAGCTCTGGCGCAAGGGGATAGCGAGCCAGCATCTTCTTTTGAGGCACAAACTTCGTACCCGGGTTTTCCCAGGGTTTCTGACGTATATCCACTAGGTGGTCAGAGTGAGGTAAAACTTGCTTAACCACCTTCTGACGCTTGAACCTATCTGGTTTCTTAGGAGGAACGGATGGCTCGGGATCATCCGTAATCTGCAGAATTAACTTAATAGCCTCCAAAAGGTCAGGAACATCCACATGTGAACTACCCTCCCCATCAGCCGTATCTGAGTCAGAACCTGTGGGGTCAGTAAATGTGCCGTCTTCATCAGACGAGGTGTCAGTGACAGCAGTGGATTGTGAGGAGATAAACGCTCGCTTAGAGGACCTCTAGGACTTATACGAGCGTTGGTCATACTTTTTAGTAGTCAAGGACTGGTTCAACTTCTTTAATTGAGCAGATAAATCGTCCACCCGCGGCGGGTTAGCTGCAGGGACCACATACGGTTGTACCGGCATTGGGGGTCCCATAGGGGGAGTTAGTTTATGAACTAGCATATTCAGAAGCGTGGAAAAAGCGGCCCACGGTGGGTTAGTATGTGCCTCCGTTGCCACAGTCCCACTGGGGGGCAATGAGCCCCCAGAACCAGAGCCCACAGCTGCTATATTCTCTTCATATGGCCCCGTGGCGTCAGGAACACCGGCAGTGTGTTCAGCCCCAGAACCGTTACCCTCAAAAGCAGATATGATATAACTTGCAGTATGAGGTTAACACAGTACAATTATCAGCAGCACTATACCTCTGAACCCAAACCCCTGCGCAGTGTAGTCAACACTAGCAGAGATAAAGGAGAAATATGGTGACTAAATCACAGAGAAAAATACGTAATATAGTATATCATTGTGAAAATCCTATATTAGATAACACCTGACGCACCAAGCCCCCTCAGGTTATGGAATATAGGGATAGCAGGTTGACTGAAAGACACGAAATGGACACCACTCAGCTATCAAATGCACACACAAATAGTCACAGTTTGTACAATGCAGAGGTTATTACTAACAATAATACTGCACTGGACTAGCTTATACAGCTATATAACAGTACACAGTAAGAACTGGATGTATATCACAGGGTAATTGTACTATAAAACCCTGACTAAGTGCACTCTTTCTTAACTATCACTGTCTAAAAAGGCAGGTAGAATACTTAAGTGTCATGTAAAGTCACAGCGCTGACAACCAGGCGGCTTTACATAGGAGGATTTGCCCAAGCAGTCCTAGGAACAGTGAGCTGAGGGATAATGGCGCCGCAGACACTGACTGGGAGTTAGGAAAAGACGGATATGCAGCTCCAGGGCAGGAACACTTGCTAGAAATGGCGCCCTGGGACTGGGGGAGGGGCTTCTGGTCTAAGCCTTATACCCTCTGCTGGCAAAACCACCGGGTACTGTGGGAGATATAAGAATTGGTTTAGAGAGAAAACCTGACCTGCGCCCATGCCCTGGTGATCTAGTGGGATCGCCTGTATCCACAGTGTCCACCGCCAGCGCGCGCGACCCGCCTCCCACTGACCACGCCGGATCGCGATAAAGACTGGGTCCCGCAAGCGGGACCCACTTACCACCTCCCGAAGCGCGGCCACGCGATCCTGGAGAGCCCCAGCCGTGTGTGTCTAACGTGAAGAAAACCGGAGCCTCCGCTGTAGATACCCGGCAACCAGGGCTCGGGAGTGTACAGCGCCGCTGGGGAGAGCTGGAGCTGCAGCAGTGAATGTCTCCTGACATTTACCACCGCTGCTGCCCTTGAAGTCTTCACTTTTTACCTCATAAAAAGCTTTTCTGAGGGCTGCTTGGAGCAGCCCCTCTGTTAAGTGCCTGCTTACTGCAGCACCAATTTACAAAACTGAGCTCCTGTGCTGGGAGGCGGGGTGATATAGGAGGCGGCGCTGTGCATTCTGGGAACAGTCAAAGCTTTGAGCCTGTTGGTGCCTCGGATCAAGATCCTACTCTACACCCCATTGTCCAATCCTTGTGGAGCCCAGTGTACCCCGCAGCAGAAAACGCAGGCATGGCCGGACGTTTGCTGGGCGGGTATCTGACGTCATTACCGTGTCACTCGTCGCAGCAATCATCGCACAGGATAAGTAACTACAGGGCTGGTCTTGTTTTGCACAAAATGTGTTTGCAGGCGCTCTGCTGCACAGGTGTTCACACTCCTGCAAAGCAAAAATACACCCCCCGTGGGCGGCGACTATGAGTTTGCACTGCTTCTAAAAACTGCTAGCGAACAACTCAGAATGACCCCCATAGACTGGTCCTCTAGGAGCCATGGGCACTTTAAGAATTTGAAAGTGTGGGCTGGCTCCTCCCTCTATGCCCCTTCTACCAGACTCAGTTTAGAAAATGTACCCGGAGGAGACGGTCACACTTATGGAACCTCCTGAAGAGTTGTCTGCATTTATTTTTCTTTTTGTTATTTTCAGGCTGGTCTGGATGGCACCAGCCTGCCTGCTTTGTGGGACTTAGGGGGGGCAGCCTTTTGAGGGGTTAATGGTCCGGTTCCCCGCTGACAAAACACTAGCTCCTGAGGGAACTATTCGCAAGCCCCACCACGGCGAGCGTACATTCCTGCAGCATGCCACCACCCCTGGCAGAGCCAGAAGAAAGAAGAGTGGTGAGTACTAAGCCAGCGTCACGTTTAGCGGGTCTCCGGCCATTATGGCGGCATGAGTGTAAAGAGACACACGACTTCTCACCGGGGCGGATTGCGTCTCCAGACTCAGTACACAACTGCGTCTCAGTACACTGTACACAGTACCCACACTGGCAAACAAAGCCTCAAAACGGATGTGGCTCCATTTTAAGCACAAAATTATCTCAGCCAGTATAAAAAAGCGGGAAGACCGCACGCCATTGAAGGGGCAGGGCTTCACTATGAGAGGATCCAGCAGCTCACCTGTGCCATTTTCCCTCTGCAGTGGACGCAGATGCTGACTGACAGGGACGCGCAGCTCCTCCGGTGTGACTCCAGATAACCTCAGCGGTACCACGGGGTCATAGTGGGGAGGGGGGGGGGGGGCGATTATTAGTGTACTAAGGGGGTAATTCCAAGTTGATCGCAGCAGGAATTTTGTTAGCAGTTGGGCAAAACCATGTGCACTGCAGGGGAGGCAGATTTAACATGTGCAGAGAGAGTTAGATTTGGGTGTGGTGTGTTCAATCTGCAATCTAATTTGCAGTGTAAAAATAAAGCAGCCAGTATTTATCCTGCACAGAAACAAAATAACCCACCCAAATCTAAATCTCTCTGCAAATGTTATATCAGCCTCCCCTGCAGTGCACATGGGCCCTCATTCCGAGTTGTTCGCTCGGTAATTTTCTTCGCATCGCAGCGATTTTCCGCTAATTGCGCATGCGCAATTATCGCACTGCGACTGCGCCAAGTAAATTTGCTAAGAAGTTTGGTATTTTACTCACGGCATTACGAGGTTTTTTCTTCGTTCTGGTGATCGTAATGTGATTGACAGGAAGTGGGTGTTTCTGGGCGGAAACTGGCCGTTTTATGGGAGTGTGTGAAAAAACGCTGCCGTTTCTGGGAAAAACGCGGGAGTGGCTGGAGAAACGGGGGAGTGCCTGGGCGAACGCTGGGTGTGTTTGTGACGTCAAACCAGGAACGAAATTGACTGAACTGATCGCAGTGGCAGAGTAAGTCCCGAGCTACTCAGAAACTGCTTAGAAATTTCTATTCGCAATTTTGAGAATCTTTCGTTCGCAATTTTGCTAAGCTAAGATTCACTCCCAGTAGGCGGCGGCTTAGTGTGTGCAATGCTGCTAAAAGCAGCTTGCGAGCGAACAACTCGGAATGAGGGCCATGGTTTTGCCCAACTGCTAACAAAATTCCTGCTGCGAACAAAACTTGGAATTACCCCCTAAGTCCCCAATCTAGGTACTGCGACCCGGCTAAACTTGACATTAGCATTAAGGGCGCTGTGTGCTGGCTCCAAAATATCTCTGTGTCTTCCTGAAAGGGTTCTTTGTGGGTTAATTGTGCTTTTAACATTTCCTTTGTGTGTGTGCTGTCACATTTACAATATATAAGAGTGTGTTTCATGTATGGCAGAGTGTTCCTCTTCCCCAGGGAGCTCACTACTATGTACTCAGTGTAGTGCACCTTCTCAGGCTAGTGGGGCTGAACCAGCGTGGCTGGATTCCATTAAAGGAATGATTTCAATATATCTAATAAATTGTCCCACCATGAGAAATCGACACAATGCTGTTGATGAGATTATGAATAGAGACTCAGTCCCCAAACAAGCGGCTCAGTCCCCTGCCATTTGTCCACAAAAACGAACTCTGGCCCATATCCTGCAGTCTGACTCTGAGGGGTCAGACATGGAGGAGGGGGAGGTGGATTCAGAAGGGGGGGGGGGGGACGCTGCTCTGTCACAGGGAATAGAGGCTCTTATAGAAGCTATCAGAGATGCTTTGCAAATTCCTGATAAAATGGCAGAGTGTGAGGAATCTTATTTTAATGTAAAAAAATAAATCCTCAGTCACTTTTCCTGAGTCAAAGGAATTGAATACCCTGTTTGAAGAACTGTGGGTTAATCCTGATAAGAAATTTCAGATCCCTAAAAGGTTAATCTCATCTTTTCCTTTTCCTCCAGAGGATAGGAAAAAAATGGGAAAGTCCACCGATAGTGGACGCATCAGTATCCAGGCTGTCACGGAAAATAGTGTTGCCTGTCCCTGGTGCAGCCTCCCTGAAAGACACGGCTGATCGCAAGATTGAGACTACACTCAAATCCTTCTATACGACTGCTGGGGTGGCCCAGAGACCCCACTATAGCATGTGCATGGATTACTAAAGCAATTGCTAGATGGTCAGGTAACATAATTGAGGGGTTGGATTCCTTATCTAGGGGGGAGATTGTGTTACTCTTGCAACATATACAGGACTCTGCGAACTTTATGGTGGATACCATAAAAGAAGTGGGTTTGCTTAATGCATGCACCACGGCTATGGCAGTGTTAGCACGCAGGGGCTTATGATTACACCAGTGGACTGCGGACGCAGACTCCAAAGAAAGGTGTGGAAGGCCTACCCTTCACAGGAGAGGCCTTATTTGGAGACAAACTAGACAAATGGATCTCCAAAGCTACTGCTGGTAAGTCTACATATCTTCCTTCTGCAGCACCCCCATCTAGGAAGACCCACTCAGGACCTACTCTACAGTCCTTTCGGACAGCCAAGTTTAAGGGCAAAGCCAGAGTATCTTCTACAGCCAACAGAGGCGCTAGAGGTAAACCACGCAAACCAGCAACTGCCAGTTCTCAGGAACAGAGCTCCAGCTCTGCTTCCGCAAAGCCTTCAGCATGACGGTGGACCGCGATGCCTGGAAGACTGGCAGGTGGAAGCCCGACTAAAAAATGTCAGTCACATCTGGACAACATCATGCCGGGATCCCTGGGTTATAGATCTAATTTCCCAAGATTACAGACTGGAGTTTCAGGAACTCCCACCTCACAGATTCTTCAAATCAAGCTTACCACTTTCACATGAGGCAAGTATAACCTTACAGGATGCCATTCAAAAACTGGTGCAAACGCAGGTCATTGTTCCAGTTCCACCTCATCCCAAAACAAGGGGTATTATTCCAACTCGTTTGTAGTACCAAAACCGGACGGTTCGGTAAGGCCGATTCTGAATCTAAAATAATTGAACCCGTAGTTACGAGTGTTCAAGTTCAAGATGGAGTTTCTGAGAGCGGTGATCTCAGGTCTGGAGGAGGGGGAATTCCTAGTGTCTCTGGATATCAAGGATGCGTACCTTCACATTCCGATCTGGCCGCCTCACCAGGCTTATCTACAGTTTGCACTGCAGGACTGTCACTACCAGTTCCAGGCCCTACCTTTTGGTCTCTCCATGGCACCGAGGGTGTTCACCAAGGTGATGGCAGAGATGTTTCTCTTTCGCAAACAAGGAGTGAACATAATTCCGTACCTGGACGATCTTCTGATAAAGGCTCCGTCCAGGGAGAGGTTGTTGAACAGCATTGGCCTCACAACCCACCTACTTCTGGATCACGGCTGGATTCTGAACCTTCTGAAATCTCACTTAGAGCCAATTCGGAGGCTCCCATTTCTTGGAATGATACTGGACACACAGTCGCAGAAACTTTATCTTCCGTTGGAAAAGGCATTGGTAATCCAGTCGATGGTTCTGGATGTCCTGAAGCCAACCTGGATATCAGTGCACCTATGCATTCGTCTGCTGGGAAAAATGGTGGCCTCTTACAAGGCTTTTAAGTACGGAGGGTTTCATGCACGACCCTTCCAGCTCAATCTGTTGGACAAATGGTCCGGATCATCTTCACATGCATCAGAGGATCCGTCTGTGGTGGAATTTCATCTGGGACGTTTCCTGCTTTTTCTGCAGTTGGGTGTGGATGTGGGCCTATGTCTGGGCTCCATAAAAGTCCAGATTTCGGATTTGTCCATTTCCTTACAGAAACAATTGGCTTCTCTCCCTGAGGTCCAGATGTTCTTGAAAGGTGTTCTGCACATCCAACCTCCCTTTGTGCCTCCTTCGGCACCTAGGGATCTCGATTTGGTGCTGCAGTTCCTCCAATCGGACTGGTTTGAACCGTTACAGGAGGTAAAGGTTAAATATCTTATGTGGAAGACAGTCACACTGTTGGCCTTAGCTTCAGCGAGACGAGTGTCGGAGCTAGGGGCGTTGTCTCACAAGAGCCCCTACTTAATTTTCCATGAGGACAGAGCTGAACTCAGAACTTGTCAGCAATTCCTTGCTAAGGTGGTGTCCGCGTTTCACATCAACCAATCTATTGTGGTTCCGGCTGTTACGGACACCTCTGCTACTTCAAAGTCTTTGGATGTTGTGAGGGTTTTGAAGGTGGATGTAAAGAGGACAGCTCGTCACAGGAAATCCAACTCGCTGTTCATTCTCTATGATCCCAATAAGATTGGGAGTCCTGCTTCAAAGCAGTCCATTAGACGCTGGATCAGGCTCTCTATCCAACATGCTTATTATACGGCAGGCTTGCCGGTTCCGAAATCTGTTCAGGCCCACTTGACTAGGTCGGTGTGTTCTTCTTGGGCGGCTGCTCGGGGTGTCTCGGCTTAACAGCTCTGCTAAGCAGCTACTTGGTCAGGTTCGAACACATTTGCTAAGTTTTACAAGTTCGATAGTTTGGCCTCTGATGACCTTCAGTTTGGTCAATCAGTTCTGCAGGAACCTCAGCACTCTTCCACCCGGTTTGGGAGCTTTGGTACTTCCCCATGGTACTAAATGGAACCCCAGTATCCTATAGGACGTAAGAGAAAATAGGATTTTAATTACCTACTGGTAAAACCTTTTCTCGTAGTCCATAGAGGATACTGGGTGCCCACCCAGTGCTTCATTATTCCTGCACTGTTACATGGTTAAGTATTGTGGTTTGGTTCAGCTGTTGCTGTTCCTGTTTAAAGTTTGGTTAGCATAGCTTTCCTCTAGTTTGTGTGTGCTGGTTCGGGATCTCACCACGATCTTTATCTATCCTCTCAAAGTTTGTCCGTCTCCTTGGCCACAGTTTCCTAGAGTGAGTCTGGTAGGAGGGGCATAGACGGAGGAGCTAGCCCACACTATCAAATTCTTAAAGTGCCCATGGCCCCTAGTGGACCCGTCTATACCCCATGGTAGTAAATGGAACCCCAGTATCCTCTACGGACTACGAGAACTGGTAGGTAATTAAAATCCTTTTTTTTTCCACATTTTTTTTGAATTTTTTTAAAACTTTTTCATACTTTACGATCCACGTGGACTACGATTGGGAATAGTAACCTGTGCCAAGCACAGCGAGGCACCTTGCCCGAAGCAAGGCGAGCGAAGCGAGCCATGCAAGGGGATACGGTGCACTAATTGGGGTTCCCCGTCACTTTTACGAAGAAAATGACACCAAAAAAAGTAAAAAAACTCATGTTGACCCTTTTCCATGTCGACCTAGTGACCATGTTGATCTAATGCATGTTGACCAATAGTGGTTGACCTAATGACTGTCGACCTAAGTGTGGTCGACCTAATGACCCATACCCCTTTTCACACGGATTTGCAGCAGTCATATTTAGTTTTATAGATGGCATTATATATCTGGTGGCAAGTCTCCGTCTCTAGGACATATATATATCTCTGTCAATCCAAATGAACCATTAAAGAACTGCAATAGCTAATTTTAGTAATTGAGAAATAGTTATACAATAAATCTCTCATACCGGCATAAAAAGTCCTTACGCAGGGAGAATTGCAGGGACATAAAGGGCCGCTGCTGAAGGGGTGTGGCCAGTCACCACAGAGGGTGTGGCTAACCATTACAGTCCACGGTCTGTCCCCCTTCAAAAAAAAAAAAAAAAATATATATATATATATATATATATATATATATATAGCTATATATATATATATATATATATATATATATATATATATGTATATATATATATAGTAAACACTGATAGGCAAACATGATAATGTACCAAGTAAATAATGCACTGCAGTGAATACACAATAGTCCCTGGAATGCAGTATTATGTGTCATGATTAGAGATGTGCACCGGGTTTTGTGTTTTGGTTTTGGATTCGGTTCCGCGGCTGTGTTTTGGATTCGGACGCGTTTTGACAAAACCTCCCTGAAAAATTTTTGTCGGATTCGGGGGTGTTTTGGATTCGGGTGTTTTTTTACAAAAAACCCTCAAAAACAGCTTAAATCATAGAATTTGGGGATCATTTTGATCCCATAGTATTATTAACTTCAATAACCATAATTTCCACTCATTTTCAGTCTATTCTGAACACCTCACAATATTATTTTTAGTCCTAAAATTTGCACCGAGGTCGCTGGATGACTCAAGTGGGCGGCACAAACACCTGGCCCATCTAGGAGTGGCACTGCAGTGTTAGATAGGATGGCACTTAAAAAAATTGGCCCCAAACAGCACATGATGCACAGATAAATAAAAAAAAAAGAGGTGCAAGATGGAATTGTCCTTGGGCCCTCCCTCCCACCCACCCTTATTTTGTATAAACAGGACATGCACACTTTAACAAACCCATCATTTCAGCCACAGGGTCTGCCACACGACTGTGGTTGAAATGACTGGTTGGTTTGGGCCCCCACCAAAAAAAGAAGCAATCAATCTCTCCTTGCTCAAACTGGCTCTACAGAGGCAAGATGTCCACCTCATCATCATCCTCCGATTCCTCACCCCTTTCACTGTGTACATCCCCCTCCTCACAGAGTATTAATTCGTCCCCACTGGAATCCACCATCTCAGGTCCCTGTGTACTTTCTGGAGGCAATTGCTGCTGGTGAATGTCTCCACGGAGACATAATTCATTTTGAAGAACATCATCTTCTCCACATTTTGTGGAAGTAACCTCGTACGCCGATCGCTGACAAGGTGACCGGCTGCACTAAACACTCTTTCGGAGTAGACACTGGACGGGGGGCAACTTAGGTAAAATAAAGCCAGTTTGTGCAAGGGCCTCCAAATTGCCTCTTTTTCCTGTCAGTATACGTACGGACTGTCTGACGTGCCTACTTGGATGCTGTCACTCATATAATCCTTCACCATTCTTTCAATGGTGACAGAATCATATGCAGTGACAGTAGACGACATGTCAGTAATCGTTGGCAGGTCCTTCAGTCCAGACCAGATGTCAGCACTCGCTCCAGACTGCCCTGCATCACCGCCAGAGGGTGGGCTCGGAATTCTTAGCCTTTTCCTCGCAGTCCCAGTTGCGGGAGAATGTGAAGGAGTAGCTGTTGACGGGTCATGTTCCGCTTGAGTTGACAAGTGTCTCACCAGCAGGTCTTTGAACCTCTGCAGACTTGTGTCTGCCGGAAAGAGAGATACAACGTAGGCTTTAAACCTAGGATCGAGCACGGTGGCCAAAATGTAGTGCTCTGATTTCAACAGATTGACCACCCGTGAATCCTTGTTAAGCGAATTAAGGGCTCCATCCACAAGTCCCACATGCCTAGCGGAATCGCTCCGTTTTAGCTACTCCTTCAATCTCTCCAGCTGCTTCTGCAAAAGCCTGATGAGGGGAATGACCTGACTCAGACTGGCAGTGTCTGAACTGACTTCACGTGTGGCAAGTTCAAAGGGTTGCAGAACCTTGCACAAAGTTGAAATCATTCTCCACTGCGCTTGAGTCAGGTGCATTCCCCCTCCTTTGCCTATATCGTAGGCAGATGTATAGGCTTGAATGGCCTTTTGCTGCTTCTCCATCCTCTGAAGCATATAGAGGGTTGAATTCCACCTCGTTACCACCTCTTGCTTCAGATGATGGCGGGGCAGGTTCAGGAGTGTTTGCTGGTGCTCCAGTCTTCAGCACGCGGTGGCTGAATGCCAAAAGTGGCCCACAATTCTTCGGGCCACCGACAGCATCTCTTGCACGCCCCTGTCATTTTTGAAAAAATTGTGCACCACCAAATTAATTGTATGTGCAAAACATGGGACGTGCTGGAATTTGCCCACATGTGACGCACGCACAATATTGGTGGCGTTGTCCGATGTCACAAATCCCCAGGAGAGTCCAATTGGGGTAAGCCAATATGCGATGATGTTCCTCAGTTTCCGTAAGAGGTTGTCAGCTGTGTGCCTCTTATGGAAAGCGGTGATACAAAGCATAGCCTGACTAGGAACGAGTTGGTGTTTGCGAGATGCTGCTACTGGTGCCGCTGCTGCTGCTGTTGTTGCTGCGGGAGGCAATACATCTACCCAGTGGGCTGTCACAGTCATATAGTCCTGAGTCTGCCCTGCTCCACTTGTCCACATGTCCGTGGTTAAGTGGACATTGGGTACAACTGCATTTTTTAGGACACTGGTGAGTCTTTTTCTGACGTCTGTGTACATTCTCGGTATCGCCTGCCTAGAAAAGTGGAACCTAGATGCTATTTGGTACCGGGGACACACTACCTCAAGAAATTCTCTAAGTCCCTGTGAAATAACGGTGGATACCGGACGCACATCTAACACCAACACAGCTGCCAAGGCCTGAGTTATCCGCTTTGCAGCAGGATGACTGCTGTGATATTTCATCTTCCTCGCAAAGGACTGTTGGACAGTCAATTGCTTACTGGAAGTAGTACAAGTGGTCTTCCGACTTCCCCTCTGGAATGACGATCGACTCCCAGCAGCAACAACAGCAGCGCCAGCAGCAGTAGGCGTTACACTCAAGGATCCATCGGAGGAATCCCAGTTAGGAGAGGACTCGTCAGACTTGCCAGTGACGTGGCCTGCAGGACTATAGGCGTTCCTGTCTAAGGAGGAAATTGACACTGAGGGAGTTGGTGGTGTGGTTTGCAGGAGCTTGGGTACAAGAGGAAGGATTTAGTTGTCAGTGGACTGCTTCCGCTGTCACCAAAAGTTTTTGAACTTGTCAATGACTTCTGATGAATGCGCTCCAGGTGACGTATAAGGGAGGATGTTCCTAGGTGGTTAACGTCCTTACCCCTACTTATTACAGCTTGACAAAGGCAACACACGGCTTGACACCTGTTGTCCGCATTTCTGTTAAAATAATTCCACACCGAAGAGGTGATTTTTTTTGTAATTTGACCAGGCATGTCAATGGCTATATTCATCCCACGGACAACAGGTGTCTCACCGGGTGCCTGACTTAAACAAACCACCTCACCATCAGAATCCTCCTTGTCAATTTCCTCGTCAGCGCCAGCAACACCCATATCCTCATCCTGGTGTACTTCAACAGTGACATCTTCAATTTGACTATCAGGAACTGGACTGTGGGTGCTCCTTCCAGCACTTGCAGGGGGCGTGCAAATGGTGAAAGGAGCCACCTCTTCCCGTCCAGTGTTGGGAATGTCAGGCATCGCAACCGACACAATTGGACTCTCCTTGGGGATTTGTGATTTAGAAGAACGCACAGTTCTTTGCTGTGCTTTTGCCATCTTAACTCTTTTTAGTTTTCTAGTAGGAGGATGAGTGCTTCCATCCTCATGTGAAGCTGAACCACTAGCCATGAACATAGGCCAGGGCCTCAGCCGTTCCTTGCCACTCTGTGTCGTAAATGGCATATTGGCAAGTTTACGCTTCTCCTCAGACGCTTTCAATTTAGATTTTTGGGTCATTTTACTGAACTTTAGTTTTTTGGATTTTACATGCTCTCTACTATGACATTGGGCATCGGCCTTGGCAGACAACGTTGATGGCATTGAATTGTCTTTGCCATGACTAGTGGCAGCAGCTTCAGCACTAGATGGAAGTGGATCTTGATCTTTTCCTATTTCACCCCCCACATTTTTGTTCTCCATTTTTTAATGTGTGGAATTATATGGCAGTAATAATATTATATCAATAGCAATGGCCTACTGTACTGTACAACGATATACTGTTGGTCACCAAAATGCTGCACTGTACTACTATATATTCTGCTCACAAAAATACAGCACAGATATTGAATGGATACTTGCAGTGACACAGAGCTGCAAGATACAGCAATGGCCTACTGTACTGTACAATTATATACGGTTGGTCACCAAAATGCTGCACTGTATTACTATATATACTGCTCACAAAAATGCAGTACAGATATGGAATGGATAGTTGCAGTGACACAGAGCTGCAAGATACAGCAAAGGCCTACTGTACTGTACAACTATATACTGTTGGTCACCAAAATGCTGCACTATACTACTTTATATACTGCTCACAAAAATGCAGCACTGATATTGAATGGATACTTGCAGTGACACAGAGCTGCAAGATACAGCAATGGCCTACTGTACTTTACAACTATATACTGTTGGTCACCAAAATGCTGCACTGTACTACTATATATACTGCTCACAAAAATGCAGCACAGATATGGAATGGATACTTGCAGTGACACAGAGCTGCAAGATACAGCAATGGCCTACTGTACTGTACAACTATATACTTTTGGTCACCAAAATGCTGCACTATACTACTATATATATACTGTTCACAAAAATGCAGCACAGATATGGAATAGTTGCAGTGACACAGAACTGCAAGATACTACAGCAATGGCCTACTGTACTGTACAACTATATACTGTTGGTCACCAAAATGCTGCACTGTACTACTTTATATACTGCTCACTAGAGATGAGCGGGTTCGGTTTCTCTGAATCCGAACCCGCACGAACTTCATGTTTTTTTTCACGGGTCCGAGCGACTCGGATCTTCCCGCCTTGCTCGGTTAACCCGAGCGCGCCCGAACGTCATCATGACGCTGTCGGATTCTCGCGAGACTCGGATTCTATATAAGGAGCCGCGCGTCGCCGCCATTTTCACACGTGCATTGAGATTGATAGGGAGAGGACGTGGCTGGCGTCCTCTCCATTTAGATTAGAAGAGAGAGAGAGAGAGATTGACCTGATTTACTGGAGATTAGGAGTACTGTAGAACTGTAGAGAGTGCAGAGTTTACTAGTGACTGACCACAGTGACCACCAGACAGTGCAGTTTTATTTAATATATCCGTTCTCTGCCTGAAAAAAACGATACACAGTGACTCAGTCACATACCATATCTGTGTGCACTGCTCAGCCCAGTGTGCTGCATCATCTATGTATATATCTGACTGTGCTCAGCTCACACATCTTATAATTGTGGGGGAGACTGGGGAGCACTGCAGTGCCAGTTATAGCAGGAGCCAGGAGTACATATTATTATTAAAATTAAACAGTGCACACTTTTGCTGCAGGAGTGCCACTGCCAGTGTGACTGACCAGTGACCTGACCACACTGACCACCAGTATAGTTAGTAGTATAGTATACTATATTGTGATTGCCTGAAAAAGTTAAACACTCGTATCTGACTGTGCTCAGCTCACACATCTTATAATTGTGGGGGAGACTGGGGAGCACTGCAGTGCCAGTTATAGGTTATAGCAGGAGCCAGGAGTACATATTATTATTAAAATTAAACAGTGCACACTTTTGCTGCAGGAGTGCCACTGCCAGTGTGACTGACCAGTGACCTGACCACACTGACCACCAGTATAGTTAGTAGTATAGTATACTATATTGTGATTGCCTGAAAAAGTTAAACACTCGTCGTGTGACTTCACTTGTGTGGTGTTTTTTTTTTTATTCTATAAAAAACTCATTCTGCTGACAGACAGTGTCCAGCAGGTCCGTCATTATATAATATATACCTGTCCGGCTGCAGTAGTGATATATATATATTTTTTATATCATTATTTATCATCCAGTCGCAGCAGACACAGTACGGTAGTTCACGGCTGTAGCTACCTCTGTGTCGGCACTGGGCAGTCCGTCCATAATTGTATACCACCTACCCGTGTTTTTTTTTTTTTCTTCTTTATACATACATACTACTACTACATCTCTTTATCAACCAGTCTATATTAGCAGCAGACACAGTACAGTACGGTAGTCCACGGCTGTAGCTACCTCTGTGTCGGCACTCGGCAGTCCGTCCATAATTGTATACCACCTACCCGTGGTTTTTTTTTCTTTCTTCTTTATACATACATACTACTACTACTACATCTCTTTATCAACCAGTCTATATTAGCAGCAGACACAGTACAGTACGGTAGTCCACGGCTGTAGCTACCTCTGTGTCGGCACTGGGCAGTCCGTCCATAATTGTATACCACCTACCCGTGGTTTTTTTTTCTTTCTTCTTTATACATACATACTACTACTACTACATCTCTTTATCAACCAGTCTATATTAGCAGCAGACACAGTACAGTACGGTAGTCCACGGCTGTAGCTACCTCTGTGTCGGCACTGGGCAGTCCGTCCATAATTGTATACCACCTACCCGTGGTTTTTTTTTTTCTTTCTTCTTTATACATACATACTACTACTACATCTCTTTATCAACCAGTCTATATTAGCAGCAGACACAGTACAGTACGGTAGTCCACGGCTGTAGCTACCTCTGTGTCGGCACTGGGCAGTCCGTCCATAATTGTATACCACCTACCCGTGGTTTTTTTTTCTTTCTTCTTTATACATACATACATACTACTACTACTACTACATCTCTTTATCAACCAGTCTATATTAGCAGCAGACACAGTACAGTACGGTAGTCCACGGCTGTAGCTACCTCTGTGTCGGCACTGGGCAGTCCGTCCATAATTGTATACCACCTACCCGTGGTTTTTTTTCTTTCTTCTTTATACATACATACTACTACTACATCTCTTTATCAACCAGTCTATATTAGCAGCAGACACAGTACAGTACGGTAGTCCACGGCTGTAGCTACCTCTGTGTCGGCACTCAGCAGTCCATCCATAATTGTATACTAGTATCCATCCATCTCCATTGTTTACCTGAGGTGCCTTTTAGTTGTGCCTATTAAAATATGGAGAACAAAAATGTTGAGGTTCCAAAATTAGGGAAAGATCAAGATCCACTTCCACCTCGTGCTGAAGCTGCTGCCACTAGTCATGGCCGAGACGATGAAATGCCAGCAACGTCGTCTGCCAAGGCCGATGCCCAATGTCATAGTACAGAGCATGTCAAATCCAAAACACCAAATATCAGTAAAAAAAGGACTCCAAAACCTAAAATAAAATTGTCGGAGGAGAAGCGTAAACTTGCCAATATGCCATTTACCACACGGAGTGGCAAGGAACGGCTGAGGCCCTGGCCTATGTTCATGGCTAGTGGTTCAGCTTCACATGAGGATGGAGGCACTCAGCCTCTCGCTAGAAAAATGAAAAGACTCAAGCTGGCAAAAGCAGTAGCACCGCAAAGAACTGTGCGTTCTTCGAAATCCCAAATCCACAAGGAGAGTCCAATTGTGTCGGTTGCGATGCCTGACCTTCCCAACACTGGACGTGAAGAGCATGCGCCTTCCACCATTTGCACGCCCCCTGCAAGTGCTGGAAGGAGCACCCGCAGTCCAGTTCCTGATAGTCAGATTGAAGATGTCAGTGTTGAAGTACACCAGGATGAGGAGGATATGGGTGTTGCTGGCGCTGGGGAGGAAATTGACCAGGAGGATTCTGATGGTGAGGTGGTTTGTTTAAGTCAGGCACCCGGGGAGACACCTGTTGTCCGTGGGAGGAATAGGGCCGTTGACATGCCTGGTGAAAATACCAAAAAAATCAGCTCTTCGGTGTGGAAGTATTTCACCAGAAATGCGGACAACAGGTGTCAAGCCGTGTGTTCCCTTTGTCAAGCTGTAATAAGTAGGGGTAAGGACGTTAACCACCTCGGAACATCCTCCCTTATACGTCACCTGCACGCATTCATAATAAGTCAGTGACAAGTTCAAAAACTTGGGCCGACAGCGGAAGCAGTCCACTGACCAGTAAATCCCTTCCTCTTGTAACCAAGCTCACGCAAACCACCCCACCAACTCCCTCAGTGTCAATTTCCTCCTTCCCCAGGAATGCCAATAGTCCTGCAGGCCATGTCACTGGCAATTCTGACGAGTCCTCTCCTGCCTGGGATTCCTCCGATGCATCCTTGCGTGTAACGCCTACTGCTGCTGGCGCTGCTGTTGTTGCTGCTGGGAGTCGATGGTCATCCCAGAGGGGAAGTCGTAAGCCCACTTGTACTACTTCCAGTAAGCAATTGACTGTCCAACAGTCCTTTGCGAGGAAGATGAAATATCACAGCAGTCATCCTGTTGCAAAGCGGATAACTGAGTCCTTGACAACTATGTTGGTGTTAGACGTGCGTCCGGTATCCGCCGTTAGTTCACAGGGAACTAGACAATTTATTGAGGCAGTGTGCCCCCGTTACCAAATACCATCTAGGTTCCACTTCTGTAGGCAGGCGATACCGAGAATGTACACGGACGTCAGAAAAAGACTCACCAGTGTCCTAAAAAATGCAGTTGTACCCAATGTCCACTTAACCACGGACATGTGGACAAGTGGAGCAGGGCAGGGTCAGGACTATATGACTGTGACAGCCCACTGGGTAGATGCATGGACTCCCGCCGCAAGAACAGCAGCGGCGGCACCAGTAGCAGCATCTCGCAAACGCCAACTCTTTCCTAGGCAGGCTACGCTTTGTATCACCGCTTTCCAGAATACGCACACAGCTGAAAACCTCTTACGGCAACTGAGGAAGATCATCGCAGAATGGCTTACCCCAATTGGACTCTCCTGTGGATTTGTGGCATCGGACAACGCCAGCAATATTGTGTGTGCATTAAATATGGGCAAATTCCAGCACGTCCCATGTTTTGCACATACCTTGAATTTGGTGGTGCAGAATTTTTTAAAAAACGACAGGGGCGTGCAAGAGATGCTGTCGGTGGCCAGAAGAATTGCGGGACACTTTCGGCGTACAGGCACCACGTACAGAAGACTGGAGCACCACCAAAAACTACTGAACCTGCCCTGCCATCATCTGAAGCAAGAAGTGGTAACGAGGTGGAATTCAACCCTCTATATGCTTCAGAGGTTGGAGGAGCAGCAAAAGGCCATTCAAGCCTATACAATTGAGCACGATATAGGAGGTGGAATGCACCTGTCTCAAGTGCAGTGGAGAATGATTTCAACGTTGTGCAAGGTTCTGATGCCCTTTGAACTTGCCACACGTGAAGTCAGTTCAGACACTGCCAGCCTGAGTCAGGTCATTCCCCTCATCAGGCTTTTGCAGAAGAAGCTGGAGACATTGAAGGAGGAGCTAACACGGAGCGATTCCGCTAGGCATGTGGGACTTGTGGATGGAGCCCTTAATTCGCTTAACAAGGATTCACGGGTGGTCAATCTGTTGAAATCAGAGCACTACATTTTGGCCACCGTGCTCGATCCTAGATTTAAAACCTACCTTGGATCTCTCTTTCCGGCAGACACAAGTCTGCTGGGGTTGAAAGACCTGCTGGTGAGAAAATTGTCAAGTCAAGCGGAACGCGACCTGTCAACATCTCCTCCTTCACATTCTCCCGCAACTGGGGGTGCGAGGAAAAGGCTCAGAATTCCGAGCCCACCCGCTGGCGGTGATGCAGGGCAGTCTGGAGCGACTGCTGATGCTGACATCTGGTCCGGACTGAAGGACCTGACAACGATTACGGACATGTCGTCTACTGTCACTGCATATGATTCTCTCAACATTGAAAGAATGGTGGAGGATTATATGAGTGACCGCATCCAAGTAGGCACGTCACACAGTCCGTACTTATACTGGCAGGAAAAAGAGGCTATTTGGAGGCCCTTGCACAAACTGGCTTTATTCTACCTAAGTTGCCCTCCCACAAGTGTGTACTCCGAAAGAGTGTTTAGTGCCGCCGCTCACCTTGTCAGCAATCGGCGTACGAGGTTACATCCAGAAAATGTGGAGAAGATGATGTTCATTAAAATGAATTATAATCAATTCCTCCGCGGAGACATTGACCAGCAGCAATTGCCTCCACAAAGTACACAGGGAGCTGAGATGGTGGATTCCAGTGGGGACGAATTGATAATCTGTGAGGAGGGGGATGTACACGGTGATATATCGGAGGATGATGATGAGGTGGACATCTTGCCTCTGTAGAGCCAGTTTGTGCAAGGAGAGATTAATTGCTTCTTTTTTGGGGGGGGTCCAAACCAACCCGTCATATCAGTCACAGTCGTGTGGCAGACCCTGTCACTGAAATGATGGGTTGGTTAAAGTGTGCATGTCCTGTTTTGTTTATACAACATAAGGGTGGGTGGGAGGGCCCAAGGACAATTCCATCTTGCACCTCTTTTTTCTTTTATTTTTCTTTGCGTCATGTGCTGTTTGGGGAGGGTTTTTTGGAAGGGACATCCTGCGTGACACTGCAGTGCCACTCCTAAATGGGCCCGGTGTTTGTGTCGGCCACTAGGGTCGCTTATCTTACTCACACAGTCAGCTACCTCATTGCGCCTCTTTTTTTCTTTGCGTCATGTGCTGTTTGGGGAGTGTTTTTTGGAAGGGCCATCCTGCGTGACACTGCAGTGCCACTCCTAGATGGGCCCGGTGTTTGTGTCGGCCACTAGGGTCGCTAATCTTACTCACACAGCTACCTCATTGCGCCTCTTTTTTTCTTTGCGTCATGTGCTGTTTGGGGAGGGTTTTTTGGAAGGGACATCCTGCGTGACACTGCAGTGCCACTCCTAAATGGGCCCGGTGTTTGTGTCGGCCACTAGGGTCGCTAATCTTACTCACACAGCTACCTCATTGCGCCTCTTTTTTTCTTTGCGTCATGTGCTGTTTGGGGAGGGTTTTTTGGAAGGGACATCCTGCGTGACACTGCAGTGCCACTCCTAGATGGGCCAGGTGTTTGTGTCGGCCACTAGGGTCGCTTAGCTTAGTCATCCAGCGACCTCGGTGCAAATTTTAGGACTAAAAATAATATTGTGAGGTGTGAGGTATTCAGAATAGACTGAAAATGAGTGGAAATTATGGTTTTTGAGGTTAATAATAATATGGGATCAAAATGACCCCCAAATTCTATGATTTAAGCTGTTTTTTAGGGTTTTTTTAAAAAAACACCCGAATCCAAAACACACCCGAATCCGACAAAAAAAATTCGGTGAGGTTTTGCCAAAACGCGGTCGAACCCAAAACACGGCCGCGGAACCGAACCCAAAACCAAAACACAAAACCCGAAAAATTTCAGGCGCTCATCTCTACTGCTCACAAAAATGCAGCACTGATATGGAATGGATACTTGCAGTGACACAGAGCTGCAAGATACAGCAATGGCCTACTGTACTGTACAACTATATACTGTTGGTCACCAAAATGCTGCACTATACTACTATATATACTGTTCACAAAAATGCAGCACAGATATGGAATAGATAGTTGCAGTGACACAGAGCTGCAAGATACAGCAATGGCCTACTGTACTGTACAACTATATACTGTTGGTCACCAAAATGCAGCACACTGAGCACAGATATGGAGCTTTTCAGGCAGAGAACATAGCCACGTCCCCTCTGTTCAATCTCCAATGCACGAGTGAAAATGGCGGTGACGTGCGGCTCTTTATATGGAATATGAATCTCGCGAGAATCCGACAGCGGGATGATGACGTTCGGCCGTGTTCGGGTTAACCGAGCAAGGCGGGGAGATCCGAGGCTGCCTTGGACCCGTGTAAAATAGGTGAAGTTCGGGGGGTTCGGATCTCGACGAACCGAACCCGCTCATCTCTAGTCATGATACAAATGTATCATAATTTAGCGTATTATGTCAATCCTGTCTATATACCACATTAATGCACTGAACATGTAATAGGGGTCCCCAGTACTGACCGGCCAGTGTCCACAACTCTGTAAGAACTGCATTATATCTAGTAAAGACAAAATACATTTAATAATTCAACTATCTATACTCTTGTCACCGGGTTGACTTTATTGTATGGTAGTGAATGAATGCAGAGCTACAATGCCATTCCAATCACTGGCAGGCATACGCGCACGCAGGGGGGGTCCGAGTACCTAGAAACCCCCCTTAGTCGCCGATCTATCGCGGAGGAGGCGCTGCGTTTTTTCTTTTTGTACCAGCTCAGCCTCGCAGTGTGCGCACTTTGCGAGACTGTCGCTGGCTGCTCAGGCTGCCATGTAGGAGGAGCACTGCGTCTCCTCTCGCGTGCTTTGAGAGGATAGAGGCGCTGATGCCGGTGGTGCAGAAGCACTGTAGCTGTAGCGACCGTACCTGCTTCACTGTCCCTGCCGGCGGGCAGGCACTGACTGCTGTTTATCTCTAACTCCGTGGAGCAGAGCCAGGAGAGTCATATGGCAGGGGCAGCGCTTGTACTCATGTCTACGTGTGGGTGTGTGTGTGGGGGAATCGAGGGGGGGTGATTGCGCTGTTCTGGCTATGAAGGGGGTGTGGGGGGGATGAGAATGATGGTGCCACGCTGTTGGTCTGTGGGGGCGGGTGATGGTGCTGTCCTGTCTGTTTATGGGGAAGGGTGGAGGGGAGAAGTAATGTTGGTGTTGTCTCTGTCTGGAAAGGGGGAGCGGGTTACTGAGGGGATGATGTGCCCATGCTGTCTCTTCATGAAGTGGGGAGTTTTGGGTGGCTATGTTGTTTATTTATGGGGGGTGGGGGTAATGATGGTGGCTGTTCTTGTATATATATTTATAAAGACTGCACTCATTGCAGGAATAATCAGGCAACAGACGAGGGGTTCACCAACGTTTCAGTGTTATTCAGTTCAACTTTTTAATCAAAGTGAAAAAGGATTTACCTATATACTCTTTATCTGGACCGTCCATTGCGCCATCTGCTCGCAGGTTCCCAGCAATGTATTACTTGGTTCAGCGCTTAAAGTTGTCCTGGAGATGTGGTGGAACTCACCCCCTTCCCCTCCCGTGCACCCCAGTTTTAAAGGGATTGCGAAAAAATGGGCGTGGTCACCTAATAGTATCCCCATTTCAAATTACGCCGCACAGTAGCACAATCTTATTCACATTACACCACATAGTAGTGTCCCTTATTCATGTTATGACACATTAATGCCCCTTATACACAAAGCCCACAATAGTAGCACCCCTAATACACATAATGCCCACAGCAGTAGCACCCCTTATGCAATGCCCACAGTAGTAGTGCCCCTTATGCAATGCCCACTGTAGTGGTAGTGCCCACAGTTGTAGTGCCCCTTATGTAAAGTCAATAGTAATGGTGCCCCTTATACAGTGCCCATGATAGTAGTACCCCTTATGTCCCCAGGAGTGATGCCCCTTATAAAGTGCCCCCTATGCAATGCCTCATTAGTAGTGCCCCCAGTAGTAATGCCCCCATGTAGCATTGCCCCCAGTAGTTATGCCCCCTGTAGATATGTCCCCTTTAGTTATGCCCCTTGTAGATATGCCCCCAGTTGATATGCCCCCTTTAGTTATGCCCCTTGTAGAAATGCCCCCAGTTGATATGCCCCCTTTAGTTATGCCCCTTGTAGAAATACCCCCAGTTGATATGCCTCCTTTAGAAATGCCACCAGTTGATATGCCCCCTTTAGTTATGCCCCTTGTAGAAATGCCCCCAGTTGATATGCCCCCTTTAGTTATGCCCATTGTAGAAATGCCCCCAGTTGATATGCCCCCTTTAGAAATGCCACCAGTTGATATGCCCCCTTTAGTTATGCCTTGTATGCCCCAGTTGATATGCCCCTTTTAGTTATGCCCCTTTTAGAAATGCCCCCAGTTGATATGCCCCTTTAGTTATGCCCCTTGCAGAAATTCCCCCAGCTGATATGCCCCCCCTTTAGTTATGCCCCTTGTAGAAATGCCCCCAGTTGATATGCCCCATTTAGTTATGCCCCTTGCAGAAATGCCCCCAGTTGATATGCCCCTTTTAGTTATGCCCCCAGTAAATATGACCCCTTTAGTTAAGCCCCTTGTAGAAATGCCCCCAGTTGATATGCCCCCCTTTAGTTTTGCCCGCTCTAATAGTGCCGCTTACACACAAAAAACAATCACAATATACTCAACCTTGAGCCCGCTCCTGCGTCCGACCACTGCCGTCCACTCCTTCCTGACCTTTGGAACTATGGGAAAGACGTCATGACGTCTCTCCCATAGCGCACCACACACTGCAAAAGTGAGCTCCCATCTCCAGCTTACGATGTGGAGAGGGAGCCTGGTGCCCGCTGGTAACACAATCTCAGCGGGCGCCCAGCATCTTCCTGCGGCACCGGGCACACATCGGGTTAGGTGAGCCGGAGGAGGCGGAACTGCGATCCATCTCCAAATGGAACTGACGGAAAGCAGCTCACTTTAACCCCTGACTTGGGTGCACTGCCTTGGTCTTGACCCCTATAGGGGATGGGCCCTCAGGCAGTGGTGTCATCCGTATACTTTCCCTGTACCGCTGTGGCCCAGTCCTACTGATTTGCAGGCGTGTGTTGTGAAAGACCAGCTCCCACTATTTGGCTGGGTACACATCAAGACGACCAGCAATTGTGACGATGGTTGGGGCAATTTCATGATGCCCCGGACCATCACAGATTGCGGGTACACTTTAAGAATGCCAAATTGATTTCTCACAAATATTTAAAATGCCCGCTCTAATATATATATATATATATATATATATATATATATGCCCGCTCTAATATATATTGTAAACGCCTGCACCTCTTATTACCATATCCCATGAATGTGCGCTAAACATCGCAAAACACTGCATCCCATAAGAGAAAACAATATACCCACACACAGGGCCGGTTCCGGGGCTTCTGGCGGCCCGGGCGGCATTAGGGGCCGTGGCTTCATACAGGGGGCGTGGTCAGTTACGCCCCCTGTACTGTTGTAGGATGTGCGGTGCGCGATGATGTCATCGCGCACCGCACAGCAAAGGTCCTCTCCACGAAGGTAAACTAGACGCTAAGCGTCTAGTTCCCTTCGTGGAGAGGACCTTTGCTGTGCGGTGCGCGATGACGCTAACGCGGACCGCACATCATTCCAGTGAAGGTCCTCTCCAGGAAGGGAAATTAGACGCGTAGCGTCTAGTTTCCCTTCACAGCGGGCAGCCCACGAAGGGAAACTAGACGCGTAGCGTCTAGTTTCCCTTCACAACGGACAGCGGGCCGCGGCAGCGGGGGGCACCACAGCAGCAGCGGATCTTGCCATGGTGCGGCACCCTCTGGATGGCGCCGGCGCCCTCCGGAAGGCGGCGCCCCGGGCAAAAGTCCTGCTTGTCCGTGGCAAGATCCGCTACTGCCCACACATTATCTGAGTTCCAAAGCTCATTGATGTATATATTTGTTATTAAAAAGGATATGGATTCAATATATATTACAAAGTACAATATACCTATAGTTACATGGTTACACTCACACAGTAAGCAGTTAAAACATAGATACATACAATTACATGCCATTACATACAGTTTCAGTTACAGGCCAGCGATACAATACTATATCTTTCTCATATAAATTTGTCCTTCCATATGACTCTCTCTCTCTGTAAAATCATGCAAGAACTCCATCATCGTCTGAGACCAAAAAGCCAGTGAGCTCCTTTGTGATCAATGTGTTATCTAGTTTCTGGGGGAGGGATTCACAATGAGTCACCAGGTTCAGCCTTGGGGATGTCCAAAGGGGCTGGCCTGAGTTTCCTGTTCATTACCTGTTTGGAATATCTATTGTTCTTATAAAAGTGATTTTAGCTTTTATACATTTAATCATAATTCCGTGTTGCAATGTCCTACAACTTAATAACAAGTATCAAATGAATCCACACATTAATCTGGTCGTTTCAATAGTAAACATGACCGGTCTATCTTGTTTCGTTCAAATAATACACATACATGACATTACTTCATTATATACAATTCTAAATCATCATGATGTCTGGCGCTTGATATTACTATAATTATGTACTGTATGAAATAAGTGTTGAATCCATCCTTGTGGCATGTCCGTGCAAATGCGTGTGTTACCATACATTGCTGTGCTCGCTGCGCATATTTGCAAGTATAGAGACTTATATGTGTGTAGTTTGTATGTTCTCTTTATGTAATATTTTTTTTTTACTTCGACAGTCCACCTTTTGGCAGAAAACAATAACTGCCATCAATTATTAACATAAGAAAAAAATATTTCATACCATAATCGGTGACCTAGACACAAGTATGTATGCATTTCGCAAATCAGACACTTGACTATATTTGCGGAAGACAGGGAGGAGGACGAGACATCCTCTATATGCACTCGGCGGTCACGGGACCACTGGTTGGGTGTGGGACAACATTCAACCTATGGAGTATGCTGGGACAGTGCTTTGGCCTATAATGTCTGATTTGCGACGAACATTTCACACATACATGTACATACGTCTTTGTACACTGATGTTTGGATTCAATTGAGGTTCTGCTGGGTAGTTGAAGAAGACACAAACAAATCGTGACATTGACATATAAAATTTTCATGATCTACATATTCCTATCATTTTCTGAACATTGTTTCCATTTCTGGAACGTATGCTAGGTCTGTTTAATCATTGAACAAGGGTTATAAGTAGGGAGGCCAATCCCAGGCCGTTTTTCAATCCCGGGATTCGGGATTGAAAAACGGTCAATCCCGGGATTCCTGGGATTGCAGTAGGGACCAGTGAAAGATGTAGGGAGCAGCCCTGGAGGGAGGGTGTAGGTAGCGGTGCGAGAGGTAGGGAGGGGGTAGGTAGCGGTGCGGGAGGTAGGGAGGGGGTAGGCATAGGCGTGTGCAGACACTGACAGGCGGGTGCTGCTCCGGACTCCCCCCCCCCCCCCCCCCCCCCTCCACGGCATTATAGTGTTCTCTCACCTCCCCTGTCCTGGATATAGACTGCTCACCTGGGCGGCCCAGGTAAGCAGTCTATGCCCAGGACAGGGGAGGTGATAGAACACTATAATGCCGTGCCATGGAGGAGGGGGGGGAAGTCCGGAGCGGCACCCGCCTGTCAGTGTCTGCGCACACCTATGGGGATAGGTAGCAGTGCGGGAGGGTGGGTGTAGGTAGTGGTGCGGAAGGGTTGGTAGCGGCGCGGGAGGGAGGGAGGGTGGGTGTAAGTAATAACACTTACTTTTAGGCAGGCGGCCGCGGCCGCCATGGACACACTGAACGCGGCGGCATTTCAGATGAAGCGCCGGCCGCCAGCCAATCAGAGCTGGCGGACCGGCAGCCAATCAGGGAAGCTGCCGCAGCAGTCACTCCTGATTGGCTGCCACTGCTGCGGCAGCTTCCCTGATTGGCTGCCGGTCCGCCAGCTCTGATTGGCTGGCGGCCGGCACTTCATTTGAATTGCTGCTGCGTTCAGTGTGTCCATGGCTGCCGCGGCCGCCTGATAGTAAGTGTTATTACTTATTACCCACCCGCCCTCCTGCGCCGCTTCCAACCCTCCCGCACATGCGCACTGTAATCCCTTGAATCCCGGGATTGGAGGCTCCAATCCCGGGATTCAAATCCCGGCATTTTTGGGCCCAAATCCCGGGATCCCGCCGATCCCGGGATTGGCCTCCCTAGTTATAAGTATTGTCCTTCCTAAATAACATAAACCTTCGGAGTTCGGGGAGAGCCACTCATAAACCTTTCTTCCACATATATAAATGAGCTCTTTATCTGCAATGTGTGAATAGCCATTGTCTGACTGTTCCTGATTACCTGTGAATTCCATAACTACTAGAACTTTGATTTTTTTCTCTCTGATTTTAACAAACTGATCGGCTAATCCTGGGATCCTATAAGGAGATCACTCCTTCCTACAGAAATAGTTCCAGTCCCACACTCGACTCCTCATAAAAAAAACTCGCAAAAATAGAATATCCTGAAAGAAAATGTTTGTCAGCGGGAGAGAGAGAAAAGAGAAATAGAACAAAACAACTCTTGTTCATAACAAATCAATCACAATGACTGGTCTTTCTGCAGTCCTTTAGTACGCTCAGGTAGTGTTCAACAGTGCCGCCTCTCAGTCTTCACGGAGCAGAGTCTCTGGTGATACTTTTTACGATCTCTTTGCCTTGCTCTTTGAAAACACAGTTCACTTGGAACACACAGTTCACTTTGCTCTCCACCTTGCTCTTTGAACACACAATCTCGATGAATGTGAGCAATAAACTACTTTGTCACGAGTTCTCTCCGGGTCAGCGACCTTCTTGCAGTGGGACGAGTGGACCCATGCCTCTCTTTCGGCGACCTTTAGTGCTGTCAACAAATCTTGGTATGGTCCTTCCCACCTGTCTATTAGGCAACCTGAGCGTAAGAACAATCACACAGTCTCTTGGTTCACAATCAAGACAGTTAGCATTTGGCATACCAGCAATCAACAGTTTCAAGTTCTTTGTCAAGTTCTCAAATGCTGGCTCATCTCAATAAGGTACTGTACTGTCATCTCATTGGTGTATTTCTGATCATTGTGCGGATCAATCATGACATGAGGTTGTCTTCCAAAAACAACCCAAAAGAACACCAATACCAAAACAAAACCAAATTTCGAAGAGGGTGATTCGTTAAGTGAAGATCTGGGAGTGGTTCCGAAGCTACATAATACTAGTGGCAGTATCTATGATCACAATAGTACAATTTCAGGCTTTGCTCCTACTTCTAGGGGTACCATTATCTACACACAAATTTCTGCGCAATTTTTCTTTGCGGTAAACACAGCAGCAAAATGCCTCTACCCAGTTTGAGAAAACATCAGTGCACACCAATACATAACAATAATTCCTAAAGGGTGTTAACTGTACGAAGTCGATTTGTATTTCCTGAAAAGATCCGTCTGCAGGAGGGATATAGGAAGGCTCTGTTGGTATTGCTTTACCAATATTCTTCCTTAAGCAAGTAAGACAGGTCATTGCTGTCTTACCTGCATGAGAATAGAATCCTGGCACACACCAATAGGCTCTCATCAGCCTGCACCTACCCTCTTTGCCAAGATGAGTCAGACCGTGTGCCACCTCAACTAGACTTGGAAGGTATGCTCTGGGGGCTACTGGCTTACCGTGTCCACCTGCCCACAGTCCTGATGACTCCAGACCATACCCCTTTGTCCTCCAGACTGCCTCTTCCTGTAGGGAACACAATTTTTTTTTATTTTTTTTTCTATCGTGTATTTGCAATGTAAAGTACCATGAGCATAACTCAAAAAAAGAAAAAGAAAAAAGAAACTTCTCTAGAGGAGAGAAAGAAGAAGAAAATGAAAAAGAAAATGTCAGGTTTGCCATTCACCAACAGGCATATCAGTGTCTATACAAAATTTCCCTTCACCAGTATTCCCATTCTCCACCCTTTGTGCATGACAAGGCACACTGCAGTAATACTGGTGTCATCGTGCTGTTGAGATATACTGGGTTTGGGCAGAACTCTGAAGGACTTAGGCATGTGGAGTTTGAACTGTACTTGGGCCCATGTATTGTACCACCCTGTGTGAACGCAAAAGATGAAGAGGAAACTGTAGAGAAACAGAATAGAGGTTGGTGACAGATGAGTTTGTAGAGGTGAAGAAGATTTTATAAAAATTTGACAACTGGATTGGGCACTACGGGGAAGTGATTCTCTACTTGGTCTACTCCCCTTAAAAAAATTTTTTTTCTGTGTGTCTTATCTCTACTGGGACTATCCCAGCCATCAATCCAGTGTCCTGTCCATCCTAAGTTCATAGGGACACGAGAAACACAAGATTTTTCCCCAGCGCACAACACAGAATAATAAAAACTAAAACCAATCTTTTCGATTCCTTAAATTTCTTTTTTTATTGAATAATTCACGAGAGGTTCAAAATCCAGCTAAAAAACATACATCAATAAAATTAGTGACTGCCTATTACCGGTAAACATACACAAAACAATCCGATCTATGAGGACTGGTTACATTTCACCCTTGTACTGGATACCACCGAAATACTGTGGGGCATAGTGAATATCCACTCTTCTTATACCCCTAATCTATGTTTTTTCGTCTGCAATTGTTTTGTGTATGTTTACCGGTAATAGGCAGTCACTAATTTTATTGATGTATGTTTTTTAGCTGGATTTTGAACCTCTCGTGAATTATTCAATAAAAAAAGAAATTTAAGGAATCGAAAAGATTGGTTTTAGTTTTTATTATTCTGTGTTGTGCGCTGGGGAAAAATCTTGTGTTTCTCGTGTTCATAGCTTAGTGGAGCTAGGTAGTAGCCCCACTCCTTGCAGCAGCACTACACAGTTTTAACCCATTCTCTCTCTTTAGCGCAGTGCCAAAATTGTTTTTTGTGCATCTAAGTTCATAGGGAACCCGGTATCTGTGAGATAATTTCCTCTACCTGTGATGGACATGCATCTAGAACAGTAGAATGCGACATTAGTCTTCAAGTTTTGTCAAAGGGTAATGTTGCATTTATTTTGTTCTTCCCATTAGCCGAATCTGTGTTTTCTATATGGCTTATGATTCCTTATTATATGTCCCTTGGTCCCGTCTATGGGGTAAATTTACTAAGATTCGTAATTTTCCGTTTGAGGTCAAAGTTCAATCACGAATGACATCGAAGGTGTAAATATGCAACTTTTTGAATTTAGTACGACTAATTTACTAAGCTGCCGTATTCTGCATTTTCGGTTTTAACGATGTCGATGTAATTCGTTTTTTTAGGCAGTGTTTTACGTGAGTGACTTGTAAAACACTGCCGACTTTAATACAATGAATCTCGGCCGGATCTGAGAGATCCGTGCTGGGCTTCATTGTGAATTTTTTTTTTTTTTTAAATCAGTGTTAAATTTATAAAAAAAAATGCGTGGGGTCCCCCCTCCTAAGCAAAACCAGCCTCGGGCTCTTTGAGCCGGTCCTGGTTGCAAAAATATGGGGAAAAAAATGATAGA
This sequence comes from Pseudophryne corroboree, assembly GCF_028390025.1. Taxonomy (NCBI): domain Eukaryota; kingdom Metazoa; phylum Chordata; class Amphibia; order Anura; family Myobatrachidae; genus Pseudophryne; species Pseudophryne corroboree. Next base: position 443,586,177 of record NC_086452.1, read on the forward strand.
GGTTCCCCCATATTTCAACAACCAGCACATGTGAAAACATGGGGCCCCTTTCAGTGCGAGGTCGGGTGTCCGTTTTTTTATTTTGACAAGTACCTGGATTACAAATGGATTACAAGAAGAAGAGGCTTCTACACTGGAGTATGTGAGTATAATTTTTTCCACAGGTACACCATGGATTCTACATGGAGAAGAGGACCGACCCTCGTGTGAACATAAGGTAAGTATGTGTATATGGAGGTGTGTATGTATGTATTAAAGTTATACTTTCAAGGTGTGTCTTATGTTTTTATTGGGGTATTTTTTTAGTAGTAGTACTACAGGTACCAGCGGGCCCGGTTTTCCTCCGCATGCTGGTACTTGTGGTTCTCCAAGTACCAGCTTGCGGGGGAGGCTTGCTGGGACTTGTAGTACTGCTCTTAAAAACAATATTCATTTTTTTACACAACGGCTATCAGCCTCCCATCCGCAGCCCATGGATGGGGGGGACAGCCTCGGGCTTCACCCCTGGTCCTTGGGTGGCTGGAGGGGGGGGATTGAAGGGGTCCCCACTCCTCCAGGGTACCCCGGCCAGGGGTGACTAGTTGGTTATGTAATGCCAGGGCCGCCGGGAGCTATATAAAAGTGACCCCCGGCTGTGGCATTATGTATCTGGCTAGTGGAGCCCGGTGCTGGTTTCAGAAATACGGGGGACCCCTACGCTTTTTGTCCCCCGTATTTTTGGAACCAGGACCAGGCGCAGAGCCCGGTGCTGGTTGTTTAAATACGGGGGAACCTCTATCATTTTTCCCCCCATATTTTTGCAACCAGGACCGGCTCAAAGAGCCCGAGGCTGGTTTTGCTTAGGAGGGGGGACCCCACGCAATTTTTTTCCAAAAAATACACACTTTCCCATCCCCTTCCCACTGATAAACATGCACGGATCTCATGGATCCCTGCATGCCTATCCAAACACGGGATAAAAAAGCAGGTCTGTTTTTTTTTTAGCACTTTTTCACGAATTGTATTTCTGCACGGCAGTGTTTGGCTATTATCGGCAGTGTTTGTGATTTGCACTTTTTAGTAAATTACCGATTTCTACCAAATTGCTGGCGTATTTGACCGATGGTGTATTGATTCGTGATTTTTTCCTAGGACTTCCAAAATATTACGAATGCCCTCATCACTGCCGTGATTTTTGCTTAGTAAATTACCGAAATGACACTTTAAAGAAAAAACGGCATCTCGGTCAAAATCGGGACCTTAGTAAATATACCCCTATGTGTTTAATAATGTGGCTTGTGTTTTCTGTCTAGGGGATCTATATTAACTATGTGTCCTACTACTCCTACAATCTCTGGCAAAATGCCCTTCCTTCCTACAAGTGTAACATATTATTGACCATTAGGGATCTGGGGTTTGGACTGATGGGTCTTTCCTGTATGTGCCAGTATACTTACCATCCTCAACCTCTCCACCTGTTCTCTGCACCTAACACTATTCTGGTGATGTTCAATAGCACACTATCTAAGATTAGCTACTGTGACCTTTCCAATTTTGCCAAGAAGTCTGCACCCTGACACTCAATGCCTTATTGAGCCCGTCCATTTGCACAGAGACAGCCACCTCCCATTTGCCGAATTAGTGTTTACCAGTGATCTTATCCAGATGGAGAGTTTTCTATTTCTGCAAGAGACAAAAACCAAAACCAAAAGTTTAACAAGCTTCTAGGTCATGCGAAGTATTCATTCAATCCTTCTCATCCCGTACTAAGGGTCTATACATGGTCCAACAAACATTTCCAAGCTCATCTTTACTAGGGGCATTACTAGGAATGCATACTTCTTATATGGTAACTGAAAGAAATACCCTGGGGTTACCTTGTCTCTGTCCGCTTTCCCACTGGCAAATACTAATGTGCGGACAGGTTTTTTCTCCATTTCTGACGTTACTTTCTTGATTTTTTTTTTGTTTTATTTATTTTATTTTTTACTATATATGTACACGAATGATACCATACTTACCTGTTCCACTGGTCTCAGCCACTTCCCCCACAGGCTACTGCTCTTCTTTTACTGGTTGGATACTCCTCTGGGTGCATGAGAAATGGCTGAAAACAATCAGGTCACCTTCTCCTCCTAAATAAAACTTCAACATTCATTAGTACATATATAGGTTACAGTCATATTTTTATTATTTTCTATAGTTTGTATGCTGGCCGTAACTGCTTCCACATCTACATATGGCGGTGTACTTGCATTCTCTTTTTTTTTTCTTCCTACTTATTTATTGTTGCTACAAGTTCAAACAGTTCTTATATTTCCATTCTTGTCTTATATGACTTTGGTTAAACATACCACCTGCAATACCTTAAGATCAAACTCACCAACCCCTCTTGCTGTCACAGGTATAAACAATTTGTATGTCTGACCCTTTGTTTTCGGGATTTTATCAGACATATTCTTATCCTTAAGTTCTGCAATACCTCTGGTTCAAAGCTGCTCACCTTAGGGAATGGTTCCCTATCTTTGTCAGTCATACATTCCCATTCAAACAAAAAGTCTTCAGCGTGTGGACCATATTTCCCACACATAATACTTTTCCCTTTAAACTTCGCTGACCCCCTGGGCTGCGGCTCTTCAACCTGAACCCTGGGTTAAACGTCCCTTACTTGAGCAACTGGCTCCCATAATTGTGGGCCTTTTCCCACAAACACCAAAATACTCAATATAAGGCGACGGTGAAAGTTCTCCGAGCGCTTCCACCCGCTGTCCGCCCACGTTGGCCAGTACTACCATACACTGTCGATAGCGAAGGCAATGTACCCAACTTAGGGCCCTATCTAACCTATATTTACTGGAAGTTTTTAGGAATAACTTACCCTTTCCAGTAAAGTATCGGTCGTTGGAGATTTTCCTGAGAGAGACCAGCGAAAACTCCCTATGCACTTTATTATACACAAATCACGCTTGCGTATGCTCTATACAGCGCTAATGATACCGTGATTTTACGCAAAAGCTCGTAAAAAGGATATCACGTTGCGCTATATATCGCACCCACAAACGCGTGGTCCAATCGCACAGCATATAGGTACTTGTTACTTATCTGCCGTACGACCACTGGAATCGAATCACAAGCTGCGAAACCTCAGCCGGAGCATATCAAAAACTATATGGGTCACAACACAATTTACAATTCCCTACCATGCTCCTGTGTAAGTCTCCTCATGACTTACGTATTACCTTATACTAACGTGAGTCAGCCGCCTCATGCCACCAAGCCTCCACTCACTCGGTGTACCACACGACGGGATCCCGAATTCCCTGGGTTCAAATATCCACTCACTCCTACGTTCGCTCACTCAAATACACTTTGTTTTTCTGTACAGAAAATTTGGATTCATTCAGATAGGCAGCTTTATCCCAGAGGCAATACAGTTTTTAAACTAAATTTATATTAACCTGCTTTTGAAATCTGATAGTTATGTGCTATTGTATTGAATGTCTACTATCCCACCTTTGAACTAAACGACACTATTGTATAATTTGTACTCAGCGCCCGCATTCTTACGCACTTTGCGCAAACACGCGACCGTGCGTGTCTCTTATGCTGCGTGCGCAGTCCTTTACTTTGCCCGAGACACATGTACAAAACCCTGTGTCCGCAATAAAACAAATCACACAGCTTCTATAAATGTGAGCAATACTAACTATAATCGCTCACTGAACACAACACACATTTTTTTCTGTATAAACCTTTACAACCAGGCCAGACTGCGTTTGTGCTTTATGCTTACTTCCTTAAAATACTGTTATTTCAGTTTTAACTATATAGCAACAAATGTATCCGGTTTCACACAGATCTATAATGACTCTAGCAATAATCAATAATTTAAATGATATGATTCAGATTGGATAGCTATCTTGCAGAACATACACTGATATAAATATAAACATAATAATAATATTATATATAATATATATTTATTTATATAATATATATCACTTGACTCTCATAGTACCCCCACAGAGTACACACCTACTGAATGAATGCATTTCCTTCAAAGTCTCTAATTTGCATATCAACAGAGGTTCATATGCCTGTTCAAGAGGGTAGTGGGACAGGTTAATTAACGTTTCAATGGCTATCCTAAACTAGCAAGCAGAGTTACTAAATCCTAGAGGTAAAAGAAAAAAAATCCTTTTTTTTAATCTGTAATTCTTACATCAAGTATTCATCTCTTAACTCTCACTAGGCCCAGCTGAAACTATTTGTAATTGACTATGGCATGGGTTAAATAAATGCATTGTTAACTCATAAATGGTGTTTGATGTGACCAAGGAAAGCTGATTATACTGAGCAGTGAAAATCAGCCATTTAGAAAATGACCTTCCCAAAATGGCCGCTGCTCCTCCCCCTTCCACATCCATGAGGGTTACACAAAATGGTGGACAGGCCATGTGGTTAGTCCAAAATGGAGGACTGACCATGCGGCTTCCTTTGTCAAAAAGAAATCACACATCATACAAGCACCAGAAGTTATTTTAGGCCTGAGTTAAAAATAAAAACTATATCAAGGCTTTGCAGCAACTTTTAAATGTACTTTTAACCCTACTTAACAGATAAGCAATCCAATCTGAATCAAACACAATATGACTTATTTGAACCTTGTTTTGCAACAATAAAAATACATTTTAGCATCTTAAATATTTTGAGAAACGCATTGTCCCTTGAATTTCATATCAGCGTCTTACTAATAACACAACAATGCACACGGATATGATTTTCTCAGCTTTTAGGATGCGTCCATCACAAGCTGATTGACCACAGCGTCGCGTTTATAATGTACAGTGCATCATTAAGAATGTGATATCGCGGACCAGCCCCCATCTAAGAATGCCAAATTGATTTCTCACAAATATTTAAAATGCCCACTCTAATATATATTGTAAACACCTGCACCTCTTATTGCCATATCCCATGAATGTGCGCTAAACATCGCAAAACACTGCATCCCATAAGTCAAAACAATACACCCACACATTATCTGAGTTCCAAAGCTCATTGATGTATATATTTGTTATTAAAAAGGATATTGATTCAATATATATTACAAAGTACAATATACCTATAGTTACATGGTTACACTCACACAGTAAGCAGTTAAAACATAGATACATACAATTACATGCCATTAAATACAGTTTAAGTTACAGGCCAGCGATACAATACCATATCTTTCTCATATAAATTTGTCCCTCCATATGACTCTCTCTCTCCCTGTAAAATCATGCAAGAACTCCATCATCGTCTGAGACCAAAAAGCCAGTGAGCTCCTTTGTGATCAATGTGTTATCTAGTTTCTGGGGGAGGGATTCACGATGAGTCACCAGATTCTTTGTATATGCTGAACAGGTTCAGCCTTGGGGATGTCCAAAGGGGCTGGCCTGAGTTTCCTGTTCATTACCTGTTTGGAATATCTATTGTTCTAATAAAAGTGATTTTAGCTTTTATACATTTAATCATAATTCCGTGTTGCAATGTCCTACAACTTAATAACAAGTATCAAATGAATCCACACATTAATCTGGTCGTTTCAATAGTAAACATGATCGGTCTATCTTGTTTCGTTCAAATAATACACATACATGACATTACTTAATTATATACAATTCTAAATCATCATGATGTCTGGCGCTTGATATTATTATAATTATGTACTGTATGAAATAAGTGTCGAATCCATCTCTGTGGCATGTCTGTGTAAATGCGTGTGTTACCATACATTGCTGTGCTCGCTGCGCTCATTTGCAAGTATAGAGACTTATATGTGTGTAGTTTGTATGTTCTCTTTATGTAATTTTTTTTTTACTTCGACAATTTTACCCAATGTAATGAACGACGGAACAACATTGTATTCCGTCTTTCATTACACTGCACTGGGTCGCATGCGATATCTTTTGGTCGGCTGTACATCTGCTTAGAGCGTGTAGTTCTTGTAATTTTTTTCTTCAGCAGACCTGGGCCCAGGTAATCAATAGCCCCCCACCCTTCTCTCTGCGCCCTTACCTGTCTCCCGTCTTATGCTGAATTCCTCTCTCTGCCATGTGATCTGATAGAAATTGCAAACGTCTGGACACGCCTGCGTTTTTCCAAACACTCCCAGAAAACGGTCAGTTGACACCCAGAAACTCCCACTTCCTGTCAATCTCCTTGCGATCGGCTGTGCGAATGAAATCGTTGCTAGAAGCAGTGCAAAACAACGATGCTCTTTGTACCTGTACAATGCGCGTGCGCATTGCGGCTCATACGCATGCGCAGTTTTGCCATTTTTTTAAATGATCGCGACACAGCGAACAAGGGCAGCTAGCGATCAGCTCGGAATGAGGGCCTAATACATTAAATAATAATTATTACAGTTAAGGAAATGGATAGGGGGAGAGTAGTTGCGTTAATAATTCACAATGAATTTATTCAAACTTTAAAAGCGAAGTCATACTTGGAAACATTACTCTAGGCATTTCTAAGTTTTATTAAAAAATGAAACAGTAATCTAAACAAAAACCTCATTAGACCCACGCACGTTTCCTGCAAACAGGAGGAAGTTTACAGCGGCCTTTCCCTGATGGGAAGCGTCTGCCCAACTATAACATATCTCAGTGCACAAGTTAAAAAGTCCCTATTTGGTCATATATTTATCTAAGGCTGGGTCCCAGGAGACAGCTACAAAAAGCTTTTGATGGTTGGACTTACAATAGCAAATATTTGTCTTCAATGTCTAACTTGTGAAAACCATGTGCAGAATAAATTGTTATTGTGTATCCTCACCACGGGGCTCATGCATAAATATTCATGTTTGTTATTGTCGTTGGAGGCTCTCCCGAGTGATCCATCCTCATTCCACACATCCTGGGCTTATGGAACAGCGAAGGCTTATTTTATATTTTATATTTCTTTGGTTTCTTTCCCTTTTTGTTGACTCCCGTAAACTGCAAGCATCACATGCAAGGCCGGATTAAGGGAGGGGCGACAGGGCGGCTGTCCCGGGGCTCCCACACACTAGAGGCCCACCGCATACTGCATACCTCCCAGCTGTCCCGATGACCCGCCCACGGGCTGCAGTGTCCCGCGGGCAGGGAGTGGGAGAGTTGGGGAGGACACGCTGAGTCTGACACAGCTGCTTTGCATTGCAAGGTAGTGGAGAATGGATGAAGGGTGCATGCCGCCTCCAGGAGAGGCTAGGGGCTGTCCAGCAGCTCTGGGAGTGATGAAATTGGGGGTGTGAATCTCTGGCTCAGCCCATCCCTGGAGTCCACACACCCTCACTGCCAAGCCACGCCCCCAAACTCCGGCACGCTGCATCTCTGTAATAGTGGGGGCCCCCAAAACCTTACACCCCACTATCTCCACAGTAGCATATGCGCCAGGTTTACGTTAAGCATGTTTACACCCAGATACACATACACACCACCTGGCCACAAGCAGCAGAGTACATCTTTTTAACATTTTAGAGGAGATGTATCAAGCCTTGGAGAGAGATAAAAAGGAGAAGCTGCCCAAAGGGCCTCTTCCAGCAGCCACCCCTTCATTACACAGAGTATTTCCTAATTGCGCTGTATCGGTCACAAAACTGAGAGTAGGACAGTTTTCCCACAGACATCCATTTATTCCTCTCATTTACAGATGAAAAAAAAAAAACAGGTTCTACTTCTACATAAACTCTGGCTTTGTAGCCGCTAGGGGGTAAATAGCCCTGGAAACGAGGATCGCTAACAGGCGTGCCAGGCCCCGGTACTAGAGAAGCTGCCCCGAGTACATTCTATAGTATAAGCTGATAACGCTTTAGAAGATTTGATAAATCACCCCCAATATTCTATACCTAACAGGACTGACTGACAGTGTGCACATGCCCGGAAAAGCAGAACCCGGATGCGCATGCGCCAAACGGGCAGGGGGAGCGCAGCGATGAGAGAACACAGTGGCCGCGGCGGTGACCAAGAGGGAGAAGGGGATGAGAAAACAGACGGGGGAGCGGCGGCCAGCGGAGGGGAGATTGAGAGCGCAGAGAAAAGTACAGTTATCGCGATGGCGGAGGTTAGTACATCCCGCCCTTAATCAGCTTCTGCCATCTCTATCACTGATGACTATGGGTTATACCAAAACTATTCCCTAACCAATTTATGAACCCTGAGCCTAAAATATACACTGCATGGGGCCGAAATCATCCCTCACCTTTCTGGCCATTATACAGCACCCCCAGATTATTTTCTGAATGAGAGTCGCTTATCCGTCTGCAATGACCTCACGTGCACTGGATATGAGGCTGCAGTGTGTGAAGTGCCTGAAACTCGATCCGTCAATCCCTCCGCACCATTGTTCATGATTCAGTTTATTTGAGAGCCCCTGTTCACTGCGGGATCTCCATGGAAACCTGACTCTTATTCCACATGCTCATGATATAGCGAGATGAAATGCACTTCACTCAGCCGGGAGGAAAAACATGCAAGGGAAAAAAAATACATACATTAGGATTGTGGGTAAATTAGGTGCAGCGAGAAAACTCAAGGTATTGTATTGTTCCGTTTCCCATTTACCCTACTCATTCATTGTACATAAAACTATTTGGCAGAAAGGGGCGCCTTAGAGTGTGGGATTTATCTGACCGAAAGGGAACAGGTACTGGAATACCTTGGCAGAATTATTATGGGAAATGAAAAAGAGCTGCGCTTGGTAGGGAGCTACTCGTCAAGTACAAAAGCATTGCCGCTGTGCGATGCTTGTACTTGTGCTGCGGGGCAGAGCCAGATATGCGGGGCGGACTAGCCCTGTGCTGGGCGTCCCCCTGCATGTCTGAGTAATTGATCGTAGCCGTGCAAAATTTTGCAGAGCTACGATCAAGTCTGAATTAGGCCCTTGGTACGGGGAAAACATCTTAGGGAAAGGGTCCACCAATCACCTATGATACCACACCCACATAGACACCCGCCTACCCTGGGGTGTTACACATGGTTCAACTTAGTAGCTAGGAGTCAGGACCCAAAGCTGCTTTGTTTCTGTGTTCAAAACACATTTTTGGCGGTTAATAAGGACTTAGGGGAATGTACTGTATCTATCAAATTATTTTTGCAGTCAGTCAGCAACATTTAAGTCTGGGGGTATTTATTAGGAGGGTGCCTCTGTTTTTGAATGCAGAATCGGTGCCCATAGCTCTCTAAGGGGCTGCTTTTGTTGATATTAGCCAAAACATTTTCACTGTGACGGAGTTTATGCCAAACTCCCGAATTCAGGGGAGACTCCCAGTAGAGTGGGTGGGCACCCCTCCAACATCCTGCCGCTTCTCAGGTGAAGTGACGGAGCTCACTATGGGACATGAAAGGCATAGATTCAGCTGCTTCCACTTGTACATTGTATGTCCTATGCGCAAAACGCCATTACTCTACTTGGGCTAAGCTAACCTGCCCCTTCGCTACATGTGTCCACCTATTTATTCCCATACATTTCTAAGCATGAGATATACCGGACTCATACAGGGCGGGATTTACTAAAGGGAAAATGCTGTAAAACCCCCGTTTTACCGCATTTTCATATGTACTAACTCCCGACCGCCGCGTTTTCGCCTCATAGGGTATCGCCATCTTTTTATGGCGATACCCTATAGAAGCCTATGGGATTCTTACCGCTGCCGCCGCCCCGCGCCGCTCACGACGACCCCCCCTTCCCCCCCCGGCATACCTGAGCTGCTGCTGCCTGCTGGTGCAGCCCCCCTCCTCCTTCTCCCCCGCATCACAGCCTTGTCTCCTTCCGGCTGCAGGGGGGAGGAGGAGGAGCCCGGGGACTCCCTGCCCACGTCACCTCCCGAGTCTGGGAGGTGACGGAGACCCCCGCTGACCCCCGCCGACCCCCGCAGACCCCGGCAGACATCATCGCGGGGGGCCTCCTATACCGCATTGCGATACTAATCGCATATGTTAGTACATATGGGATTAGTATCGCTGCTGTAGGCGGCGAGAGGCGGCGATTGCTTATAGTAAATCCCGCCCCCAGAGTGGCACTTACACAAATTCAATGCCCATGTGCAGTATTAAAGATCGCATTCTGCACTTAGAAGTTCGACATTTATATGAGCCCCCCAGTGCCTAGCTGCCATAATCAGAGGTGTAGCTAGGTGCCATGGTGCCCGGAGCAAGGATATGTTTTGGCGCCCCTCCCGTTTACTGTATTCGGTGCATGTTTCATTTGAAAAGAAAAAATATTTAAAAATCCAAAATTGGTAACAGGACCGGTTATAGACCTTGCGGAGCTCAGGGTGAAAATTTCCTTAAGTTCAAAAAAGGGACATGGCTTCATGGGGAAGGGGCGTGGCCAGAGAAGGCAGGCAGAGATCCGCATAGGCTCGAAGCCACATAAGCACCCGGAATTTTTGTGACATTTGTTGAAGATAGGCAGGGCTAGCCTTAGTGATGGACAGTTGTGGTCAGGTGTCCTAGGGTGCCTATTAGGTATGGGTAGGAGGAGTATATGCAGGGGTATATAGTCCTGGTGTAGCAGCCATCTTCCTCTTGCCAGTTTTCTTCGGATGCAGTAAGGAGTGTCTTGTAAAGTCTGTTAATTATTATCCCCTTTTCACCCACTGCAATTTATTTGTGCTGTGCCCTCTCTGTTTGTGTCTCCCCTTGCACCATGCCCCGTCCGCGTAGAACAGCGCCCCCTCCCCGCCGCCTTGCTGAAGCCGCCCGCCCGCTCACAGCGGCTGGTTACCGCCGGCCACGTGTGCGCGTGGTTCCCCCCCACCCCGGTTCCCCCCCTCCCCCGCCCGCAGGAGAGCTGGTGCTGCTCTCCCCGGGCGGCGGTGTCTCCCCGGCGGCTGCTGCGCTCGGAGCTCGGCGCGGCGGTGGAGCCGCGTGCACCGGGTCTCCGGCCTCCCTGGGCCTTCCGTCCTCCCTCCTCGCGGCCGCAGTGAGCGGGTCAGGTGACCCGCCGAGCGGGTCCCGTGACGCCGCTCGGAGGCGCGTTATGCGGGGGCTCTCCCCAGCCGTTTCCCCTGCAGGTGCCTGGCTGGTGGAGGATTTAATTACCTTACCGGCAGTTTCGGGCGCAGCTCGGGGGGCGGGGCCTGTGTTTAGCCATGCATCTGGGGGCGGGGTTAGTACCCTTTTTCCCCCCGCCGTTCCCCTGGTTCCCGCGGCCGTGGTGAGCGTGGGGGCGTCGGGGGTGTTCGGGCAGGCATCTGGGATTCACCCGGGTGCGATCCTGGTGTCCCAGATCCTGCTGCCTTCGGCCGGTGGCATGTGGCCCGGCGAGGTGACGCCATCTGCTGGCCAGCTCATGGTACAGCAGATAGGGTCAGGTCACAGTACCATGGCCGCTTCATTTACGGCACTGGGCGGTGCGTCTCAGGCTGCGCCCACGGGTTTCCTGCCGGCTGCTTCGGTGTCGGTGGCCTGGTCTGGTGCACTGCAATTCCCGCTCATGACCTCCGGGGCGTTGGCTAATTTCCGGGGGGGTTGGGCCCCTTTTTCTGCCCCTTATTTGCCGCCGGCGTTTCCGCACTCGCAGGGCTCAGTAACATCTTGGCCCGTCCCGGGGGTCCGGGGTTCGCCCCGTTTTCGGGGTCTTACGCCGCCGGTTTTTCCCCCGGGGCCCTCCCGCAGACGCCTTATTGGTAGGCGCCATTTCCGCAGGCTCCGTTCGCTTGGCACCATGGTTTTGCCGCTCCGGCCACCTGGCCTCCCTCCTTTGGTGCGGCTGTTGGCTCAGTGAGCACTGAGTCCTTGGCCGCGCCTGCCCCCCTTTCCCAGCCCCCCCTTTCTGCTTCCCCCCCTCCATTGCCTCCGGTTCCCCCTCCGGTGGCTGCCGTTTTTGTACCTCCCCCCCCCCCCCCCCCTGCTGTCTCCCCGTTAGGTGTCGATGTGTTAAGGGGGGTCTATTCCCCGGGCGGATCGTCTGGAGCCATGGCGGCAGCAACGTCCAGTGCAACGCAGGCGAGATTGGCGACACAGAGCGAGCAAGTGGGAACAGGCGAAGCTGGGGGATCTCGGGTCCCTGAAGACGTGCCGTCCGGCCCCGCCGCCGCGTCCGAAGAGGTGGGCGGTCCTTCTGGAACTGGTGAGATAGTTAATCCTTCTTCTTCTGATAGTTCTTTTTCCAGCTCTTCTTCGGATACTAGGTCTTCCGGGTCCCCTAGGCGCCCGCGTAAATTAGCCAGGCTCATTGCGCATCGCTTACACAAAAGAGATAGGAAGGCTAAGGGCAAGGGTTCGGCGGTCGCGTGGGACCCTCCGCGTTTTACGGAAATGGTGCACTGCGCAAACACTGCGGTCACCAGAGGTTTGCGTAAACGGATGAGGGAAAAGATTAGGAAGGGTAAATATGTCGACATGTTCACCCTTACGGATGACATGCGGAAGGCTTTTGATAAGGCTAGAAAGTCGGGGGCATTGGTGAAAATGCATTTCGCAATTTTCATCAGTGGCTCTGAGGGTTTTTAGTGTTTACGGCATGCTACGCCGAGACGAGGCAGGCGGAGTATCATAACACGGTCAAATATTTGTTCCTGGTGCACGAAATGTACTTGACCTCCAAGGGTTACGCGTGGCGGGACTACGATGAGAAATTCCGTCGCAACCAAGACGGTAACCCGACACTACCCTTGGGGTTTAAGGACGTTGAAGTCTGGCTGGAGGTCACGCAACATAATAGGCCCCTCCCTGAGTCCCAAGGCGGTAAACCGGGTTTGGGCGTCCGGCCGAGCCCGACTCTGGGGAATAAAGGGAAATGCTTCGCTTTCAATGATGGCAAGTGTTCCCGGGGTTCTAACTGCCGTTTTCGCCACTCCTGCAAGGTGTGCAGCGGGGGACACTCGGCCAAGGATTGCACTTCCACTCCCGGGTCCCGGCCCTCTGAGGCTGCCGAGGTGCCTGGAAGTGGAAAGTAAGGCGTTTCCCCCCATTAACATCCCTGAATTGACTAAGTGGTTGGGTGCTTACCCTGACATCACTTCGGGGCTGTTTTTGTTAGATGGTTTCCGTCACGGTTTCAGGCTCCCCATCTCGGATTCAGTCTTCGTTGTCTCCAGGCGCAATTTGAAGTCCGCGCGCGATTTCCCTTCAGTTGTCTCCTGTAAGGTGCAGGCTGAAATCAGCTTGGGGCGCATGTGCGGCCCTTTCCCGTCCCCTCCGGTGCCCCGGCTGTGCATCTCTCCTTTGGGGGTGGTTCCCAAGAAGGCCCCGGGTCAATTCCGCCTCATTCAACATTTGTCACACCTCCGTGGCGACTCGGTCAACGACACCATCCCGGAGGAATCTTGCAGGGTGCGGTACCAATCCTTTGATGAGGCCCTTCGGTTAGTCAAAATGGCAGGTCCCGGCGCCCTTATGGCCAAGCTGGACATTGAGTCCGCTTTCCGCCTGCTGCCCATTCACCCCAATTCCCTTAGTTTCTTAGGTTTCCGGTTAGGGGGGGGGGGGGGGGGGGTTTCTACGTCGACAGGTGGTTGCCTATGGGTTGTTCCATTTCTTGTGCCTACTGTCACAACTGAGGGCCTGAGCTGACGGGAGGCAGCCTCAGTTGTAGGGGCTGAGATGTACCGGAACCTGGGAGGTTGTATCAGACCCCTGGACATGTAAGTAACATGAATAATAACTGCCCGAAGGCGTGACCACGACAACTTGGATAAAAGTCAATGATGTTTATTATGACAACCCCGCAACACAGCAGCAGTAAAAGAAAACGTAAAAGTCAGCAAAGAATAAATACAGTTCCTGGGTACTACAGGATGGCAGGAGCCACAGGGCACTGGTAGTGTGAGATAGTTCTTATGATCTTCTAGATGGAAAGTCCTTACCAGGCCCGACTGTAGCAATGGAGATAACCCAGGATTGTGCCAGCTGGTGTTCCAGGAAAAGCTGGGTTGCTGAAGATAAAACGGCTGCTGTGGATACTGGCTGGAACCAGACTGTTGTTAGCACGGAGTGGATACTGGCTGGAACCAGTTAAATAATAAATGAACTTGGGAGCGATGAAATATGAACTGAAATGTAGAACTTGAGAGCGGAGAAATAATAATACCGGTGGAGAGTGGTAAAGTGTAGAAAGGACACCGGCCCTTTAAGAGAAGCTGTACTCTGCTGGAAGCTGAGCTGGAAGCAGGTAATGTTGTAGCTGGAAACAGATGAATCCACAATGGATTGGAGAGTCAGGCTACACCGCAGGTGGAATGCTGGTGCGGGTCTCTATGGTGGAAGTCTTGAGACAGGAGCTGGAACCTGGAAGACAATCACAGGAGAGAGACAAACAGGAACTAGGTTTGACAACCAAAGCACTGACGCCTTCCTTGCTCAGGCACAGTGTATTTATACCTGCAGCAAGGAAGGGATTGGCTAGGCAATTATGCAGATTATCAATACTGAGAACAGATTGGTGGAAATGATCAGCTGACAGAATCCAAGATGGCTGCGCCCATGCAGACACTTGGAGGGAAGTTTGGTTTGTAATCCATGTGGTAATGAAAACAGTAATGGCGGCGCCGGCCACCGGAGACAGGAGGCGCCAGGCTGACAGATGCACATCCAACCACGCGGACACAGCGGAGGCCGCAGCTGACGTAATCGCCACTCAGACACTCTGCATGCAGAAGTTCAGGGACGGCGGCGGAGGCCGCAGGAGACGCCATGCCAGGTGTAATATGGCGTTTACTGTGACAGCGTCCCAGAGTGACAGGAGAGGATACAGGAATGTACACATCAGGATAACAGATGGGATCCGGTCCTGGAGCGCTGAGCCAGCCTTAGGAGGCATCTGATGGGTAAGAAATGGCGTCCAGATACCCGGATCGTGACAGCACCCCCCCCTTTAGGAGTGGCCCCAGGACACTTCTTTGGCTTTTGAGGAAACTTGGAATGGAATCTCCGGACCAAGGCAGGAGCATGGACATCAGAAGCATTGGTCCTTGAACGTTCCTCAGGACCATAACCCTTCCAGTCAATAAGATATTGTAGTTGACCGTAACGGTGACGTGAGTCCAGGATCTTGGCCACTTCATACTCAACGCCTCGTTGAGTTTGGACTTTCGGAGTTGGAGGAAGTGAGGAATGAAACCGATTCAAGATCAGCGGTTTCAACAGGGAAACATGGAATGTCCTGGGTATTTTTAAGAAGGGAGGCAACTGGAGTCTGTAAGCAACAGGATTGATGACTTGATCAATTTTAAAAGGACCGATGTAGCGAGGTGCAAACTTCATACTGGGAACTCTTAACCTTAAATTCTTCGTGGATAACCATACCCGATCACCCACCTTGAGAGCAGGAACTGCTCGACGCTTCTTATCCGCAAACTTCTTGTACCTGAACGATGCCTTGAGCAGAGCTGATCGTACGCTCTTCCAGATGTTGGCAAACTGATGCAAGGTGATATCCACTGCGGGAACAGAAGTTGCTGGAAGCGGTTGGAACTCAGGGACTTTAGGGTGGAATCCAAAGTTGATGAAGAATGGTGTTGAAGAAGATGAAGAATGATACTGGTTGTTATGACAGAACTCGGCCCAGGGAAGTAATTGAACCCAGTCATCTTGAGAGGAGGACACATAGATGCGGAGGAAGGACTCCAAGTCCTGATTCACCCTCTCAGTTTGACCATTGGTCTGAGGATGGTAAGCCGTGGAAAACTTTAGCTTGACTTGGAGGGCTTGACATAAACTTCGCCAGAATTTGGCTGTGAATTGAACTCCTCGATCTGAGATAATTTCTTCTGGAAGACCGTGGAGTCGAAAGATCTCTTGTATGAATACTTGAGCCAACTTGGAAGCTGACGGAAGACCGGTGAGAGGAATGAAGTGTGCCATCTTGGTGAACCGGTCAACTACCACCCAGATGGTATTGAACTTGTTGCACATGGGTAAATCTGTAATAAAATCCATCGACAAATGGGTCCAAGGTCGACGGGGAACAGATAGTGGAACCAGTTGCCCCGCAGGCGACTGGCGGGATACCTTATGTTGAGCACACTTTGGGCAAGATGCAATAAACTCCAAGACGTCCTTTTTCAGAGTTGGCCACCAATAGGACCTAGAGATAAACTCCAGGGTTTTTTGGATACCTGTATGTCCAGCAAAACGGGAAGCATGGGCCCAATGCATGAGCTTCTTCCTTAGCATCGGTTTCACAAAACTTTTCCCTGATGGGGGCGTAGAGTCCATCCCTACCGTGGAGAATGCCAACGGATTTATAATAGGATGCTTGTCTGAAGACTCTGACTCATTTTCTTGCTCCCATGAGCGGGAAAGGGCATCGGCCTTGCGATTCTGAGAGCCCGGACAGAACTGGAGTTTAAAGTCGAACCTGGAAAAGAAAAGTGCCCATCTGGCCTGACGAGGGTTAAGACATTGTGCGCCTTTCAGATATAAAAGGTTCTTGTGGTCTGTAAGTATGGTGATTGAATGAGAAGCTCCCTCCAACAGATACCTCCACTCTTCTAGAGCGAGCTTGATGGCTAGCAACTCCTGGTCGCCAATGGCATAGTTGCGCTCAGCTGGGGAGAACTTCCGGGAGAAGAAACTGCAAGGGTGTAAATGGCCATCTTTAGCCCTCTGAGATAACACCGCTCCTACTCCAACGGAGGAGGCATCCACCTCTAAGATTAAAGGAGAGTCGATGTCAGGCTGTTTCAGAACAGGCGCAGAGATGAACCTTTGTTTTAAAAGATGAAATGCTTGCATGGCTTCTTCAGACCACTTGGACGGGTTAGCACCCTTCTTAGTGAAAGCAGTAATAGGCGCCACAATGGTGGAAAAGTCTCGTATAAACTTTCGGTAATAGTTGGCGAACCCTAAGAACCTCTGGACCCCTTTGAGGGTTAAGGGTACCGGCCAATTTTGGATTGCTTGTAGTTTCTCAGGATCCATCTCTAGTCCGGAACCGGACACAATGTACCCTAGAAACGGAATGGACTTGACTTCAAAGACGCATTTTTCTAATTTGCAATAGAGATGATTGACACGGAGACGGGACAGAACCTCTTTAACCCAAAAACGATGTTCCTCTAAATCGTTGGCAAAAATGAGGATATCGTCTAGATAGACCACGACATGACGGTATAGAATGTCTCTGAAGATCTCATTGACAAAATGCTGGAAGACAGCTGGAGCATTGCTCAATCCGAAGGGCATGACGAGGTACTCATAATGTCCGTCACGGGTGTTAAAGGCGGTCTTCCACTCGTCACCCTCACGGATCCGGATGAGATTGTATGCACCTCTCAAGTCCAGCTTTGTAAAGATGGTAGCTCCGCTAACTCTGTCAAAGAGCTCAGTAATCAGGGGTAAAGGATAACGGTTCTTGATGGTAATGTCGTTCAAACCTCTGTAGTCGATGCACGGCCGCAGACCACCATCTTTCTTTTTTACAAAAAAGAAGCCTGTGCCGGCTGGAGAAGAAGAAGGTCGAATGAACCCCTTTGCTAGGTTCTCTTTAATATATTCCTCCATAGAATGCGTCTCAGGCAGAGACAACGGATAAGTTCGGCCTCGAGGTGGAACCTTCCCTGGAACGAGATCAATCGGGCAGTCCCATTCTCTATGAGGAGGAAGGATATCAGCAGAAGCTTTACTGAACACATCCGTGAAATCCTGATATGGAGGAGGTGGAACATCAGACGACCTGGGGGAGGAAGAACAGACAGGCAATACTTTAAACAAACATGTCTCAGCACAGGAGGAACCCCATGCCAGGATTTGCGTAGTCGTCCAATCAATTGTAGGATTGTGAAGACGGAGCCATGGAAGGCCCAGGACCACAGGATGTGTGGCTCTTGGAATCACTAAAAAAGAAATAAGTTCGGAATGAAGAACTCCCACTCTCAGACGAACTGGTAGAGTCCTTAAAGAAATAACTGCATCAAAAATTTTGCTGCCATCCACGGCAGTTAAAGAAATGGACGAAGGAAGTCTCTCGGTGGGTAGGGACCACCGTTTAACATAGGCTTCGGTAATAAAGTTCCCAGCTGCTCCGGAATCAAGGAGGGCAATGACGTTCCGATAACGTTGAGCAACTTGAAGCGAGACTGGGAGATTACAATCTTGAGGAGATGGAGAGGAGATCATTACTCCTAGCCGGCCCTCTCCTTGGCGAGCTAGGATTTGGAGTTTCCCGGACGTTTGGGACAGGCATTAATGGTGTGAGACGGAGCTGCACAATAGAGACAGAGAGACTCGGAGAGACGTCTTCGGCGCTCAGCAGGAGTTAAACGGGAACGGCCAAGTTGCATGGGCTCATCTTTAGATGGTGACAGTTGACGAGGAGGAGGAGCAGAAGATTTTGGAGCAGATGATCTTCCACGCTCAGTTGCTCTCTCTCTGAAACGTAAATCAACTTTCGTGCAGAGTGAGATTAGCTCATCTAACTTAGAAGGTAAGTCTCTGGTAGCTAACTCATCTTTAATACGCTCAGATAAGCCATGCCAGAATGCAGCATACAGGGCCTCGTCGTTCCATGCCAGTTCGGATGCCAGGATCTGGAACTGTATCAGATATTGTCCTACAGTACGTGACCCCTGGCGTAAACGGAGAATCTCGGATGAAGCTGAGGTTACCCGGCCTGGCTCGTCGAAGATGCGCCTGAATGTTGACACGAAGGCAGTGTAGGAAGATAGCAGGGTGTCGGACCTCTCCCATAACGGTGATGCCCAATCAAGGGCTGAGCCACTGAGAAGAGAAATAATGTAGGCAATTTTTGTACGGTCACTGGGAAAATTGCCAGGTTGTAGCTCAAACTGAATCTCACACTGGTTGAGAAATCCCCTGCAGAATCTTGGAGATCCGTCAAATTTTGCTGGCGTTGGAAGATGAAGACGTGGAGCAGAAATGGGTAAGGTGGGTGGGGTTATAGCTGGAGTCACTGTGGTTGACGCACCAGACGCGCCTGATCCACGGAGAGTTGTCTGAATCCCATCCAGCCGAGTAGAGAGATCCTGGAGACAGCGGATGATGTGGCCCTGTGCAGCCTCCTGATGTTCTAGTCGGGCTGCCAGTTCTTGCATCGGCCTGGCCGCTTGATCCTGGTCTCCGGCTGGATTCATTAGGTCAGTGCTTACTGTCACAACTGAGGGCCTGAGCTGACGGGAGAGGCAGCCTCAGTTGTAGGGGCTGAGATGTACCGGAACCTGGGAGGTTGTATCAGACCCCTGGACATGTAAGTAACATGAATAATAACTGCCCGAAGGCGTGACCACGACAACTTGGATAAAAGTCAATGATGTTTATTATGACAACCCCGCAACACAGCAGCAGTAAAAGAAAACGTAAAAGTCAGCAAAGAATAAATACAGTTCCTGGGTACTACAGGATGGCAGGAGCCACAGGGCACTGGTAGTGTGAGATAGTTCTTATGATCTTCTAGATGGAAAGTCCTTACCAGGCCCGACTGTAGCAATGGAGATAACCCAGGATTGTGCCAGCTGGTGTTCCAGGAAAAGCTGGGTTGCTGAAGATAAAACGGCTGCTGTGGATACTGGCTGGAACCAGACTGTTGTTAGCACGGAGTGGATACTGGCTGGAACCAGTTAAATAATAAATGAACTTGGGAGCGATGAAATATGAACTGAAATGTAGAACTTGAGAGCGGAGAAATAATAATACCGGTGGAGAGTGGTAAAGTGTAGAAAGGACACCGGCCCTTTAAGAGAAGCTGTACTCTGCTGGAAGCTGAGCTGGAAGCAGGTAATGTTGTAGCTGGAAACAGATGAATCCACAATGGATTGGAGAGTCAGGCTACACCGCAGGTGGAATGCTGGTGCGGGTCTCTATGGTGGAAGTCTTGAGACAGGAGCTGGAACCTGGAAGACAATCACAGGAGAGAGACAAACAGGAACTAGGTTTGACAACCAAAGCACTGACGCCTTCCTTGCTCAGGCACAGTGTATTTATACCTGCAGCAAGGAAGGGATTGGCTAGGCAATTATGCAGATTATCAATACTGAGAACAGATTGGTGGAAATGATCAGCTGACAGAATCCAAGATGGCTGCGCCCATGCAGACACTTGGAGGGAAGTTTGGTTTGTAATCCATGTGGTAATGAAAACAGTAATGGCGGCGCCGGCCACCGGAGACAGGAGGCGCCAGGCTGACAGATGCACATCCAACCACGCGGACACAGCGGAGGCCGCGGCTGACGTAATCGCCACTCAGACACTCTGCATGCAGAAGTTCAGGGACGGCGGCGGAGGCCGCAGGAGACGCCATGCCAGGTGTAATATGGCGTTTACTGTGACAGCGTCCCAGAGTGACAGGAGAGGATACAGGAATGTACACATCAGGATAACAGATGGGATCCGGTCCTGGAGCGCTGAGCCAGCCTTAGGAGGCATCTGATGGGTAAGAAATGGCGTCCAGATACCCGGATCGTGACACCTACTTTGAGAAATTCAGTTCGTTCTTACATTGGTGCGTGGTGTCGGCCTCCGGTCACCCGGGGGTTGCCCACTACTTAGACGATTTTCTCTTTGTAGGTCCAAGGGATAGTTCGGTTTGCGGGGACGTCCTGGGTTTAGCCCAGCGTTTGTTCGGTCGTCTAGGTGTGCCTGTGGCCTCGGTTAAGACCGAGGGGCCCACGGTGTGTCTCAGTTATTTGGGCATTGAAATCGATTCGGGGGGCCGGTTGCTGCCGGCTTCCCGTCGATAAGGTGCACAAATTGCTGGGTCTCATAGAGCAATGCCTCCTCAGTCGTAGGGTCAGATTACAACGGGTGCAGTCGTTACTTGGATCTTTTAATTTTGCGTGCAGGATCATACCCATGGGGCGCGTTTTCTGACGTAAACTTGAGAGGTCCATGGCGGGGGTTCGGAAACCTCACCATACGGTTTATATGTCGCGCGAGATTAAGGTGGATTTGCAAGTCTGGTCCACTTTTTTGGTTTCCTTTAACCGGGAGGTGTTATGGCCAGCTGAGCGCTGTTCCAACGCCGCGTTGCAACTTTTTACTGATGCTGCCGGTGGTTCGGGCTTTGGGGCTTTTTTCAGGACAGAGTGGTGCGCTGCGCCTTGGCTTTCGTCATGGGTTTCCCGCGGTTTCACAAAGAACTAGCTTCTTTTGGAATTGTTCCCGTTGATAGTGGCCGTCGAATTGTGGGCACTTAGCTTGTCGGATCGGAGTATTGTGTTCCGCTGCGACAATCTGGGTGTCGTACACGCTGTTAATAACCAACGCTCATCCTCTCCGCAGGCGTTGCGCCTGTTGCGTTATTTAGTGCTTAAATGCTTGAGGCATAATATTAATTTCACGGCTGCGCATGTCCCGGGTGTGGACAATAGAATTGCTGATGCGCTGTCCAGGGGCGTAAGTTTAAACCAGACGCCCGGAGGCGAATTAGACAATGGTGTGCCCCCCCCCCCCCCCCCCCACTCACACAGCCTCATATGTGCACACAAAGAGACACATATACACATGCAAAGCCGCATACAAAGACAGCCACATATGCAGAGAGCCACATATACACACACACAGCCCCATATACATACAAACGCACACACATAGCCCCATATACATACATACGCACACACAGCCCCATATATGCACACTGCCCAAATACGCGCATGCACATAGCACAATGCACCATAGTATAAACACACAGCCCTATATACAGTATATAGATAGTCTATCCACACAGCCCCATATATATATACACACACAAACAGTCCCATACGTACGTATATTATATATATATATATATATACACATACATATCCACACACGCATACACACACAGACCCATTTATCTATCTATCTATATACACACACACACACACACACACACACACACAGACCTATATATATATATATATATATATATATATATACATACCCCCCCCCAAAGCCCCATATATACACATACACTACCCCATGTATATACACACACAGACCCATATAGACAAACACAGACCCAAATACTGAATATACACACACAAAGCCCCATATATACACACAAAGCCCCATATAGACACACACACAACCCCATGTATACATACACATACAGCCTCCTGTATATATACACACACACACACACACACACAAAGCTCCATATAGGACACACATAACCCCATGTATATACACACACAGTCCCATATAGACACACATACAGCCCCTGTATATACTGTACACACACACACAGCTCCATATAGGATACACACACACAACCCTATGTATATACACACACACAGCACATGTCCCTAACACTACAGCCACCGCTGCTGCTCCTCACCATGAGCGGATTCGGTTTTACTCGGTTTTACTCGGTTCTCAAAACCGAATCTTATTGGCTCACGGATGTCACGTGTTTTGGATAGCCAATAAGATTCGGTTTTGAGAACCGAGTAAAACCGAGTAAAACCGAATCCGCTCATCTCTACTCACCAATAGAAGAGGCATCTTCTGGCAGCAGCT
This sequence comes from Pseudophryne corroboree, assembly GCF_028390025.1. Taxonomy (NCBI): domain Eukaryota; kingdom Metazoa; phylum Chordata; class Amphibia; order Anura; family Myobatrachidae; genus Pseudophryne; species Pseudophryne corroboree. The sequence goes on from NC_086452.1 coordinate 443,608,583, forward strand.
CACCATTCCCGTCTTCAAGCTGACCCTCTGAGCCGGGGGTGGGGAGAGAGCTGACGTGAGACGAGTGAGCAGGGCTGTGAGGAGGCGGGAGCATTGCCTGACACACTGCCGGCAAACCCTTCCTGCCCCTGCTGAAAGTATGGCGTGCGCCGCGCTGCTATACATGGCAGCGCTGATCGGAGCACTCTCCCGCTGCACACGGAGGCTGGAGCTCAGCAGAGGCAATGGAGACGGTCGGGGCCGGGCCAGGTGCCCTCTTCAGAGCTGGAGCCCGGCGGCGACCGACTCCGTTGCCTCCGGAACTTCCGCAACTGGCGCTGTCGCGTTTTGAGTTCGGAAAGTTTCGGGAGCTGGTTCCTGATGCAGCTTTTGGGGGTTTATCGGTTCCGCCCTTCCTGTGGAAACTCGTCGACTAAGGTGGCCGGTTGCCTCTGTTCGTTGACGGTCTGTGGCCGGGGGGCGGCAGTCGTGAACACCGCTGCGGTGAGTGGGTCTTGCCTATGCGGGTAAGATACCGGCTTGGGTTATGGAGGCCCGGTTTCAGTTGGCTGGTCTTGCGTTCTGGTTTCTGGAGAGTTCAATATGTTCGTTTGTTTTACTGCGCCTGTTGCGCGAACCCAAAAATGTGTTTTACCCGTCAGTTCTTGAACGCCTAGCATTCAGGAATGGAGGGTGTGAAGTGAATTTTAAAATTTTCCTCCGAGGGGGGCGTGGCCTGGACGGGCATGGAGTAGCACTTGCTTTGTGCAGCTCTCCGGCCATCACATCCTAAATATATATCCTGCACTCCCCCCCTGGGTCTGATATTGGGGTCATCAGTGTGTTAATACCTCCTGCCCCCCCTTGAACGGGCTGGAGCCTGCTGCCATTATTTGCGGAGGCTCTGGAGCCTTGTGTGTCGGTGGGCCCTGACCTACGCTGTGACTGCTGCCTCGTGCTGGAACCGGAAGTCTGGCTTCATCTCCCCGATACCCCCCGCTGCAGCCAGCTGAATGACTGAACGAGGGGGGTGCCGGGCTCTCCTATACTGACCCGTCGGCCTTCTGCAGTGACCGGGGGGAGTCCTGTGAGGAGCACCCTGCAGCGTCTTGTAGCCGTGGACTCGCGCTGTACGGAGGACCGGAAGTGCGGCTCCCGCTATCCGCCGCCGCCCGCTGCAGCCGGCTGAGGCACCCGAACACAGACCGCGGGACTACGCTGCCTCTTAGCCGAGGGTGAAGTCCGGAGGGGCGTGCGGCCATCCCGCGAACTGCTGGCTGCCTGCCTGCCATAGCGGCCACTATCTAGACCCCCTGCTGCTGTGTGACCTCAGCCATACTGGAGTCAGGTACGCGGGCCGTGCACTAATTAGTGTGGGGAGAGTTAACGTCTGGAGCCTCGGCTGTGCTAGCTGGGAGACCACTGGGCTGCATACACAGTTTCCTCCCCCCTCCTGCTTCCCTCCTATGGCCCGCTGACCCGGCCCGAATTGGCTGTGGAGCGAGCTTACTTGCTGTGTCTGGAGTTTACTGCCGGGGGACTGATCCTATACATTATACAGAGTTATTTGGGGGTGGCAGTCCCTACATCCCTGCTTAGGCGGACACTTTGCATTATTCCTGGAGACTCTGGCCCTGTTGTCTATTTATATCTATACATATCTATATACACTCTCGCACCCACTGGCCGGTGTATAAGGCGGAGGTGTGGGCGCCCTTCTTCGTCTGTGTTTGCTTGGATATACCCTGCTGATCGGAGGGACCGTCACCGTGCTATCTAAAATGGTGAAGGGTCGCCAGACTGGTGCGTCTGCGAGGGCAATGGATAAGTTTGTTCGTGACCCTGGATCTCAGCAACGGAGGGGGGAGACTGTAAGATCTGAGGCATCGCCCCCGTCACCTGCGTACAGTTCTGCCTCCTCTGATCCTCCGGATGCCGCACTGCAGAGAGTACTGGAAGCGGTGACTTCCAGCGAGGCGCGTCTGGCTGATAAAATCGGACAAGTACAATCCGATCTCTCCATTATTCATCAGGACCTGCAGAGGGTGAGAGAGAGAGTGGGAGAGGCTGAGACCCGTATATCCAATGTTGAAGACTCTGTCGGTCCGCTGGGTAGACGCACTGATGCTCTGGAATCTCAGATGACAGATGTGCGCAAAAAGCTGACGGACATGGAGGGACGTCTGCGGCGCAATAACGTCCGCTTCATTGGTCTGCCCGAGAAGGAAGAGGGATCAGCTCCCGAAGAATTTCTTGTAAAATGGCTCCGGGATGCTTTTGGATCTGAGGAGTTTTCGCCTTACTTCACTGTTGAACGGGCCCATAGAGTTCCGATGCGCCCGCTGCCTCCAGGGGCTCCACCGCGCACCTTTATTGCTAAGTTCCTCCACTTCCGTGACCGGGACACAGTTTTGAGGCTGGCTCGTACCAAGGGCCCGTTGAAATGGAATGGGTCGCCTATATCAGTATTCCCGGATTTTGCGGTGGATGTGCAGAAGGAAAGGGCTCAGTTCCTGCCGGTTAAGAGGAGGCTCCGTGAACTTGACCTACCATATGCCATGCTCTTTCCGTCCAAGCTGCAGGTGGTGGCTGATGGGGAAACAAAGTTTTTCACAACTCCTCGTGAGGCCATGGTATGGCTGGACAGACGGTTCCCAGCGAGGCGTGCTCTTGCAAATCCGTGAACCTCCGGCCTAGCCCTGATGCTGACTTTCTCATGTTTTTTTTTTCTTTTTTCTTTTTTGTGCTATTTTTCTTATTGTCTTATAATTTACTATGGTTGCTTTGTATATGTCAGCTATTTACTGTGAAGCGATAGGATGCGGGGGTGGATGATTGTTGTTAATGTCCACTCTATCTCCGCTACTCTGTTCCCACGGTTGAGACAGGGTATATGATTGCTCGCTTGCCTACTATGATATCTCTGGTATGCTTTTGAATTTTTCTTATCTCCTGGTTTTCGTTTTTCTTTTGGGGGGATGGGGGGGGGGTATATTCTTGGCTTGATATGTTTGGCTCTTTGATATCCGTGTATGTTTTATTTTGGGTATGATCAGACCTAGGGGGTGGATCTCTATGATTTCCCCTCCTTTTTTCGGGGGGGGGGGGGGGGGGGTGGTTGGTGGCTGGAGGCTAGCTATATTTCTCCCGAGAGTCATTATATTCCTGGCCCCGATTAAGGAGTGTTTGCACTAACTTATGGTGCTAAGAAGTTTTGTTTCTTTGAATTTTTAGGTACTTGCATTTAGTTTTGGGATCCAGGTATGCTGCAAGTTGGGGGTGGTATACAGGGAGGGGGGTGGGGGAAGGTTCTGGGTTGTAGTTACTTTTTGTGTGAAAGTGTATGTTGTGAATGGATATGGTTTGTGGCTGTACTATTTAAGCATTGGTGTCTGGAAACTAAATTTACGCGTGGCAGACTTGGCTGGCCGCGAGGTGTTGCATTTATTTTACTTTCAGTGCATTATGGCTGGGATTAAAGTATTAGCGTGGAATGTACGAGGGCTTAATGATAAAGTTAAGAGGTCTTTGGTACTCCGACAGCTCAAAAATTATGCCGCTGATGTCATCTGCCTTATGGAAACGCACTTGGTGGGGAGTAAGATTCTTTCACTGAAAAGGCCATGGGTGGGATGGGCGTACCACTCCATGCACACTTCTGCCTCTCGTGGTGTTTCAGTCCTTATTAGGCGGACCGTCCCCTTTGTGCTGGAGTCTATGCAGACGGATCCATGGGGGAGATATGTGTTTTTGAAATGTAGACTATTCTACGTCCCGGTCCTCCTTATAGCTGTATATGTGCCCCCTCCCTACTCTCCTGATGTTCTTAAGAAGGCTGCTGGGTTCATGGCCTCATCCCCTGGGATGTCGGTTATTTGCCTCGGGGATTTCAACAATGTGCTAGACGCGGCGATGGACAGGCTCTCTGTGTCTCCGTCTGCTGCATGTCACGGGAGGTCCACTTTTGCAAATGTGGTATCGGGGTTGGGCCTGGTCGATCCTTGGAGATTGAGACACCCGTCTCTTAAACAATACTCCTGTTTCTCTCACTCCCATTCTTCGTTCTCCAGGATCGACCTGGCCCTCCTCTCGAGCGACATGGTTCCCCGGGTTGGTAACATTAGATATGAGACTAGGGGTATATCTGATCACTCCCCGTTGACCTTTACCCTAGATTTTAATTGCTCTAGGGGCCAAGCTATATGGAAATTTAATCCATTTTGGCTCGTTCACATGGGGGACGGCTCTGACCTAGTGGCCGCATGGCGGGAATTTTTTTAATTAAATAGTGCCGAAACGGCTATCTCTACTCTATGGGACACATTTAAGGCCTTTCTCCGGGGGAGTTTGATTAAACGGGTATCTAGTTTGAAGTCCTTCTATAAGCGACGGGAGGCGGTGTTGGCGGCCCAGAGTGTTGCTGCAGAAATGCAATACTTACAAGATTCTTTAAACAGCTCTAAGTTAGCCTGGTTATCGGCTCAGAGGGAATGGAAGGATTATCTAATGGAGAAGACTCAGCATAGACTCCTTTTCTCATCCCATGCTTTCTACGCTACTGGCGATAGGCCGGGGACGTACCTGGCCTCTTTGGCCCGGGGTGATAGACCTAATAGTGTGGTGGTTGAGATTGTGAACTCTGACGGCATGTCCCTGACTCAGACTCCACAAATGGCGTCTGAATTTGTATCCTATTATAGCCGCCTGTATGCATCTAAACTGGAGTGTACTCAGTACGATTATTTAGACAATGTTTGTTTCCCCACCCTATCTAGCAAGGCTTGTGACCTGTTGGAGTCACCTATCTCTTCCGATGAAATCTTGGCTGCTATTAAGGCCTCCCCTAGTGGTAAAGCCTCGGGCTTGGATGGTATACCTTCTGAGGTATATGGGCACCACCTGGATTTCTTTGTCCCTCGCTTACTTGAGTTATATGGCCAAATTTTTGCGCAGGAGTCTCTCCCCCCGTCTATGGCGGAGGCAGTGATTGTGGTTCTCCCTTAGCCTGACAAGGACCTTAAGAGAGTTGAGTCCTATCGCCCTATATCCCTCCTACCCACTGATATTAAAATTCTGGCTAAGGTGCTGGCTGGCAGATTGAACACAGTTATTTCTCATATTATACACCCGGATCAGACGGGATTTATGCCCAATAAATCGACCTCCATTAATCTTAGACGTCTGTTTACCCATCTACAAATCCCCCATAGGGAGCCTACTTCCTCCATAGTTGTTTCGTTGGATGCCGCAAAGGCTTTTGATTCGGTGGAGTGGGCTTATTTGTGGGAAGTTATGCGTAGATTTGGTATAGGCCCAAACTTCATTAAATATGTTCGATTGATGTATTCCTCTACGTCGGCGAGAGTGGCGGTTAATGGATTCGTATCCCATTCTTTTCCCCTATCTAGAGGTACACGACAGGGCTGCCCACTGTCTCCTACTCTGTTTGCTATGGCCATTGAACCCCTTGCGTGCCTCCTGAGGGCGGATGCGGGGATCTCTGGCTTTAAGGTGGGTGCACGTGAGGACAGGGTGGCCTTATACGCTGATGACGTGTTGCTGTTTGTGGATCGCTATGCTGAGTCTATGCCTAGGATTTTGGAAATTATTGTTGAGTTCGGGCGATACTCTGGGCTCCTGATTAATTGGGAGAAATCCTTTATTATCCCACTTCGGGGTGAAGTTCCTGCCTCCCCGATGGTGGCTCCTCCGCTGCGATGGGTAGACTCCTTCAAATATATGGGCATTTGGGTGTCTAATGACCCTCAAAAATTCCCCTCCCTAAATATTACCCCACAAATATCGTATCTCCGTAGTCGGGTGAAGGCGTGGGGAAAACTACCTCTAACGGTCACGGGGAGGGTTAACATGGTAAAAATGGTCTTCCAGCCCAAACTTCTATATGTCCTGCAGCACTCTCCCGTTTATATTCCGCAGAAGATTTTTAAACAAATAAATGGGTTGCTTTCCTCCCTGGTGTGGGCTAGTAAGCGGGCACGTTTGAAATTGGATACTCTAACCAGGTCACGTGAAATGGGGGGTTTGGCTCTCCCCAACTTTCGTTTTTATTACTATGCGGCGCAGCTGGCACATGTCTGGGAGTGGGTTACCGACCTCGATGCCCTGGCTTTGCACTCGCTGATGCTGCACCAAGACTATCCTGGGGGCACCCCATTACAGCTACTCCTTTGTGGTAGCGTCAAAATGTCCACAATGCCACTGATTAAACAATCCATCTTAATATGGAAACTGGTGCACTCTGTGATGCGTGGACACGGTGTTGATCCTGATACCCCACTGGACAACGCCTACGGGTTGCCGGAGCTGTGTCGGCTGCAGGTTCGGGAGGTTTGGGGTAACTGGGGAGTGCACTCTTTAGGACATTTATATAGTGATGGGTCCCTTGCCTCATTCCAACAAATTCAACAGACACATAATGTCCCCACACGGTTTTTCTTCCGGTTTCTTCAGCTGAGACATGCTTTGGCTGCCCAGTTTCCAGAGGGCCCTCCGGTGCTTGCTGATTCCCCGGTCAAATTAATGTTGCAGACGCTGGACTCAGGACATCTAGTCTCTAAGATATATAGTCATATTCTCCAGATGCATCATATGGACCCTCTAACTGCTCTTCGGAGTAGGTGGGAGTCAGATGTGGGTATGTTATCAGATGATGCATGGAATACTGCTGTGGGAGCCCATCGGATCTCCACTTCCTCTGTTAGGTACCAGCAAATACAATTATACATCCTGCATAGAGTGTATATGACCCCGGTGAGGCTGGCACATATTGGGGGGTCCCATAACTCACGGTGCCCTAAATGTGGAGCCGAGGGTGCCGACTTCTGGCATCTACTCTGGGTATGCCCTGGCGTGTCTCGGTTTTGGACGGCCGTTATACGCACCATATGCGATACGGGTGTTCCCTCCTCCATATGTACGCCTACACTATGTACGCTGCTGATTGTGGATGAGGAGGCTCTAGATCCACCTAGCAGGCGTTATGTTATTAACCTATGTGCCTTAGCTAGGGTTTGTATAGCCCGGCTGTGGCTGGCGGGAGAGGCCCCGACACTTGGGGCCTGGATATCCCTGGTCAACGAAACTGTTGCACACGAAAAATTTGTATTCCTGGCGAGGAAGGTGGAGAGGAAATTGTTTACAATATGGGGCAGGTGGATGGATTCTAAATATTTCAAGGATAAATAAAGTCTAGAGTTGCAATTCTTTACCTATTTTATTGTGGTATTAATAGGGGTGGATACCCTCGCGGCCGGCCTTGCTGTGTTGTATTGGGATGTGATGTGTTCATTCTGCTATGCTTATGCCTATATTGGAAGTGTTTTATCTGAGCTGTGTTAGGCTCAGACGCCGACACTTTGTGACTGCGTAATTTACGAGACACTATCTTCACTTGATGTACTATGTGCCTTATATATGTACAGCTGTTTATGTGCTTTCTGTGTATGTATGTAGTTTAAGTTTGTTTTTTGTGTGAATTGTTGATGTAAATTCCGAAAACTCAAATAAAAACTATTGAATTTAAAAAAAAAATTTCCTCCGAGGGGGCCGAATTACAATTGGCATCACTCACGGTCCACGGGAGGTTTTTTGAGTTTTCTCCTTCACTTGGGTTCTTTAGCTGTATGTTTTCGTTATGTTTCTGTAATTTGAATAGTTTGCTGACGGTAGGAATTTTCTTTTGCAGCTGCTTTGGATGTCTCGGATCAGATTTGGCTTATTGGCCATTCTTACATTTTTTGGGCGGAGAGGCATCCTATGGCAAAGCGAACAGGCGATTTCTTTGGGGACAAGGTAGTCAGATGGTTGGGCGTTAGAGGTTTGCGTTGGATGGGTTTACTTCGCCTGCTGTTTCGCCACGAACGAAGGTGGGGGCGGCCTGGCTGGATTGTCATTCACCTTGGGGGGAATGATATGGGTCGAGTCAAAGGCATCGACCTCATCCTGAGTATCAAGGCGGACTTGGTCGCTTTGCGAGCATCCTGGCCCCGAGTGACAGTTGTATGTTCTGACATAGTGCCCCGTTTTCACTAACGGGGTGCTGTTCGTTTTTCTGCAATTGAGAAAGCGAGGAAGAAAGTTGATTCTGTGGTGTCAGTGTATGTGCAGGCGATAGGGGGTTTGGTGGTTAGGCACCCGCTTTTGGTTCTTCGCAATGTGCAGTTTTATAGGGAGGACGGTGTTCACCTTTCCCTTGCGGGTATTGGTGTGTTTTTGGAGAGTATATTCCGAGTTTTGTCGGGTTGAGTCTTTTCCTTTGGTTTTGGTGCGATGGCGGTCTGCGTTTTTTTGTTAAAAATCCTTGTTGTGGCGGAAAGTCGCTACCAGCCAGCGGTCAAAGTTACATAAGTGGTCACTGTGGGGCACCCCCTTTTGATAGAACAGCGAGTGTGTCCTCCCCTTGCGGGTGGACTACGGATGTTCCCGTGCGGGTTCATCCACGGCTCTGCTAGAGTAAGGGGGGTGAGTCCTGCACAGTGCGGGTTATGTTAAGGAGGCGATTGTGAGTCCCCTCCTAGTTTGATTGGTTTATTATAGTTGACTGGTGCTGGTGAGTTGGTAGCGCCTTTTCTCGCCATCCTCCAATATTTAGTTTAAATGACAGGTCATCAAACAATAAATACCAGTTTGACCTTTAAATCTAGCAGTTGGTGTCTGTGTGGTTATTTCATAGTGATAAGCTAGCTAGTTATACATTTTAATTGTGTCAGAATAAAGTCATGGGTGACTTGTATTACCAATTCAGATTACACCACACAGTACTGTTCGTTATTCACCACATAGTATATACACATTACGCCATACAGGAGAGCCCCTTATACACGTTATGCCACAGTAAAGCCACGTATACATGTTACTCTGCAGCTTGTAATGCAGAGAGATGTGCTGCAGCAGGTGGGGCAGAAATAGGTGGTGCAGCAGCTGGGACAGAGAGAGGGATGTAGCATGACAGATGTAATCCTGACGCACAGCTACAAGCAGACAGTGAGACATATAAAGAGGGAAGCAGGGCATCAGCTGTGTCTCCTGTTGTCGCCTCTGGCCTGCCTAGTCTCCAAGTCAGTGTGCAGCCCTCTGCTTCTCCTCCTTCTGCTCTGCGGCTGCTTGTACATTGGCCTGCAGTATAGCGGGTGGAGGGAGGGGGGATATCAGGCGGCTGCGCGCCCTCTATGTTTCCAGCGCCCGGAGCTTGAGCTCCACCGGAGCCACCCTCGCTACACCCCTGGCCATAATACCAGATGGACAGAGCCTGTACAAAGGACAGCCTATGTGTATTGTGTGTAGAAGCACATGTGATTGCTTTCAGCTCCTATGCAGTCAGCTGCTGCACACAATACACGGCAGCATAGCTCTCAGCTGGGCTGACCACGCTGACCTCCGCGAGGGGTTATAGGAAGGTGGATGGCCTCATTAAGTACTATATATATATATATATATAGAAATTACCCAGCGCCAGCTGATAATGGGGGTCATTCCGAGTTGTTCGCTCGTTATTTTTTTCTCGCAACGGAGCAATTAGTCGCTAATGCGCATGTGCAATGTCCGCAGTGCGACTGCGCCAAGTAAATTTGCTATGCAGTTAGGTATTTTACTCACGGCATTACGAGGTTTTTTCTTCGTTCTGGTGATCGTAATGTGATTGACAGGAAGTGGGTGTTTCTGGGTGGAAATTGGGCGTTTTATGGGAGTGTGTGAAAAAACGCAACCGTTTCTGGGAAAAACGCGGGAGTGGCTGGAGAAACGGAGGAGTGTCTGGGCGAACGCTGGGTGTGTTTGTGACGTCAAACCAGGAACGACAAGCACTGAACTGATCGCACTGGCAGAGTAAGTCTCGAGCTACTCAGAAACTGCACAGAGAAGTCTTTTCGCAATATTGCGAATCTTTCGTTCGCAATTTTACTATGCTAAGATTCACTCCCAGTAGGCGGTGGCTTAGCGTGTGCAAAGCTGCTAAAAGCAGCTTGCGAGCGAACAACTCGGAATGACCCCCAATATTTAAATACCTGCCGCCTCTCAAGTGGGTAAGCTCTTCCCACTAATGGTAGGACTAGAAACAAAATTTTCCCCACAGAGTGGAGAAGGTAGAGGCGCTGATATTGAAATATTATGAATTGGTAATTAAAATACAAGGTATATCAATATAAACAATTAGTATTTATTAAATCAATATATAATAAATTACCGGCCGGTAAAAAGAATAAAATATAATATGCACCACTATTAAAACAAACACATTTAATACGTTCAGAAAAAACTACTAAAATGTAGGTGTCCTTTATAGGGGTTTTAAAGTGTCCAAATGCTGATAAATTTGTTTCACCTGAAGAAAAAGCCCAATCATGATTTTATATACAATCCTCCCGGCCGCTGGTAGCTGTTCCTTTATATGCGGACATATCCAGAGGTATAGTAAGAGTCTTTTATTTATAACTGATGAGGGATGGTAAAGGATAGTAATAACTCACCGATGATTAAGTGATTGTGAATTTTGAGTATGATAATAAACAGATACAATTCAAAGGGAATTCCAATGCTTTGTTGTTTTATTGTTCAGTATTTCGTCAATAGTTTTTGCTAGGGACATTTTACTTGCGTCAGAGCACCCATCGCTTATTGGGGTTAATGCATAAAACAGGGAAAAGAGTGGAGAAGTGGACCAGTTGAGAAATTGTCCATAGCAACCAACCAAACAGCTTCTATCTACCATTCTATAGAGCAGGCCTTTGGCCCTCCAGCTGTGGTTGAACTACACATCCCAGCATGCCCTGCAACAGTTTTATCATGGTCAAATTGAAAAACTGTTGCAGGGCATGCTGGTATGTGTAGTCAGTGGCGGTTCTTGCCACGGGCAAGCAGGACTTTTGCCCGGGGCGCTGCCTTCCGGAGGGCGCTGGCGCCATCCGGAGGGCGCCGCACCGTGGCAAGATCCGCCACTGCTGCCCGCTGTGTCCCCCGTCCGCCTCCGCTGCCCGCTGCCGTCCCCGTCCTCGGCGCCTCCTGTGAAGGGAACTAGACGCTATGCGTCTAGTTTCCCTTCGTGGAGAGTAACTGCTGAGCGGTGCGCGATGACGTCATCGCGCACCGCACAGCAAAGGTCCTCTCCACGAAGGGAACTAGACGCATAGCGTCTAGTTTCTCTTCGTGGAGAGGACCTTTTGCTGTGCGGTGCGCGATGACGTCATCGCGCACCGCTCAGCATTCAAGCGGCGCTTTCAATGTACAGGGGGCGTGACTCACCACGCCCCCCTGTATTAGGCCACGCCCCTTTCCTGCCCGGGGCGCTCTGCGCCCTTGAACCGGCCCTGTGTGTAGTTCAGCAACAGCTGGAGGGTCAAAGGTTCCCCATCCCTGCTATAGAGCACACTTTATAAATGCTTCCTCCAAGCTAATTGGTTGCTATGGGCAACTTCTCTACTGGTCCACTTCTCCACTCTTTTCACTGCTCGATACAGAAACCCCTTATTCTTTAAAACTGGGTTCAAAAAGACAAGAGATAAAGTGGGTGGAGCCAGAACAGGCAGCGTAGCCAATTAGAGCATTACAAAGTCAATGCATATTATTTCAGCTCAGCCACCTCCTATGTTCCCATCAGAGCCAGATTAAAACCTCATGAGGCCCTAGGAGACACACTTGCTTGCACCCATCCACGAGCCGGCCCTAGGCATAGGCAAATTAGGCAATTGCCTAGGGCATCTGGTATGCCTAGGGGCAAAAGCAGCTTCTGCTGATTAAAATGATATGCGGCATGCCTATATTCTGTGTGTAGCATTTCGTATGCAGATACAGCCACTGTCGCACACAGTATATAGGCATGCCACATATCATTTCAATCAGCAGAAGCTGCTTGTGCATCTTAGCCACATAGCAATGCAAATAAGATGCATTTTCATAAAAAATTGGCACCTGACGTTACCAGAGCTGCCAGATGACTCACGCCAGGAACTATATGTGTCATTATATGTATAAGGGCATTCATAATGTGTTACATATGTGTAAGGGGCACTATGTGTGTCATTATGTGTATAAGGGCACTAATAATGTGCGGCATATGTGTAAGGGACATTATGTGTGTCATTATGTGTATAAGGGCATTAATGTGTGGCATATGTGTAAGGGAAATTATGTGTATAATGGCATTAATAAGGGTTGGCATAATGTGTAAAGCGCATTATGTTTATAAGGACATTAATAATGTGTGTCATATGTGTAAGGGGCATTACTGTGTGGTATTATGTGTATAAATGCATTACCAATGTGTGGCATTATGTGTATAAGGTGCTCTACTGTGTGGCGTAATGTATAGAAAGGGCACTACTGTGTTGTCTAATGTGAATAAAGAGCAATATGGTGTGGTGTAATGTGAATAAGGAGCAATTCAGTGTGATGTTATGTGAATGAGGGGCACTACTGTCAGGAGTAACGTATATAAGGTAAAGTGGTACTACTGTGTGATGTAATTTGAATAAGGGACACTATCGCATTATTAATTGTGAATAAAGTTGCACTACTATGAGGCATAATTTGAATTGGGGGTACTATTGTGTGGCCATGACCCTTGTCAGCAAAAACACATACCTTTTTGGTCTGTGCGCCGAATGTGCACACTGTTCTTATTTAAATTACAAGGGGTAGGGAAAAAAAAAGGACTGCCATGGGTGGGAGGTGATGGTGCTAGGAACAGGGGGCAGGGTCAGAGGCGGAACTAGTGGTGGTGCTAGGGGACACCAGCCAAAATCTTGCCTAGGGCATCATATTGGTTAGGGCTGGCTCTGCACCCCCCCCATATACAGGGTACGTCAAAATGTGTTTTTTACTCAAGATTATTGTAACGCAGGGAAACACAATACAGACCAATGAAAAGGGAAGTGAATGAAGTTTCCTGTTGATGGAAGCCCAGTCGATTTTCACTTGCAGATGGAACCCATGTGAAATTTTGAATCCCGCTTCCGAATTTACTTACTGCTGGGTAGGTCTCTTCCAAATTTTGTGTAGAAATCTTGTTGAACGCTCACATCAGACTTGTTTGTATGAAAATCAATTACACAGAATGCCTTATGCTCTACACTAGTTGCCATTTTCCTCAGTTGGCTCCTGACAGACGCTAGCGGAACCAGCATGGAACCGGCAGCGGGAATTTGAACTTTGAGAGATTGCTGTAACATTTTGAATTGCAAATCATAGAAATTGGAAAGATAATTTTGACTTACCCTGTATATACCTCCCAGCCATCTGGATTTCCTTGGGACGGACAGATTCTAGGGGACTGTGCTTCAATCAGGATCTTCATCCTGATTTGTAGGGGGAGGAGAAAGGGAGAGAGGAGGCAACCCAGAAGAGGGTGAGAGACTAAGGAAGAGAACCAGTCCAGGACAGAGAAAGCATGACTGCCGCATCTGATGGAATTCATTTAAAGACGCTCACCGGCTGAGTCTCTAGTTGCCACTTTGCGTAAAAGTTGCACTATCGGTGCCATCAGTCACACATCCGTCATATGGTTGCTCAGAATGTCAGTCGGAACATGGCCGCCAGTGCCAGTGCAAGTGTGTGTTTGGATGCAGTCACTGGCCACAACACGCCCGCATGTAGCTAACCACCCCCTGTGTACACCTACAAATGCCCACTGAAATACCAGTCCTCTGACGGTTCACATAGGGATGCATACAAACTATCAGACAACTACGCAAACATTGGCATCGTTCCATCTCCAAATCAGGCCCAAAGGTAGGTGTTCCACCAGGAGAAAGTGAGAAAGGGAGGTGTTCCACTGGGAGAAAGTGAGAGAGGGAGGTGTTCCACCAGGAGAAAGAGAGAGAGGTGTTCACCCAGGAGAAAGTGAGAGAGAGGGAGGTGTTCCACCAGGAGAAAGTGAGAGATGGAGGTGTTCCACCAGGAGAAAGAGAGATAGGTAGGTGTTCCACCTGGAGAAAGAGAGAGAGAGAGGTGTTCAATCAGGAGAAAGTGAGAGAGAGGGAGGTGTTCCACCAGGAAAAAATAAGAGAGATAGAGAGAGAGAGAGAGAGAGAGAGAGAGAGAGAGAGAGAGAGAGATGTTCTACCAGGAGAAAGTGAGGAAGAGATGTTCCTCCAGAAGAAAGTGAGAGAGAGGTTTGCCACCAGGAGATAGGGAGAAGAGGGAGGTGTTCAACCAGGAGAGAGAGAGAGAGAGAGAGAGAGAGAGAGAGAGAGAGAGAGAGAGAGAGACATGTTCCACCTGGAGAAAGTGATAGAGAGGGAGGGAGTGGTTCCACCAGGAGAAAGTGAGAGAGAGAGAGAGACAGGGAGGAGGTGTTCCCCAAGGAAAAAGTGTGAGAGAAAGTCAGAGAGAGGGAGAAGAGCCACAAGCGTTAGCACATTGTGATCTACTGAAGGTGGGGGTATTGTAAAAGTATGGCATACCTGTGGATCAGTGGCGTGCAGTGAGGTCAGTGGCTGGTGAGGCACTGCAGCCATAATGTCTGCCGAGTCCCACCGATGACCCCTACCTCCGTCGAGCCAATGTCCGCTACCACCCCCGAGCCGATGCCCGCTAGGTTATGGCTAAAACCCAGTTGGAGAAAGAACCTCTGACATCACCAGGGCCGAACAGGGTACCCGAAATGTACCCTTGTGGGCTTGCTTCATTCGCCACGCTTTAGGCACGTTGGCTTGCTCCGCTCGCCACCAGGTTACTAAAGGTAGTAGTGGGTGGCGTGCATAGTGAAAGAACTGTCCCGCCAGCCTAGCTCCTCCTCCTGACATTTTAGCCCACTTGGTTCTAGCATCTACCATGCCCGCTGCTTCCGGAAAACTGGGTGTGGTCTTGCAATGAGGGTGTGGCCACACAACAAATCCACAATGGGAATGCTGTATTCGCATGACGAAGGAGAAGGTGATGCCTTGGAAAGGCAGAGGGTGACAGGAGAGAGATGGTGATAGGGAGACAGTGATGCAGGGTAGATGCAGTGGGTTACAGTGAGAGAGTGATGGAGAGAGGCAGTGGGTGACAGGAAGAGGGTAACTGGTAAAGGGTGATGGAGAGAGGCAGTGGGTGACAGGCAGAGGGTAACTGGTAAAGCGTGATGGAGAGAGGCAGTGGGTGACAGGCAGAGGGTGACACCAGGGAGAGGATGATGCCATGGAAAGGGTGACAGCAGTAGGTGACAGGTAGAGGGTGATGCCAGGGAGCTGGTGACAGGGAGAGAGTGACAGCAGTTGGTGCCAACTGCGGGTGACAGGGAGAGGGTGACAGCAGTGGGTGACAACGGAATTTGCTGCGCTATGTACAAAACTGTTAATAAATGGAGAGCACATTACTCTGTCCCACTCTGTTGGCAGTATAGCATGGAATATAAGCAGTACAGCTAGGTCCACGTTGAGCTTAGTCCATGTCAAACTAAAGTAGCCGCCATTCTCCCGAGCAAATCCTGGCCAGCCCCTACTGCAGCCGGTAACAGACAGAGAAAACAATAATCCTGCTCCCTGGGGCTGCTCTTCCTCCAGCACTTCCTAGCTCCACCTGTACAGGGCCGTGTCTGGGAGAAGGGCCAGTGCATGGTGGCACTGCGCCATAGGATACATTTTAGCCTACCACTCATCCTCCCTCAAAAACCCGCTGACTATGACTATTGGGAAAAGCTGGTGAGTGGACTCTAGGACAGCAGTCTCATACCCTTTTCAGACCACCATCTACGAACACGGGTTATTGACACATGAGCGCGTATAACCCGTGTTCAGGTGCGGTCTGAAAGGTGCAAGGGTTGAAATACTGGGTAGAGTGACCCGGTATTTTAATCCTGGTCACAAGCAGGGTTGAACTCGTGTTCAACGCAGCTCACTGTGCAGTGTGAATGGGAGCCAGGTTGATGCGACCTGTTTCCCGTTCACTGTGTGTATGGGTGGCGCTTGGAGATCATGTGATCTCCAAGCGCCGTCCTTTCCGCGTCACCACTGATGTCACCAACCCGGCAATATACCGGGTTGCAGACAACGGCGGCAAGGGGCCTGAAGCGGGTCGCACACCCGTCTCAGGCGGTCGGAAAAGGGGTATTACTTGTACCGCCGGTTAAAAAAAAGGAGCCCCGGATGAAGACGGCACACTGACCCCTCCTTGCTGAATACACCTCTGTGCGTGCAGGGCTGGTGCAAGGTTTCTCAGCACCCTAGGCAAATAAACAGCAAACACCCCCCACCCCCACTCAGCAAAATACCGAGCCCCTGAGGTGAAAATGTGCAGACATGGTATATTATATATATATATATAGTAATTTGGACCCATCCTACACCGCTACATTGGTTCCCACTGTGCATATGGAGATTTTATATATATATATTATATATATATATATATATATATATATATATATACTGCTCAAAAAAATAAAGGGAACACTAAAATAACACATCCTAGATCTGAATTAATTAAATATTCTTATTAAATACTTTGTTCTTTACATAGTTGAATGTGCTGACAACAAAATCACACAAAAATTATCAATGGAAATCAAATTTATTAACCCATGGAGGTCTGGATTTGGAGTCACACTCAAAATTAAAGTGGAAAAACACACTACAGGCTGATCCAACTTTTTATGTAATGTCCTTAAAACAAGTCAAAATGAGGCTCAGTAGTGTGTGTGGCCTCCACATGCCTGTATGACCTCCCTACAACGCCTGGGCATGCTCCTGATGAGGTGGCGGATGGTCTCCTGAGGGATCTCTTCCCAGACCTGGACTAAAGCATCCACCAACTCCTGGAAAGTCTGTGGTGCAACGTGGCGTTGGTGGATGGAGCGAGACATGATGTCCCAGATGTGCTCAATTGGATTCAGGTCTGGGGAACGGGCGGGCCAGTCCATAGCATTAATGCCTTCGTCTTGCAGGAACTGCTGACACACTCCAGCAACATGAGGTCTAGCATTGTCTTGGATTAGGAGGAACCCAGGGCCAACCGCACCAGCATATGGTCTCACAAGGGGTCTGAGGATCTCATCTCGGTACCTAATAGCTGTCAGGCTACCTCTGGCGAGCACATGGAAGGCTGTGCGGCCCCCCAAAGAAATGCCACCCCACACCATTACTGACCCACTGCCAAACCGGTCATGCTGGAGGATGTTGCAGGCAGCAGAACGTTCTCCTTGGCGTCTCCAGACTCTGTCACGTCTGTCACATGTGCTCAGTGAGAACCTGCTTTCATCTGTGAAGAGCACAGGGCGCCAGTGGCGAATTTGCAAATCTTGGTGTTCTCTGGCAAATTCCAAACGTCCTGCACAGTGTTGGGCTGTAAGCACAACCCCCACCTGTGGACGTCGGGCCCTCATACCCAGGGCCGGATTAACAATGGGGCGGATGGAGCTGCAGCTCCAGGCCCCCCACTGGAAATAGGCCCACAGAGCCCCTGCAGTTCAGATAGTGTTGACAGGTAGAAAAAAAACTTTTCTCCTGTCATCACCAATAGCATTCCCTCACTTGAATCCTGTCACGGAGAGCCAAGGCTCTGCCTCTCCCCTCTGAAGCTGCCAGCAGCTGTCACTGCACAAGTGCATACCCATGATCGAAATAAGATCCTCCCCCAGATCGCGATAAGCTCCGCCTCCTGGTGCACCTACAGCTGTGCCCACGATTGCTCAAAGTTCTTCTTACATGCCATCCAAAGCTGTGTCTCTGGGGGACCATTATAAACTCTGCCCCCTGGTTCTTCTACTGCTGAGCCCTGACCCCTGTTGCCTGAAGCCACACCCCTGGGCCGTTATAAGCCCCGCCCACTGGACAGTACACTGCAGTGCAGTGCTCCCCGCCTGGGTCATCTGTGAGGTGTTCTGCAGCTGCGATTTGAGGTACAAAGGAGTATATGCTGTGTAGCCCTATGCCCAGGACTTTCTCACACTGAAAGTTATGTGTGCATATTCTGTGACCTTAATGGCATACTGTTTTATTCTATCGTGCATGATAATCAATTGAATTCCTGCCAGTGTGTATACGGACACTGCTGTGTGGTGTAATGTAACTATCGGACGCTGCCGTGCGGTATAATGTAACTATCGGACGCTGCCGTGCGGTGTAATGTAACTATCGAACGCTGCCGTGCGGTGTAATGTAACTTTCGGACGCTGCCGTGCGGTGTAATGTAACTATCGGACGCTGCCGTGCGGTGTAATGTAACTAACGGACGCTGCCGTGCGGTGTAATGTAACTATCGGACGCTGCCGTGCGGTGTAATATAACTATCGGACGCTGCCGTGCGGTGTAATGTAACTATCGGACGCTGCCGTGCGGTGTAATGTGACTATCGGACGCTGCCGTGCGGTGTAATGTAACTATCGGACGCTGCCGTGCGGTCCAATGTAACTATCGGACGCTGCCGTGCGGTGTAATGTGACTATCGGACGCTGCCGTGCGGTGTAATGTAACTATCGGACGCTGCCGTGCGGTGTATTGTAACTATCCGATGCTGCCGTGCGGTATAATGTAACTATCGGACGCTGCCGTGCGGTATAATGTAACTATCGGGCGCTGCTGTGCGGTGTAATGTAACTTTCGGACGCTGCTGTGCGGTGTAATGTAACTATCGGACGCTGCCGTGCGGTGTAATGTAACTATCGGGCGCTGCTGTGCGGTGTAATGTAACTTTCGGACGCTGCTGTGCGGTGTAATGTAACTATCGGGCGCTGACGTGCGGTGTAATGTAACTATCGGACGCTGCCGTGCGGTGTAATGTAACTTTCAGACGCTGCTGTGCGGTGTAATGTAACTATCGGACGCTGACGTGCGGTATAATGTGACTATCGGGCGCTGCTGTGCGGTGTAATGTAACTATCGGACGCTGCTGTGCGGTGTAATGTAACTATCGGACGCTGCAGTGCGGTGTAATGTAACTATCGGACGCTGCCGTGCGGTGTAATGTAACTATCGGACGCTGCTTAAGTCAGCGCTACGCCGCAGGTGTGGTAAGTCGGCGCTAGGCCGCAGGTGTGGTAAGTCGGCGCTAGGCCGTGGTATCTCTTGATCCGGCGTTATGCCGCAGGTTGCTAAAGTCGGCGCTACGCCGCAGGTGTGGTACGTTCTCTGTTGTCTCCACAGCCAGACACCCACAAAAGGTGGGTTGTCGGACGCTACGCGCTGGTGCGTACCACAAGGTTGGAACGGTATAAACGTATTGTGTCATAACCTCTATATAAATGTCTCTCAGTCATCTCGTGTAGGCAACGTCACGTCCCGTGGGCCGTATCGGGTGTCGATCACAGGAGCAAGGAAGAAGGGCCAGTCGTCTGGCGGAAGCCGAGTATATAGCTGGTGAGCATAAAGGTGTTTCGTGTGTGTTCGTGGTGTATGTTGCCCCCTCCCCCACCTCCCCTTTGGGCGTTTTTGTTCAGGGTCGCCCCTGGTGCTTCGCACCACTACAAGGGCACCCAGTCTGAGGCCGCAAGTGCCAAGGATGACCCTTCATTGAGTCCAGTGTAGGCCACCTCTGCGTAGTGTCCCCCCCATTCTTTTCAGGTCGCCCCAGGAAGTTCTTCTCCGTGCCTGGACGTGCGCCAGTATCGTCCGAGCTACCTCGACGGACTGAAGGTGGAGGACGGGAGGCGTGAGGTACGTAGGCCTGGTAAGTGATCCCCACTTCAGCTTTCTGCAGGGTCCCACCCCCGTGCCTCTTACATAAGACCAAAATGTTGTGGTCTGCGTATGCGCCTGAGCCACTGTTGGGAAGACGCGGCACCGAGCCAATTTGCATCCACCTTAAACATCCTAGTAGTAATTGGTGTACCCCCTTCTTAAAGTAAACCTTAGTTACCTTCTAAAACTCAGTAAATAAAGACACGGAGACATGATTTTGGCAGAAAAATTGCTAGCTATTTATTTGACCCTAACCATAGCAAACCTGTGAATGGAAAAATTTGTTAAGCTGCCGAATCAGCCGGCAAAATGGTGGCAGAAAAAAGAACGGCTCAATTAACTATTGGTAAGGTTAAATTATTAAACTGACCGAAACCGTCCAACACCTTATCAAAAACCGGTAATAGGTGTCAACACAACCCCCACAGTGACTTCCCACCGCTCCTGGGTGCCCTGCCGCTGCCTCCCGGATGGGTGGTCGAGCGGCCATTAAGTCGATGGAGGTGAGTGCACCTAAACCAAATAAACTGAAGCTTACTACCTATATATAAGCGATACAACTACAAACTGCCGTTCTTTTCCGCCAATAAATAGCCAACGAATGAAAAAACCAGCCAGCAATCAAAACGCCAATGCACTCCGCATGATTTAAGACAACCTTCATCCCCATAGGGCGGGAGGGCGGGAAAAAGATTCAAGCAGCAAAGAGGCCTAAAATGGCCGCTGCAGTCTATATATACCTCACCCTCCCCTTTTTACTAAGGCTGTACTACCTCACTTCTGGGTACACCCCCTCACAGGATGTTTAACCCATTCCTCTCCTATGCAGTCAATTCTTTCTCCTAAACATCCTAGTAGTAATTGGTGTACCCCCTTCTTAAAGTAAACCTTAGTTACCTTCTAAAACTCAGTAAATAAAGACACGGAGACATGATTTTGGCAGAAAAATTGCTAGCTATTTATTTGACCCTAACCATAGCAAACCTGTGAATGGAAAAATTTGTTAAGCTGCCGAATCAGCCGGCAAAATGGTGGCAGAAAAAAGAACGGCTCAATTAACTATTGGTAAGGTTAAATTATTAAACTGACCGAAACCGTCCAACACCTTATCAAAAACCGGTAATAGGTGTCAACACAACCCCCACAGTGACTTCCCACCGCTCCTGGGTGCCCTGCCGCTGCCTCCCGGATGGGTGGTCGAGCGGCCATTAAGTCGATGGAGGTGAGTGCACCTAAACCAAATAAACTGAAGCTTACTACCTATATATAAGCGATACAACTACAAACTGCCGTTCTTTTCCGCCAACAGCGAAGGACTCCCACCCAGAGTCCTCGCACCGCCACCATAAACTACCCTAACTCCTGCAACACTAGGAACAGATCCTCCAGGAAAAACATCATCCCCTCATCGGATAGATGCACACCATCAGGCCGAAAAAGGTGTTTGTCTCGGAACCGAATCCTGGGGTGGCGAACCACTTTGCCTCCGTGAGCCAAGACCCACTTCGCCACCGCCCCATTCACCTTTATCCTGGCCTCATCTATTACGCGTCCGTCCTCCACACCGCGCCAACTCAACCTTGGCACCATCAGGGAAAAAACCAATACACAATTGGTCCATGCTGCGGCCACCTTCGCCAGATCCTGTATCATGGCCCACCTTAGCTCCAAAGAAGTCCTCTTCCCCAAGTCGTTGCCACCTAAATGGACAACCAATACCTTGAAAAAAGAGGGTAAAACATGAAATAACTCAGCTGGAGGTGAAAGCATAAAAACCTGCTGAGGGACTTTGATAGCACAGATTAGCCGAATTAAATGATTAGAATTCAGTCCGTCAAGTCAGGCAAAAATAGCAAAATAACTCCAGACCCCCGCTGCCGGCTCACGCCCGCAGCGGCAAGTGGCTAATCCCTGAGTAGGATCACAAACTGGTAAACGAACCAACATATAGTGAACATGACATGATCATAAAAACAGCAAACCTTAACTTACTCTAACTTATCGATGCCAGCTACGCTTCTGCAACAAATCTCAGGCGACGGGGCGAATGTATCGCTTATAACAGGACGACTTCCATCGTCCCACCGCCTGGATCTGGGCTCCCGAAAAACCCGCTGCCGCTGCCGCCGTAGCAGCCCCAATGCGGAAGGAGTGTGTACCGAAGTGGGAGGGGGAAAGGCCCAAGCTCGTCAGACAGCGACCCATCATCCACCGAAATTGGAACTTAGTTACTGGCAGCCCATTATAGTGCATCAACCACGACCCCTGACAGTCGGGCCTTACTGCTTCATATTGTACCGCCAACCGTACTGGGCATATGCTCTCATCCAATGCCGGAACCAGGGTGACCCATCGGCCCTTTCCCATCTGGTCCGTCTTAGAGCGTCGCAGTCTGCACAGCAGGGACCCCTCACTCACCACCACGTCACCCACCAGCATGCGCGAATCCGTACGCTTAGAAGGCGCTACCAACTCCGAAATCCTAAAGGCACCATGGTAGGCCATAGAAAAAGCCAATCTGAAAAGCAGCGATTCAAACAAAGACGATGCTATGGCTCCCACCGACCCAATGATGTCCGGCAACAGTGCTGCATCAATGGGCCTCCTTCTGTCAGGTGGCGTAGGTGCAACGCGCGCCCATCCTTTCATAGCTTTAAGCAGAATCCCGCTTTTTGTCAGATCTGGAACACCTTTAATTCTGCAGAAAAACGCAATGCCAGCCAGGTACCGGGACACCACTGCTCTGGACCTACCCGAAACATAAAGCTGCCAAATAAAAGAAAGCATCATCCGATGCCCGCTCTTACCTCGTTGCTTCCGTCCTCTGGTAAAGTCTTCCCACTCGCTCCAGGCCTGTTCGTAAGCCTTAAGCGTGGATGGCGCGACCGACCGCAGCGCTAGCCCTTCCATTCCGGCTCGATGACCTGCCAGACATAACCGGGACAATGAAAACCCTGTTGATCGGCCTCGGGAGCCAGCAAGTAAAACCTATCCCAGTGCCCTCGCGATAGCGCATCAGCGACCCCGTTCTCCAGACCCGGCACATGCTGCGCACGGAACCAAACGTTCCTGCGCAAACAAGTAAGCAGCAACTGCCCTAGGACCCTCAGCACCACGAGCGATTTAGCCCTCTGGTTGTTAATCGCGTGTACCACGCCCAGATTGTCGCATCTGAACAGGATGCTGCGATGCGCTAGCCGCTCGCCCCAAATCTCCAGCGCAACCATGATGGGAAAAAGCTCCAGGAGCAGAAGGTCCCTAGTGAGACCAGCCTGATGCCACTCCGCTGGCCATGCTGCTGCGCACCAAGCTCCTTCAAGATAGCACCCAAAACCGGATGCTCCCGCCGCGTCTGTGAAAAGCTGCAATCTGGCGCTATCTGTCGTTGGTGTTAGCCATATCCGAACCCCGTTAAAATCTTCCAGGAACGAGGCCCAGACTGCCAGATCTCTTTTTATCTCGGCTGGCAACCTTACAAAGTGGTGCGGCCGGGAACATCCCGCGGTTGCTCTTTCCAGCTTCCGGCAGAAAACCCTGCCCATCGGGATGACCCGACAAGCAAAGTTAAACATGCCCAGCAAGGATTGCGCCTGCCGCAGCTTAACCTTACGCGAGCCCAGGAACTGTCCAATGACCTCGCGAAGCTTAGCTACTTTGTCCAAAGGCAGGCGACACTCGCCCGCCACTGTGTCGATCTCGATACCCAGAAATGACAGGCAAGAGATCGGCCCCTCCGTTTTGTCTTCGGCAACTGGCACTCCGAAGTGACAAAACAAAGCTCGTATACTGAAAAGCAGGTTGCCGCACCGCGGCGAACCTGCCGGACCCGTACAAAGGAAATCATCGAGGTAATGGGCAACTCCGTGTCCACCCGACGAAGACTCCACGCACCAATGCAGGAAGGTGCTAAAACGTTCAAAATACGAGCATGAAACGGAACATCCCATCGGCAAACATTTGTCGATGAAATATTCCGATCCAATCCGGAATCCCATAAAACGAAATGAGTCCGGATGGAGGGGTAGCAACCTGAAAGCGGATTCGACGTCAATCTTTGCCATGAGGGCCCCGTTTCCGTAGCTGCGGACCAAATTGAGCGCCTCGTCAAACGATTGATATACTACCGAGCAATGGCCCTGAGGTATAGCGTCGTTTACCGAGGCCCCCGGTGGGTAGGAAAGGTGCTGTATCAGACGGAAGGCCCCAGGTGTCTTCTTGGGCACCACCCCCACCGGGGAGATGACGAGGTCAGCCACGGGGGGTGCAGCAAAAGGCCCCCCCATCCTGCCCAGCCTGACCTCCTTATCGACTTTTTCCCGCAACACTAAAGGCAAGGACCTAGCCGACTGAAGGTTCCTCTGCGCCCTAACTGTAACCTCGCTTGCAACAGGCAAGCGGAAACCAAAACTAAAACCTTCTAACAAAAACCTGGCATCGTCCTTATTCGGATACCAATTGAGCCATTTGCGCATAGCTTCTATCCTAACTGGCGTTGGTGCCCTGCGGAGCACTCCCGCCGGGAGCTCCCTTCGAATAGGGTTGTTTAGCGCGGGGACCCTGCCGAGCATTCTTGAAACAGGAGGAGGCCGGGTGGAAACCCCCGCAATGCAGGCAAGCGTGGCGGAACCGACACTGCTTGCCGTATGTACATGCCGCGTTGTTAAACGCGAAGCATAACCCCTTATTTCCTGCCTGTTTACCAGTCCGGACGGCCGACCTAACTTGCTTGGCCGGCCCCCCGACCCCGCCGAGCGCTTGGGCGGACGGACCAACCCGGGGTCCGTCCGCCCCAGCGCCCCGGGGCTCCGTGGTCTGTTGTGAGGCCCTGGTGACCCTAAGCCAGACCTCCACGTCTTTGAACCCAAAGTCCATAATGTACAACCCATCTTGTTTTTCTCTAAACTCCTCGTCATACCTACGCCATTCATCATCCGCCGACGTGCGCTGCATGTCATGTACGAGGTGCAGGTACCGGATGATGTTCATGTGCTCGTCTGGCCTGTCCTCGAGGTAACAAGCTGCGAAAACCCAGAACCCTGCAAGCCAATTATCGAACGTGCGAAATGCCTCGGCCCCTATGCCCTCCTTAGCGGTAGCTGCCTTGAATTCCTTCTTCGCGCCCTTCGTCAAGACGAAGATATCCACGAAGTCTCCTTTGCGAATGCTTTTGCTGCAGCTATCCCTGAGCCCTCGCATGACAGCTGTATATTCGCAGCGGACCACGCCCGGCAAGTCGCGTCGCTTCCTAGCCTTGCGAGATTCTTTGCTAACCCGCCTTCGTCTCTTATGCCGCTCCTGTCTCCCGGCTGCCTTTTTGGCGTATTTAATCGCCCGTTTCCTCGCCCTGGCCGTGCTACTTATGTCGGACACTGCCGAGGAAAGGGAGGAGGAGGAAGACGAGGAAGAAGAGGACGAGCTGCGAGAACTTGAGGAAGTACTCGCGACCGACACTGACTGCTCCGCCTCACCTGAAGCCGTAGAATGATCGGATCCAGATTCATCCGGGGCGATGTATGAAACGTCCTCAACTTCCGATTCCGCTTCTTCCGTATCATTCCGATCAACTGCGGGCAAAAAGGGGGAAAAGGACCCAGAGACAGAGAGTGGCGAGGGCCTAGCCCTACCATGCGATGGCGTGCTACGTGAACGCACATTCCCACCCCGCCGTGGCTGCTGCTGCAGCTGAGCCGCGGCCGCACCAAGCTCACGGCACGCCCGCGCGACCCTCTGCGCGGCTGAGCCCGCGCCCGTTCCGCTAGGAAACCCCCCTGACCCGACCTCGCGGTCGGGGGCCGCTGAGAGCGGGCCCAAAGCTGCGACCACCGTGGCGAGGGCCGTAGTGAACGCGTCCTGATCAACATCCGCACCCCCTGGCGACGGAGCGTCCCCCGCTGGGTGTCGAGCGGGTGGAACGCGCCGTGTGGACCCGCTGATGGGCACGGGAAGCCATGACCCATCAGGACCACAAACCGGTCGGCCTTGCGGGGAAAGGTCCGTATTGACTGGGTGCCTCACCCCGGACCTAAACCCCCCCCCGCTTGCCGAGCCCGCCCGCCCAGGAACCCCTGCGGCGATGAGGGCCCTGCTCCGTGCCTCATGTGAAGGCCGCGGTGCTATGCTGTCCCTCCCGTACACCCTGCTGGCGGACAAGTGCCGCAAACCTGGTTGATCACCGCCAGGCCTATTTGCCCCCCTCGCCCCGCCGGAATTACTCCGTTGCGAGGAGGGATGAGGGGACATTGAACCATGCGGCGGCGCTGCGCGCACACGTGTGCGCGTGACGCCGCCGGAGGCGCGCGTTGGTGCGCGCGCCAGCCGTGCGCGCGCCCCAGCGCCTCCCATCCTGGCGTCCTCCGCCGCCGAAGCGGCCTGTTGTGTATCATCTGCACCCGACGATCCCGCGCTGGGCGCCTCAACGGGCCCAGGCCGGATCGCCGTAGTCTCTGCTGCTCTCCCAGTTCTCCCCCGCCGCGTGGACCTTGCAAGCGGCCCTGGCAGAGGAGACTGGTTGATGGACATCGCGACAGGAGCCGGGCGGCGTCCAGCGAGGCGCGCCAGCGCGCGCCCGCGGGCCACCACCGCCCCGACGCCCGCCGCTGAGCCCGGAGGTGAGGACCGTTGGTCCCCCCCCTCCAGGGTACCAGACCTCCGGGCCGTCCCTTGCCGCCCACCGCGGCCGCCAGTAGCCTCACTCACGACCGCAGTGCCGCCGGATGAGCGCGTCCGGCGCCCTGCACCCGACGGTCCTGCAGCAGCCCCAAGCCCAGACACAGCCTCCCCCGCACCGGAGATCCCGGCCCCGGGTTCGGCTTCGCTGGCCTGATAACGGGCCGGGGCGCCCGCAGAACGACGAGGGCGGCTGGAGGCCATAACAAATGGTTAAAGTTTCAAAGGGGAAACGATCTGCTAGGCAGACTTACCCCAAAAAGATTCAAGCAGCAAAGAGGCCTAAAATGGCCGCTGCAGTCTATATATACCTCACCCTCCCCTTTTTACTAAGGCTGTACTACCTCACTTCTGGGTACACCCCCTCACAGGATGTTTAACCCATTCCTCTCCTATGCAGTCAATTCTTTCTCCTTAAATCAGGCCCAATGTCAAATGGGTGCTATAGAATTCTGCAATTTAGAGCATCAAGGACCGAAAAATGTGAGCGTTCCAAAATCCCACACTATCCTCTATGATGAGTTTTAAAATCCTGTGTTTAATAGGAGACAAACGGCCTTCAGAACAGGTAGAAAACATGTTAGTGGCAATTCATTTTTCCTACATGGCTTCCATGCATATATTATTACCCATTGTAGTGTAACCTTATTGAATTGGCATATTTTGTTATCCTATTGTTTACATCTTAGGTTACAGCAGCTTAGAGTAGATAATGAGCCCATATTGAGGAATGATGACATGAGGTTGCTATGACAACCAGCAAAATGTCAATTTGCATGTAGTCTTTATAATTACGTTTGGAAATTTTTATCTTATTATCCCAAGGAAGAGGTGTGACTAGGGCCAAGGAAAAAATGTTTTCATTCAGTAGTGCTTAATGCATACTTTCCCACATTCTAGGGAAACAAAATATTGTGACAAACATTGGTCATGGCCGCAATGCAACTAGCCATGCCTGATCCATCCAGCCACACCCACATTTTGCAGAGACTACACCTTCAATCGGTCATGCCCGAATGCAACTAGCCATGCCTGATCCGTCCAGCCACACCCACATTTTGCAGAGCAGTTGGGACTCGGGAAGCAGGAGCGGGCAGGTGAGTATTTTTTGTTTGTTTTGTTTTTTATTTTATTTTCTGTTTTTGGCGCTATCAGGGGGCACAGCTACAGGGGCACACCTACTGGGGCCACAGCTACAGCGGGCACACCTACTGGGGCACAGCTACAGGGGGCACACCTACTGGGGGGCAAGTCTATAGGGTGCACAGCTACTGGGGGCAAATCTATAGGAGGCACACCTACTGGGGCCACAGCTACAGGGGGCACACTTACTGGGGGTACAGCTACAGGGGGCAAATCTACAGGGGGCACAACTACTGGGGGCAAATCTATAGGGGGCACAACTACTGGGGCAAATCTATAGGGGGCACACCTACTGGGGCCACAGCTACAGGGGCACACCTACTGGGGGCAAATATACAGGGGGCCACAACTAATAGGGGGCACAGCTACTGGGGGCAAATCTGTAGGGGGCACACCTACTAGGGGCAAATCTGTAGGGGGCACACCTACTGGGGGCAAATCTACAAGGGGCACACCTACTGGAAGCAAATCTACAGGGGTACAACTACTGGGGGCATATCTACAGGGGGCACAACTACTGGAGGCAAATCTATAGGGGGCACAGCTACTGGGGCCACAGCTACAGGGGGCACATCTACTGGGGGCAAATCTACAGGGGGCACAACTACTGGGGCCAAATCTATAGGGGGCACAGCTACAGGGGGCACAGAGCAGGGTGCACAATTACTCTGGGCACAGCTACAAGAGGCACACCCACTGGGAACACACTTACTGAGGGCACAGCTACAGGGGACACAACTACTCCGGGCACATCTACTGGGGGCAAATCTACAGGGGGCAAATCTACTGGGGGGCACAGCTACAGGGGGCACAACAACTGGGTCCATAACTACAGGGTGCATTACTGTGGCCATGCCCCTTCCCTATGAAGCCCTTCCCTATCGGCGCGCACTATGCTTAAACTCTGGGAGTGTGTGTGTGTGGGGGGGGGGGGGGGCAAAGGAAACTTTCGCCCTGGATGTCACTAGGTCTAGAACCGGCCCTCGAGGCCACGCCCCCAATTCAGTACAGGGGAGGGGGGCGCCGAAACATACCTTGCTCCAGGCACCATGACACCTTGCTACACCTCTGGCTACAATCAGATCTGAATTAGGCCCTGTAATCAAAGCGCCTCCATACACTGCACAATGGGGGTAATTCAGACTGCATCGCTGCAGCGGCAGCGATCGCAGTCTGAACTACTTTGTGGAGTGCGCACGCGCACCCCGGGAGCCCAGTGAGATGATATCAGCATCCCACTAGCTGCGATCGCCTCTGCCTTATTGATAGGCAGAGGCTGTCGCGGTGCGATGCTTTTGTACCTATGTGCGGGGGGGGGGGGGAGGGCCTGACATGCGGAGCGGACTAGCCCTGTGCTGGGCGTCCTCCCGCATATCAGAGTACATGATCGTAGATGTGCTAAATTTAGTACATCTACGATCAACTCTGAATTATGTATGGAGGCGATCTCCATTCACAGCATGAAGGTGGCTGAATGATCATCAGAGTATTAGACAGGTTTGATAACCAAACCATTCTGTATAAACTGCTTTTTAGCCATTTTCAGGCTGTGATCATTATTATTCAGGATCATACACTGAACAATCTCATTCAGACTAGTGGTTTGGGTGGCTGAATTACATTAATATCGTTGAGTCTAGGCCAGCTTTGACACCCATCTTGCCAGACTGTTTGATATTCTTTGTATTATTACAATATCAACATATTATTGTCCCTGGTGGCCCAGTGGTCACTTGCCTGCTTCTGTTGACTACAGCGGTTCCAGCATTGCTGTCATGTGACTGTCATGTCCAGTCAGACATGTGATGCTCAGTTGCTCTGGTGAGTATTTTCAACAGGAAAGATCAACAGTCTTTCTTATCACACAACCCTGAAGAAGTGTGAAACGAAATGCGTTGGATGTTTTCTGCTAGTATTCTAGTACTGCCAATATTGAAGGTCCATAAGACTGGAGAAAGAGTAAACAAACCCTCAATGCGCTTATATTCAAATGCAATAAATCAACACTGATTAAAATAAATGTATAAGTACCGCTGCTCCTCCAGATCTTTGCCAGCAGTGTAAAAAAGAAAAGGTGACATACAGTACCAAGACAAGAAGGAGCTCGCAGTGTAGTAAAAAAGAAAGAAAGAAAAAGCACCGATTAATGGTTATAAAATAGACATTGTGTGTACTTCTAAGAAAATATAGAAGTGCCTGGCTTATCTGAGTATGGTTCCACTGAAGGGTTATAGAAATCAGGAAAAAGTCCTCTCCTGGGACATCTTTTCAACCACTTTTAGTGATCTTCAAATCGAGAAAACAGCTCAGCATCAAGCAAATAAAGAAGACTCTGTGTAGTAATTTAGAATTTTATATATGAAAATATAAGATTAAAACACATTCAATGTCAAGAATTGTGAAACAGCATATCACTCAAATATAGAGCACCCAAGCCCTATGGAAGGGTGGTCCAACCACTGTCGACTGCACTTACTGTAAATAAGTGGGAGCTTTCAAAGACAGTCCTTCCTGGGTGAGGATGTCTTTGAAAGATGAACAGGAACAGCCAATGTGTTTCATTTTAAACAAATCCCTGAAGAAGTTTGTATCAAACGAAATGCGTAAGTGGTTTCTATTCGTCTTCCAAAGGGTGTATCTTTCACTCAACATTAGATCATTTATTTATCCTATGTTGGGCAACTGAAAAGCTAGGGGTGCCACACTCGGCTGACCTACAAGTGGACCAGCTGACTGGCATGACCAACACTGCCCTGACATCCTCACAACACTATTTAATGGCATTGAACTTTTTCCAAATTTCCTTTAATGTAAATAATTTAGCTGCTTTGAATGTATTTCCCTTATTCAGCTGGGTACATGCAAACAGAACTTTTGCTTGAAGCGCAAACACAGATTTAAAGGATAAAGGCAAAGAGTCTATTTTCAAAATCTCGCCGTTCAGACAAGAGAAGGGTTCAGGAACCCTGCAAAAGTGCATCTTATTAGATGCAGCCAGGAAACCTGGGAAACACATCAAAGTAAGACGTCATCAAAGGAAATGTTTCATTGTCAGACTGAAACTGAGCACAGGTAGAATGGGTCTGACACCTCCGTAGCTAAATCATGGATAAAAGAGAGCAGGTTCACAGGTCTTTATATCACATCTATACATAACAACCGAAATATTCAGGATTACAGCTATATCCAGCGGATGCAGAAGTTGTGAGACGCCGTTATAAGCTGTTGAAGTACAGCTGCAACAATGTAATTATCTATTATTTGCATGCACTTCCCCTTAGTGTTTATTTTACTTTATATTTGTTTCCGTGTCTGCCATTATAATACTGGCCCGGCAACCATACTTACATATTTGTCTGCAGGGAGAAGGCGTGTTGCTTATTTGTAAAACGCGTTGGGTGTTTGACCTCAAATTTTAATCTTAAGTGCAGTAATAATTGTGCTGCTATACACTTTGAGGTCAACCCCGCCTATATGCAGCGGCTATCCGCTACTTTGTAAATGTACCCCAAAGCTATACGTCCCCCCCTCTTAGGGACTAATTCAGACCTGTTCGCTCGCTAGGTTTTTTTTTGCAGTCCTGCGTTCGCTTAGTAGCCGCCCACAGGGGGGGGGGTATTTTCGCTTTGCGGGTGTGCGAACGCATGTGTAGCAGAGCTGTACAAACAGATTTTGTGCAGTCTCTGCGCAGCCCAGGACTTACTCAGCCGCTGCGATCACATCAGCCTGTCCTGGACCGGAATTGACGTCAGGAACCCTCCCTGCAAACGCCTGGACACGCCTGCGTTTTTCCAACCAGTCCCAGAAAACGGTCAGTTGACACCCACAAACGCCCTCTTCCTGTCAATCTCCTTGCGAACACCCGTGCGAATGGATTCTTTGCACAAACCCATCCCTGAGCGGCGATCCGCTTTGTACCCGTGTGACGCACCTGCGCATTGCGGTGCATACGCATGTGCAGTTTAGACCTGATCGCAGGCTGTACGAAAACGCAGCCTAGCAATCACGTCTGAATTAGGCTCTTAGGGTGCACGAATATCGGTTAGTACCATTACCACTCCACCTGACCAGGATAAAATGCAATGCTAATGCGGTATTTAACCAAAAAAAAAGGTAATTAATCCCCATGAAATTAACATAGGCATTTGGGTCAGCAGAGGGACAATGGCTGGCTGAACATAGGCAGAAAGCAAATAGTACAAGATATGCCTCTGCCAAGCATTCTTGCAGCATTGCCACAAACTGTATTTACAATCCTCGTTAGGCTCTATAATATTCTATTTCTCGCTTAAGGAAAAACACATTATTTAAATGTAGATGTATGGGCCTGATTCAAACCTGATCGTGGTGCTGCAAATTTGCAGAGGTCTGCGATCAGATAGTCACTGCCAGGGGAGAGTGAAAACCTACCCCGCGCAAGTGTGCGAATGCATGTGTACGCCGTGCGAAAACGTCGCCATGTAGCGGACAGCTGCAAATCCGTTCACAACTCACTCACCATTGAATTATTTTTTCCAGTCTGTGCAGTGTGTGCAGCCCAGGACTTACTCCTACAGTGCGATGAGAACAGGCTGATCGGAGCCAGAGCAGACGTCACACACCCTCCCTGAAAACGCTTAGGAATGCCTGCGTTTTTCATGACACGCCCAAAAAACGATCAGTTACAACCCACAAACGTCCTCTTTCTGTCAATCACCTTGTGTATGCCTAGCGCTCAAAATTTTTGCACCATCCCGTCGCTATTTGGCGACGCACCTGCGCATTGCGGTGCATACACATGTGCAGTCATTAGATATTCGTCCAATGGCCCTGATAAAGTCAATTATTACCTTTGAACATAAGCTATATACTTATTATGGACTAAGTACGCAATTGGCGCACGGAGTACCGTAAGGTTCGCACTTAGCGTAGCAGACGCTAGGCCGTGGGCGCGACGCACTAGCGGCACGTATGCTCGCGGGCTTACGCTTAGTATCGAGCACGCTATAGGCGGCCCGAGTACCATACTGCTACGCTGTTGGCGTAGCGGACGCTGTGCCGTGAGAGTGAGACACGAGCGGCGCTGACGCTCACTGAATGACACACAGTAAACCTTGTTAACAACAAAGAAGGAAGCCCCTGTGGGAGGAGCGAAACGCGTCAGAAGCTGAACTGTTGGACCCCAGCTGGAGTTAGACCCGTAGTACATACCGGCCGCAGCATTCATCTGCTGGTTGTATTTTTTGAGTGGAGAGGAGCCGCTCACCGGTGCCCGCAAACGGCACGTAGAGGTGGAGACCTGTGGAGCATTCAGACCGAGCAGGACAGGTTGTAGCAGGCGCCAGTGCAGGTGCCGTTTTCCCCGCAGCTAGAAGCCAGTGTGGTGGACGTCGGGATGTACTCCTGCTGATACTACCTGCTCACACCTCACGTAAGATTCCGGTTGAAAACGGCTCTCATTTCATTTTATTGACCTATGTTGGATTATTACATTCAAAGGAACTTTGATACAAAGTGACTGTTTATTGGAAACATCTATTATACGAGTTCTACCAGCAGCTACACTTGATCTATATTTTTTTGACTTTGTATATCAAGTCATTTAGCTATAAAGCTAGTTTTTACACCTCTGTGCACAGAATATGCTTAAGTCCACCTCCTTTTATTGGAAAGTATATATACTTGTCATCTTAGATGTTTAAATTACTAAGACCGGTCTTGTTTTATGATTTGTGATTATTCATATATTATTAAATATTTTTAATTTAATAGGAGTCTGTTATTTTTGTCAGCCATATCATATAAATTTATAATATAGCGCAAAAGTTTCTAACAATTGAACACTTAAAGGATAACAAAATGAGAACGAATGGCGTACATAAAGAATAACAAAATGGCTACAGAGAAACTTACACACGTGGGAATGATTCGCAAGCGCGTCCTGGACCAGCCCTCAGCCTTCAGTGTGAAAACCTTTGTAGAGAGAGAGTGAGTGCTGGTCCAGCAATGGTGGCCTTTATATACACAGCATACAGTACGATACAATGGTCCCTACAATCTCATTGTTCATTGGACACAGGAATGGGTCTCTGTATTACAACAAAAGGTCATAGGTGGATTCGAACAGGTGGGCTGTGTCTATTTCCAACTGCTCAGGTGGGAGGTATCCTCAGGATTCCCGCCGCATGGATAATGAACCGCAAATATAGTAAATGTCCATAAACTACTTTTAAACATAACTATACGCAGGAGCGAACAATCTCTTCCTAACCAACACTGAAATGTTACTATTAAAATACTCTACAGCTGGATACTAAACACCACTGTTCAACCTTTGTCTGACCCTTCATATCATGCAAATAGGGATTCCCATGTCCACGAACCATTTACACTAAACATACTTGCTGACATTGTTAAGGGACATACTATCTATAAAACACACTACTTAGGTTAAATATGTTGCGATCGAGTCGCTCGCTAGACGCTCACAAACTCCGCCGTAAATACACATCTCCATGCGCAGGAGACGTCGGAGCGTCCCTTACGCAACCTGAGGGAATGCGTACGCACGGGGGAGTGGGTGCACGAGCAGCGGGCATGTGCATTGGGGTTAGTACAAGGCATTGTGAATCACAATATTTTTCGACTTTGACAGCCCTCATTCCGAGTTGATCGCTAGCTGCTTTCGGTCGCAGCGCGGTGATTAGGTGAAAATGCGGCATTTCTGCGCATGCGCACGGGCCGCAGTACGCACACGCGAAGTACTTTTACACAAAACTATGCAGTTTTACACAAGGACGAGCAACGCTTTTCTGTCGCTGTGTTGATTGGTGAGTGATTGACAGGAAGTGAGTGTTTCTGGGCGGAAACTGACCGTTTTCTGGGAGTGTGCTGAAAAACGCAGGCGTGCCAGATAAAAACGCAGGAGTGGCTGGGGAAATGGGGGAGTGGCTGGCCGAACGCAGGGTGTGTTTGTGACGTCAAAACAGGAACTAAACATTCTGCAGTGATCGCAAGGTAGGAGTAAGTATCAAGCAGCTCAGAAACTGCATGAAAAATTTTTGTAGCAGAGCTGCGATCCTTTCGTTCGCACTTCTGCTAAGCTAAGATACACTCCCAGAGGGCGGCGGCTTAGCGTTTGCACTGCTGCTAAAAACAGCCAGCGAGCGATCAATTCGGAATGAGGGCCAATGTGCAAATTCACACAACAGCGACCAGGTCTGAATCGGGCCTTAATTTGGGTCATTGCAGTGGCGCACCCAGGGGGGGTTTCCGAGCACCCAGAAACCCCCCTCCACTAAAAAAAAACAAAAAAAAATGTATTTTTTTTTTTTTATAGCTGCATGAGTATTATTAATGGCTGTCTAGCGTCCTCTGCAGCCTGCTGTCTTCCTGGTGGCACTTTGTAAGTGCAATAAAAGTTTACTTATTTTAATTATAGTACATTGTATCCATCTGCATACATATATACACATGTATATACATACATACACATATAAACACACACACACACACACACACACACACACACACACACACACACACATGATATATATATACATGTGTATATATATGTGTACTGTATGTGTGTGTACATATATATATATATATATATGTATGCATGTTTAATATGCTATGTATATGTGTATATGTATGTGTGTGTGTGTGTATGTATGTATATATATATATATATATGTGTAGATATATGTATATATATATATATATACACACACACACAGACACACTAGTTTTACGGACCCAACATATACTGGGTCACCTCAGTCCCCACCCCCGTGATTGGCTCCGCCCAGTTCTGGAAACCCCCCCATGCAAATCCTGCGTTTGCCACTGCATTGATAGTCATATTAAGATTCTACGGTTTAACAGAAGACTCTTTGGGGGGGATTCAAATGTTTGAAAAGTCGGTTGGGTGCCTGTTTTTTCCCACCTAAAACAAAAATTACACCCAACTGACTTTTCAAGTAATTGAATATCCCCCTTTGTATTTTAGCAGTGATACAATTTAGAGAAAATAATGAATCACTGCGAAATGGACATCACAAGTAGACAATACTCTGTTGGGTAGTGCAGACTGAAATCCATACTGCATAGTTCACTGTATTACAAAGTGATTACTAATCTCCTCTCTTCTTAGTTCCCACCAGATAAGGTGCTAGACACTGAATTTATGAATTTATGACTTCCGAAAGTGGCTTGACAGATTTGTTGAGTTTTCAACACTGTCTTACTGCATTGCATGAACTGTGCATCTACTGTATTAGGTGTGTTTGCTGCCAAGGTCCAAAGGGGAGCCATTGATGTCATGCTACCCACATGACCCGATTGTGTCTTTCATTTTCGGTGGGAATTGGAACTTCTTAAAGGGCCACTGGACCTAAAAGTCAAAGTTGGGCCACAATGATCATACGGGGGGAGATGTACTAAGCCTTGGAGAGAGATGAAGTACCAGCCAATCAGCTCCTAGCTGCCATGTTACAGGCTGTGTTTGAAAAATGACAGCTAGGAGCTGATTGGTTGGTAGTTTATCTCTTTCCAAGGCTTTGTACATATTCCCCTATAGTAACAACCAGATTTACTGTAGACATTTACACGCCATGACAGTACATTAAATCATTTTTGTCCAACATAATTAGGGGCTGATTTATCAATGGGCAATAGGTTTTTTTTATGTTTTGCCCAATGCATGAAAAAAATTTCTGCCGGCAGCTTAAAAAAAAAAAAAAAAGTTAAACATATATATTTCACAACTATTTTTAGCTATTTTTATAACTTCAAAAACATCTGCAGAGACCGGCCCGACGGAGTTGCCATGGTGATTTTAGTAAGAAATTTTTAGTGTTAATTTTTTTTTTATTACTACAGTAAATGGGGATGAAATAAAAATAAATAAATAAAAATCAGCCACTGGCAGACGGATATTTCATCTGACAGCCTGACACCCAGCACATAGTGGCCATACACTGGGGCCTATTTATCTCTAAATATTTGTGGGATATTCCCCAAAAACAGGCATTTTCAGGACAAGGGGGTGGGGTACTCGCAAATATTTAGTATCTTCCAGATGTACTATGGAGGGATTGCAGCAAATTGATATCTACTGCAGTCCCTCCATTATGCCCCCATAGCTGACAGATTTACCAAGGCCCGGAATGCAAAGCTACTAATCTCTAACACCAATACTAAACCCTCCCCTCCCGCT
Source organism: Pseudophryne corroboree (assembly GCF_028390025.1). Taxonomy (NCBI): domain Eukaryota; kingdom Metazoa; phylum Chordata; class Amphibia; order Anura; family Myobatrachidae; genus Pseudophryne; species Pseudophryne corroboree. The sequence continues at coordinate 443,645,177 of NC_086452.1, forward strand.
AGTGCCTAACCCCATCCCTCTGGTCCCAAAGTGTAACCCAATCCCTCCGGTCCTACAGCATAATTTATACCTCCGGTCCCACATCGTAATCCTATCCCTCCAGTCCCGCAGTGTAACCCTAGTTCTCCAGTCCCACAGTGTAACCCTATTCTTCCGGTCCCACAGTGTAACCCTATCCCTCCGATCCCACAGCATAACTCTATCCTTTTAATCCCACAGTGTAACCCTATTCCTCCGGTCCCACAGTGTAACCCTATCCCTCCAGTACCGCAGTGTAACCCTATTCCTCCGGTCCCACAGCGTAACTCTATCCCTCCGGTCCCACAGCGTAATCCCATCACTCCAGTCCCACAGCATAACTCTATCCTTTCAGTCCCACAGTGTAACCCTATTCCTCCGGTCCCACAGTGTAACCCTATTCCCCCGGTCCCACAGCGTAACCCTATCCCTCCGATCCCACAGCATAACTCTATCCCTTCGTTCCCACAGCGTAACCCCATCACTCCGGTCCCACAGCGTAACCCTATCACTTTGGTCCCGCAGTGTAACTCTATCCCGCCGATCCCAAAGCATAACTCTGTCCTTTCAGTCCCGCAGTGTATTCCTATCCCTCCGGTCCCACAGCTTAGCCCTATCCCTCTGGTCCCACAGCATAACTCTATCCCTCCGGTCCCACAGCGTAACCCCATCACTCCGGTCCCACAGCGTAACCCTATCCCTCTGGTCCCACAGCGTAACTCTAGCCCTCCGATCCCACAGCGTAACCCTATCCCTCCGGTCCCACAGCGTAACCCTATCCCTCCGGTCCCACAGCGTAACCCTATCCCTCCGGTCCCACAGCGTAACTCTATCCCTCTGGTGCCACAGCGTAACTCTATCCCTCCCGTCCCACAGCATAACTCTATCCCTCCGGTCCCACAGCATAACTCTATCCCTCCGGTCCCACAGCGTAACTCTATCCCTCCCGTCCCACAGCATAACTCTATCCTTCCGGTCCCACAGCGTAACTCTATCCTTCCGGGTCCCACAGCGTAACTCTATCCCTCTGGTCCCACAGCGTAACTCTATCCCTCTGGTCCCACAGCCGAACTCTATCCCTCCAGTCCCACAGCGTAACTCTATCCCTCTGGTCCCACAGCCGAACTCTATCCCTCCAGTCTCACAGCGTAACTCTATCCCTTCCCCTAGTGCCTAACCCTATCCCTCTGGTTCCACAGTGTAACCCCATTCCTCCAATCCCACAGCGTAACCCTATACCTCCAATACCAAAGTGTAACCCCGTCCCTCCGATCCCACAGCATAACCCCCTCCCTCCAGTCCCACAGGGTAACTCTATCCCACCGATCCCACAGCATAAAGGGCCCCATACACTAGAACGATAATGCCCGATTTCATCCAATTTCGGGCATTCGGGCCGATATATCGGGTGAAATTGGGCATTTTGGAGGTGTTTCCGATCCAATGTGCGTTCCCGTGAGGGTCGGATCGGCTCCCCTAGATCGTTAGTGCTGCACTAGTGATATGTCTGTTCTCGCAGGCATGGCTGGGAATGCATACGATATATCGCATGCAAAATGTACCAAATCGTATGGAACCACTCCCGGGAAGCTCCCGGGAGAGTTCAAGGGAAATCGCCTCCGACTTCAGCCTCAGACATATCGTTGTAGTGTATGGGGCCCTTAACCCTATCCCTCCAGGATCGCAGTGTAACCCTCTCCCTCTTCCTAGTGCCTAACCCTTTACCTCCGGTCCCGCAGTGTAACCCTATCCCTCCAGTATCACAGTGTAACCCTATCACTCTCCCTAGTGCCTAACCCTTTACCTCCGGTCCCGCAGTGTAACCCTATCCCTCTCCCTAGTGCCTAATCCTTTACCTCCGGGCCCGCAGTGTAACCCTATCCCTCCAGTATTGCAGTGTATCCCTATTCCTCCAGTGCTGCAGTGTAACCCTATTCCTCCAGTATTGCAGTGTAACCCTATCCCTCTCCCTAGTGCCTAACCCTTTACCCCCTGCCTGCAGTGTAACCCTATCCTCCGGTCCCGCAGTGTAACCCTATCCTCCGGTCCTGCAGTGTAACCCTATCCTCCGGTCCCGCAGTGTAACCCTATCCCTCCAGTATCGCAGTGTAACCCTATCCCTCTCCCTAGTGCCTAATCCTTTACCTCCGGGCCTGCAGTGTAACCCTATCCCTCCAGTATTGCAGTGAAACCCTATCCCTCCGGTCCTGCAGTGTAACCCTATCCCTCCAGTATCGCAGTGTAACCCTCTCCCTAGTGCCTAACCCTTTACCTCCGGTCCCGCAGGGTAACACTTTACCTCCGGTCCCGCAGTGTAACCCTATCCTCCGGTCCCGCAGTGTAACCCTATCCTCCGGTCCCGCAGTGTAACCCTATCCCTCTTCTCCCTGCACAATGTCGACATTTCACATCTCGACATTGTGAACAGGACATTCTGCAGATGTTGACATTGTGATTGCGTCCCTTTTCTATTACCAAGAAATAAATGGTGTTACATTGACAACTGATGTACATGTGCCTGTACGTCATACCCTGCTGTACTTTTCTTCATTCCCTTTGGGGCATACAGAATCAAATGTACCAAAGCAGTAGCGCAGGGGATATAGCTCTCTTATGTTTCCAAGGTTCCTCCACCATTCCCTGTCCTCAATGGGAACAGCTATTTGCTCCAGCATAAAGATACTTTTTCCGACCTTGTACTAATTAGCTTGCACCATTTTCAGGCGCAGTTAGCGATGGCGTTGCGTTTTGCGGGATTTAATTATCGCAAAGTAAATCCGAGTGTTAGTACATACAGTATGCGTCTTTTTATTTTACAGCGTTTTGGAAACGGTTCTGCAATTGCTTTCCTGTTTTCATTCTCATTTTGAGCGGGATGTATGATCCATGACAAAAATGTGGTCCAACTCCCATAAATGCAGTTTTCGGAGGTTTGACTGCATTCCCCGTTTGCACCAAGCTCCGGAACACAAATCTTTCTGGAGCCCCAAACTACAGATCTTAACGCGGAAGCTTTCCTTTGCTTAGGTCTATACATACACAGTTAATAAATGCATCTGCGCACGCGATCAGTTGCGGGATCCATCGCATTTTATGCATCCCACCCTTTATATCAGTGGTTCTCAAACTCTGTCCTCAGGACCCCACATGGTTCACGATTTCCAGGTCACCCAGCAGCTGCACTGTGTGTCACCAACTGTCACATTTTAAAAATCTACAGGTGACCTGGAAAACATGAACCGTGTGGGGTCCTGGGGACTGAGTTTGAGAACCTGTGCTTTATACTGTATGCATGTGTACTTCTGCTGGCGCGGAACACATCACTATAAATACTGGTAGAAAGCTGTATATTCCTTTTATACAGATGGAACATTGTGAAACGTTAGGATGATAGGGATCACGAGCGTTCCACTTTAAAATGACCGGTTATGTGATCTCTACATATGAATTCTGCCTTACACCGTGGAGTTGTTGATATTTTGCTAGCAGTGTCCCATTTTCAGCCAACATTGCGGCTCGTGTTATTTTTCCTGTAGCTGCCAAGGGTTCTTTGGAAACAATCTGGGAGATGATCATTTTCCTCTCTGTTTTATGAACACAGATGTTGATATTTATACTATGTGCATGGGGGGAGTTGGTAGGGGCGCTTACCACGAGTCTGTGCTGTCCGCATGCAGCTCCGTCTGCCTGGCCAATCTCCACGGTTTTTGTTGGAGTCTTACAAAGACTGGTATAAGGAAGGACAGGACTGGGTTGGGGCATGCTGCAGGAGCAGAATAATCTGCAAAAGAAACCAGATTTACCTGCCATTGAATTGTATGTACTCAGGGCCGTTGAGAGCCACGGCGGGCCCCGGTAAAGGCTTGGGGCGTGCTTGTTAAGTGGGCGTGGTTATGCCCACTTAATAAGCCACGTTTAAAAATTTGTGAATAATAAAATAATTGCAGGGCCGCTTAGAAAGGGGGCACCATTTTAACATAGGGAGGTAGGGGGAGGGCACCCGCTTCCTACCTTACTTTATCTGAAAGTGGGTCTCTCCTCCCCGGCCAGTGCCATCTTCCCAGTGATATTTGGAAAGATGACGCCAGCCACTAGAGAGCAAAGATGTGCCAGAGTCTTTGGTTTCTATGTGCAGCACCATCTACCCGACGATATCACCAGGAAGATGGCGCTGCAGTACAGGTATCCGGGGGAAAGGGGGTTAACGACCCGGGGCCCCTCCAGCAGCCCGGGTCCGGGTAATTTGTAGCCTCTCCCCCTGCCTCTCAGCGCCAGTGTACGTACTTACTGGCTACAGCTGATAGCAGTACTCATTAATTACAGATGTGCGTGGAACCTCGTGTTTTGGTTTTGGTTCTGATTCATCATCATATTCTGGTTTTGCAAAAAAACACCCTCAAGTGTTTTGGTTTTGGATCTGGATTTTTTTTCAAGCGATAGCGGCTACCCGACCCACAGATAGATCAACTATAACGGCTGGCTGCGCCACCGCAGTGATCAGCGGGACCCAGGCAGCGGATATAGGAGTATTTATCTGTGCCCCCCCTAACAGCAGGCTCCCAGAGGCAAATTCTTCTATTGAGGTAAATTTAGTAAAGCTTCTAAAACAGAGAATTAGTGATGTTGCCCATAGCAACCAATCAAATGCTGTCTATCATTTTCTAAAAGCCAATAGAGAAATGATAGAATCTAATTGGTTGCTATAGGCAACATCACCTCTTTTCTGTTTTAGAAGCTTTAGTACATTTACCCCTTTGCCTCTGGGAGTTCCGCCACTGACAGTGCCTGAACACACAAACAACACAGTGCTCCTCGTATTATTGGCACCATAAAATGACGTTATTTCTTAACACAGTGCCTGAACACACAAACAACACAGTGTTTTATTTTAAAAGAAAATTAACACAATGCCTAAAGAACACCATACGTGCCTACCCTCCCGGAATGGCCGGGAGGCTCCCGAAAACCGGGTGACCCTCCGGACCCCCGGAAAGGTGGGCAAGCCTCCCGCTTTCCCTGCAGCCCCTCCACGACCCTCCTCGGCCGCCCGCAGCAGAGAACAAGTGGGCGGTCTGAGGGGGTCGCGCTGAATCGCGTCATCGTAGCTCCGCCCCCCGCTATACAGCGCCTATTTTCTCGACACTGCATAGCGGGGGCGGAGCCAGGATGACGCGATCCTGATACCACGCCCCCGGACTGCCCACTTCCCTGGCGATCACAACCCTGGACCGCCCATCCTGCTGCCAGCCACGCCCCCATGCACCTACAACGCTGCCTCCTCCCGGTGGAGGGGGCAGCGGAGTACAGTAGGTAAGTGAAGAACACCCTATGGTGTTTTGTTTTGTTTTTAATAACACAGTGCCTTAGGGGTTTATTCATGAAGCAGTGAAAAGAGTGGAGAAGTGCGCCAGTGGAGTAGTTGTCCATGGCAACCAATCAGCTGCTCCGTACAATTGTATAGTATTCAAATTACAAATGTTACTTCAATGCTGACTCGTTGCCATGGACAACTTCTCCACTGGCTCACTTCTCCACATGCTTCACTGCTTCGTGAATAGACCCCTGAGACCCGTTCCCCCCCCCTTTTTTTTTTCCACACAGTGTCTTTCAGGCACACAAAACAGTGCCTCACAGTGCAGTAGCTCTCTCCCTGCTCCTGTGTAAAACGGTGCCCGATCATGAGGGAGGAACATGCGAGATCCTGCACGGGGGAAGGTGACATTTTGCCTCATTTAGGTATCTAAATTTGGCAGGAAGATCTGAGCCGGGGCTTGGGTCGACTCGTAAATGCTACGTTTAGGTGTGCTTGGTTTCCTGGAAGCCATACTTACCTACTCTCGAGGAATGGCCGGGAGGCTCCCAAAAATCGAGTGGTGCTCCCGGCCACCTGAAAGAGTTGGCAAGTCTCCCAGCCGGCAGCCGAGCCCCCACACACCCTGGGGAAACACTCAAGTATCCCCTGCAGCGGGGGTGCCGATAACACGATTTGCGTCATTGTGACCCCGCCCCCACTATGCCGGTAATCTCAGCATAGTTTAGCAGGGGTGGGGCCATGACGCCATGATCTCGCGGCCACGGCCCCTGCTCCTCCCCATTATGCCTCCCTTTGCCGCACCACGCCCCCTGCTGAGCCAACCTGGCAGCCAGAATGTCGGCATCTATGCTGTAAACCAAACCCGCTCATCTCTAGTACTCATACTCATTGTAACTCATTCATTGTTTTCTTGGGCAAATTTATGTACTTTGAGGTTGCACATTTTCTTCTTAAGCTGGGTACACACTGGAGTGATGTGCCCCCGGACGGAATGGCTGTCGACGGGCCGACCTATCATATTCACGGTACACATCACACTGATGCAATGAAGGATGGAACTATCCCTCGTTCTATCCTTCATTACATTGCATGGAGTCACATACTGGTTAGGGTCGTTAGGTCGACAACACTTAGGTCGACAGTCATTAGGTCAACCACTATTGGTCGACATGCATTAGGTTGACATGGTCACTAGGTCGACATGGAAAAATGTCGACATGCATTAAAAAAAATTAAAACTTTTTCATACTTTACGATCCATGTGGACTACGATTGGGAATAGTAACGTTGCACGAAGTATGGCAAGCGAAGAAAACGACACCAAAAAAAGTAAACTCATGTCGATCTTTTACCATGTCGACCTTGTTCATTTCGAGCTAATGACTGTGTCGACCTATTTCCGGTGTCGCCCTAGTCACTGTCGACTAATAGTGGTCGACCTAATGACTGTCGACCAAAGTGTGGTCGACCCTATAACCCGTACCCGTCACATACAATATCACCCAGCTGACTCTATCGCTTAGACCACAGGAGCGCACAGATTGGCACACACACTGAATGATCTGGCCAATATGTTGTTCTGTTGGCCAGAAACAGTATATCAGGCTGATATCGCTTCAGTGTGTACCCAGCTTTAGCTCCTAGGACCACTGTTGGTCCCAGGCAGGGGCGGTTTGGCCATTGGGCTCACGGAGAAGATTCCTAGTGGGCTGATGTGCATGTGAAGCCTATTTTGTTTGTTGAGATGTGAGGGGTGACGCTGCCGCCATGGTTACACGGTATACCTCTGGTGCTGCCCATGTGAGGCCACTTCTACAAATTCTACACTTTCAGTTCCCTATCCGCCCCTGGTCCCAGGGTATCTTCATCGATATATATGCGCTTCCGCTCATGCTAACGTGCAATTTTCAATTTTGATAGCTTTTCTTCTATGGCTCCCTAGAAATAGGTGAAAATACACCCCATTGACACAATTGTGGCAAATGGATCATTCAACCCAGTTCACTGGTAATAGGGTGTGCGTCTAATTTGGCAACATTTGGATGGCCAATTAATTATGTCTTTGGTATAGGTATAATATATCAGTCCAACTTATAATAATGTAGCTGGGAAGTACTAAGGGGTCGATTTATGAAAAGAAATGTGAGGGATATCCCGCCAAAAATGCCCATTTTCAGGGTATATCTGCAAATTCCAGGTATTACTTAATACTGTCTAAGGGGGGCAGCGGATATCAGAGACATTTGCTGCAAAAACAGCCCCATTTGATTTCTGCTGGTAAATCACTTTCTAGGACTCCGATATCCGCAGTCCTAACACTACATAATAGCAGTGCCTACATAAGGCCATGTGATTTGTCTACAGTAAAGCCTCTTGATAAAGGCTAATACTAAAACACATCCAGACAGAGAGCTAACTTACCTGGGAGCCACCCCCAGGATCTCACATTAGCACTACAAGGAACAGCATGCCTTCCAAATACTGCTCCAATTCAATGCCTTTCTCACACATTCAGACAAACAGTGGCAGTTGCTCTATCATTCCTGGAGATAATTATATCAGGTGCTAGAAAAGGGGAGGGGTCACAGACAAACGGTAGACAGAGGGGGGGGGGGTGCTTTGTCCCCCCCCTGGTATCACCCCAGCACACTTAAAAATTACCTGTAACTATACCTGAACCTATATGGTAATAGAATTTCAGAGAGTTTGTCACACGTGTTTGCAAAGACATGTTTAGCTGCTGAGCCACGCCAAGGCCTCTCCAATATCAGCAGTCCTAACACTAGCAGTGCCCACATAGGGCCATGTGATTTGTCTACAGTAAAGCCTCATGATAAAGGCTAATGCTAAAACATATCCAGACAGAGAACTGTTTGTCTGTGACCCCTCCCCCTTTCTAGCACCTACTCGGGAAGAGAGAGGAGGGGGAAGCAGGGAGCCACAGTCAGTGCCGCAGCGGGCGCCCCGTGCGATTGCACGGCTCGCCCGTCCCAAGAAACGGCCCTGGTTTTAGTATTAGCCTTTATCGTGAGGCTTTACTGTAGATAAATCACATGGCACTGCTATTATGTAGAAAAATGGAAAAAACAATCACAATGCGCTAGCAATAGTGTAGGAGCAGCCTACCACTGAAACAGAAACCTTCACCAAAATTCCAAGATATACATAAACAAAGAAAAATGGAAAGTGGTGGGCGCAACACCTTATAATCTTTCATATAAGAGAACGATGGACTGAAGGATTCTCTCTTAGTCCGACAGCAAGGGCTTAGTGGGTCTGATGTGAATTCTCTCTGTATGTCTTCTCAAGGTATGGTTTTTATCTCGGTATGAAGAGACAAATCATAGAACAGACCAGTTTGACAAAAGACAACAGATTTATTCACACTAAGCACTCACAATTTGACAGTTAAAACGAGCATGTAACCACATGTAAAGTGGATGGGGCTAGCTGGCATCTGGTACTTAAATTACCCTCCCAAAAGGTACTGGAAACTCCGGAATCCACAGCACATAGGAGAAAACGACAGTCCAGGTCAAACAGCTAGAGCCCTTCACAATTGAACGCCACCAGCTTAACGCGTTTCGGACTACACAAGTCCTTCCTCAGAAGCATCATTATGTAGTGTTAGGACTGCTGATATCAGAGAGGCCTTGGTGCGGCTCAGCAGCTAAACATGTCTTTGCAAACACGTGTGACCAACTCTCTGAAATTCTATTGCCATATAGGTTCAGGTATGGTTACAGGTAATTTTTTAGTGTGTTGGGGGGAAGGGTGCAGTATGGTATGCCGGCGGTCGGGCTCCCGGCGACCAGCATACCGGCGCCGTAATCCCGACCGCCGGCATAATGACAGCTGGGCAAGCGCAAATGAGCCCCTTGCGGGCTCACTGCGCTTGCCACGCTGCACTCGCCACGCTGCAGGCACGGTTGCGCGCTACGAGCGCCATGCTATCTATTCTCCCTCCAGGGCGGTCGTGGACCCCCAAGAGGGAGAAAAGATGTTGGTATGTGGCGGCCGGGATTCCGGCACCGGTATGGTGGTCGCCCGGAGGCCGACTGCCGGCAACCTGAAGACCACCTGCTGGGGGGATACCAGGGGGGGGAAAGCACCCCACTCTTTGCCTCCTGTTTTTATATACAAATCCACAGTTAACAAGCGAAGATCCTGAAATTTTATATACAAGCATATTAAAACACAGTGGACGCAACTAAAACAATTAGAAATCCCTAGCACCCCTAGGGGGAAGACAGCAGTACAGAGTATATCAGGAGACAGCATAACTCCGGAATTGCTGGAGCAATGTACTAAAAAATTGGCACACATATGCCTTACAATCTGGGAACAAACACTGTGGGGAGAAGACACCCCTATCACCCCTAGGAGTGAGGCAGCAGCACTGAGTATTTCAGCATACAGCATAACTCTGGAATGCCTGCAGCAACTTACAACAACTTTGGTACACATGTGACTTTCACTCTGGAAACAAACACTGTGGGGTCAGACACCCCTAGCACCCCTAGGGGTGGGACAGCAGCACAGAGTATGTCAGCAGACAGCATAACTGTGGAAGGCCTGGAGCAATTTACACCAAACTTGGTACACATCTGACTTACACTCTCGGAACAAACTCTGTGGGGGTTAGACACCCCTAGCACCCCTAGGGGTGGGACAGCAGCAGAGAGTATTTCAGGAGACAGCATAACTCCCGAATGCCTGGACCTATTTACAACAAACTTGGTACACATATGACTTACAAGCTGGGAACAAACTCTGTGGGGGTTAGACACCCCTAGGGGTCAGACAGCAGCACAGAGTTTTTCAGCAGACAGCATAACTCTGGAATGCTTAGAGCAATTTACACCAAACTTGGTACACAAATGACTTTCACTCTGGGAACAAGCACTGTGGGGGTAACACACCACTAGCACCCCTAGTGGTGGGCCAGCAGCACAGACTATATCAGGACATGCATTATATGCATACCCTCCAACTGTGCCTTTTTAACAGGTACAGTACCTTTTTTTTATGGTCTGTACTGATTTTTGGCTCTCCAAACTTCCATTGAAAGTATAGGAAAAGGCCCTTAACCTGTGACCACGCCCCCTTTTCTAATTTGTACTGATTTTTATGTGTAAAATGTTGGAGGGTATGGATATGTCAGTGATGACAGGGCTGCATGTGACAGGGCCAGTGGCATGATGTGAGGAGGGGAATGCAGGTAGCACAAACCCATACACTGAGACTTATATAGTGGAAGTAGCACGGTCCCCCAGCGGCACAGAGTATATCAGGAAATACATAATGCATACCTCCTGTAAAGTTCAGATTATTTGAAATAAACATTTCAAATGCCAGCGTTAATATATACTGCGGACGCAAGGCGCATCTTATTACCATATACGATAAAAGTGCGCAGAACATCACAGCACTAGGGGGATCATTCCGAACCGATCGCTCACTGTAGTTTGTCGGAAATGCACATGCACCGGCGCCGCAGTGCGCCGGTGCATGGCTGTCGTTGCTGCCTAGCGATCGCCTCTGAGACAAAGGCGGTCACTGGGCGGGAGGGGGCTGAACGGCGGCGTTAAGCCTCCGTTTAGGAGGTGCGGTCCAGCCAACGCAAGCGTGGCCGGACCGTTAGGGGGGCTGGCCGCGTTGGCTGCGTGACCTCTCACGCAGCCAGCGGCAGCGAAGACCAAATTCCGGCCAGCTGCAGGAGCTGCGCTGGCCAGGAGTAACTCCTGACATACAAAAGCATCGCCGATGTGCGATGCTTTTGTATTTGTGCGGGGGGGGGGGGGGCGCACCGACATGCGGGGCGGACTAGCCCTGTTCTGGGCGTCCCCCCGCATGTCAGGGAACATGATCGTAGCTGTGCTAAATTTTGCACAGCTAGGATCAACTCGAAATGACCCCCTATATCCCTTAAGAGAAAGCAAGCAGTTGCACACATTGTAAGCTGAGGTCCAACGCTTAGAGATATATATATATTTGATATTAAAAGGGGTATGCATACAAAATAACATATGTACAGTATATCATTAGATATAACATGTATATATATGGTTACAGAGTTACAGTTATAAAAGAAGCAGTTGTAGTTACATACGAATCAGTTACAGCCAGTATACATCACCCTATGCTCAGTGAACAGTCTTTTCCATTTTAGAATCTGCACCAACACAGCTTCCTGGGTGAGGGGAAATATTTATATATATATATATATATATATATATAAAGTCACATGCCAAACACTCGGGATGAGGTTTAAGACAGAACCAGCACTCTGTGTAGTTTTCAAGATAGGTTTTACTCCAAGCCATGCTCCAAACATAAGTAATCACATCGACATCAGCATGAAAGACAAAGGCATATACTCATCACTGGTAACTTCCCAAACAGCCGTTTTCGGTGAACAACCTTCCTCAGGGGAATAACCATGCGTAGGGTCTAGCTGCCATGTGAAAAAGTGCTTGTGTGCCGTGCAACTTTTGCATCAATTGTGAGCACATTATATGTGTTCACAATGCTGTACTCACCACCAACACCTGGAGTCCAGTGTCGCCCAGGAGAGACCCATCCCGCCGATGCATGTACACCCGGAGATGCGGGCCGTGGAACGCACGCCGGTCACCACGCGCCCGGAAGTTCCGGCACGTGGAGCGCAGGTTGCGTGTCACGCGGCGGAAGTGTCCCCAGACGGTGTGATGCAAGCTGGCAAGAGGTCCCCGGGCAACAAGAAACAGTCCCCCATGGTCCTGGTGGCAGTAACAGTAACCAATAAAATACAGCAACTCTTGATTCACCATATAATGCAATGCTGGCCACAGGACTAACGTAAGCAAGAGCAATAATCATAACAAAAAAATGAAGATTATACACACAGGGCACCTATGTGCCATCGATATTGAATGATGTAATAATGTTCTAATATGCTCATGAAAATAAAAATAATCCTGTGGAATAAGTGCATCAGAGAAAAAGAAAACAATAATAAACCAACATAAAAAATAATAAAAAATTAAATTAAACATGAGGGATAATAGAGGGAAAATACAGACATGTATACACACAGAGGCACAAGAAGCAATAGATTGCATAATGTTATTATTATAGTGGACACACTAATCATCGTGTCCACCAGCAAATCAAGGAATCCATCAGAACACTGCACCCTAAAAAAGGGTATCAGGGAAATAATTCATGGAGCCCATGGGACGTCATAGCGTCCATCAGATCACTGCACCCTAAAGGAAGGGTATCAGGGAGAATTCTTCATTGAGCCCATGGGGCGTCATGGAGTCCATCTGATATATCCATCGACATTCTTGCTGAAGTAGCAGTCTATGTCTGTTATCAGTAGGGGTTACCAGAAGACGGAAGTACGCCAAGCCATCGATAAGTGCATGCAGCTCTCACGCGAGGATCTATTGCAACCTCGGGCCAAAACGGAGTCTGACCGATTGGTGTTTGCCATAGTGTGTCCACTATAATAATAACATTATGCAATCTATTGCTTATTGTGCCTCTGTGTGTATACATGTCTGTATTTTCCCTCTATTATCCCTCATGTTTAATTTAATTTTTTATTATTTTTTATGTTGGTTTATTATTGTTTTCTTTTTCTCTGATGCACTTATTCCACAGGATTATTTTTATTTTCATGAGCATATTAGAACATTATTACATCATTCAATATCGATGGCACATAGGTGCCCTGTGTGTATAATCTTCATTTTTTTGTTATGATTATTGCTCTTGCTTACGTTAGTCCTGTGGCCAGCATTGCATTATATGGTGAATCAAGAGTTGCTGTATTTTATTGGTTACTGTTACTGCCACCAGGACCATGGGGGACTGTTTCTTGTTGCCCGGGGACCTCTTGCCAGCTTGCATCACACCGTCTGGGGACACTTCCGCCGCGTGACACGCAACCTGCGCTCCACGTGCCGGAACTTCCGGGCGCGTGGTGACCGGCGTGCGTTCCACGGCCCGCATCTCCGGGTGTACATGCATCGGCGGGATGGGTCTCTCCTGGGCGACACTGGACTCCAGGTGTTGGTGGTGAGTACAGCATTGTGAACACATATAATGTGCTCACAATTGATGCAAAAGTTGCACGGCACACAAGCACTTTTTCACATGGCAGCTAGACCCTACGCATGGTTATTCCCCTGAGGAAGGTTGTTCACCGAAAACGGCTGTTTGGGAAGTTACCAGTGATGAGTATATGCCTTTGTCTTTCATGCTGATGTCGATGTGATTACTTATGTTTGGAGCACGGCTTGGAGTAAAACCTATCTTGAAAACTACACAGAGTGCTGGTTCTGTCTTAAACCTCATCCCGAGTGTTTGGCATGTGACTTTATTTATGAATTAACCGGACACCTGTTTTTAACTAATGGAGAGTGTCAGTGCGGCTTCCCGGGACTCAGTTCTGTGACTTTGCTATATATATATATATATATATATAATTATTATTACCAGTTTTTTATATAGTGCACACATATTCCGCATCAGTTTACAGAGAGTATTTGCCCATTCACACCAGTCCCTGCCCCAGTGAAGCTTACAATCTATATTCCCTACCCCATGTACACATAGACACATTCACGCTAGGGATAATTTTGTTTGGAGCCAATTAACCTACCAGTATATTTTTGTGGGAGGAAACCGGAGTACCCGGAGGAAACCCACACAAGTACAGGGAGAATATACAAACTCCACACAGTTAGGGGCGGGCCATGGTGGGAATAGAACCCATGACCTCAGTGCTATGAGGTGGTAATGTTGACCATTACACCATCCATACTGCCCTATATATATATATTTATATAGATAGATATATATATTGTCTATAAATTAACATTTACACCACAATTGGACACTGAGGACTTGTAGATGTGGGAAGTGATCTTAAGTGTTCACTGCGCACTTTGAGGCTCGTAGCCAATAAATAAGCAGCTTCGCTATGCATCAATATTTACATACAGAAATATGAACACACTAAAGTACAATGGAGTTCTGTGGGAATGCTTGTTTAGTGCGTAGTACTATGCTACAGGGAGGCTTCGAGAATACATTTCTAACACTCCACTGAGAGCAAGGCCAAAGTACAAGGTTTCTCTACTCTCTTAACTACTGTTGTTCCTCAACGGCTGGGAATACAATCCATAAAAGTGATTGATACCTAGATTTGATTTGGCTGATTACATAGCAGGCAGTTGTTCCACTTTTCCAATATGCCTTTTTTTTCTTTGCAATTTTTTGAAATTGTACTTGCAGTTTGACCACCCGGATTTGATCATTTTTGATCATTTGTGATGCTGACACACAAACTGCAATCATCCCCCATTTGTATGGAAAAAGGTTTTAATGGATGAAAAAATAATAATAATGAGTGTCACCAATTTAACATACGATCTCACCTAGCATGGGAGCGGCGTTATTTAACTCCACCCCTTTCCCATAGCATTAGGGGAAGAACCCTGCCCTTGTTTCTCCCCAAGCACCATGGTTACACTGGTAGAGCAGATCTGACATGAAAAAGGGAGCGATATTATGTGTTCTATATGTTAGAAGTGGAATGCGCTACTATGTAGTCTCCAACAAAATGGCTTCTCAAGGAATACTTGTCACGATACGGGTACTGAGACATCGTTTTCTACCTGTTAGATCCCTCCTGAGGTTGGCTCAGCGAGCTAGGGCCGGGCTTTAGCTATGGTCATGGTTATTGCCTGCAGTGCTGGTGTCAGCAGCCTCCTCAGTAAATGTACTTACGGTGGCGCGGCGCTCTCAGCCCCGTTGCGGCCGTCATTGCCGCGCCTGTGAGCCTCTGCTGGGTGCGCGTCCTCGGTGTGCCCGGCCGCCATTTCCACCCCTGTGGCCGCTGTGCGCATCTGGGCGCGTGGAGTCCGGCTGCTGCGGCCTCCGCCGCCATTGTTGTTTTCCACAGGCCTCACAGTACTTAGTTCCCCTTCAGTATCTGTCTATGGGTGCAGACATTTTGAACTTTAGCCACATGATACCGTTTCACCTATCCTCAGTGCTGC
Organism: Pseudophryne corroboree; assembly: GCF_028390025.1. Lineage (NCBI taxonomy): Eukaryota > Metazoa > Chordata > Amphibia > Anura > Myobatrachidae > Pseudophryne > Pseudophryne corroboree. The sequence continues at coordinate 443,660,564 of NC_086452.1, forward strand.
TGGAGCCAGGTCATCATTGCCAGACCAATCCCTGCTATCCAGCAGGTATTAATAGCCTATCCCAGCACCCAGAAGGTTGTCAGTGCTTCCATTGTCTATCATGTGATTACAGTGTGCAGTTCACTGTGGTTTTCTCCTGCAGTTCAGCCTGACTCCCTGGTGGTTTCCCCCTGTGGTGCAGTTCCAGCTCTCCAGTGCCTAAGCCCTGTGATACAGCCTGTCACCCTTGTTCCCGCACCCAGTGCTAACAAAAGTTTATGCTCCGGCTTTCCAGCAGCCACTCTCCAGTTACCTTCTGTGCTCCTGTGAACCCCAGTGTCATCTACAGTTTTCCTGCGAAACCCAGCTTCATCTACAGTTTTCCTGCGAACCCCAGCTTCATCTACAGTTTTCCTGCGAACTCCAGCTTCATTTATAGTTTTCCTGCGAACCCCAGCTTCATCTACAGTTTTCCTGCGAACCCCAGCTTCATCTACAGTTTTCCTGCGAACTCCAGTGTCATCTACAGTTTTCCTGCGAACTCCAGCTTCATCTACAGTTTACCTGCGAACCCCAGCTTCATTTATAGTTTGCCCGTGCACCCCAGTATTATTTACAGCTTCACCTACTATTCCCAGCATCATGTTATACCTCACCTGGGTTCCCAAGCATTATACAGGACTCTCACTCTCATTCCGGATTACTGGTCCTAACCAGTTGTATTATATCTTCACCTGTGACATTTGTTTCGTTGCACTTTATATAACTTTTCTTTAATAAACACCCTCAAAGATATCTCCAGTTGTCGTGGTCATGCCTTCGGGCACTTACTGCTACTGTCTAACGCATGTCTAGGAGTCCACTCTCACCTCCTAAATTCCGGTACCCATCAGCCCCTATAACTGAGGCTTCCAGCTACCTTCACCAGCCCTCAGTTGTGGCAATACTTCATTACGTTATCAAGATGGCCGCCAATAGTGTATCTGTACATGCATGGCACCATATTGCCACTGTGTATGAGCGACATGATGAAAGATGGATGTCCTCCTCTTAGTTCCTTAGTACCCCACTTTATTTGCTGTTCCAGAGCCGTGCACTGCTACACTGAGAGAGGACAGTCACTATCTGGTGAGCTGTCTGCACACGTGCTCCGATGCAGGCTCTGTTCCATTCCTAAACTAATATCTATAACAGTGAAACTCTGCATCATACTTACCTACTCTCCCGGAAGCTGCGGGAGGCTCCCGTTTTTTGGGATAGCCCCCCCGCACCCCTGGAAGAGTGGGCAGGTCTCCCGCATCCTGCTCGCACCCTAGTGATGCGGGCAGGATGGAGAGATAACCTCCCTATGCGGGTCCGTCGGGTGGAGAAGGGGTTAAAATGACGCAAATCGCGTCATTTTAGCCCCGCCCCCATCCCGCGGACCCGCAAATTGCGGAATTTCCTGGTGCGGGGCGGGGCTTAGTGATGTCACCATCCGCCCCCGCCCCCCAAAGACAGCTGCAGCGACTCCTCTCCGGGCTTCTCCCAGAGAGGAGAAATACAATGTCGGTAAGTATGCTCTGCATCCACTTCTACAAAACCAGAAAAGGCCCTTACAAGGACGTGCGGTGAGCTAAATGGCTCAGGAGGCACTGGCCAGCACCAGAGTCAGATTTAAAGGCAATATATGAGCCAAAGGGTACATGTGGGCATTATACACAGGTGCAGCAGTATAAAGTCCTGGAAATTTGGTGAGATGTGATCAGAGATGTTCGGAAAAGGTCAGCCTCACCTGCCATAGACTTTTTACTCCAGAGTTTTGGCTATAAAAATGATCAGAATAATGCAAAGATCATTCAAACATATTCTTTGCATTTTTCATATACTTACAATCAAAACTGTGGTACAAACGTTAGTATGACAGGAAAGGTTCTGCCTCACCTGCATCACCGCACCTCACAATTACCATAATTACATAATACTTAGAATATTGGTGGTCATTCCGAGTTGATCGCTCGTTATTTTTTTTTTGCAACGGAGCGATTAGTCGCCAATGCGCATGCGCAATGTCCGCAGCGCGACTGCGCCAAGTAAATTTGCTATTAAGTTTGGTATTTTACTCACGGCATTACAAGGTTTTTTCTTCGTTCTGGTGATCGTAGTGTGATTGACAGGAAGTGGGTGTTTCTGGGTGGCAACTGGCTGTTTTATGGGAGTGTTTGAAAAAAACGCTGCCGTTTCTGGGAAAAACGCGGGAGTGGCTGAAGAAACGGGGGAGTGTCTGGGCGAACGCTGGGTGTGTTTGTGACGTCAAACCAGGAACAAAACTGACTGAACTGATCGCAGTGGCAGAGTAAGTCTCGAGCTACTCAGAAACTGCTAAGAACTGTCTATTCGCAAATCTGCTAATCTTTCGTTCGCAAATCTACTATGCTAAGATTCACTCCCAGTAGGCGGCGGCTTAGCGTGTGCAGCTTGCGAGCGAACAACTCGGAATGACTACCATTGGCCATTTCTAAGAGCAAAACTAGCGGGCCTTACTTTGATTAAACTATGCAAAATTAATAGTGCAATATGCAAAATACTGTAGAAAAAAATAATCTTGATACTGCACACTTTGCAGTAATTACTTTGATACTGTACACTTTCAAATTCTTGACATATGACTGTGAGATCCTACAGCAACACACATGGTGCCCATAATTCACTTAAGGTGGAATATAAGCAATCACAGTAAAGACCTGTTAATGCAGAGCATAAATAACGTTCACTTTAAACAAGCTAATGGAAGATTAACAAATACTCAATAACTCTATCAATGTAATAATTCAAGTAAGGATACCTGACCTTAATATTATGTAGATGTGTTGTATATAACACTGGGCAGATCCCGGCTATTGATTCTCTGAAAGAAGCCGCCAACTTGCACATAGGCGGAGAAACGCGTAGAGGGGAGTGCTATCTACGGCTGAGACACAGTGTTTATCCAGCGGCTATACGTGAGGACCGGAGTGTGATTTTACTAGGAGTGAGACGTCACCCTGCATTTAGACCCTAGGTCTGAAGACACGTTGAGCTGGTTAATTAATAGCGTGGCCACGCTGGACTGTTAAGTATAAGCCAATCTCTGCTAAGAGATTACACAGAAACCACTAGTACTAAATTTCTGCTACTAACAAAGTTTGCATGAATATCTATACGCTTTGAATTCATAACGTTCTCAAGCTTATTTCATCACCATTTGAAAAATACCATGAACTGTCAGTTTAATATTGCTATATGGCATTAACCATTGGTGCTTTCTGAGCTTTTTAACATCTTTGAGCTTTTCCATGTATATTAAGCAAATATAAAAGCCTTACATTGTTGGCTAAATGCCATTGCATGTTGCTAATTATTAGTGCAGTAATTACGCTAATTTGATTCAGGAGTGGCCACTAGTCTTCATATATATTTTTATTATCTTAAATAATTGTTATACACCGTCCGTGTCATTTATGTTTTGTGTGTAATGTATATTAAATGTTTTATGTTTTAAAAATGTACTGATCTGGACAGCGCTTCATTCTTTGGTGTTGTGTATTTTTTGCTTTTTTGCAGTTGGTCTCCCCTCCCTCCTCATGCAGTTAAGCACGTAATTTGATTTCTTTTTCTTTTACTATTCTGAAGAACAATGTTAACATACTCTTTCAATTTATTTGATGTTATACACTTTTATATTGTCGCTGGCTGTTATAGTTTGAAACCCTTCATACTTTCTATTTACACATTATAGCACTATTTGATGAGTATGCGCTTGATATATAGGAGGTCATTCCGAGTCGTTCGCTCGGAAAATTTCTTCGCATCGCAGCGTTTTTCCGCTTAGTGCACATGCGCAATGTCCGCACTGCGACTGCGCCAAGTAAATTTGCTATGAAGTTTGGATTTTTACTCACGGCTTTTTCTTCGCTCAGGCGATCGTAGTGTGATTGACAGGAAATGGGTGTTACTGGGCGGAAACAGGCCGTTTTATGGGCGTGTGGGAAAAAACGCTACCGTTTCCGGAAAAAAAGCGGGAGTGGCTGGAGAAACGGAGGAGTGTCTGGGCGAACGCTGGGTGTGTTTGTGACGTCAAACCAGGAACGATAAGCACTGAACTGATCGCAGATGCCGAGTAAGTCTGAAGCTACTCTGAAACTGCTACGAGATGTGTAATCGCAATATTGCGAATACATCGTTCGCAATTTTAAGATGCTAAGATTCACTCCCAGTAGGCGGCGGCTTAGCGTGTGCAATACTGCTAAAATCGCCTTGCGAGCGAACAACTCGGAATGAGGGCCTTAGCTAGTTAACATATGACAGTGACACATGAATGGCACAAACTTGATCTTGCACCTGATTATTTGTATGTTTTGTTTTATGTTTTATTTTATATCTTTTATTGTTTTCTGTCAAGCTGTTTGTTTTTTTAAAACAATAAAAAACACTTGATTAAAAAAAAAAAAAGGATACCTGACCTTGCGCTATGAGTCCTGGAAAAGAATGGGTTAACTAATTAATCTTCACTGGCCAGCTCTTGCGTTGATGCACATAAAAGTGGATAAAGGAGGCAATTGTGCCCTACACAGAAAGAAGTATTATCCCAAAGATGTAGAAATGATGGTAAATGCCACGGTAAATCACTCTTAAGGCATACTTGCCTACTCTCCCGGAATGGCCGGGAGGCTCCCGAAAATCGTGTGACCCTCCCAGCCCCCCGGAAGAGCAGGCAAGTCTCCCGATTTGCGGGGTCCCCCCTGCCCGTCCGCCCACTTAGTGTGTAAAGTGGGCGGTCCGGGCAGTCGATGACGCGATTCTTGCTGAATCGCGTCATCATAGCCACGCCCCCTGCAGTGTAATGCCGGAGATCGCGGCATTACAGAGCAGGGGGCGTGGCTTAAAGGAGGTGTCACTGTGACCCCACCCTTGCTCCGCCCCATCCCACCCTTGCTCCGCCCCCGTCCTGCCTCCGGCCACCCCCTCCTTTACAGCACAGCCTCCCCTGCCCGCCCGCTGAGCCGACCTGGCTGCTCTCTCCCGCAGAGAGCGGCCAGAATATCGGTAAGTATGTCTTAAGGAAAGCATAGTCCTCATAAACTACAGCAGCAACCTCACTGTCCCTTCCTGCTTGAACTTTCATTACTGTAATCAAGGGTGAACTTGGCAATGCGTAACAGCTGGGTAACTGGCTTGTGCTTGTTCCACAAACAGCAATCAAATAAACATACGTTATAAGGTAGCGCCAAATTGTAAATGCTGCACTGAATATTGTAGTGTTACAAAATGTGCCTCTTGTAGGTAGATGTTTGCCTATGGTGGTCATTCCGAGTTGATCGCTAGCTGCTTTCGTTCGCTGCCCAGCGATCAGGCAAAAAAATGGCACTTCTGCACATGCAGCGCAATGCGCACGCGCGTTCGTACTATTACAAAGAACGATGTAGTTTCACACAAGGTCTAGCGAATCATTTCAGTTGCTCTGCTGGCCGCACAGTGATTGACATGAAGTGGGCGTTTCTGGGTGTCAACTGACCGGTTTCAGGTAGTGTTTGGAAAAACGCAGGCGTGCCAGGAAAAACTAAGGCGTGGCTGGGCGAACGCAGCGCGTGTTCGTGACGTCAAAACAGGAACTAAACAGTCTGAAGTGATCGCAAGCGCTGAGTAGGTCTGAAGCTACTCTGAAACTGCACAAAAATATTTTGTAGCCGCTCTGCGATCCTTTCGTTCGTACTTCTGCTAAGCTAAAATACACTCCCAGTGGGAGGCGGCATAGCGTTTACATGGCTGCTAAAAACAGCTAGCGAGCGAACAACTCGGAATGACCACCTATATATAACAGACGTGTGTGGCCAATGGACATCTGTCAGTGGGCACTATTTTATTCTACTTTTAAGATAGCAGCCAATCGGATTCCAGCTATCATTTTATAGACTACTAGTCAAATGATATCTAGCATCTTATTGGGTGCTATGGGCAACCATCAAGGGGGTGCCCTGTGTACACTTGTCCCGGGCCCCAGAAAGTGGAGGGCCCGGGCTGCTCAAACTGCCGGCTGTACCTATTCCCGACGGCCGCCGCCGGTAGGACTGCCCGTGGCTGCTAATGCTGGTAAACACCCGGCGCCACTCACTAGCGGTGGTGGGGAGAGAGACAGAGGAGCAGCTGGGTCAGTGCCAGTAACGGAACTAGCCCACCGCCCACAGGGCACACAGCTGGCAGCTTTATAACGAGTCAAACTGACTCATTAGTACGCCGCCGCTCCACTCTGTGGACCTGGCGTGGCCTGAAGATACACGTTTCCGGCCAGAGGAGGAAAGGGAGAAGGAGGAGGGACCTCATCTCTCCCCAACTCTGCTTTCAAATTCTGTGTGACGGCGGTGGGCTAGGCCACAAGTTGTCAGGCAGCCCAGCGGTCAGCCTCTCTAGCCCAATCAACAGCATTGACACAGTCCCTGGCTGCAGAATATTGCACAGGCAGCAGCACCTTGTAGGTAACTGCAGCATGGAGGGGGGTGATTTGGTGCATAATGGCGGATGGTGTGTGCATTATGGGATGGAATGCACAGTGTGGGGTGGGGGATGGTGTTTACTGTGGGGGGATGGGATGCACAGCGTGGGGTGGGGGATGGTGTTTACTGTGGGGGGATGGGATGCACAGCGTGGGATGGGGAATGGTGTTGGCAAAGTCGAAAAATATCATAATGCATATGTCTTGTACTAACCCCATGCACATGCCTGCTGCTCGTGCACTCAGTCCGCCGTACGTGCACATATCCGCAAGTTGCGTAAGATCGCTCCGGCAATCATGCACATGATGTGGGTATTTACGGCGGAGTTTGTGAGCGTGTAGCATGTTATTAGAACATAGCATATTTAACCCATATAGCGTATTTTGTAGATATAGTTCCCCTAGACCATGTCAGCGAGTATTATTAGTTTAAATAGTTCCTGGACAGAGAGATTCGCCTTTGCAAGATAGGAAGGGTCAGATAAAGGTTGGAAGGTGATGTCTAGTATCCAGCTGTAGAGTATTTTGAGGGTAACATTCCGGTGTTAGTTAGAGAAAGATCGCTTGCTCCTGCGTATAGTTATGTACAAAAGTAGATTATGAACATTAACTGTATTTACTGTAAATTACATATGCGGCGGGAATCCAGAGGATACCACCCACAAGAGCAGTTGAGAATGACATCGCCCACCTTTTCAAATCCACCTATGACCTTTGCTGTAATGGGGAGACATATCTCTGTGTCCAATGAACAATGAGATTACAGTGACCATTGTATTGTGTATGCATGTTTGTGTATAAAAAGGACCATTGTTGCCTGGCCGGTCAGATGACTCTAAACGCTATCTGCATGACGAGCGGAGGACCGAGTTCGGGTTGCGCTTGCGAATATTCTCACGTACGTACATTCTCTGTAGCCATTATTTCTGTTTAGATTTACTTGTTAGTCTGTAGTGTATAAACTGTATTGTTTTACCTTTTTGGAATCAATCCACGGAGGCCTTAGAACCCTGTGGTTTAAACTACAAACGGTGTTGTGTTTTCACTTTCCTGCCTGGGCTTTAAAGTAGATTTATCTGTAAAAGGTGTATAAGCATTGTTAAGGTGTACGCACTGCAGATACTTTGTATCGCCAGCGCTACTTAAGGTTTAAAGGTATTAACATCGTTACAGTACATTGCTGCCAAAGGTTTAAAGTATAAGCATATCATTACATTGTATCATTAACAAGGTTTAAAGGTTATATATAGCAAAATTTCCGTTGTATCCTTGATTGCGCAAGAGGCTGCATGGCTACACCAACTCCCCAAACAAGTGTCTCCCCAAAGCACTTCAATTAGACTAGAATACAATGTGAATAGGAAGTGGTTAAGGCTAGGCGCCCCTATACAATATGTGAGTCACTTAAAAGGGATTAATACATTCCTTTCTGAAAGATGTTCCTCAGGATTTCCTTTTCATCAGTGCGTTTTCACTCTCAGTACATGAAATGGAATGAGAACATCACATGTGTAGTAAAGTTTAAAATTTAATACAACACATATACATAAGAACCAAAATTTTAAAATGTTTAAAATAATTCAATGAGTCCCAGTGCAAGGTGCTGCAGATGGAACAATTACCAGAGCAGTTGGAGAACTGGGATAAAACAGTCCTCAAACAAGTATGTTATTAAACAGTCACCACAACGATGAAAACGCACTGATGAAAAGGAAATCCTGACGAACATCTTTCAGAAAGGAATGTATTAATCCCTTTTAAGTGACTCACATATTGTATAGGGGCGCCTAGCCTTAACCACTTCCTATTCACATTGTATTCAAGGTTTAAAGGTTATCCATTGTGTGTGCGCTCGCTGTGTGTATTCCGTACACTCAGCGCAGCGTGCGTACGCCACGTGCGTACCACGTGCCGGACTCTGTACACAAATAGCGTACAAAGTGCGTAGCACGTGCACGTGGTCTAGCAGCCATAGCGGCTCAACGGTAATAGTGTACAAAGGGGTATAGCTTTGCGGTCTAAGATAATACCGACATTATCAATTGAGGGCTCGTCCGGTTCCTTCTCATACCCGCAGCCTAGCAGAGTTTTCGCAGACTTTATCTATCAGCAAAGGGCGGAGTATCCCCTGTAGCCTTTTCTTGGTCGGGGATATAATAAGTGCTGATTAGATAAGCGTCTGCCCTGCATGGTTTGAAGGGATGCTGGAGGGATCCGTAAGGTAAGAACTTAAAAGCTATTTTTCTTTTTAAAATCTGTAAATTTCTGTTTTGGCGCCAAATGCGCACGCATCACACGCACACACCTGCATTTTATACTTTGCATATCTGCTCACACCATTGCCATAATCAGTGATTACTAGGTTTATTTTGACCTGTACTGGAAAATTTGCTGCTATTTAGTTAACATATAGAGTTAATATTTAAGGGAGTAAGTGTAAGACGCACACGCAGCCTGGCCTAGTTGTAAAGGTTGATACAGTAGAAACTGTGTGTGTGTTAAGTAAGTGATTATAGTTAAATATCGCTTACATTTATAGAAGTGTGGGATTTATAGTAATGCGGACGTACGGCCTTTGTACACGTGTCTCGGACAGCGTTCGGAACTGCGTACGCAGCGTAAAGGCGTACACACGTGGCGTGTTTACGCAACGTGCGTACAGGTACGCCCACTAAATACAAATCACACGATAGCATTGTTCCAGTTTAGGCGATACGGTAGCCACGCGATAATAGCACAAATTTGTTCAGTTTCCAATATTTAGTTTAAAAGAACCTTCTCTTATTGTGTCACCTCTGGGACTGGGCTGTTTTATCTGAATGAAAGTTAATTTTCTGTACAGAAAAATCAAAGTGTATATGAGTGAACGAGCGTGAGTGTGCAAATAAAGGTTTTGTGAACCCAGAATTCGGGATCCCGTAGGAGACCACATCAGGTGAGTGGACACTTGGTGGCGTGGGAGTGGCTTTCTCACGTTAACATTGTTTAAGGTATAAAGGAGCAATTAGTATAACAGCACACCAAGAGGTCAGCGAAGTCAGAAATCCGCTGACTAAGTCAAGCGAAGCTCTGAATACCGTGGCCTGAGAAAGGTCAGCGGTGAGAGCGCAGCCCCGGGGTTTTGCGTAGTACCCATATAGGCCCGTTCAGATACGCTCCGGCTGAGGTTTTGCAGCCTGAAAAACGATTCCATTGGTCATATAGCGGATAAGTAACAGTTACTTATACGCCGTGTGATTGTACCGCGCGTTAGTGTGTGCATTAGTTAGTTCAACTTGATACCCATTACACCATTTGCGTAAAATCGCGGGATCATAGACGCTAATTGTACACGCAACGTGATTTGTGTAACAGTTTTTTTATTTTAAGGGAGTTTCGCTGGTCACTCAGGAAATCTCCAACGACTGATATTTACTGGGAAGGGTAAGTCACTCCCACACACTCTCAGTAAATAGAGGTTACGCAGGGCCCTAGGTTGGGTACGACCAGCACTGAGGACAGTGTGTAGGTGTATTGGCCAACATGGGCGTGAGTGGGTGAGAGCGCTCGGAGAACTTTCACCGTCGCCTTAGCCTCTGAGTAATTTGGTTTTTGTAGGAATTAGCTGAGAAGGCAATACCTGCAAAGAATGGGGGCCAGTTGCTCAAGTAAGGGACGATCAACCAGGGTTCAGGTTGATATTCCGCGGCCCAAAGGGTCGGCGAGGTACATAATGTGTGAGAAATATGGATCACACGCAGAGGTCTTATGCAATGAATGGGAACGTATGACTGTGGAAGATAGGGAACCGTTCCCTAAGGTAGGCAGTTTTAGTCCTGAGGTGTTGCAAAATTTAAGGAGAAGGATATGTCTGATAAAATCCGGAAAACAAAGGATTAGACATTATGATTGTTTACAGTTATGGCAAAAGGAGGGTGATATACAACGGGGATAAGCTCAAGCAGCTGGTTCCAACCCTAGCAGGAAACTGATAGCAACTGCACCACCACCACTGTACATTACAGGAGAGAAAGTGGCTACAGAGAATGGCGTACTAATATATGATAAGAGTGAACTTAATAAATGTATTAATACTAACCCGTGCAAGTTGTATCCCATCTTAAACTTCCCTCAGGACTGCGACCAAGAAGATGAGCCCACCACAATATCGGCACTCTCGCTAGCAGCCACCATACAAGACACCCAAGTGGGCAAGGCCCAACCAGTAAGAGCAGTAGCAAAGGCCCCTAGCGGAGGGACAGGTGAGGTCGTGTCCACAGGTAAGTACGGTACAGTACGTTATGCAGAGTCAATTGCACCTCACACTGTAGAAGCAACCCAGAATTATGTAATTGAACTGAATCCTGTCAGGGTGATCGCAGTCCCCAATGGGAAGACTGACGCTCTGGGAATCACTCCCGTCAGGAACATTGCTATGCATTGCCCCTGGTCCCGGACAGAATTGAGGACAATTATGTCTGAATTTCCCAATCCCAGGAAAGATCTAGCCTCATGTCAGAGGTTTATTAGAGAACTAGGTAACGCCACCGAACCCAATAACAAAGATTGGCAGACAGTGCTACGGCCATGCTTGCCCTCTAATATTAACCCTGTGAAATTCATTGCTGACTGTAAATTAGATGCAGAGGTACCTCTCACTGATGAATACAATCAGGAGAACGTAAAACAGATCAATCTGCAATTAGGAGTATATTTCCCAACTGTTGTCAAGTGGAATAAAATCTTCTCCATTAGACAAAAAGAAGGTGAAACTGCTTCTGACTATTTCCATCGAGCACTGCAGGAAATGGCTAGATACACTGGGGTTGCGGACATTAAGTAAAATGTGCATCATAGGGAGGTAGTGGTGTCCGTATTAATGGACGGTTTAAAGGAAACGTTGAGGACAAGGGTACAAACCACTCAACCAAGGTGGCTGCATTAAGAGAGTCCGCTATTGAGCATGATCGGAACATCATTAGGCACAGGGAGTCACAGGGGGATAAGCTGATGACAGTAAGTATAAAAGCCCTGACAACGAAGCCACATCAGCCTAAACCCCAGACCCCTGATGGTAAGTCGTATGTGGTAAAATGTTTTAAATGTCAGAGGGAAGGACATTACGCACAAAACTGTAATTTTAAAGACCCACATAAGGTATATCGACCCCCTAGACCAGAACATGACTCACAGTAAGACACACGTAATTGGGATCAGGGACCGCAGAGGAGGAATTATGAGCCGCATGCAGGGGAAACAAGGAGGTACCCACCTAGGAAGGACTGGCAGACCTCTGGAAATTTTCAGCTACCCCCCTCACATATTGTAGCTGCCACCGCGCTGCGGGAGGGTCACAACTTACAATAGGGGTCAGGCCACACCTGTAGTTTGCAGCCAGTGAAGTTGATTGCTAGCCTTGGAAATGAACCGGAGGTTACAGTTGATGTAGCTGGTAGATCACTACCTTTCCTTGTAGATACAGGGGCAGCCAGGTCAGTGTTAAATTCAACGGTAGGTATGAAGACCACGGGTAAAACAATTTCAGCAATGGGGGTAACAGGAGTAGTGCAGCACTATCCTTTAAGTAAACCAGCAGAGATTACGATAGGGCCTTTGCAGACTAAGCACTCCTTTTTGCTGGCTGCATCGGCTCCGACTAATCTACTTGGGAGAGATTTACTGTGCAAGATGAGGTGTGTCGTATATTGTACTCCTGAGGGTGTCTTCTTAGATATACCCGAGAATCACGTTCAGGAAGTGCAGGATATGTTAGACACTCCACAAAGGTTAATGTCACACTCTGCTGTTATAGACAGGTGTCCATCCAAGGTAGAGGACATGATCTCCCAGATACCGGAGTCACTCTGGACCAAAGATGGACAAGACACTGGATTGATGGCAAATGTAGCTCCTGTAGTGGTGCAAGTAAAAGATGGTAGGATAGCTCCAAAAATCCCACAGTATCCTCTGAAGCCAGAGGTGGAATTAGGAGTGTACCCCGTCATAGAGCGCTTGCTACAACAGGGCATTCTGGTTAGGACGTCCAGCACTGCCAATAGTCCCATCTTCCCTGTGAAAAAGAGTGGGGGGAGGGGTTACAGAATCTAAGGGGGATAAACAAGATAGTTGAGAGCCAATTCCCCGTAGTGCCAAATCCAGCTGTCATCCTCATGCAAATTCCCCCTACTGCAAAGTTTTTCACTGTCATCATTGACCTCTGCTCCACTTTCTTTTTTTTTTTTTTTAAACACATTTTATTGAGTGGATCATGAAATAGGTACAATGATAACATAACAGAGCACCCGAACATTTTGGGTGCTTAAAATACAAATGTAGGTACAGTAAATTGTTGCTACAACAGCATGGATCCTTTTTTTTTTTGTGTTTTCCCGTGTTTAGAGATTCAAGTTAGAGCATAAAAAGTGGGAAACTCTCGGCAACGGAGTGGCCTTCCGTCAAGAGAGTCAGCAAAGGAAATGAAAAAAAGAGAGTGCTCGGAGAGCGATCAGAAGGGGACAGAAAAGCATAGGAGGCTGGGCACCTCCGGTTGAAGAAAAGAGGGGGGGGGGAGTAGAGAGAGGGCAAAGAGGTGGAGGGGTAGCCTTCGGGGGCAAGAGGTGGATAGGACCTTGGCATGCCGTGTCAGATTATGAATGGGGAGGAAGCCTGTTGTAGGTTTAGCCATGGGGACCATACTTTATCGAATTGCTTCGCAGTATTGCGAATAACTGCGGTCATGTATTCCATTTTGTGGACATACCATATCCGAGAAATTATCCCCTGTATTGGTGAGGGGGTCGGGCTCTTCCAGTCTGTGGCAATTTGGCATGTCATTGCCGAGACTATATGTCGGAATAGTTTGTTTTGATGTCTGTTGAGGGTAGGAAGAGTCATGGGGAGCAAAAAGTATTGGGGGTCGGAGGGGATGGAGGTGTCGAATAAACGCGAAAGCATGGTGATGAGTTCACCCCATATTGTGTAGATTTTAGGGCAGGCCCACCATATGTGTAAGAATGAGCCGATGTCCGTACAGCCCCTCCAGCATCTATCTGGAGTATCGGGGAACATAGTATGTAGACGGGACGGGACATAGTACCATCGGTAGAGTAATTTATAAATATTTTCTTTAATTCTTACACATATGGAGCTGGAAGCCGCATTGTCCCATATATCCACCCAGTCCTCATTGTCTATAGTGAATCCCAATTCCTTTTCCCATGCCACTTCATGAGGGGCCCGGGATGTTGTGGGGAGGTCGTCCAGGAGGGTGTAGATGTCTGATATGAGGCCTTTAGTGTTGGTGCGTTTCCAGCTAATGTGTTCAAAGGGGGATAAATGTCTGTGGAGAAGGGTGGTGGTGATGGTGGAGTGGAAATGTCTAATTTGTAGATAGCGGAAGAAGTCCGATGAGGGGATTACTGTTCCTTCACGGATATCTGCGAATTGTGGGAACGTAGCTGTGGAGGTGATATCATTAACATAGAAAATACCACTCATGCGCCAAGATGTGTGCGTGGCTCTGCTCATACCTGGTGGGAAGGCTGGGTTGTTAAATAACGGAATTAGCGGGGACGGGTATGGGGCCAAACTGAACCGTCTATTTGTCAGGTCCCATGTTGCCAGGGAGCGACTTACTACAGGGTGCAATAGGGCCGCACGGGGACGCTGGTTCCGGTGAAGCCACAGTAGGGAGGATAGTGTAGCTAGGCCCGTCTCCTCCGCCTCTATCCCCACCCAGACCTTCCGCGTCCCGCCTTCGTTGCACCATTGTGCACATTGAGCGAGTTGCGCGGCATAAAAGTATTTCTTAAAATCCGGGATACCCAGACCGCCGCCTCTGGAGGGGCGTTGAAGCAGTTTAAGTCTGACTCGAGGGCGTTTGTGATTCCAAATAAAGAGGGAAGATTGGCGTTGTAGGGTCTTGAAGACGTAGGTAGGGACGTAGATCGGGAGGGTCTGAAATAAATACAGGAGTCGGGGGAGCACGCTCATCTTGACAGAGTTAATTCTGCCTATCCATGATATAAAATAACTGGACCAGTCCACCAAGTCCTCCTTAATTGTCTGTAATAAACGGGGATAATTTGCTTGGAAAAGTTGGTGGTGATGGTGGGTCAAGTACACACCAAGGTATTTAATTTTCTTGGTTTGCCAGTTACAGGGGAGAATAGTTTGAAGTTCTTGTTTGAGAGCTGCCGGGATATAAAAGTTAAGGACCTCTGTTTTGCTCACGTTTATTTTATAACCTGAGAGCTGTGAGTATGAGCTAATCTCAGATAAAAGCGCGGGGAGAGATTGGGCTGGGTCAGTGAGGGAGATCAGGACGTCGTCGGCATATAGCGCTATCTTGTGTTCAGATAGGCCTGTGGATATTCCATGGATAGCACTGTTATTACGGATCCTTGCTGCTAGGGGCTCCATGACTAGGGCAAAGATTAAAGGGGAGAGGGGGCATCCCTGCCTGGTACCATTGGTGATCCCGAAACTGGAGGAGGAGACACCGTTAACCATAACCTGGGCCGACGGAGAGTGGTAGAGTGCTTTAATTCCCTCTAGAAAGTTTCCGGAGAATCCCATTTTGTCAAGGACTGCAAAGGCAAAAGACCACGATATGCGGTCGAAGGCCTTCTCCGCGTCAAGAGCCAAAATGAGAGAGGGAGGTTTCCGTTTTTGGATTGAGTATATTAGATCTATTGCCCTTCTAGTGTTGTCGGACGCCTGGCGTCCAGGAATGAAGCCGACCTGATCCGGGTGGACCAGGCCGGGCATCAGGGGACCCAGACGGTTAGCTAGTATTTTCGCGTATATTTTCAAGTCAACATTCAATAATGAGATTGGTCTGTAATTTAAGCAGCTAGTCGGATCTTTGTCAGGCTTTGGTAATACCACTATATCGGCCCGAGTCGTCTCCGGCAGGAAGGAGGCTCCCTCGAGGATACCGTTAAATAGGGAGGCTAGGTGTGGGGCCAGTTCCTTCGCGAAGAGTTTATAATATTGGGCTGTGAAACCGTCCGGACCCGGGGCAGCCGACGAGCGCATCGATCGTATGGCAGCTATTGTCTCCTCCTCCGAGATTCGACTATTTAGGGCTTCCAATTGATTGTCGGATAGGGTTGGGAGGGGGGTATCGGATAAATATGAGCGCACTCCCCCGGATCCGTCAGGAGACAGCAGGGGCGAGTCAGGTAAGTTATAGAGGGAGCTATAAAACAGGCGGAAATCTTCAGCCATCAATTCAGGGTCATATGTATAGGTTCCCCTTTGTGGCGAGTACAGTTTATCTATTGCACCCAACGCTTGCTTACGACGTAGTTTGTTGGCTAGTAGGGTATCTATTTTATCCATTTTGTCGTAAAAGCGTTGTTGCAACTTCCGAAGAATTGTTGCCGCGCGGGTGGATAGGAGAGTGTTGAGTTGTCCTCGGAGGGAGTCTATCTGGGTGAGTAAAGAGGGGTCGGGGGATGCTTTGTGTTTGGGTAGTAAGGTGGCTATTTCTGATTCCAGGGAGGCTATTTCCTGTGCGGCTTTTTTCTTGATTGCCGACGATTTTGCTAATAAGGTACCGCGAATCGTGGCTTTGTGGGCTTCCCAAAGGATATTAAGTGGAATATCGGGAGATATATTTTCAGTGAAGTATTGTGTAATCGCTAGTCTAGTTTCCTCTAGTGCAGAGGGGTGTTGTAGAAGCGAGTCATCAAGACGCCATTTAAATTTCCTATGAGGCGAGCGGTATATATCTATGAGGAGGTAGACCCCAGCGTGGTCCGTCCAAGTCAGTGGTGTAATGCCCGTGTCCGAGATCAGTGGCACTAGGGCAGTGGTGATGTGGATCATGTCAATCCTGGAATAGTGTTGATGTGGAGCTGAGAAGTGCGTAAAATCTTTGGTGTGGGGGTGTTGGGAACGCCAAGTGTCACAGAGACCGTGGAGTTTCATGGTGGCGGTAAGTGTGCGGGAAGCCCGAGGGAGGGTCGTCATGGAAGCATGAGGCGGAGGACCAGATCTATCCAGCAAGGGGTCTATTATGGTATTAAAGTCACCACCCATGATAATGCTTCCCTGTGCTTCTCGTGATAGGCGTTTGGAGAGAGAATCAAAAAACAAAGATTGGTCTTGGTTGGGGGCGTAGACGGAGACCAGGGTGAAAGCCTTAGAGCGGAGGGTACCCATTACCATGAGGAACCGTCCGTCTGGGTCTGTCACCGTCCTGGAGTGAATAAACGGGATATTACGGTGAACTAAGATGGCCACACCCCGTTTTTTGCAGTCTGCTGAGGCAAAGTAGGACTGGGAGAACCATTTGCCCGTAAGCCGAGTGTGGGGACCGGTGAGATGTGTTTCCTGCAGGAATGCTATGTCAACTTTCTCACGTCTGCAAGCACTCAGGAACACGGTACGCTTCCTAGGGGAATTCAGGCCATTTACATTGACCGAGAATATTTTAAGAGACATGATTATTTACGTGGGGGAGTACGGCATATTGCCAGGTATGGTCCAGCGAGGTACAATTTGTGCCAGGCAAAGGCCACCCCTCCAGGCCAAGCAAGAGAAGGAGCAGGAAAGTCAAGCAGAGGCCACAAGAAAAGAGAGAAAAGAAAGAACATAGAAAAGAAGAAGAAGAAGTACCCCAAACGGGGAAACATCCCTGAGGTTGTGGGTCCCGTTTAGGGGCCGCTAGGAAAAAGCATCGAGTTAGTAACATTATAAACAACAGTAAGGGATTGTAGGGGGGTAACTGAGCTACCATGTGGGAGGGTGAGCGTCACCCGGGCCATGAAGGCTGGGAATGGCTATGACCTTTTTACATTTATAGCAAACATAATATAATATAGGACATTGAGAACTGTGTCCATACAACAAAAATGCAAGCATGAAAACAAAAAAGAGAGAGAAAAAAATAAAAATTGGGGAGGGAGAAAGAAGGGAAGGGGAGGAGGGGGGTTGGAAGAAAGGGAGGGAGGAGGGGGGGGGGGATTCAAACAGTTATAACTTGTTTATAACAGCATTAACCAAGGATAGTTACGATACTGGTAGTTGAACTGAGGTCGAATCTTCCACTGTTCACACTCGTTTCGAGTCGTGGAGAAGTTGCACCGACAGTTCATGCACTATACACATCGGGGGGTTTCCCCAGGTCAGGGAGGGTCCTTGTCCACATTGCGCTGTCGGGTCACCCGTGTCCAGTCGGGAAGAGGGGACTGAGGATGTGGCGGTTGGGATGATGAGGCCGCCATGTCTTCTACTGCTGATGTTGGGAGGAGATCTAGCTTTGCCAGCAGTTCCTGTCCTTGGGGTAAGGTCTTGACCGAGTGAACAGAGTTATTGACCGAAACATGTAAGTGGAAGGGGAATCCCCATCTGTATCTGATCTGGTGTTGTCGTAGGATCCGGGTGACCGGTTGGAGGTCTCGCCGTTTTTGGATGGTGGAGGGTGCAAGATCCTGAAAGATCTGCAGCTGTGTGCCTTTAAACAGGATCTCCGATGTGTCTCGAACGGAGGACATGATTTTCTCCTTCGAACGGAAATAATGGAAACGGACAATAACATCCCTGGGCGGTTGGGCGGGAGATGGTTTTGCCCGGAGTGCTCTATGTGCCCTGTCGCAAAGGCATTCTTCGACTGTGAGGTCTGGTACCAAGTGTATGAAGAATTCTCTCAAGAATGTTGGTAGTGATGGGCCGAGGACCGTTTCTGGAACGCCACGTATGCGCAGATTATTTCTACGCGAGCGATTTTCTTGGTCCTCTTGTCGCTCCTTGAGGGACTCCATTTCCTCGTGCAATCTAGCGAGTTCACTGTCAATGCGGTGTTTGGAGCGGCAGAGATCGTCCGTCTTTGTTTCCAGTGCATCCGTCCGGTTACCGAGATCTGTAAGGTCCGATTTAAATTCGGCTATAGCTTTCGAGAGTTCTTGCTTGAACGCGGACTGCACTCCCTCCAATAGGCTCGACATAACCGCCTGTATCTGGGGATCGATACCCACTTCCGACGAACATGGAGAGGGGGGGGAGCTTGCGGCCATGGTGGGGTTCTGTGAGCCCTTGGACTTTGACCCAAAGAAGTTAGTCGGAGCTTGCGATGCTTTTTTGTTTTTGGACATAGTGGCTTATATCCATAAGAGGTAGGGTAGGAGTGGGGGTAAAAAAGAAAAAGGAAGGAAAAATTATTGCCGGGGGGACACAGGCCCGAGTCCGTTTAATGAACAGGTAATCCGGTCAGATCCAATCCTCCAACCGCGGAGCTGGGGGGGTAGGGTGCCAGAGTATTATATATGGGGTCTGATCATTTGGCTATGGCACATGTAGTATTTTATTATTTTGCGTTAAATCATCTTGAGAGTCATCTTAAGGTTAGGTCTGGGATGTGCGGATCCGAATATCATAACGCTGAGGCCATGACTCTTCCAGGCGCCAACTCCGACGTCGGGGCAGATCGCGGTTCGATCCCCTATTCAGTGGCCCGGGCGCACTTGGGTGGTATTAAAGCACTTCCATAGCCTTCGCCGATACTGGCGGTAGTGTAAATAGAATCTGTACTCCTGCGGGGGTGAGGAGTGTGTGGTATAGTGCGGGTTATCTTTACCCTGGCTGAGTGCCAGAAAGTAAAATGGTGACTCTGGGTTCCTGTCGTGGGCTTCTATGGAGCAGGGGTGCAAATGAGAAATGAGTGCTGTGGCAGCAGCAGGCACTCACAATATTCCAGGATGGTTGGGTGCTAAAGGTAATGCAGCCTTTTTGGATGTGCTGTAGAGATTCCTAGAGCTGCAGGTGTGCTCAGCCTTCTCCAGCTAAATCTCCAGGAATCCAAGATGGCCACCGCAGCACTTATAGGGCTGCTCCTTTCCCCTCTTTTATCCCTTGTGAGGCTGCTTGTGGCACAGAGGCTCTTTGGAGGTGCTTAAGAGTGTCCAGCCTCGCATGTGGGGGTGATCCGGGGTGTCGGGGAGCCCGTCGCGGCCGCGTTCCGATCCCGGAGCTCACGGCCGGGTCTTCCCCGAACTCGAGGTCCCGGCTTCTGGGCGCGTGTTAGGCCGCGGCGGCCGGAGGTAGCAGGGGGGCCGCAGGCCCGCTTCAGCTGCTGCACAGCTCCGCCGGAGGGGTCCGCAGGAGGGATGAGGCCACCACAAGCCGCTGCCAACGGTCCGGAGGGGAGGAGATGAGGGTCCCAAGTCCCGCGAGTAGCTCCGGAGCCCGGCCCCGCGAGGCGGCGAAATCGAGGCCCCGGTTTCACAGGAGGGGGAAGGCCACAATCCGCAAGGGCAGCCAAGGCCGCCCTCCGACTCCGCAGCACGCTTCCCCTGGTCGGGTTGATGTAGGCAGAGGCAGTGGGGTAAGTGCAGGGGGCACCAGGATACTAAATAGAGTTGTTTTTTTTATTTATGTTGGCCAGTTTGCAGGAGCTCCTAGGGAGTGCTTCCTCTCCCATTGCCAGCCAGGCCACGCCCCAGTGTCTGCTCCACTTTCTTTTAGATCCCTCTGCTCCCTGACAGCCAATACTTGTTTGCATTTACATACAGAGGAGTACAGTACACCTGGACTCGCTTACCCCAAGGTTTCATTGACAGTATTTTCTCCCAGGCTTTGCATGACTGTTTGCAATCCTTTCAACCTGAGAGCGGATCAGTATTAATACAGTATGTAGATGACTTACTGCTGTGTTCCGATTCACTCGAATCGTCCTTGAAAGACACAAAACAGCTTCTGTTTCACCTTTCTAATACGGGACACAAGTTTTCAAAGGATAAGTTACAGTTGTGCCAGACCAAAGTGAAATACTTGGGACATTGCTTAACACAAGGACTGAGACACCTCACCGCTGATAGAATACAGGCGATTCGCGACATGACTCTGCCACAAACCCAGCAACAGATCCGCACCTTTCTAGGAATGTGTGGGTACTGCCGAAACTGGATCCCAGGGTTCTCCATACTAGCCTTACCTTTGCATGAGATGATCTCGTCAAACAAACCAGATCGGATTTCGCACACAGATGAGTCCGAACTGGCATTTGAGAGACTCAAACAGTGCCTATCACAGGCACCTGCATTGGGTATGCCAGATTATGGGAAACCCTTTGAATTATACGGTACGGAGAGTGCTGGGTGTGCGGCAGGTGTTTTAACCCACATGGTGATGCCAGCAGGCCGGTAGCTTACTACAGTGCACAATTGGACACCGTAGCACGGTCTCTCCCCACATGCTTGCGAAGTGTTGCAGCGATAGCATTGCTAGTGAGTAAAAGCAAAGATGTAGTGTTAGGACACAACCTGACCATCCATACACCCCATGCAGTGTCAGCCTTACTGAATTCTGCCCAAACCAGACACGTCTCATCAGCACGGTTTACAAGGTGGGAATTAGCACTAATGGCCCCTGTAAACATCACCATAAGGAGATGCAGCGCACTAAATCCTGCAACGTATCTCCCAGGTGTGCCTGGACAGGCACAAAGGGTGGGGGATGAGAGTGATGGTGAAGGAGGATTTAGTATAGACACTGACACACATGATTGTATGGAATATTTGAACCAAACTTTCACCGCAAGGCCCGACATTAGTGACAACCCACTGGAAGGCGTAGATTTTACTTTTTACACTGACGGTAGTTGCCACAGACAGACGGACTCGGGAGACTTATGTACTGGATATGCAGTCGTAGATGACAAAGGTACCATAGAAGCGGAACCCCTGGGCCCACCTCACTCAGCACAAGTTGCTGAGCTGGTCGCCCTAACCAGAGCGTGTGAATTGGCTAAGGGTAAGTCAGCCAATATCTACACGAATTCTAGGTATGCCTTTGGAGTAGTGCATGATTTCGGGGCCCTATGGCGCCTCAGAAATTTCATGACAGCAGCTGGCACACCCGTGGCGCATGCGACCCACATCAAAAGACTTCTAGCAGCGATACAGGAACCTGACAGAATGGCTGTTATCAAGTGCAAAGCCCACACTTACAGCCAAGACCCAGTGTCACTTGGTAACAGCCGGGCAGACAAAGCTGCTAAATCAGCAGCCAGCACCCCCATACAGACAGACATCACACAACTGATGGTATTCAATACCGTCAACACACAAAAATTGAGTGAAATGCAAAATTTGTGTTCTCCACAGGAAAAGGCAGTCTGGAGGTCAAAAGGATATGGCCAGGAGTCCTCAGGACTCTTGAAAGATGGACAGGGTAAGCCAGTAGCTCCCAGAGCATACCTTCCAAGTTTAGCTGAGGCGGCACATGGTCTGACTCATCTGGGCAAAGAGGGTATGTGCAAGTTGGTAAGAGCCTACTGGTGCGCGCCAGGATTCTCTTCTTATGCGGGTAAGAGAGCAATGACATGCCTTACCTGCTTGAGGAAGAATATTGGAAAGTCAATACCAACAGATCCATACCATATCCCGCCAACAGATGGCCCTTTTCAGGTAATACAAATTGATTTCATACAATTGCCACCCTGATGAAATTTAAAGTATGTGTTGGTTTGTATTGATGTGTTTTCAAATTGGGTAGTAGCATTCCCCGCTGCCACAAATACTGCTACCTTTACTGCAAAGAAAATTGTGCAGGAATTTGTGTGCAGATATGGTATCCCTAGGATAATTGAAAGTGATAGGGGTACCCATTTTACAGGTGAAGTCTTTCAGGTTATGTGCAAATTAATGGGAATTAATAGTAAGCTGCATACTCCGTACCGCCCACAGGCGAGTGCGAAAGTGGAAAGAGTAAACAGCACTATTAAGAACAAGTTGAGCAAAGTGATGGCTGAAACTGGATTGTTGTGGCCAGAGGCTTTGCCACTTGTACTGTACAGCATCAGAACCACTCCCAGGTCCCCCCTTAACCTATCACCCTTTGAGATTCTTTTTGGTCGACAACCCCATGTAATGATTGACCCCCAGGATGATTTGAAATGCAATAATGAAGTGACTGTGAAATATTTGGTTAAGATGAGCAAGCAGTTGAGGAATCAAAACAGCAATCTAAAGCTGGTGATTCCTGACCTGCCAGACAGTAATTGTCATGACATTGAACCTGGGGATTATGTAATGATTCTAAATTTTCTACGCTCAGGTTGCCTTATTGACTGGTGGGAAGGACCGTACCAAGTCTTACTGACCAGCACGACAGCATTGAAGGTTGCCGAGAGAGAGACTTGGGTCCACTCGTCCCACTGTAAGAAGGTCGCTGACCCAATGAAAGCCCGTGACAAAGAGCAGAGTGTGGAGGAAATCGTATCACTAGAGTGCCTGTTCCGGGAAGGTTGAGAGGCAGGACTGTTGTCACGGCACCTGAGCACAGAGAACTACAAGACCAGAGGCGGTTGTCGCACCAAAACTTCTTTTTCCTTTTTTATTATTTTCTCCATCTCCCATAACCCTCCTTTCCCCCTTCCTTGCTCCTTTTTCTCTCCCCTTAGCAAGATGGACTTACCCCAAGAGACTGCATTCCGGGTTTTCCTGTTAACCCTGTTGTTGACCAGAGCAGTCTGTTTCGGTGAGAGTACCAGAGAGGTCGAGAAAGGATCTGGAATGGGTTCTGATGTCAAGGACGGATTGATAGAATTCCAAGAGCAACACATTCACCGAGCAAAGGCGAGTATCAGAAAACGATCTGATAATCATGAAACTAGGAGGCACTGTGAAGGGTTGTTGGCTGAGGAAAATTGTATTTGTAGAAACTGTGAAAACATAGTTGAGGACGGGTGCATCCAGAGATGTCAGTCCAGCCTTAATATCAACATGGACCATCATCCATTGAGTAACTATCACTCATTAGTGGGTAAGGTTTTAAACCAAACAGAATGCTGGGTGTGCTCACAAGTACCTCAAGGTCAGAGCAAGTCAGGACTAGTACCATATCCCTTAACAATAGATGAGGTACTTGAATTAAGGGGTGGGAGACCGGTGGACAAGAAATTTAATATTTCTAGGCCCCCTAGTTTGAAGCTCCACCAATATCATGTGGATAGATCCTTAGTATGTTTCAACATTTCCAATCCCCGAAAGCCGGGAAATTGGGAAGTGACATGGAATAACCAAACCATGGCATTTTCACACAGAGCCGACAGAATGCCCGTAGACCCAGAACTTATACGCCAAGTAGCCGACGGTGGGAGGTATTTTCGGTACAGGTATACTCTAGGAAGTAGGACCATGCGGGTTGGAGAAGTATCTCCAGGGTATTGTGCGCATATCATACAACCTGATACGTGTGCTGAACAGATGAGAGAGTTAGGGATAGGATTTTTCACCTGGAAGGTTTGCAATATGGTAATGTCATATTCTGTCCCATATGTTCTCCCCGATGATGCATATTTCATATGCGGGAGGAAGGCGTATAAGTGGCTTGCCCCAAACTCAGAGGGATTGTGTTACATTGGAAGAGTGTTGCCAGAAGTAATGACCATAACCCATAATAAGATAAAAGACATTCACCGCAATGCTCAAGCTCCTTACACTCACACTCATTATGAACACATCGTTAAGAGACACCTTATAGATAGGACAGAGCACGCAGCCTCTGATTTGATCCAGGAATCCACCGGGATTCAATTCCTACTCGCGTTAGATATCACCCGTACCGCCAGAGGAATTATGAATTTTAGGTATATTCATGCGCTAGCGAACCTGATAGACAATATCACCGAGATGTATGATGACACCTTCAGGTATACTGGGAGGGAATTGCAAGCTTACAAAACGGAACTGATCCAGCACAGGATGGTTCTCAATTACATCACAGCGGTGATAGGCGGGTACTGTGTCACCCTAGCAACTCAGTATGGTGTGAAGTGCTGCACGTATATTACAAACAGCACTGATGACCCCACCGAGGTCATAGATCAAAAGATGGACGATATCTTGCAGTTGAAATGGGAGTTCCGAAGGAGACACAACCTTACCCTTACTGCTGTGAGTAATGAACTGACCGGCTGGGTCTCATGGTTGAACCCACGCAATTGGTTCTCAGGTTTAGGAGAATGGGCTCAAAATGTTATCGTGAATGTAGGAAAGTTTCTCCTTTGTATCCTGGGAGTTGTCATAATGATTGGTTTGATATTTAGATGTGTTCGGATTCTAATGCAGTGCAAGCGCAGTACCAAAGTGATGAGTTTGAGGAGCGGGGGCATTGTTACACAAACTGGTTTAATTTATGACCCATCAATTGAGACAATGTTGTGATAAGACGTGATTCCACGGTCCGTTTCTTTCACCCGTTTCTCCTTTGTTTTTCTCCCAAGCAAAAATACATCCATTCGGAAGAAGACTTTGATGGACATTTCTACAGATTTTGATGGACATTTCTACAGACTTTGATGGACATTCTACAGACTTTGATAGACACTTTAAAGACTTTAAAGACTTTTTATGGACACTTGAAAGACTTTGATTACCACCCACAGCAAGGATACACCCATCCGGACAAGACTTGAACCAACACCCAAGGACGATTGCACACATTATTATGTGAATGTATTTGTGATATGTTTCTTATCTTCATCTCTACAACCTTCAGATAGTGACACACATAGTCGGCAGGTGATATATATATATATATATCTCCTATATAATAGCCCTATTCTGTGACCTTGTGATTCATTTGCTAACGCTGGGCGGAGTCACAACAGTGGGCGGAGTTATTCAAATGAGTCACAGAGATCTGGCCAAATCTACAGGAGACTAGGAGCAGAAGCAGATAGCATGGGCATTGGGCATGGCACAGGCAGGGGTGCATACCTCCCAGCTTTCTGCAGGAGCTTTCTCCAGGCAGAAGGAGGGACACACACTCGGCAAAAAGGGGGCGTGGCTTCACGGGAGGGCCCCCGTTTTCGTCAGTGAGGGGGCTTGCCCAGCGCTCTGTGAGCTGCTGGCATGCCCCCAGGGGCTGATTATGAGTCCGGGGGGCACAGGGCACTTGAGACAGGGGAGCCCTATCTCATTGCTGTGCCTGCTGTGGGTTAGGGGCGTGGCCTAATCGCGGCCCGCGCGGCCACGCCCCCTTATGCAAATTCCGATTTTTATTTTTATTTTTTTATGGGATTTTGGCCCCTCAGCTAGGGCTAAATCCAGAGGACGTGGTCGCTCCCACCTACACACCCGCACAGGGAGAAGAAAGCAGGGAGACTGCTGCCTCCCTGCAACACCACAGACCTGCCAATATGCAGCAGCGTGTGCTGACTGTAGCACAATGCTGCCGCTGTTGCTGGCAGGACGGGGGGAGCTTCTGAGCTGGGACAGAGCTACTCCAGCCGGGGGGCCCCCTAAAACTGTGGGGCCAACGGTACGTATCCCCTGGCCACCCCCCCCCCCCTTAATCCGGCTCAGCTGCTGGAACCCCCCCCGTAATCCGTACCCCCTGATGCCCCCTCTCCCTCTGTCTCCACTATTCACCGCTGCTCTGCTAAGCAGAACAGCGAGTACAGGAGCTTTCCAACTGCCCCCCCCCCCCCCCCCCCCACCGGACACTGCGACCCGCGGGTGGGACAGCGGGACAGACCCCAAACCCCAAAAAATGGGACTGTCCCGCGAAAATCGGGACATTTGGGAGGTATGGGGGTGTGTGAGGGGTATGTCATACAGACAGACGGGCACCGGCTCACTGTGTGCTTGACCCCCACATCGGCATACTCAGCAGGGTCTCTCTGGTGCGGAGGAGCGTCACTTTCTGACACACTCCACGCTTCTTAGCTGCAGTTTAGTGGGGCACCTGCCGCTGTGCAGGTTCCATACTGCCTCTGTTATCTCCAGCCCCAGCAACCCCACCGCTAGCTGCAGCGCTGCCACCCGCAGTGGAGTGCGCCCAGCTCATTCACACACTTTAGCTGGCGGGTAGCGCTGCAGAAATCCGAGCTGCTTGCAGGCTCTGACCCACTCCTCCCTCCAGCCGCAGCGTCTCCTGGGAGCTAACCAGTCACTCCCAGTCTCCCCTTACCACAGTGCCCGGAAGCCGTGAGGTCCGCGCCACGTGCATGCTATGACCCCCTCCTCCCTCCAGCCGCAGCATCTCCTGGGGGCTAACCAGTCATTTCCAGTCTCACCTTACCACAGTGCCCGGCAGCTGCGCAAGGTCTGCGGTGTGTGACTGAGGAGGGGGGGAGGGATGCGGACTGGCAGAGAAAGCAGGACTCCAGCCTGAGAGAGTCAGCCATGCCAAGTCTCCAGCAGCAGCAGATCCCAACAGGTTGGAATGGAACAGCAGCAGCCAGCAGCAGTGACTCCGGTAAGACACATCTGTCTGTCACCACTGTTTTGTCCCTAATACCAATCTCTCCCGTGCCCTGTGTTCTGTCATGTCCCTGTCACCCCTGGCCTTGCCCTGCCACCCTTATTCTGGCCCTTTCACCCTTATCCTGGCCCTTTCACCCTTATCCTGGCCCTGTCACCCTTATGCTGGCCCTGTTACCCCTATCCTGGCCCTGTCACCCCTGTGCTTGCCCTGTCAACCCTATACTGGCCCCGTCACCCCTGTCCTGGTCCTGCCGCCCCTACCCTGGCCCTGTCACCCCTATCCTGTCCCTATCATTTCTGTCCTGGCCCTGTCACCCCTGTCCTGGCCCCGTCACCCCTGTCCTGGCACCGTCACCCCTGTCCTGGCCCCGTCAACCCTGTACTGACCCTGTCACCCCTGTCCTGGCCCTGTTACTGCATACCCTCCAACTACCTTTTATGGCATGTACAGTACCCGCAGCGCCTCCAGACCTCTCCCCAATGCACTACACCTCCGCACCTTCCCCTCCACCACATGCGGCACTCCACCCCTCCCCCACATGCTGTGCCTCCAGACCCCCTACACCACCCGTGGCTCCCACTCCTCCACCCCTTCACCACCCACAGCACCTCCAGGCCCGTTCCACTATTCACCCCCCTTATACGTCTCCCCCCACACCTGCCCCCCTCCACCCGCAGCATCTGCAGACACCCTCCTCCATCAGCGGTCCCCCCCTCACCCACCCTTCCCCCACCAATGGCACCCCCGCACCTGCCCCTCCACCACCTGCAGCACCTCCGGACCTCCTTTCCCATCCGCCGCAACACCCGTACCTGCCCCTACCCTACCCATGGTGCCTGCGGTCCCATACCCAACCCCCGGCACACCCATCCCACAGCACCTCCGGAACCCTTCACCCATCCACAACATCCCCACACCTGCCCCTCTCCCACCCGTGGCACCCCTGCCCCTCCCCCACCTGCAGTGCCTCCGGACCCCTCCCCCATCTGCATCCCCCACTCCTCTGCCCCTCCCCCACGCGCAGCACCTCCCGAACCTTCCCCATCCGGGCCCCACCCCAACTTCTGCCTCCCCTGCACCCGCAGCATCTGCAGACACCATCCGCAGTCCCCCCCGCACTGCTACATTCTGTACATCGTGCCCTGCAGGTGCTGTTCACGCCGTCGCAAGGGGCTGCGCCTCCTTCACCATCGCACACCCTTTCATTGTGCAATATTTAACCACTAACAAAGGAATGCAGGTAATACTCCATATAATACAAATATTAAACCCCAGAAAGGCATGCAAGGGTTAAGGGGGCGTAGCCCCTTGCGACGGTGTGAAGAGCGCCCGTAGGGCGCGATGAAGCACCTAGTATATATATATATATATACACATATTAGCACTCACATGTTTTTCCCCCTCCATGTATCATCAACTAAATGTGCACCCCATTTGTTGGAACAAGAAGCCGAAAAGAGCTCGGTAGTGTTTATTGGCCCACTTACAGACCCTTAATACGGGATAAGAAGGATTTAATGTATACTTCGCAATACCTCGAAGCTTATCTAGAACATGTACGGCACGATGATACATGCCCCTCAGACATGAATTTCACACATACATGCTTTTACTATCCCACTAGGTCATACATTTCCCGCCTACTCCTCTCCTCCTACCACCCAATCATTATTAGGTATTGTATTGTATATTTTTCTGTTTAAATGTTCAGATAGTGGCAGTTATTGTTGACTGCCAAAGGGTGGACTGTCAAAGTCGAAAAATATCATAATGCATATGTCTTGTACTAACCCCATGCACATGCCCGCTGCTCGTGCACTCAGTCCGCCGTACGTGCACATTTCCGCAAGTTGCGTAAGATCGCTTCGGCGATCATGCGCATGATGTGGGTATTTACGGCGGAGTTTGTGAGCGTGTAACGTGTTATTAGAACATAGCATATTTAACCCATATAGCGTATTTTGTAGATATAGTTCCCCTAGACCATGTCAGCGAGTATTATTAGTTTAAACAGTTCCTGGACAGAGAGATTCGCCTTTACATGATAGGAAGGGTCAGATAAAGGTTGGAAGGTGATGTCTAGTATCCAGCTGTAGGGTATTTTGAGGGTAACATTCTGGTGTTAGTTAGAGAAAGATCGCTTGCGCCTGCGTATAGTTATGTACAAAAGTAGATTATGAACATTAACTGTATTTACTGTAAATTACATATGCGGCGGGAATCCAGAGGATACCACCCACAAGAGCAGTTGAGAATGACATCGCCCACCTTTTTAAATCCACCTATGACCTTTGCTGTAATGGGGAGACATATCTCTGTGTCCAATGAACAATGAGATTACAGTGACCATTGTATTGTGTATGCATGTTTGTGTATAAAAAGGACCATTGTTGCCTGGCCGGTCAGATGACTCTAAACGCTATCTGCATGACGAGCGAAGGACCGAGTTCGGGTTGCGCTTGCGAATATTCTCACGTACGTACATTCTCTGTAGCCATTATTTCTGTTTAGATGTACTTGTTAGTCTGTAGTGTATAAACTGTATTGTTTTACCTTTTTGGAATCAATCCACGGAGGCCTTAGAACCCTGTGGTTTAAACTACAAACGGTGTTGTGTTTTCACTTTCCTGCCTGGGCTTTAAAGTAGATTTATCTGTATAAGGTGTATAAGCATTGTTAAGGTGTACGCACTGCGGATACTTTGTATCGCCAGCGCTACTTAAGGTTTAAAGGTATTAACATCGTTACAGTACATTGCTGCCAAAGGTTTAAAGTATAAGCATATCATTACATTGTATCATTAACAAGGTTTAAAGGTTATCCATTGTGTGTGCGCTCGCTGTGTGTATTCCGTACACTCAGCGCAGCGTGCGTACGCCACGTGCGTACCACGTGCCGGACTCTGTACGCAAATAGCGTACAAAGTGCGTAGCATGTGCACATGGTCTAGCAGCCATAGCGGCTCAAAGGTAATAGTGTACAAAGGGGTATAGCTTTGCGGTCTAAGATAACACCGACATTATCAGTGTTTACTGTGGGGGGAAGGGATGCGCAGCGTGGGGTGGGGGATGGTGTTTACTGTGGGGGGATGGGATGCACAGTGTGGGGTGGGGGATGGTGTTTACTGTGGGGGGATGGGATGCACAGTTTGGGGTGGGGGATGGTGTTTACTGTGGGGGGATGGGATGCACAGTGTGGGGTGGGGGATGAGTTTACTGTGGGGGAATGGGATGCACAGTGTGGGGTGGGGAATGGTGTTTACTGTGGGGGAATGGGATGCACAGTGTGGGGTGGGGGATGGTGTTTACTATGGGGGGACGGGATGCACAGTGTGGGGTGGGGGATGGAGTTTACTGTGGGGGGATGGGATGCATAGTGTGGGGTGGGGGATGGAGTTTACTGTGGGGGATGGGATGCACAATGTGGGGTGGGGGATGGTGTTTACTGTGGGGGTTGGGATGCACAGTGTGGGGTGGGGGATGGTGTTTACTGCGGGGGGATGGGATGCACAGTGTGGGGTGGGGGATAGTGTTTACTGCGGGGCGATGGGATGCACAGTGTGGGATGGGGGATGGTGTTTACTGTGGGGGATGGGATGCACAGTGTGGGGTGGGGGATGGTGTTTACTGTGGGGGGATGGGATGCACAGTGTGGGATGGGGAATGGTGTTTACTGTGGGGGGATGGGATGCACAGTGTGGGGTGGGGGATGGTGTTTACTGTGGGAGGATGGGATGCACAGTGTGGGGTGGGGGATGGTGTTTACTGTGGGGGGATGGGATGCACAGTGTGGGGTGGGGGATGGTGTTTACTGTGTGGGGATGGGATGCACAGCGTGGGGGGGATGGTGTTTACTGTGTGGGATGGGATGCACAGCGTGGGGGGGATTGTGTTTACTGTAGGGGATGGGATGCAGTGTGGGGTGGGGGATGGTGTTTACTGTGGGGGGATGGGATGCACAGCGTGGGGTGGGGGATGGTGTTTACTGTGGGGGGATGGGATGCACAGTTTGGGGTGGGGGATGGTGTTTACTGTGGGTGGATGGGATGCACAGTGTGGGGTGGGGGATGAGTTTACTGTGGGGGGATGGGATGCACAGTGTGGGGTTGGGAATGGTGTTTACTGTGGGGGGATAGGATGCACAGTGTGGGGTGGGGGATGGTGTTTACTATGGGGGGATGGGATGCACAGTGTGGGGTGGGGGATGGAGTTTACTGTGGGGGGATGGGATGCACAGTGTGGGGTGGGGGATGGTGTTTACTGTGTGGGGATGGGATGCACAGTGTGGGGTGGGGGATGGTGTTTACTGTGGGGGGATGGGATGCACAGTGTGGGGTGGGGGATGGTGTTTACTGTGTGGGGATGGGATGCACAGCGTGGGGTGGGGGATGGTGTTTACTGTGGGGGGATGGGATGCACAGTGTGGGATGGGGGATGGTGTTTACTGTGGGGGGATGGGATGCACAGTGTGGGGTGGGGGATGGTGTTTACTGTGGGGGGATGGGATGCACAGTGTGGGGTGGGGGATGGTGTTTACTGTGGGGGGATGGGATGCACAGTGTGGGGTGGGGGATGGTGTTTACTGTGGGGGGATGGGATGCACTGTGTGGGGTGGGGGATAGTGTGTACAGTGTTGGATGATATATGCAGTGTGGGGTGGCTGTCAAATATCTGACTAAAATATTTTTATGTATAAAGGGGGGGGGGGGGGCTGCTTATTTTGTCAGTCCCGGGCCCCACAATTTCTGGCGGCAGCCCTGGCAACACCTACACGTCTCCTCTGTAGCTTTGATAACCCCCCCCCCCCCCCCTTTATTTAGATACACCCATTTTTTTACCGTTAAGCTAGGCAAGATGATGTTCAACCAACAATATTTAGGTATGACTGTGAAAGTTGTGATGAATGGGGGTGATCTATATGTTTTTCTGCTTTTGCCAACACAAGTATTTCTGTCACGGGCCTATCTGCACATATGAGCATCAAAAAGCAGAATGACGGTGTTCTCTATTGTACTTGCACAGTCTAAAAATATATATATATATATATGTATTCTACTCCTCTGCATTTTTTTTTTTTTTTTTTGCAGAACAGTCACATTGTGCAACATTCTCTGGCTGCTGACATAAAGCAGTATTATTGTATATTGTAACGACTCCTCTGTTAACATATGCAGTGTACAGAAAAACAACAGATTCTGAGAACCGCCTGCAGGACCCTGGCGCACAATAAGAACGGGGCCCTAGGAACTTGCATGGTCATATAACTTCCCTGTTTGCAGAGGTAGTGAACGCTTTTCTTTCCTCACACTCACTGCTTGACCCATTCCAGTCTGGCTTCCGTCCTCTCCACTCCACTGAAACTGCCCTTACAAAAGTATGCAATGACCTCCATGCTGCTAAATCTAAGGGACACTACTCTATACTTATTCTACTTGATCTCTCTGCTGCTTTTGACACTGTGGACCATCCTCTCCTACTGCAAATTCTTCACTCCATTGGTCTACGTGACACTGCCCTCTCTTGGCTGTCCTCCTACCTTTCTGACCGTTCTTTCTCTGTCTCCTCTCATGACTCCACCTCCCCCTCACTTCCACTAACTGTAGGTGTACCCCAAGGTTCTGTCCTTGGTCCTCTTCTCTTCTCTCTCTATACGTCCTCACTAGGTAAGCTCATCAGTTCTTTTGGTTTCCAATATCATCTCTATGCTGATGACACTCAAATCTATCTTTCCTCTCCAGACCTCTCCCCTGCTCTCCTCACTCGTATCTCCAACTGTCTCTCTGCTATCTCTCCCTGGATGTCGCAGCGCTTTCTTAAACTTAACATGTCTAAGACCGAGCTGATCATCTTCCCTCCCTCCCGCATAACCTCACCTCCTACAATCTCATTATCTATTGATGGCACTACGTATCTCCTCTAGCCCCCAAGTGCGCTGTCTTGGAGTAATCCTTGACTCCTCCCTCTCCTTCAAACCACACATTCAGCACCTCTCACAAACCTGCCATTTTCATCTAAAAAATATTTCCAGGATCAGACCCTTTCTCACCCAGGATGCTACTAAGACTCTTATCCACTCACTGGTCATCTCCAGACTAGAGATGAGCGCCGGAAATTTTTCGGGTTTTGTGTTTTGGTTTTGGGTTCGGTTCCGCGGCCGTGTTTTGGGTTCGACCGCGTTTTGGCAAAACCTCACCGAATTTTTTTTGTCGGATTCGGGTGTGTTTTGGATTCGGGTGTTTTTTTCAAAAAACCCTAAAAAACAGCTTAAATCATAGAATTTGGGGGTCATTTTGATCCCAAAGTATTATTAACCTCAAAAACCATAATTTACACTCATTTTCAGTCTATTCTGAATACCTCACAATATTATTTTTAGTCCTAAAATTTGCACCGAGGTCGCTGTGTGAGTAAGATAAGCGACCCTAGTGGCCGACACAAACACCGGGCCCATCTAGGAGTGGCACTGCAGTGTCACGCAGGATGTCCCTTCCAAAAAACCCTCCCCAAACAGCACATGACGCAAAGAAAAAAAGAGGCGCAATGAGGTAGCTGTGTGAGTAAGATAAGCGACCCTAGTGGCCGACACAAACACCGGGCCCATCTAGGAGTGGCACTGCAGTGTCACGCAGGATGGCCCTTCCAAAAAACCCTCCCCAAACAGCACATGACGCAAAGAAAAAAAGAGGCGCAATGAGGTAGCTGACTGTGTGAGTAAGATAAGCGACCCTAGTGGCCGACACAAACACCGGGCCCATTTAGGAGTGGCACTGCAGTGTCACGCAGGATGGCCCTTCCAAAAAACCCTCCCCAAACAGCAGATGACGCAAAGAAAAAAAGAGGCGCAATGAGGTAGCTGACTGTGTGAGTAAGATAAGCGACCCTAGTGGCCGACACAAACACCGGGCCCATCTAGGAGTGGCACTGCAGTGTCACGCAGGATGGCCCTTCCAAAAAACCCTCCCCAAACAGCACATGACGCAAAGAAAAAAAGAGGCGCAATGAGGTAGCTGACTGTGTGAGTAAGATAAGCGACCCTAGTGGCCGACACAAACACCGGGCCCATCTAGGAGTGGCACTGCAGTGTCACGCAGGATGGCCCTTCCAAAAAACCCTCCCCAAACAGCACATGACGCAAAGAAAAATAAAAGAAAAAAGAGGTGCAAGATGGAATTGTCCTTGGGCCCTCCCACCCACCCTTATGTTGTATAAACAGGACATGCACACTTTAACCAACCCATCATTTCAGTGACAGGGTCTGCCACACGACTGTGACTGATATGACGGGTTGGTTTGGACCCCCCCCAAAAAAGAAGCAATTAATCTCTCCTTGCACAAACTGGCTCTACAGAGGCAAGATGTCCACCTCATCATCATCCTCCGATATATCACCGTGTACATCCCCCTCCTCACAGATTATCAATTCGTCCCCACTGGAATCCACCATCTCAGCTCCCTGTGTACTTTGTGGAGGCAATTGCTGCTGGTCAATGTCTCCGCGGAGGAATTGATTATAATTCATTTTAATGAACATCATCTTCTCCACATTTTCTGGATGTAACCTCGTACGCCGATTGCTGACAAGGTGAGCGGCGGCACTAAACACTCTTTCGGAGTACACACTTGTGGGAGGGCAACTTAGGTAGAATAAAGCCAGTTTGTGCAAGGGCCTCCAAATTGCCTCTTTTTCCTGCCAGTATAAGTACGGACTGTGTGACGTGCCTACTTGGATGCGGTCACTCATATAATCCTCCACCATTCTTTCAATGTTGAGAGAATCATATGCAGTGACAGTAGACGACATGTCCGTAATCGTTGTCAGGTCCTTCAGTCCGGACCAGATGTCAGCATCAGCAGTCGCTCCAGACTGCCCTGCATCACCGCCAGCGGGTGGGCTCGGAATTCTGAGCCTTTTCCTCGCACCCCCAGTTGCGGGAGAATGTGAAGGAGGAGATGTTGACAGGTCGCGTTCCGCTTGACTTGACAATTTTCTCACCAGCAGGTCTTTCAACCCCAGCAGACTTGTGTCTGCCGGAAAGAGAGATCCAAGGTAGGTTTTAAATCTAGGATCGAGCATGGTGGACAAAATGTAGTGCTCTGATTTCAACAGATTGACCACCCGTGAATCCTTGTTAAGCGAATTTAGGGCTCCATCCACAAGTCCCACATGCCTAGCGGAATCGCTCCGTGTTAGCTCCTCCTTCAATGTCTCCAGCTTCTTCTGCAAAAGCCTGATGAGGGGAATGACCTGACTCAGGCTGGCAGTGTCTGAACTGACTTCACGTGTGGCAAGTTCAAAGGGCATCAGAACCTTGCACAACGTTGAAATCATTCTCCACTGCACTTGAGACAGGTGCATTCCACCTCCTATATCGTGCTCAATTGTATAGGCTTGAATGGCCTTTTGCTGCTCCTCCAACCTCTGAAGCATATAGAGGGTTGAATTCCACCTCGTTACCACTTCTTGCTTCAGATGATGGCAGGGCAGGTTCAGTAGTTTTTGGTGGTGCTCCAGTCTTCTGTACGTGGTGCCTGTACGCCGAAAGTGTCCCGCAATTCTTCTGGCCACCGACAGCATCTCTTGCACGCCCCTGTCGTTTTTTAAAAAATTCTGCACCACCAAATTCAAGGTATGTGCAAAACATGGGACGTGCTGGAATTTGCCCATATTTAATGCACACACAATATTGCTGGCGTTGTCCGATGCCACAAATCCACAGGAGAATCCAATTGGGGTAAGCCATTCTGCGATGATCTTCCTCAGTTGCCGTAAGAGGTTTTTAGCTGTGTGCGTATTCTGGAAAGCGGTGATACAAAGCGTAGCCTGCCTAGGAAAGAGTTGGCGTTTGCGAGATGCTGCTACTGGTGCCGCCGCTGCTGTTCTTGCGGCGGGAGTCCATACATCTACCCAGTGGGCTGTCACAGTCATATAGTCCTGACCCTGCCCTGCTCCACTTGTCCACATGTCCGTGGTTAAGTGGACATTGGGTACAACTGCATTTTTTAGGACACTGGTGAGTCTTTTTCTGACGTCCGTGTACATTCTCGGTATCGCCTGCCTACAGAAGTGGAACCTAGATGGTATTTGGTAACGGGGGCACACTGCCTCAATAAATTGTCTAGTTCCCTGTGAACTAACGGCGGATACCGGACGCACGTCTAACACCAACATAGTTGTCAAGGCCTCAGTTATCCGCTTTGCAGCAGGATGGCTGCTGTGATATTTCATCTTCCTCGCAAAGGACTGTTGGACAGTCAATTGCTTACTGGAAGTAGTACAAGTGGGCTTACGACTTCCCCTCTGGGATGACCATCGACTCCCAGCAGCAACAACAGCAGCGCCAGCAGCAGTAGGCGTTACACGCAAGGATGCATCGGAGGAATCCCAGGCAGGAGAGGACTCGTCAGAATTGCCAGTGACATGGCCTGCAGGACTATTGGCATTCCTGGGGAAGGAGGAAATTGACACTGAGGGAGTTGGTGGGGTGGTTTGCGTGAGCTTGGTTACAAGAGGAAGGGATTTACTGGTCAGTGGACTGCTTCCGCTGTCGCCCAAAGTTTTTGAACTTGTCACTGACTTATTATGAATGCGCTGCAGGTGACGTATAAGGGAGGATGTTCCGAGGTGGTTAACGTCCTTACCCCTACTTATTACAGCTTGACAAAGGGAACACACGGCTTGACAAATGTTGTCCGCATTTCTGGTGAAATACTTCCACACCGAAGAGCTGATTTTTTTGGTATTTTCACCAGGCATGTAAACGGCCATATTCCTCCCACGGACAACAGGTGTCTCCCCGGGTGCCTGACTTAAACAAACCACCTCACCATCAGAATCCTCCTGGTCAATTTCCTCCCCAGCGCCAGCAACACCCATATCCTCCTCATCCTGGTGTACTTCAACACTGACATCTTCAATCTGACTATCAGGAACTGGACTGCGGGTGCTCCTTCCAGCACTTGCAGGGGGCGTGCAAATGGTGGAAGGCGCATGCTCTTCACGTCCAGTGTTGGGAAGGTCAGGCATCGCAACCGACACAATTGGACTCTCCTTGTGGATTTGGGATTTCGAAGAACGCACAGTTCTTTGCGGTGCTTTTGCCAGCTTGAGTCTTTTCAGTTTTCTAGCGAGAGGCTGAGTGCTTCCATCCTCATGTGAAGCTGAACCACTAGCCATGAACATAGGCCAGGGCCTCAGCCGTTCCTTGCCACTCCGTGTGGTAAATGGCATATTGGCAAGTTTACGCTTCTCCTCCGACAATTTTATTTTAGGTTTTGGAGTCCTTTTTTTACTGATATTTGGTGTTTTGGATTTGACATGCTCTGTACTATGACATTGGGCATCGGCCTTGGCAGACGACGTTGCTGGCATTTCATCGTCTCGGCCATGACTAGTGGCAGCAGCTTCAGCACGAGGTGGAAGTGGATCTTGATCTTTCCCTAATTTTGGAACCTCAACATTTTTGTTCTCCATATTTTAATAGGCACAACTAAAAGGCACCTCAGGTAAACAATGGAGATGGATGGATACTAGTACACAATTATGGATGGACTGCCGAGTGCCGACACAGAGGTAGCTACAGCCATGGACTATTGTACTGTACTGTGTCTGCTGCTAATATAGACTGGATGATAATGAGATGTAGTATGTATGTATAAAGAAGAAAGAAAAAAAAACCACGGGTAGGTGGTATACAATTATGGATGGACTGCCGAGTGCCGACACAGAGGTAGCTACAGCCGTGGACTACTGTACTGTGTCTGCTGCTAATATAGACTGGTTGATAAAGAGATGTAGTATGTATGTATAAAGAAGAAAGAAAAAAAAACCACGGGTAGGTGGTATACAATTATGGATGGACTGCCGAGTGCCGACACAGAGGTAGCTACAGCCGTGGACTACCGTACTGTGTCTGCTGCTAATATAGACTGGTTGATAATGAGATGTAGTATGTATAAAGAAGAAAGAAAAAAAAAACCACGGGTAGGTGGTATACAATTATGGACGGACTGCCGAGTGCCGACACAGAGGTAGCTACAGCCGTGGACTACCGTACTGTACTGTGTCTGCTGCTAATATAGACTGGATGATAATGAGATGTAGTATGTATAAAGAAGAAAGAAAAAAAAACCACGGGTAGGTGGTATACAATTATGGATGGACTGCCGAGTGCCGACACAGAGGTAGCTACAGCCGTGGACTACCGTACTGTGTCTGCTGCTAATATAGACTGGTTGATAATGAGATGTAGTATGTATAAAGAAGAAAGAAAAAAAAACCACGGGTAGGTGGTATACAATTATGGACGGACTGCCGAGTGCCGACACAGAGGTAGCTACAGCCGTGGACTACCGTACTGTGTCTGCTGCTAATATAGACTGGTTGATAATGAGATGTAGTATATATAAAGAAGAAAGAAAAAAAAACCACGGGTAGGTGGTATACAATTATGGATGGACTGCCGAGTGCCGACACAGAGGTAGCTACAGCAGTGGACTACTGTACTGTGTCTGCTGCTAATATAGACTGGTTGATAAAGAGATGTAGTATGTATGTATAAAGAAGAAAGAAAAAAAAACCACGGGTAGGTGGTATACAATTATGGACGGACTGCCGAGTGCCGACACAGAGGTAGCTACAGCCGTGGACTACCGTACTGTACTGTGTCTGCTGCTAATATAGACTGGTTGATAAAGAGATGTAGTATGTATGTATAAAGAAGAAAGAAAAAAAACCACGGGTAGGTGGTATACAATTATGGATGGACTGCCGAGTGCCGGCACAGAGGTAGCTACAGCCGTGGACTACTGTACTGTGTCTGCTGCTAATATAGACTGGTTGATAAAGAGATGTAGTATGTATGTATAAAGAAGAAAGAAAAAAAAACCACGGGTAGGTGGTATACAATTATGGACGGACTGCCGAGTGCCGACACAGAGGTAGCTACAGCCGTGGACTACCGTACTGTACTGTGTCTGCTGCTAATATAGACTGGTTGATAAAGAGATGTAGTATGTATGTATAAAGAAGAAAGAAAAAAAAACCACGGGTAGGTGGTATACAATTATGGATGGACTGCCGAGTGCCGACACAGAGGTAGCTACAGCCGTGGACTACTGTACTGTGTCTGCTGCTAATATAGACTGGTTGATAAAGAGATGTAGTATGTATGTATAAAGAAGAAAGAAAAAAAAACCACGGGTAGGTGGTATACAATTATGGACGGACTGCCGAGTGCCGACACAGAGGTAGCTACAGCCGTGGACTACCGTACTGTACTGTGTCTGCTGCTAATATAGACTGGTTGATAAAGAGATGTAGTATGTATGTATAAAGAAGAAAGAAAAAAAAACCACGGGTAGGTGGTATACAATTATGGATGGACTGCCGAGTGCCGACACAGAGGTAGCTACAGCCGTGAACTACCGTACTGTGTCTGCTGCGACTGGATGATAAATAATGATATAAAAAATATATATATATCACTACTGCAGCCGGACAGGTATATATTATATAATGACGGACCTGCTGGACACTGTCTGTCAGCAGAATGAGTTTTTTATAGAATAAAAAAAAAAACACCACACAAGTCACACGACGAGTGTTTAACTTTTTCAGGCAATCACAATATAGTATACTACTAACTATACTGGTGGTCAGTGTGGTCAGGTCACTGGTCAGTCACACTGGCAGTGGCACTCCTGCAGCAAAAGTGTGCACTGTTTAATTTTAATAATATGTACTCCTGGCTCCTGCTATAACCTATAACTGGCACTGCTCCCCAGTCTCCCCCACAATTATAAGCTGTGTGAGCACAGTCAGATATATACATAGATGATGCAGCACACTGGGCTGAGCAGTGCACACAGATATGGTATGTGACTGAGTCACTGTGTATCGTTTTTTTCAGGCAGAGAACGGATTATATTAAATAAAACTGCACTGTCTGGTGGTCACTGTGGTCAGTCACTACTAAACTCTGCACTCTCTACAGTACTCCTAAGCTCCAGTAAATCAAGTGTCTCTGTCTCAAATCAATCTCACTCTCTCTCTTCTAATCTAAATGGAGAGGACGCCAGCCACGTCCTCTCCCTATCAATCTCAATGCACGTGTGAAAATGGCGGCGACGCGCGGCTCCTTATATAGAATCCGAGTCTCGCGAGAATCCGACAGCGTCATGATGACGTTCGGGCGCGCTCGGGTTAACCGAGCAAGGCGGGAAGATCCGAGTCGCTCGGACCCGTGAAAAAAAACATGAAGTTCGGGCGGGTTCGGATTCCGAGGAACCGAACCCGCTCATCTCTACTCCAGACTGGACTACTGTAATCTGCTCCTGACTGTCACGATCCGGGTATCTGGACGCCATTTCTTACCCATCAGATGCCTCCTAAGGCTGGCTCAGCGCTCCAGGACCGGATCCCATCTGTTATCCTGATGTGTACATTCCTGTATCCTCTCCTGTCACTCTGGGACGCTGTTCTCAGTATTGATAATCTGCATAATTGCCTAGCCAATCCCTTCCTTGCTGCAGGTATAAATACACTGTGCCTGAGCAAGGAAGGCGTCAGTGCTTTGGTTGTCAAACCTAGTTCCTGTTTGTCTCTCTCCTGTGATTGTCTTCCAGGTTCCAGCTCCTGTCTCAAGACTTCCACCATAGAGACCCGCACCAGCATTCCACCTGCGGTGTAGCCTGACTCTCCAATCCATTGTGGATTCATCTGTTTCCAGCTACAACATTACCTGCTTCCAGCTCAGCTTCCAGCAGAGTACAGCTTCCCTTAAAGGGCCGGTGTCCTTTCTACACTTTACCACTCTCCACCGGTATTATTATTTCTCCGCTCTCAAGTTCTACATTTCAGTTCATATTTCATCGCTCCCAAGTTCATTTATTATTTAACTGGTTCCAGCCAGTATCCACTCCGTGCTAACAACAGTCTGGTTCCAGCCAGTATCCACAGCAGCTGTTTTATCTTCAGCAACCCAGCTTTTCCTGGAACACCAGCTGGCACAATTCTGGGTTATCTCCATTGCTACAGTCGGGCCTGGTAAGGACTTTCCATCTAGAAGATCATAAGAACTATCTCACACTACCAGTGCCCTGTGGCTCCTGCCATCCTGTAGTACCCAGGAACTGTATTTATTCTTTGCTGACTTTTACGTTTTCTTTTACTGCTGCTGTGTTGCGGAGTTGTCATAATAAACATCATTGACTTTTATCCAAGTTGTCGTGGTCACGCCTTCGGGCAGTTATTATTTATGTTACTTACATGTCCAGGGGTCTGATACAACCTCCCAGGTTCCGGTACATCTCAGCCCCTACAACTGAGGCTGCCTCCCGTCAGCTCAGGCCCTCAGTTGTGACAGTAAGCACTGACCTAATGAATCCAGCCGGAGACCAGGATCAAGCGGCCAGGCCGATGCAAGAACTGGCAGCCCGACTAGAACATCAGGAGGCTGCACAGGGCCACATCATCCGCTGTCTCCAGGATCTCTCTACTCGGCTGGATGGGATTCAGACAACTCTCCGTGGATCAGGCGCGTCTGGTGCGTCAACCACAGTGACTCCAGCTATAACCCCACCCACCTTACCCATTTCTGCTCCACGTCTTCATCTTCCAACGCCAGCAAAATTTGACGGATCTCCAAGATTCTGCAGGGGATTTCTCAACCAGTGTGAGATTCAGTTTGAGCTACAACCTGGCAATTTTCCCAGTGACCGTACAAAAATTGCCTACATTATTTCTCTTCTCAGTGGCTCAGCACTTGATTGGGCATCACCGTTATGGGAGAGGTCCGACACCCTGCTATCTTCCTACACTGCCTTCGTGTCAACATTCAGGCGCATCTTCGACGAGCCAGGCCGGGTAACCTCAGCTTCATCCGAGATTCTCCGTTTACGCCAGGGGTCACGTACTGTAGGACAATATCTGATACAGTTCCAGATCCTGGCGTCCGAACTGGCATGGAACGACGAGGCCCTGTATGCTGCATTCTGGCATGGCTTATCTGAGCGTATTAAAGATGAGTTAGCTACCAGAGACTTACCTTCTAAGTTAGATGAGCTAATCTCACTCTGCACGAAAGTTGATTTACGTTTCAGAGAGAGAGCAACTGAGCGTGGAAGATCATCTGCTCCAAAATCTTCTGCTCCTCCTCCTCGTCAACTGTCACCATCTAAAGATGAGCCCATGCAACTTGGCCGTTCCCGTTTAACTCCTGCTGAGCGCCGAAGACGTCTCTCCGAGTTTCTCTGTCTCTATTGTGCAGCTCCGTCTCACACCATTAATGCCTGTCCCAAACGTCCGGGAAACTCCAAATCCTAGCTCGCCAAGGAGAGGGCCGGCTAGGAGTAATGATCTCCTCTCCATCTTCTCAAGATTGTAATCTCCCAGTCTCGCTTCAAGTTGCTCAACGTTATCGGAACGTCATTGCCCTCCTTGATTCCGGAGCAGCTGGGAACTTTATTACCGAAGCCTATGTTAAACGGTGCTCCCTACCCACCGAGAGACTTCCTTCGTCCATTTCTTTAACTGCCGTGGATGGCAGCAAAATTTTTGATGCAGTTATTTCTTTAAGGACTCTACCAGTTCGTCTGAGAGTGGGAGTTCTTCATTCCGAACTTATTTCTTTTTTAGTGATTCCAAGAGCCACACATCCTGTGCTCCTGGGCCTTCCATGGCTCCGTCTTCACAATCCTACAATTGATTGGACGACTACGCAAATCCTGGCATGGGGTTCCTCCTGTGCTGAGACATGTTTGTTTAAAGTATTGCCTGTCTGTTCTTCCTCCCCCAGGTCGTCTGATGTTCCACCTCCTCCATATCAAGATTTCACGGATGTGTTCAGTAAAGCTTCTGCTGATATCCTTCCTCCTCATAGAGAATGGGACTGTCCGATTGATCTCGTTCCAGGGAAGGTTCCACCTCGAGGCCGAACTTATCCGTTGTCTCTGCCTGAGACGCATTCTATGGAGGAATATATTAAAGAGAACCTAGCAAAGGGGTTCATTCGACCTTCTTCTTCTCCAGCCGGCGCAGGCTTCTTTTTTGTAAAAAAGAAAGATGGTGGTCTGCGGCCGTGCATCGACTACAGAGGTTTGAACGACATTACCATCAAGAACCGTTATCCTTTACCCCTGATTACTGAGCTCTTTGACAGAGTTAGCGGAGCTACCATCTTTACAAAGCTGGACTTGCGAGGTGCATACAATCTCATCCGGATCCGTGAGGGTGACGAGTGGAAGACCGCATTTAACACCCGTGACGGACATTATGAGTACCTCGTCATGCCCTTCGGATTGAGCAATGCTCCAGCTGTCTTCCAGCATTTCGTCAATGAGATCTTCAGAGACATTCTATACCGTCATGTCGTGGTCTATCTAGACGATATCCTCA
Source organism: Pseudophryne corroboree (assembly GCF_028390025.1). Taxonomy (NCBI): domain Eukaryota; kingdom Metazoa; phylum Chordata; class Amphibia; order Anura; family Myobatrachidae; genus Pseudophryne; species Pseudophryne corroboree. The sequence continues at coordinate 443,703,642 of NC_086452.1, forward strand.
TTTTTGCCAACGATTTAGAGGAACATCGTTTTTGGGTTAAAGAGGTTCTGTCCCGTCTCCGTGTCAATCATCTCTATTGCAAATTAGAGAAATGCGTCTTTGAAGTCAAGTCCATTCCGTTTCTAGGGTACATTGTGTCCGGTTCCGGACTAGAGATGGATCCTGAGAAACTACAAGCAATTCAGAATTGGCCGGTACCCTTAACCCTCAAAGGGGTCCAGAGGTTCTTAGGGTTCGCCAATTATTACCGAAAGTTTATACGAGACTTTTCCACCATTGTGGCGCCTATTACTGCTTTCACCAAGAAGGGTGCTAACCCGTCCAAGTGGTCTGAAGAAGCCATGCAAGCTTTTCATCTTTTAAAACAGAGGTTCATCTCTGCGCCTGTCCTGAAACAGCCTGACATCGACTCTCCTTTCATCCTAGAGGTGGATGCCTCCTCCGTTGGAGTAGGAGCGGTGTTATCTCAGAGGGCTAAAGATGGCCATTTACATCCTTGCAGTTTCTTCTCACGGAAGTTCTCCCCAGCGGAGCGCAACTATGCCATTGGCGACCAGGAGTTGCTAGCCATCAAGCTCGCTCTAGAGGAGTGGAGATATCTGTTGGAGGGAGCTTCTCATTCAATCACCATCCTTACAGACCACAAGAACCTTCTATATTTGAAAGGCGCACAATGTCTCAACCCTCGTCAGGCCAGATGGGCACTTTTCTTTTCCAGGTTCGACTTTAAACTCCAGTTCTGTCCGGGCTCTCAGAATCGCAAGGCCGATGCCCTTTCCCGCTCATGGGAGCAAGAAAATGAGTCAGAGTCTTCAGACAAGCATCCTATTATAAGTCCGTTGGCATTCTCCACGGTAGGGATGGACTCTACGCCCCCATCAGGGAAAAGTTTTGTGAAGCCGATGCTAAGGAAGAAGCTCATGCATTGGGCCCATGCTTCCCGTTTTGCCGGACATACAGGTATCCAAAAAACCCTGGAGTTTATCTCTAGGTCCTATTGGTGGCCAACTCTGAAAAAGGACATCTTGGAGTTTATTGCATCTTGCCCAAAGTGTGCCCAACATAAAGTATCCCGCCAGTCGCCTGCGGGGCAACTGGTTCCACTATCCGTTCCCCGTCGACCATGGACCCACTTGTCGATGGATTTCATTACAGACTTACCCATGTGCAACAAGTTCAATACCATCTGGGTGGTAGTTGACCGGTTCACCAAGATGGCACACTTCATTCCTCTCACCGGTCTTCCGTCAGCTTCCAAGTTGGCTCAAGTATTCATACAAGAGATCTTCCGACTCCACGGTCTTCCTGAAGAAATTATCTCTGATCGAGGAGTTCAATTCACAGCCAAATTCTGGCGAAGTTTATGTCAAGTCCTCCAAGTCAAGCTAAAGTTTTCCACGGCTTACCATCCTCAGACCAATGGTCAAACCGAGAGGGTGAATCAGGACTTGGAGGCCTTCCTCCGTATCTATGTGTCCTCCTCTCAAGATGACTGGGTTCAATTTCTTCCCTGGGCCGAGTTCTGTCATAACAACCAGTATCATTCTTCATCTGCTTCAACACCATTCTTCACTAACTTTGGATTCCACCCTAAAGTCCCTGAGTTCCAACCGCTTCCAGCAACTTCTGTTCCCGCAGTGGATATCACCTTGCATCAGTTTGCCAATATCTGGAAGAGCGTACGATCAGCTCTGCTCAAGGCATCGTTCAGGTACAAGAAGTTTGCGGATAAGAAGCGTCGAGCAGTTCCTGCTCTCAAGGTGGGTGATCGGGTATGGTTATCCACGAAGAATTTGAGGTTAAGAGTTCCCAGTATGAAGTTTGCACCTCGCTATATCGGTCCTTTCAAGATTGAACAAGTCATCAATCCTGTTGCTTACAGACTCCAGTTGCCTCCCTTCTTAAAAATACCCAGGACATTCCATGTTTCCCTGTTGAAACCGCTGATCTTGAATCGGTTTCATTCCTCACTTCCTCCAACTCCGAAAGTCCAAACTCAACGAGGCGTTGAGTATGAAGTGGCCAAGATCCTGGACTCACGTCACCGTTACGGTCAACTACAATATCTTATTGACTGGAAGGGTTATGGTCCTGAGGAACGTTCATGGACCAATGCTTCTGATGTCCATGCTCCTGCCTTGGTCCGGAGATTCCATTCCAAGTTTCCTCAAAAGCCAAAGAAGTGTCCTGGGGCCACTCCTAAAGGGGGGGGTGCTGTCACGATCCGGGTATCTGGACGCCATTTCTTACCCATCAGATGCCTCCTAAGGCTGGCTCAGCGCTCCAGGACCGGATCCCATCTGTTATCCTGATGTGTACATTCCTGTATCCTCTCCTGTCACTCTGGGAGGCTGTCACAGTAAACGCCATATTACACCTGGCATGGCGTCTCCCGCGGCCTCCACCGCCGTCCCTGCTCTTCTGCATGCAGAGTGTCTGAGTGGCGATTACGTCAGCCGCGGCCTCCGCTGTGTCCGTGTGGTTGGATGTGCATCTGTCAGCCTGGCGCCTCCTGTCTCCGGTGGCCGGCGCCGCCATTACTGTTTTCATTACCACATGGATTACAAACCAAACTTCCCTCCAAGTGTCTGCATGGGCGCAGCCATCTTGGATTCTGTCAGCTGATCATTTCCACCAATCTGTTCTCAGTATTGATAATCTGCATAATTGCCTAGCCAATCCCTTCCTTGCTGCAGGTATAAATACACTGTGCCTGAGCAAGGAAGGCGTCAGTGCTTTGGTTGTCAAACCTAGTTCCTGTTTGTCTCTCTCCTGTGATTGTCTTCCAGGTTCCAGCTCCTGTCTCAAGACTTCCACCATAGAGACCCGCACCAGCATTCCACCTGCGGTGTAGCCTGACTCTCCAATCCATTGTGGATTCATCTGTTTCCAGCTATAACATTACCTGCTTCCAGCTCAGCTTCCAGCAGAGTACAGCTTCCCTTAAAGGGCCGGTGTCCTTTCTACACTTTACCACTCTCCACCGGTATTATTATTTCTCCGCTCTCAAGTTCTACATTTCAGTTCATATTTCATCGCTCCCAAGTTCATTTATTATTTAACTGGTTCCAGCCAGTATCCACTCCGTGCTAACAACAGTCTGGTTCCAGCCAGTATCCACAGCAGCTGTTTTATCTTCAGCAACCCAGCTTTTCCTGGAACACCAGCTGGCACAATTCTGGGTTATCTCCATTGCTACAGTCGGGCCTGGTAAGGACTTTCCATCTAGAAGATCATAAGAACTATCTCACACTACCAGTGCCCTGTGGCTCCTGCCATCCTGTAGTACCCAGGAACTGTATTTATTCTTTGCTGACTTTTACGTTTTCTTTTACTGCTGCTGTGTTGCGGAGTTGTCATAATAAACATCATTGACTTTTATCCAAGTTGTCGTGGTCACGCCTTCGGGCAGTTATTATTTATGTTACTTACATGTCCAGGGGTCTGATACAACCTCCCAGGTTCCGGTACATCTCAGCCCCTACAACTGAGGCTGCCTCCCGTCAGCTCAGGCCCTCAGTTGTGACACTGACTGGCATTCCTGACAAATACCTCTCTCCACTCCAATCTATCCTCAATGCTGCTGCCCGGCTCATCTTCCTCACCAAACGCACTACGTCTACCTCTCCTCTCTTACTAGACCTTCACTGGCTCCCCTTCCCTTTCAGAATCCATTTCAAGCTTCTCACACTCGCTTACAAAGCCCTCACCCACTCCTCTCCCATCTACATCTCTGACCTTATCTCCCTTTACACTCCCACCCGTCCTCTTCGCTCTGCTAATGCACGCCGACTCTCCTGCCTACGGATTACTTCCTCCCACTCCTACCTCCAAGATTTTTCACGTGCTGCTCCAATTCTCTGGAATTCCCTACCGCTCCCCCTCAGACTCTCCACCTCTCTACAAAACTTCAAACGGCTCTCAAGACCCACTTCTTCACCAAACCCAGCCAAATCTCATCCTAACCCTCTGTTCTACGCTCTCTATGTACCCCAACTGTGTCACCCCTGTCTGTCTACCCCTCCCCTTTAGAATGTAAGCTCTCACGAGCAGGGCCCTCTTCCCTCATGTGCTTATCCTTTCATACTTTAATAATCTTCAACTGCACCAATTCCATCAGTCTTCTGCCACCTGATACTTATTCCAGTGTCATCTGCTGATGTAACTATGTTTATTTACCCTGTACTTGTCCTATACTGTCATCAACTGTAAGTTGCTGTTTTCCTGTTTGATTATTTATGTACTCTGTAATTGGGCGCTGCGGAACCCTTGTGGCGCCATATAAATAAAGGATAATAATAATAATAATAATAATAATAATAACAATGCAAGAGTGACACACGAACCAGCTGGAGGGACACAGACGCAGTCAGTTACTGAAACTGCATTAGTGTGCCAAACCAGGGGACGGGGAGAATAGACTGCAGATAGACCAAGCTATTATCAGCTAACAGAGCTTTGATTCCTGTCCTGCACTGAACTCTGACAAACCAATCGGAAGTTAGTGAAGGGCAGAAAATAGTATTGCAGTAATATTTCTGGCTGACATAAGCTCTCCTCCTGATTATTGTTAGTTGAGGTTGGTGAGTCCCCACTCCAGAGGGATTACGTTCAAGATCCCGGCAAACTAAATACTGCATACCCTCCAACATTTTATACATAAAAACCGGTACAATTTAGGGAAGGGGGTGTGGCCACCCGACACCGGAATCTTGACACCCCACAATCCCGAAGGTAAGTATAGCCGGGAAGATTAGGACTAGGCTGCAGTGGGTGGGAGATTAGGGTTAAACTGAAGGCGGGAGGGAGGGGTAGGGTAAAGCACCACCCGGGGTGGGGAGTGTTTAGGTTTAGGCACTAAGTGGGGAGGGTTAGGCACTAATGCAGGGGTTAGGCTGCGGTAAGGGAAGGTTAGGGTGGTAGGGGGTGCTTAACTCACCCCTGTCGGGAACTTCGGCATGGGGATGCCAGCCCGACACAATCCCATCCGTCGGGATCTCATACCCATCCCCTCCAAAGTAGGGTCTGTATTGTATACTAGTCACCAGATTCAGATAAGCTCTGCTTACTAGCCACTGGTATAGTGGAGATTGTGGATCTCCACTGTATACCACTAGTCAGAATGTGCTCCGCATGGCTTGCTAGTCACCAGATAGGACACTGCCTCGTAAACTGGGGTCAGCTCTTCTAACTAAATTTATAGGGCACGAAGGATGACCAAACCATTAAAGAAAACCTTCTCGTTTATAGTAACAAAGACAAGAAAAGAAAATGTCCTGGCGTGACGGGAAGATGAGAATGAGATAAGAAGAACACGACTGGTAGAAAGAAATGTGTATAGACACAGACTGACATTTTATTCACATACTGAAGGCACCAAAGGGAGTAGAAGCAAACATTGACTTATGTAAATGAAGTTCTTACTGACGTGCGTAGCCAGGGTGTTAACATTTACTTAGATGTACAGGCTTATCGTTAATGATTCATATCTGTGAACATAAATGTGCAATTAGAAATCTTTTATAATGAAAGGCTCTTCTGCAGCTGTACGAGTGTAATCCAATGGGCGTGCACATGTCTGTTAACCAATGTAGCTCTTATTGAAACTGAAGCCGATAAGCAGGGCCCTCCCTACCCTCTTTTTTTACGTCTGCATGTCTTTTGTCTACGACCGTGTATGTTGCTGTTTTATGCTTGTCCATGTTTTAGGTAAATTCCAGTTTTATGTGCATCCTGTTTTTCCTATTGTTTTGCCTTACAGAAATCAGTGACGATCAGGGTCAGAGGAACCATGTGGCGGATAGGACTACAGCTCCAGGCCTCCACATAAAAACACTAATGTGAGTACCAGCTCATCTATGCTGATTATCCGTCCGTCATCATTTGGAAGGCCCGCACTGCCAAGGTTAGACTGGCACATAGGAGCAGTCTCGGTCTGAAGTTTGAAGGGCCCACCGGGGAATTCAGTGGTAGGGGCCCGTGTTTAGGGGTGTGGTCAATCTCCAGTGGGGGTGTGGCCAGCTGCTACATTGGTTTGCCTAACCATTAGTGAGTACATGGGATGGGCCCCTTGACAAATATATAAATACTTCTAGTGCGTGCATGATAATGTACAAGATAAATATTGGCAATGCACTGTAGAGAATACATCATAGTCCTGTGCAGTATAAGGTAACATATGTATAATGTATAATTAAGAACACAGTCTGGAACCTGATTACTAGAGGAGGAGGAGGGACCCAGGCAGTGGGGCCTACCAGTGGTTTCCCCTGTACCCCTATGGGCCAGTCCAACCCTGCACAGGGGTACATAGTTCATTCAAAAACTATGTGCAAGTGTACCTAGAAGAACTGATGCTATTTTGAAGGCAAGAGTGGTCACACCAAATATTGATTTGATTTAGATTTCTCTTCTGTTCATTCAGTTTACATTTTGTTAATTGATAAAAAGAAACTATTAACACTTCTGTTTTTTAAACCATTCTTACTTTGCAGTATTTTTTTCGACACCTGCATAACACTTTTGCACAGTACTGTGCATGCAAGAAAACATTACCTGAACACTCATTTGGATGTGGGATTTTCACTTGTATTCGTGAATGTTACGTGCAGTGCTTTACTTGGCTGATAGTTTCGCTTTTACAGCCACAGGAATGTGACCTACACGCAGCAGAGGCAGCCAGAGCCCACAGGCAAAACGCACATTCACTTATCTATACTGCTTAGGGAAAAATACGGGATGATGCAACAGGTGCTCATTGTTTTGCAGTAAATATTAATGTTCTGACTCCAGAAATAACAAAACATCTTTACAAGACAAGTTACAATTTTATTTTGTTGTAACTTTTTTCTAAGATAAAAAAATTCTTATGAAACTGCGCAGTAAAATGGTAACGCTGCCTAATACACTCTAAAAATAGGACTTCTAATAATCCTAAAATACAATAGATACATACAAGTGCAACATCAGGCGCTAATACCATAGACATGTGAACCCACAATAATATAACCACGTCGTAAATAAACTGGATTGTAAAGCTGGCTTGGTAGGTGGGAAAGCAATTGATGGGGAAGTGTTGGGAAATGCTAGAAAGGGAGGTAGGAAGACAGTTGCAGGGGAATGCTGGCAAGAGAGGTAAGAAGGCAAATGTAGGGCAATACTTTTAAGGGAGGTAGGAAGGAAATTTCTGAAAAATGCTGGAAAGGGAGGTAGGAAGACAATTGCAGGAGAATGCTGGAAAGGGAGGGAGGAAGTCAAGTGCAGGGGGATGCTGGCTTGGGAGGTAGGAAGCAATTACAGGGAAATGGAGGTACGAAGGCAACTACAGGGAATGAAGAAAAGGGAGGTAGGATGGCAATTGCAGGGAAATGCTGGAAAGGGAGGTCGCAATGTACTTGCAGGGGATGTAGCAAAGTGAGGTAGAAAGGTAATTGCAGGGCAATGCTGGCAAGGGAAGCAGGAAGGCAATTGCAGGGTACTGTTGGAAAGGGAGGTAGGAAGGCAAGTGCTGGGGAATGCTGGAGAGGGAGGTAACTAGGAAATTGCAGGAGAAAGCTCGAAAGGGAGGGAGAAAGGCAATTACAGGGGAATGCTGACTGGATAGGTAGGTAGGAAGGCAAACGCAGGGAAATGCTGGAATGTGAAGTAGGAAGTAAACTGCAGTGAAATGGTGGCTGGAAAGGGAGGTAGATACAGGGCAAATGCAAGGGGATGCTAGAAAAGGAGGCAGGAAGGCAATTGCTGGGGAATACTGGGAAAGGAGGTATGAAGGCAACTGCAGGAGAATGCTGTAAAGGAAGGTAGACAAGCATGTGTAGTGGAATGCTGGAAAGGGAGATAGGAGGGCAATTGTAGTGGTAAGGGAAGTAGGAAGGCAACTGTATGGAAATGCTGGAAAAGTTGGTAGGAAGGCAAATGCAGGGGAATGCTGAAAAGAGATAGGAAGGCAATGCATGGGAATGCTGGAACAGAAGGTAGGAAGGCAAGTGTAGGGAAATGCTGAAAAGAGAGGTAGGAATGCAAGTGCAGGGGGATGCTGGAAAGGGAGGTAAGAAGGCAAGTGCAGGGGATGCTGGAAAGGAAGGTAGGAAGGCAAGTGCAGGGGAATGCTGGAAAGGTAGGTAGGAAGGCAAGTGTAGGGAAATGCTGAAAAGAGAGGTAGGAACGGCAAGTGCAGGGGAATGCTGGAAGGGTGGGTAGGAAGGCAAGTGCAGGGAGATGCTGGAAAGGGAGGTAGGAAGGCAAGTGCAGAGGGATGGTGTAAAGGGAGGTAGGAAGGCAAGTGCAGGGGGATTGGGAAAGGGAGGTAGGAAGGCAAGTGCAGGGGGATGCTGGATGGGTGAGCAGGAAGCAAGTGCAGGGGAATGCTGGACAGGGATGTAGGAAGGCAAGTGTAGTGGAATACTGGAAGGGTGGGTAGGAAGGCAAGTGCAGTGGAATACTGTAAGGGTGGGTAGGAAGCAAGTGCAGGGGGATGGTGGAAAGTGAGGTAGGAAGGCAAGTGCAGGAGAATGCTGGAAAGAGAGGTAGGAAGGCAAGTGCAGAGGGATGCTGGAAAGGGGTGTAGTAAGGTATGCCGGCGGCCGGGCTCCTGGCAACCAGCATACCGGCACCAGAAGCCCGACCGCCGGCATACCAACAGCGTGGCAAGCGCAAATGAGCCCCTTGCGGGCTCGCCACGCTGCACGCGCCATGCTATCTATTCTCCCTCCAGGGGGGTCGTGGACCCCGAAGAGGGAGAAAAAGTGCCGGTATGCCGGCTGTCGGGATTCCGGCGCCGGTATACTGTGCGCCGGGATCCCGACAGCCGGCAACCTGAAGACCACCTGCTGGAAAGGGATGTATGAAGGCAAGTGCAGTCAGAAATGCAATTGTCTTCTAAGGTGTACACATTTCTAACAGGGATAACTCTAAGGGGGTCATTCCGAGTTGATCTCTAGCTGCCGCAGCGATCAGGCTAAAAATCGGCACTTCTGCGCATGCGTATGCGGCTCAATGCGCACGCGTGACGTACTTTCACAAAAGCCGATGCAGTTTCACACAAGGTCTAGCGGCGCTCTTCAATTGCACTGCTGGCCGCAGAGTGATTGACAGGAAGTGGGTGTTTCTGGGATGTAACTGACCGTTTTCGGGGAGTGTGTGCAAAAACGTAGGCGTGTCAGATACAAACGCGGGCGTGCCTGGGGAAAACGCAGGCGTGGCTGGCCGAACGCAGGGCGTGTTCGTGACGTCAAAACAGGAACTAAACAGTCTGAAGTGATCGCAAGCTAGGAGTAGGTTTCGAGCTGCTCAGAAACTGCACAATCTTTTTTTGTAGCAGCGCTGCGATCCTTTCGTTCGCACTTCTGCTAAGCTAAGATACACTCCCAGAGGGCGGCGGCTTAGCGTTTGCACGGCTGCTAAAAGCAGCTAGCGCGCGAACAACTCGGAATGAGGGCCTAAATGTGCTTCCTTCAGCAATAAAACAATTGCTTTGAGACTACATTTGGGATAACTTTTTTCACTGTCAGTGTGATAACAGTGGCCCCTGTTGCTGGTAGTGGAGTGTGCTACTGTGTATACTCCATATTGGCTCAGAGGGGAGACTTAATTCCCTTACCAAGATGGCTGCCAAGATTAGTACTGTGCAAGAAAGTGCCAGTGGATGTCCACGGCTTCTTGCCAAAGTATCTTCTGTGCACCTTGACTTCCAGTAAAGGGTGTAGGCTTGCTAAGTATTGCTGTAGTAGCTGAGCACTGGGGGTCATTCCGAGTTGTTCGCTCGTTATTTTTTTGTCGCAACGGAGCGATTAGTCGCTAATGCGCATGCGCAATGTCCGCAGTGCGACTGCGCCATGTAAATTTGCTATGCAGTTAGGTATTTTACTCACGGCATTACGAGGTTTTTTCTTCGTTCTGGTGATCGTAGTGTGATTGACAGGAAGTGGGTGTTTCTGGGCGGAAACTGGCCGTTTTATGGGTGTGTGCGAAAAAACGCTACCGTTTCTGGGAAAAACGCGGGAGTGGCTGGAGAAACGGAGGAGTGTCTGGGCGAACGCTGGGTGTGTTTGTGACGTCAAACCAGGAACGACAAGCACTGAACTGATCGCAGATGCCGAGTAAGTCTGGAGCTACTCAGAAACTGCTAAGAAGTGTCTATTCGCAATTTTGATAAGCTAAGATTCACTCCCAGTAGGCGGCGGCTTAGCGTGTGCAAAGCTGCTAAAAGCAGCTAGCGAGCGAACAACTCGGAATGACCCCCAATGTCCACAATTTCATATATCCAATAGTAATGAAATAAAAATGACAACTACTGATAAATCATGTCCGTAACTGTGAATAGGACCTAATTAGACGTGTTGAACAAAAAAACTAGATGACACTGTTTTCTTTGCCAGAAAGTATTACACTTATTTTCAGCAAATGAAACTTCCCTTTGTTTGTGACTCTGTGAGTATTTCAGCTTGCTGACACTTATGATGATGAATTATTTCGCTGTCACTTTCACTACCAGCGATGGCTGTTCTTCTGTAATTGTATTTATTTTAGTTCAGCAACAGCAGATAATAAAACTGTTGATAAGGTGTAGAAGTTGGACCCAATAAAAAGCTGATGGTGATAAATGGTATATAAATCGAGATTACACATATAACAATAAATCCTGGCTCTGCAAGTCACTCCTATAGTGCAGCCACCTGTGATCTATAAACAGCAGAGGCGGACAATATTCCTGGGAATGCAGCCTATCAATTAACTGGGAACCAGTGTTTCCTGGGTAACTGGAAATTGAGTACCTGAGTGATATCACTGATTCCGAGCAAACTGACAGCTGACACTCCCAAGAATACTGGTCCATCCCGCGCAGCGATCGCCTTCATTGTATGTACAGTAGGTCAGGGTTGGAGCTACCTTTAGGCGATTTAGAAGGGGCTGCATAAAACACTTCATGAGTGTCATCACGTTGCTTACTGGTGGCCTTGGGGCACTTTTCTTTAATTGGCTGATAATGAGGAAGGGCAGGGGTGTTAATTTATTTGATGAACTTTATAGTGTCCGACACGTTTTAGTTGGGAAGCTGCTACCTTCTGTTCGTCAGTGACAGTCTGGGAGTATAGTGCTCAGCAGGGCCGTAGCCAGAACTTTGTTGGCCCCATAGCAACATTTTGAAGGGGCCCCCAGTCCCAATGCCTCTAGAGAGACACTTGTTAATTGTATACCCTATAATAGTGCCCTGGTTCATTTTATGAACCATAGTAGAGCCTTATTTAATGTTATGTCCCATAGCAGTGCCCTAGTGTATTTTATGAATCACAGTAGTACTTAAGTTCCCCTATGTCACATTTCAGAGCTGCCAGTACACATTATGCCGCACAGTACCCCCAATTCACATTATGATATATAGTGCTCCCCGTTCATATTGTGCCTCATAACAGTCCCCCGGTTCATATTATACAACATTATAATGCCCTCCAGTTCATTTTATGCCACACTACAATGAGCAGGTCCAGGGGCATACCTAGATATATTGCAGACCCCAAAGAAAAAGTTTTAAAGGACCCCTACGTACCACCCAATGGCGAAAAATGTATATAACACATGTAACTGTGACAGGGAAGGTGGCCCCTCTCAGCTCTGGGCCCCATAGCAGCTGCACTCCCTGCACCTATGGTAGCTACACCCTGTATATAACACATGTAACTGTGACAAGGAAGGTGGCCCCTCTCAGCTCTGGGCCCCATAGCAGCTGTACTCACTGCACCTATGGTAGATACACCCTTGGTGCTCAGTGCCTCCTAGCCTGGCACAGAGGCACAGGAGGCAGGAGATTCAAAGCACAGATGCCTTAACCCCCCCTTCCCCTTTCCCCTTCACCCCCAAGCCCAACTGTTCCTGTTTCACACAAGGTAAGAAATTAAAGGACCTATCTATTATTGGAGTCAGTGGCCCCCGATAATTAAGTATCTAACATGATGCAAGTAGCAGCGGTGTATGCCAAATCACCGGAGCAGTCACTGGAGCAATTTAACATCCTGATCTGAAAGTCAGCTGTCCCCACGATCTTTACACAGCTACTTATGTAGCAGCTAAAATGAGCATTGCTGTGTCTGACTCAGGAGTGTAAGTGCGCATGCGTGAAATCAGGTTCACACATGCGCACAATGAATCCGACGGGATCTAAGCAAGGGCGCAACTCTGGGCTCCTTACCATAGGATGGAGCAGGGCATTGAGAACAGCTGCAGCCAGTCTCACAATCAACTACCTAAAATCATGTATTTTGAGTAGTTTGAGGAGTATGGAGATAAGGAGGTCTAATGTATTGATGCGTAGTTAACGCTACAAGCTGTCTGTTATTGTGCATGACTCAACAGCGCAATAACATCACATGTCTGACACCAGACTTAAAGGTCAGGCTGATTAGACTGCAGGTGCATGTTGTTTAGTTGGTTCTATAAAAGGGTCTGTATATGCCCAAACCTGTCACTGTGTTTTTGGAGCGTCACAGTGCTGTACAGCTGTACAGTACTTATCCCAGGAGTGACTGATACTCTATCATATTGACTGCTGATTATCTTTTATCACCTTTATTCTGTTATCTTCAATAAAACCTACTCTGCTTTGGAGTCAATGTCTAGACTAACCTCCTTGTACACATGCCCTATGCACTTGTAGGCATCTGTCAATATTATGATGGTGACTACAGCGCTTACACCGATTATGGCAGGTGCAGTTTCTTCAACCGACTCCTGAGTAAGTCTATGGTGTCTCAGACTGAGTGACTCTTCTAAGACACCGAGGGCTGTCAGGCTACAACGAATTTGCCTGTCACTCACTTTGCAAATAAATCCCCTGTAAGTGCATTATCGCTTATCAATTGTTGAGCTGAATGGTGCCGCTTTGGTGCATACGCAGTGGAAAATAAATACTGCGTACAACATCCACATTGCTTACATATCTGAAGCAAGCCCTGTCACTTTCACCAGAACATCCGTGACATGCCCATAAGTAGGGCTATCCCTGTGTGTGCACTAAGGGGGTCATTCAGACCTGATCACATGCTACTTTTTTTGCAGCGCTGCGATCAAGTAAGTACTGTGCATGCGTATGAAACGCAATGCGCACGCGCGTTGCACGGGTGCTAAGCGGATCGTTGCTGTGCGATGGGTTTTACGAAGAATCCATTCGCACAGCCGATCTCAAGGAGATTGACAGGAAGAAGGCGTTTGAGGGTGGCAACTGACCGTTTTCTGGGAGTGGTTGGAAAAACGCAGGCGCGTCCAAGCGTTTGCAGGGCGGGTGTCTGACGTCAATTCTGGGCCCTGACAGGCTAAAGTGAGTAAATTCTAGGCAACTCAGAAACTGCACAAAACTTTTTTGTACCACCCGGCTGCACATGCGATCGCACACGTGCACATCTAAAATACACTCCTCTGTAGGTGGCGACTATCTGATCGCAGCGCTGCAAAAAATTGCTAGCGAGCGATCAGGTCTGAATTAGGCCCATAGATACCTCATACTAGCCTACTTTTCCGGTTCCAGTGGGAAACACACAACTTTTTTTTGGGTAGTCTCCTGTACCCCTGAAAGAGTAGGCACCCCTCCCGCATCCTGCCCACTTCCTAATAAAGAGGGTAGAATCGGGAGAATAATAAGGGGAATTTGCGGTCATCGAAGAAGGAGCAGAGTCTAATGATACAACGGGATCCGAACAATTTTAGCCACGCCCCCTATTAAAATATCTGGGAATCGCAGCATTTTGCCATGAGGGGGTGTGGCTTAATGACAGGCTTTTCCTGGAGAGGAAACTTGAAATGTAGGCAAGTATGAATCAGCCCCAATATCTAAACATCATTTAGGGGTCTATTTACTAAACCTTAGAGAGAGATAAAGTGCCAAGCAACCAGCTCCTAATTGTCCTTTTACAAACACAGCCTATAACATGACAGTTAGGAGCTGATTGGCTGGTACTTTATCTCCATCCTTTCTCCATGGCTTAGCAAATAGACCCCTTACTCTCTACTCAATTTCCCAAACTATTTTTAGGCTGCATTTATAAAGGAAACAGAGCGTGAGATTTTGCATTGTGTATAGGGATTTTTAGTACCCCCCTGAGAGCATATAGTTCCTTTGCTTCTTTTTATTAGCCAGAAACCAACACACAACATACTAGTAATTTCGGTTGCACATTTAATAGGATTAGAAATGTTTTCAAAACAACCTGGAAGGTTCCAGGGAGTGACCTCTGCAGTAATTACAGTTTGGAGCCCTTTTTTCATTTGTTTATTTTGGATCCAACAGATAATTATGGTAATTATGTAGATGGCATTAATAAGACTTCCTGGCATGGTTCATCTTTGTTGTTTTTTTATTGTAATTGTGCTTTGCCTGTATTGTTCCCAGGAGTATGCAAAAGTTATACTGCTAATGGGACTCACAGCCATATGCGTGTTGTCAGTTTGGCTGCACAAAATGTGGTATTATGATTACAAATAGAATGTCGGTTCTAGACTAGAATAAGGCTGTTATTGCATCCATCATATAGTTACATGAGAAGCATGTCAGCCCAATGCTTACAACACACCCCATCTGACCAATACAGGGAGCTAATTAGGCCATACTTGCCTACTCTCCCGGAATGGCCGGGAGGCTCCCGAAAATCGTGTGACCCTCCAGCCCCCCCGGAAGAACAGGCAAGTCTCCAGATTTTTGCGGTCCCCCCTGCCCGGCCGCCCACTTAGTGAGTAAAGTGGGCGGTCCGGCCAGTCGATGACGTGATTCCTGTTGAATCATGTCATCATAGCCACGCCCCCTGCAGTATAATGCCTGTAATAATAAGATTTTAAACCTACCGGTAAATCTATTTCTCCTAGTCCGTAGAGGATGCTGGGGACTCCGTAAGGACCATGGGGTATAGACGGGCTACGCAGGAGATAGGGCACCTAAAAAGAACTTTGACTATGGGTGTGCACTGGCTCCTCCCTCTATGCCCCTCCTCCAGACCTCAGTTAGAGAACTGTGCCCAGAGGAGATGGACAATACAAGGCAGGATTTAGCAATCCAAGGGCAAGATTCATACCAGCCCACACCAATCATACCATCACCATGTAACCTGGAACATACATAACCAGTTAACAGTATGAACAAAAAACAACAGTAACGGTCCAAGACCGATGTCAACTGTAACATAACCCTTATGTAAACAACAACTATATACAAGTCTTGCAGAGTTTCCGCACAGCGACAGGCGCCCAGCATCCTCTACGGACTAGGAGAAATAGATTTACCGGTAGGTTTAAAATCTTATTTTCTCTTACGTCCTAGAGGATGCTGGGGACTCCGTAAGGACCATGGGGTTTATACCAAAGCATCCAATCGGGCGGGAGAGTGTGGATGACTCTGAAGCACCGACTGAGCAAACGCTAGGTCCTCATCAGCCAGGGTATCAAACTTGTAGAATTTAGCAAAAGTGTTTGACCCCGACCACGTCGCCACTCGGCAAAGTTGTAAAGCCGAGACGCCTCGGGCAGCCGCCCAAGAAGAGCCCACCTTCCTAGTGGAATGGGCCTTAACCGAATTTGGTACCGGCAATCCAGCCGTAGAGTGAGCCTGCTAAATCGTATTACAGATCCAGCGAGCAATAGTCTGTTTTGAAGCAGGAGCGCCAATCTTATTGGCCGCATACAGGACAAACAGAGCCTCTGTTTTCCTAATTTTAGCCTTCCTGGCTACATACATTTTTAAGGCCCTGACTACGTCCAGGGATCTGGAATCCTCCAGGTCACCAGTAGCCACAGGCACCACAATAGGTTGATTCATATGGAACGACGAAACCACTTTAGGCAAAAATTGCGGACGTGTCCTCAATTCAGCTCGATCCACATGAAAAATCAAGTAGGGGCTCTTGTATGATAGAGCCGCCAATTCTGACACTCGCCTCGCTGATGCTAAGGCCAACAACATTACCACCTTCCAGGTAAGAAATTTAAACTCAACCTTGTTAAGCGGTTCAAACCAATGTGATTTTAGGAACTGCAACACCACGTTCAAGTCCCATGGTGCCACTGGAGGCACAAAAGGGGGCTGGATGTGCAGCACTCCCTTTACAAACGTCTGGACTTCTGGAAGAGAAGCCAATTCCTTCTGAAAGAAAATCGAGAGGGCCGAAATCTGTACCTTAACTGAGCCCAATTTCAGGCCCATATCCACTCCTGTCTGTAGGAAGTGGAGAAAACGACCCAAATGAAAATCTTCCATAGGTGCATTCTTGGTCTCACACCAAGACACATACTTTCGCCAGATGCGGTGATAATGTTTGATCGTCACCTCCTTCCAAGCCTTTATTAAAGTAGGGATGACCTCTTCCGGAATCCCCTTTTTCGCTAGGATTCGGCGTTCAACCGCCATGCCGTCAAACGTAACCGCGGTAAGTCTTGAAATACACAGGGCTCTTGCTGCAACAGGTCTTCCCTCAGAGGAAGAGGCCAGGGGTCTCCTGTGAGCATCTCTTGTAGATCCGAGTACCAAGCCCTTCGAGGCCAGTCTGGGACAACGAGTATCGTCTGTACTCTTCTTCGTCTTATGATCCTCAACACTTTCGTGATGAGAGGAAGAGGAGGGAACACGTAGACCGAGTCGAACACCCACGGTGTTACCAGTGCGTCTACTGCTACTGCCTGTGGGTCCCGAGACCTGGCACAATACCTCCAAAGTTTTTTGTTGAGGCGTGACGCCATCATGTCTATTTGAGGAGTTCCCCAAAGACGTGTTACGTCTGCAAAGACTTCTTGATGAAGTCCCCACTCTCCTGGATGGAGATCGTGTCTGCTGAGGAAGTCTGCTTCCCAGTTGTCCACTCCCGGAATGAAGACAGCCGACAGAGCGCTTACATGATTTTCCGCCCAGCGAAGGATCCTTGTGGCTTCCGCCATCGCGACTCTGCTTCTTGTCCCGCCTTGGCGGTTCACATGAGCCACTGCTGTGACATTGTCTGATTGAATCAGAACCGGAAGGTTTCGAAGAAAACTCTCCACTTGTCGAAGGCCGTTGTAAATGGCCCTGAGTTCCAACACATTGATGTGTAGACAGGACTCCTGGTCTAACCAAAGACCCTGAAAAGTCCTTCCCTGTGTGACCGCACCCCATCCTCGGAGGCTCGCGTCCGTGGTAACCAGGATCCAGTTCTGAATCCCGAACCTGCGACCCTCCAGCAGGTGAGCACTTTGCAACCACCACAGGAGGGACACTCTGGTTCCTTGGGACAGAGTTATTTTCCGATGTAAATGCAGATGGGACCCGGACCACTTGTCCAGAAGGTCCCATTGAAAAGTCCTTGCATGGAACCTTCCGAAGAGAATGGCCTCGTAGGCGGCCATCATTTTCCCCAGAACTCGAGTGCATTGGTGAACTGACACCCTTTTCGGTTTTAGCAGTTCTCTGACCATGTTCTGGATGTCTTGGGCTTTCTCTATTGGGAGGAAGACCTTCATTTGTTCCGTATCAAGTATCATACCTAGGAACGGCAGTCGAATTGTCGGAATCAACTGTGACTTTGGTAGATTTAGAATCCAACCGTGTTGCTGGAGCACTCTCAGAGAGAGCGCCACACTGCTCAGCAATTTCTCTCTTGATCTCGCTTTTATCAGGAGATCGTCCAAGTATGGGATAATTGTGACACCATGCTTGCGCAGGACCACCATCATTTCCGCCATTATCTTGGTGAAAATCCTCGGGGCCGTGGAAAGTCCAAACGGCAACGTCTGAAATTGGTAATGACAATCCTATACAGAGAATCTCAGGTATTCCTGATGGGGGGCATATATGGGGACATGAAGGTATGCATCCTTTATGTCCAGAGACACCATAAACTCCCCCTCCTCCATGTTGGCTATTATCGCTCTGAGTGATTCCATTTTGAATTTGAATCTTTTTATGTACAGGTTTAGGGATTTCAGATTCAAAATCGGTCTGACCGAACCGTCCGGTTTCGGGACCACAAATAGGGTTGAGTAGTAACCTCTTCCCTGCTGGTGCAGGGGAATCTTGATTATCACTTGCTGTATACACAGCGTTTGAATTGCAGCTAACACTACATCCCTTTCCGATGTGGAAGCTGGTAGGGCCGATTTGAAAAATCGGCGCGGGGGCACCTCCACGAATTCCAGCTTGTAACCCTGGGAAACTATTTCCAACACCCAGGGATTCAGGTCCGAACTGACCCAGGCCTGACTGAAAAGTCGAAGACGTGCTCCCACCGGTGCGGACTCCTGAGGGGAGCCCCAGCGTCATGCTGTGGGTTTTGGAGCAGTCGGGGAGGACTTTTGTTCCTGGGCACCTGCCGCAGCAGGTGCTCTCTTGCCTCTGCCCTTACCTCTGGCGAGGAAAGAGGATCCCCGACCTCTTTTGGACTTGTGCGACCGAAAGAACTGCATCTGATAGGGTGTTACTTTCTTTTGCTGTTGGGGAATATATGGTAAAAAATTTGATTTACCTGCTGTAGCTGTGGAAACCAGGTCCGTCAGCCCATCCCCAAACAATACATCCCCCTTATAGGGTAGTACTTCCATATTTTTCTTGGAATCCGCATCACCCGTCCATTGGCGAGTCCATAAGGATCTTCTCGCTGAGATAGCCATGGCATTGGCCCTAGAAGCTAGCAATCCAATATCCCTTTGAGCATCCCTCATAAATAAGACTGCCTCTTTTATATGGGCTAGAGTTAGGAATATAGTGTCCTTATCCATAGTATCATATTGATCTGTCAGCTCATGTGTCCAAGCTGCAATTGCGTTACACACCCATGCCGACGCAATCGTCGGTCTTAGCACAGCACCCGTATGAGAATAAATACCCTTTAAGGTAGTTTCTTGCCTGCGATCTGCTGGGTCTTTAAGGGCTGCTGTGTCAGGAGACGGTAGCGCCACTTTCTTGGATAAGCGCGTCAGGGCCTTGTCCACAGTGGGGGGTAATTCCCAAATCTCCCTGTCCTGCTTAGGGAAAAGGTATGCCATAAAAATTATTTTGGGGATCTGCGGTCTCTTATCCGGAGTCTCCCAAGCTTTTCCAAAGAACTCATTTAATTCATGAGATGTGGGAAAATTAATAATCTGTTTCTTTTCCTTAAACATGTGTACCCTTGTGTCGGGGACTGAGGGTTCATCCACAATATGCAGCACATCCCTTATTTCCACAATCATACACTGAATAGTTTTAGTCACCCTAGGGTGCAATTTTACTTCGTCATAGTCGACACTGGAATCAGAATCCGTGTCGGTAGTAGTGTCTTGTGTTAAGGGACGCTTTTGAGACCTCGACGGGCCCTGTGAGTCGGTCCAATCTGAGGATTGACCGCCTGATGTCCCCCCTAAACCAGCCTTATCAAGCCTCTTATGTAAAGATGCCACACTTGCATGCAACGTATGCCACATGTCCATCCAATCAGGAGTCGGCACAACCGACGGGGGGACACCACTCATTTGCTCCACCTCCTCCTTGGAGAAGCCTTCCGCCTCTGACATGTCGACACACACGTACCGACACCCCACACACACAGGGATTTACCTATAAGGGGACAAACCCCCAACCAGGCCCTTAGGAGAGACAGAGAGATAGAGTATGCCAGCACACACCCAGCGCTTAAAAACACTGGAATATACAAACAGATAGCGCTTTTATATGTTTATAATCGTAATCTCCACTCACTGCGTCGCCAAAGTGCCCCCTCTTCCTTTTTCCAACCTGTGAAGCTCAGCAGGGGAGAGAACAGGGAGCCAGCGTTTTCTCATGCAGCCTCTGTGGAGAAAATGGCGCTGGTTAGTGCTGAGGATCAAGCCCCGCCCACCCGACGGCGGGCTTCGGTCCCTTCATCATATATTAATAAAATGGCGGGGGTCTGCGGATTTACTGTCCCCCAGCCTAATCCACCTTATTTATGGCCAAATCGAGGTTTATTGCTGCCCAGGGCACCCACCCCTGCGCCCTGCACCCTTCAGTGCCTGCTTTGTGTGTGTGACTGGGAGCAATGGCGCGCAGCTTACCGCAGCGCGCTTACCTCATGAAGATCTGATGTCTTCTGCCGCCTGAAATCTTTTCTTCAATACTCACCCGGCTTCTATCTTTGGCATCTGTGAGAAGGACGGTGGCGGCGCGGCTCCAGGACGAACCCCAGGTGAGACCTGTGTTCCGACTCCCTCTGGAGCTAATGGTGTCCAGTAGCCTAGAAGCAGTGCCCAACTTGACAAGCCAGCTCTGCTTCTCTCTCCTCGGTCCCACGATGCAGGGAGCCTGTTGCCAACAGGACTCCCTGAAAATAAAAAACCTAACAAAATTTCCACAGAAAACTCTGGAGAGCTCTCTGCAGTGCACCCATTCTCCTCTGGGCACAAGATCTAACTGAGGTCTGGAGGAGGGGCATAGAGGGAGGAGCCAGTGCACACCCATAGTCAAAGTTCTTTTTAGGTGCCCTATCTCCTGCGGAGCCCGTCTATACCCCATGGTCCTTACGGAGTCCCCAGCATCCTCTAGGACGTAAGAGAAATCGGCATTACAGAGCGGGGTGTGTGGCTTAAATGATGCGCCTCACCAACCACGCCCCCGTACCGCCTCCGTCCCACCCCCATGCTGCCTCCGCCCCCTCTGCCCATCATTGCCCTGCCCCGCCCCCTGCCGAGCCAACGTGACTGGTCTCTCCCGGAGAGAGCAGCCACAAAGTCGGTAAGTATGAATTAGGCAGTTGGTAGCAAAGTGGGGGCACGTTACTCAAAAGTGCATGCAAAAACAGCTTATATCTGCTTACGTGTTTCTCTCAAGGGCGTAGCTACCATAGATGCAGGGAGTACAGCTGCTATGGAGCCCAGAGCTGAGAGGGGCCACCTTCCCTGTCACAGTTACATGGGTTATATACAAGGGCGTTGCTACCATAGGTGCAGGGAGTGCAGCTGCTATGGGGCCAAGAGCTGAGAGGAGCCACCTTCCCTGTCACAGTTACATGTGTTATATACAGGGTGTAGCTACCATAGGTGCAGGGAGTGCAGCTGCTATGGGGCCAAGAGCTGAGAGGGCCCACCTTCCCTGTCACAGTTACATGTGTTATATACAGGGTGCAGCTACCATAGATGCAGGGAGTGCAGCTGCTATGGGGCCAAGAGCTGAGAGGGCCCACCTTCCCTGTCACAGTTACATGTGTTATATACAGGGTGCAGCTACCATAGATGCAGGGAGTGCAGCTGCTATGGGGCCAAGAGCTGAGAGGAGCCACCTTCCCTGTCACAGTTACATGTGTTATATACAGGGTGTAGCTACCATAGATGTGTGGTACCCTCAGGTTAGCCCCTTATGGCAATGTGCTTACCAGAAATCCGCTTCGCGATGATACTCCTATTCTCTTCGCGGAGAGGTCTGAAGGTATGAGTAACACACTTTTGAATATGAAAAACAACGTTCATTAATAATGCAGGTGTATTTATTTCAAGAACCAGTGCATGCGATATAGCCTGTACACTAGTACAGTAGGTACTCAGTATAATACAACAATGACACCTTTAAGCACAAACAAGACACTAATCAATTATCACAACTATGCTTAATTACTGTATAAACATTAGCATCGGGTACCCGAACACACATAACCTGAATAGTGTCCAAATGTTGCTTTTATACCTGTGCACAGGATTTTTGGATTGCAATCCTTTGATAACAGCTTGATTTCCATGTAATATGTAGGGACTGGCAAGTATAGTGTAAATGTCACCAATTGCTGTATCTTGGAGGAGCCCCAACAGATCACTATTCAAATTGGAGATCCCAAACTGGAAGTCTGTTGAATTTCCTCTCTGTATGAGGGATATAGGGGTATATGCAATAGCGGGCGAATCGCGGCATTAGATCCGCCTCTGTGTGATTCGCCCGCTATCGCCAGCTGCAGCCCTGTCGCCGGGACCCTGGTTTCACTATATTCAATGTAAAACAGATTCGCCCCTCCCGCAGGCGGATTCCGGCCAATCGGCGAGCAGTGGGCGTGCTGAATTCGCCTTCCTGCCCAATTGCTGGAACGGTAAAATCTGTGAAAAAAATGGCGTGGGGTCCCCCCTCCAAAGCATAACCAGCCTCGGGCTCATTGAGCTGGTCCTGGTTCTAAAAATCCGGGGAAAAAATTGACAGGGGATCCCCCGTATTTTTAAAACCAGCACCGGGCTCTGCGCCTGATGCTGGTGCCAAAAATACGGGGGACAAAACGAGTAGGGGTCCCCCGTATTTTTAACACCAGCATCGGGCTCCACTAGCTGGACAGATAATGCCACAGCCGGGGGTCACTTTTATGCCGTGCCCTGCGGCCGTGGCATTAAATATCCAACTAGTCACCCCTGGCCGGGGTACCCTGGGGGAGTGGGGACCCCTTCAATCAAGGGGTCCCCCCCCCCCAGCCACCCAAGGGCCAGGGGTGAAGCCCGAGGCTGTCCCCCCCCATCCAATGGGCTGCGGATGGGAGGGCTGATAGCCTTTTTGTGTTCAAAAAAAAGATATTGTTTTTTCCATTAGTACTACAAGTCCCAGCAAGCCTCCCCCGCAAGCTGGTACTTGGAGAACCACAAGTACCAGCATGCGGGAGAAAAACGGGCCCGCTGGTACCTGTAGTACTACTGGGAAAAAAATACCCAAATAAAAACAGGACACACACACCTTGATAGTAAAACTTTATTTCATACACCGACACACACATACTTACCTGTGTTGACACGCCGACTGCAACGATCTCCGACGATCCGAGGGTACCTGTCAAAAAATTATACTCACCTTCCAGCGTCCGTCCAGAGGTCCAGGTCCAGGGGTATATCCACGTACTTTGTAAAATAAAAAAACGATCACGGTCCACCGGACTAGAAAGGAGTGTAATGTTTTCACATTACACTCCTTTCTCCCGAATGTCGGGACGTCACGTGACTCCCTGTCACTGACGTCCCTTCAGCCAATCAGGAAGCGCTACTGCCGTGGCGCTCAGCTGATTGGCTGGACGCCGTCTGTACACTGACAGCGCCTCGCACAGCTCCCTCCATTACTTTCAATGGTGGGAACTTAGCGGCTAGCGGTGGGGTCACCCGCCGGTCAGCCGCTGACCGGCGGGTGACCTCACCGCTAGCCGCTAAGTTCCCACCATTGAATATAATGGAGGGAGCTGTGCGATGCGCTGTCACAGCGATCAGCCAATCAGGTGAGTGCAACGAAGTTGCGCTTCCTGATTGGCTTAGAGACCTGTCAGTGACAACTGTCACTGACAGATCTTAATCGTGGAAAGGTGTCCCATGTGTCAGCATGGGACACCTTTCAGTCCGTTATGGAGCGGGTAAATGCGTTTTATTATTTTGCCAAGTACGTGGATTTATCTCTGGAGCCTGGTTAAGGTGAGTATATTGAACTTTGCTTTTCAGGTACCCCGGGATTCTACATGGAGAAGAGGACCGATGTCGGCGTGTGAACACAGGTAAGTATGTGTGTGTCGGCAGTGTGTAATAAAGTTTTACTGTCGACGGTGTCTGTGTCCTGTTTTTATTTGGGTATTTTTTTTCCAGTAGTACTACAGGTACCAGCGGGCCCGTTTTTCTCCCGCATGCTGGTACTTGTGGTTCTCCAAGTACCAGCTTGCGGGGGAGGCTTGCTGGGACTTGTAGTACTAATGGAAAAAACAATATCTTTTTTTTGAACACAAAAAGGCTATCAGCCCTCCCATCCGCAGCCCATTGGATGGGGGGGGACAGCCTCGGGCTTCACCCCTGGCCCTTGGGTGGCTGGGGGGGGGGGACCCCTTGATTGAAGGGGTCCCCACTCCCCCAGGGTACCCCGGCCAGGGGTGACTAGTTGGATATTTAATGCCACGGCCGCAGGGCACGGCATAAAAGTGACCCCCGGCTGTGGCATTATCTGTCCAGCTAGTGGAGCCCGATGCTGGTGTTAAAAATACGGGGGACCCCTACTCGTTTTGTCCCCCGTATTTTTGGCACCAGCATCAGGCGCAGAGCCCGGTGCTGGTTTTAAAAATACGGGGGATCCCCTGTCATTTTTTTCCCCGCATTTTTAGAACCAGGACCAGCTCAATGAGCCCGAGGCTGGTTATGCTTTGGAGGGGGGACCCCACGCCATTTTTTTTTCGGATTTTACCGTTCCAGCAATAAAAAAAAAAAAAAAAAAAAAAAAATATTTTAAAAAATATATAAATAATATTTGTGCCTCCCCAAAAAAAAAAAAAAGTACCTAATCCCTTCTAATATAAATAGATCTGCTATTCCCCAAAAAAAAAACACCAAAAAAAACATGTTTAAAATTTTTTTATTTGTTTTCACCCTCCAAAGTGTGGCGGATGGAAAATCGCGAATTTGCTGTCTAAAAGCACTGCAGGCGAATTTCCAAACTTGAATTGAATATGCTGGAGGCGAATTGCAGCATCTGTACCATTGCAGAAAAGGCGAATTCGGAAAAACGCGAATTGAGAAAAGGCGAATTTTGACGGGCCGTTTTTTTGCGAAAAATGACTGCACTGCATAGGCGAATTGATTTTTGGAGGCGAAAACGGCCCGGAATTCGCCTTTTTTGCCGATTCGCCCGCTATTGCATATACCCCATAGTCTTGTTAATCTCTATTTGTTCTCAGGTGGTGCCCGCAGTGTGGAGGATCACTTCTAAATGCTCAATGTATAATCCATACCTCCCAACTGTCCCGATTTTCGCGGGACAGTCCCGTTTTTTGGGGACTGTCCCGCTGTCCCACCCGCGGGCCACAGTGTCCCGCGGTGGGGGGGTCAGTTGGGAGGCTCTGTCAATCGCTGCTCTGCTTAGCAGAGCAGCGGTGAATAGACGCTGTGCGCATGCGCACAGCGTCTATTCAGTGGAGTCAGAGGGAGAGGGAGCATGCCAGCGGCTCACAGAGCGCTGGGCATGCCCTCTCAGTGACGAAAACGGGGGGCGTGGCTCGCGATTGCGGGTCCTCCGCGAAGCCACGCCCCTTTTCATAGGTCACACCTCCTTTTCGGGAGCGGCCGCGGCTTCGCCGCGCGAGTGTCCCGCTACACAGAAAGTCAAAGTTGGGAGGTATGGTATAATCAATGTCAGTTTCACTGAGATAGCAGTGATTTACCTTGTAAGGCAGTGTTCAGTCATTCGTGACCAGAGTATCTCTCTTATATAGGCTGCCAGCCTTGTAGTCTTTGGAGGGGCAGAGGGGGGCCTTTATATTACTTCACTCTTCTTTAGAGGCTAATTATGAGTCTTTACACCAGGACGCAGCTGTTTCAGTATAGTGTATAAGACTGTCCCAGTCATTAGGCTACTCCAGAACTCAGTGGCTAACTTAGTCAGACTCACGTGTCCTAGGACTGTAGTGATGATCTGTTTACTCAGGGGCCACCCCACACGAACTCCGTTGTCTCACCGTGCAGCGCTGCTTTTCCTCTGTGCATAAGAACTATTGCTGTCTCCGTCTGAGCTGCAGTAAATCACAGCATGTGGAATGTTTACTTCAAACCACGCTGATGCTGATCGCTCCTTGAATCCCTCAGACACGCTCCGTATCACTCTGGCAGATGCAGGCTTTCTCAGCATACTGGCGTCTGACGTCACATCCCCCTATGCAGCCTATAAATCCTCTGCCCTTTTTCCCGCGCTCCTCTCAGGCACAGCCAGATTCTCCTGGGTCTCAACACCCTCCAGATTGCTTCCGGTGTGCACAGCCCCTGTTGCCTAGCACCCAGGCTGCAATTGCAGAAGCCCAGACTGTCACAGTTCATTAAGTTCACAAGTGACACAGCTAAGCCACAGCTTGTAACCCTTTCCTATGTTTCCATGAAAGGGGTATCCCTCAGGACTGGGATGCCACAAATTTCCCCACTGAAATGAGGCGTGTCCTCACGCCTTATAACACAGAGACCTGCCAAAAGTTAATGACTAAAAGTCCATCAATATCTGTATCGGGCCGGCAGTTGGCCCCGCGTGGAGCGGGTCGACCGTCTCTCCTCTGATTGGCCAATTACCTCACTTTGATCAATTGACTCAGTTACATCAGGAACAGGCACATTCGATACAAGGGGACAGACATCTATCACATTATCATTACCAATGTCAGACATAGACATAGAACAGGGTACAGTTTCAGACCTGATCGTAGGGTGTAACAGCCCCCACACTGGCCGAAACACATTCAACATTTCAGCAGTAGGATCGCTATTGCACGGGGACTCAGGTGTACTCGACCTCTCCGCCTCTGTGAGCTGTGGTTCCACCGCCTCTCGATGACTAGACGAGTATTTCTTTGGCTGGTTACGATGAACAACCATTGACCTCTTGTCACCACTTATGGTACTATACTCGTTAGCAGGGCCATACCTCTCTGGGTACAGATATGACATGGGATTTTCGCCCACACCTCTCTCTTCAGGCTGTGGGGGGACAGCGTTCCTTCTATCAGTGGCACTTTCGACTACTCTCATCCTCTCTCCACCTTTGCAGTATTGGTCATTTCTCTGACAGTTGCGTGGAGGACCTCCATAACGTGGATAGCACCAATGTTGATCGCGATCTGTCGCATACTTGTTGCCTTTTACTGGAACACCACTGGGACCAGTCACGTTAATGGCTTTGATGCCTTTCTTCCCATTCGCCAATTCAAACTCGACCATGTCGTTGCCTCTCAGGCTCCGGAAGCACTCTTTCGGGTTGGTCTTCTGAATGCCAGTATAGTGCACGTATACTCTTTGTTTAGTGTCCACTCGTTTTATAAAACCACAGCCATGTGATACACTGAACCACATGACTTTGCCGGCAATTCTTTGTGCGCTGGCTTGCTGAACATCACCATCAGATAATATGCCACACACGCTAACCTGGTTCTGCACTACTGTATTTGTACCAGTATCCCTTGGCTGTCTTTTCCTGGGCGGTCCTACTCTCTCCGCTCTTCTTGAAGGCTGTCGACAGTTCCATTCAATGTGCCCCTTCGTCTGCATCGTCGACATATCGGTCGTCCCAGTGAGTCAAAAAGGTTGCGGAGGCGTCGACCTGGCTCTCTTGGAAGGTCCCATTGCGACCTGTTTCTTCCTCCTTGATCTTGTCGCCGATCTTTGCACCCAGCTCCCAGTTGATTCTGCTGAAGGTCAGGCAACACCTGTCCCTGTAGGGTTCTTATCGTCACGCTGAGGGCCCTCTGTGTATCGGATGGTGCTGCGATAAGTTCTGTCTTTAAGGCTGAGATTAGCTTGGTTGGGCAACTTTGAAGTATATTCATCCCCACAATGATAGGCGGAATAGTCGGATCATCCACATCAGTGATCAGACACCCTTGATTAATCAGCTCGGCTTGTCCAATCTTGACGTGTAGTTCGCAGTAGCCCCTGCACTGGATATCAAGCCTGTTGCTGGCCATCAGCCTCAGCCATGATGGGGGAGGAGGGATCATGTCCATCGTGCCCCAATGCTGGTAGTATGCCCCTGCCTGGATGGTGGTCACTTGTGATCCCACTTGTGATCCCAAACTGGAAGTCTGCTGAATTTCCTCTCTGTATGAGGGATATAGTCTTGTTAATCTCTATTTGTTCTCAGGTGGTGCCCGCAGTGCGGAGGATCACTTCTAAATGCTCAATGTATAATCAATGTCAGTTTCACTGAGATAGCAGTGATTTACCTTGTAAGGCAGTGTTCAGTCATTCGTGACCAGAGTCTCTCTCTTATATAGGCTGCCAGCCTTGGAGTCTACGGAGGGGCAGAGGGGGCCTTTATATTACATCACTCTTCTTTAGAGGCTAATTATGAGTCTTTACACCAGGACGCAGCTGTTTAGTATAGTGTATGAGACTGTCCCAGTCATTAGGCTACTCCAGAACTCAGTGGCTAACTTAGCCAGACTCACGTGTCCTATGACTGTAGTGATGATCTGTTTACTCAGGGGCCACCCCACACGAACTCCGTTGTCTCACCGTGCAGCGCTGCTTTTCCTCTGTGCATAAGAACTATTGCTGTCTCCGTTTGAGCTGCAGTAAATCACAGCATGTGGAATGTTTACTTCAAACCACGCTGATGCTGATCACTCCTTGAATCCCTCAGACACGCTCCTATCACTCTGGCAGATGCAGGCTTTCTCAGCATACTGGCGTCTGACGTCACATCCCCCTATGCAGCCTATAAATCCTCTGCCCTTTTTCCCCGCGCTCCTCTCAGGCACAGTCAGATTCTCCTGGGTCTCAACACCCTCCAGATTGCTTCCGGTGTGCACAGCCCCTGTTGCCTAGCACCCAGGCTGCAATTGCAGAAGCGCAGACTGTCACAGTTCATTAAGTTCACAAGTGACACAGCTAAGCCACAGCTTGTAACCCTTTCCTATGTTTCCATGAAAGGGGTATCCCTCAGGACTGGGATGCCACAGATGCAGGGAGTGCGGCTGCTATAGGGACAGGAGCTGAGAGGGGCCCACCTTCCCTGTCACAGTTACATGTGTTATATACAAGGGCGTTGCTACCATAGGTGCAGGGAGTGCAGCTACTATGGAGCCCAGAGCTGAGAGGAGCCACCTTCCCTGTCACAGTTACATGTGTTATATACAGGGGCGTAGCTACCATAGATGTAGGGAGTGCAGCTGCTATGGGGCCCAGAGCTGAGAGGGCCCACCTTCCCTGTCACAGTTACATGTGTTATATACAGGGAGTAGCTACCATAGGTGCAGGGAGTGCAGCTGCTATGGGGCCCAGAGCTGAGAGGGGCCACCTTCCCTGTCACAGTTACATGTGTTATATACAGGGTGTAGCTACCATAGGTGCAGTTAGTTCTGTAGCTATGGCACCCAGAGCTGAGAGGGGCCACCTTAACTGTCACAGTTACATGTGTTATATACAAGGGCGTTGCTACGGGTGGTCTTCAGTATGCCGACTGTCAGGATCCCGGCGCACGGTATACTGGCGCCGGAATCCCGACAGCCGACATCCCGACACTTTGTCTCCCTCGTGGGGGTCCACGACCCCCCTGGAGGGAGAATAAAATAGTGTGGTGCGCCACCGTGCCCGCAGCGAGCCCGCAAGTGGCTCATTTGCGCTCGCCACGCTATCGGTATGCCGGCGGTCGGGCTCCCGGCGCCGGTATGCTGGTCGCCGGGAGCCCGACCGCCGGCATACCATACTACACCCCGTTGCTACCATAGGTGCAGGGAGTGCGGCTGCTATGGGCATACCTCCCGACATGACCCTCTCCAGGAGGGACAAAATGCTCTGCTCCTGGACTTTCCCTCTTACTGTTTGATTTGCCATCACCTGTACTGAAACACCTTTCTTATCCACTGACCTGTTCAGCACAGGTGCCGGCAACCATAAATTAAGAGAAAAGTCCAGAAGCAGAGCATTGTGTCCCTCCTGGAGGGGGTCGTGTTAGGAGGTATGCTATGGGGCCCAGAGCTGAGAGGGGCCATCTTCCCTGTCACAGTTACATGTGTTATATAAAAGGGCGTTGCTACCTTAGGTGCAGGGAGGGCAGCTGCTATGGGGCCTAGAGCTGAGAGGGGCCACCTTCCCTGTCACAGTTACATGTGTTATAGCTACCATAGGTGCAGGGAGTGCAGCTGCTATGGGGCCCAGACCTGAGAGGGGCCACCTTCCCTGTCACAGTTACATGTGTTATATACAAGGTGTAGCTACCAGAGGTGCAGGGAGTGCAGCTGCTATGGGGCCCAGAGCTGAGAGGAGCCACCTTCCCTGTCACAGTTACATGTGTTATAATCATATTCACTTTTGGGAGGTACATAGGGGCACTTACCCACTTTTGCCTTAGGGCCTACAATAGATCTAAATATGCCCGTGAACCTGCTTATTGTAATATGGTATATAATGAACTGGAGGGCATTATGTTACATAATATGAACTGAGCAATGTAATGTGGCACAATGTGCAGTGGAGGCACTATAATGTGGCATAATATGAAAATGGAGCACTGCAGTATGGCATAATGTGAATTGGGGATACTGTGTGGCGTAATGTGTACTGGCAGCACTACTATGTGACATAGGGCCAGATGTACTAAGCCTTGAAAAGTGATAAAGTGAAGAGTGATAAAGGGATCTATTTACTAAGCCTTGGATGGAGATAGGGGGGATAATTCAAATGTTTGAAAAGTCGGTTGGGTGTCTGTTTTTCCCTGTCTATTAGATAGGAAAAAACAGACACTCAAATGACTTTTTAAACAATTGAATATCCCTCAAAGTGGACAGAGATAAAGTGCCAGCCAATCAGCTTCTAACTGCCATGTTATAGACTGTGTTTGAAAAATGACAGGTATGAGCTGATTGGCTGGTACTTTATCTCTATCTGTGTTTTAGTAAATAGACCCCAAAAGTACCAGCCAACCAGCTCCTAACTGTCATTTTTTTCAAACGCAGCCTGTGACATGGCAGTTAGTTGCTGATAGAAAAAAACTATATTTGAGAATAAAAAAAAGACAAAAGAGAAGAAAGGGTGAAAAATAAATATATTCACAAATATAGTTTTTTTTCTATCACGTTATTCTCTTTATTATTTTTCATACTTTGCTTTATTTAGCCTAGAAGTAGGCTAACTAGTAAATAATAAATGAACATGAAAAGCCTTACAGGCATGCAGAATGGGGCAAATTTTTATACCTTTTTTAAAGATATGTATTAATAAAATTGTATTTCAGACAATAATTAAAGGGACAGTGTGCACCCACCCAAAATCCAATTTCTTTTTTTCTTTATATTTATCCAGTTCATTTGATAATTGGAGGGTAGACCTAACATTGGTGGTTATAAATAGGTATACGGACGCAAATATCCTATCAAAATACCAATATTCCCTGAGATAATATATGTCCTATATATGCCCAAGGAGGATAAATAAGTTTATTTTTATGTTAAAAAAAAACACATTTCTGCACTTGTTATAAATGACCTGTAGCGGGCCCCTCAATACCTGTACAGGTCGGGGGTAGCTGGTCGTCAATTCAAATGAAATATCGCTTCTTTTACTGCTTGCGCAGTTATAGGCCTGACACAACACGGGTGGTACAGAGGTCTCTGCAATCAGAAACTAACTTCTCCAATATGCAAAAAATGTCACTTTAAGTAAATGGAAAATATATTATTTATGGCTTGGTAAATGTTGTTTACATCAGCGTTCTAATTAATGTGACTACAGATAAATATCCTTATCTGCAAAGTACAGAGTCACGCTAACAAAAAAAAAATAACCTTCCGGTGGTTTGTGGCTACGTAGCTCCATCAGAAAGGTTGTTTGGAGCTGATAATTCTAATTTAATTGCAAAGACGTAGTTTAGGGAAGGGCCCTCTCAGCTTAGCATACTGTTAGTTCTACAGCTGAACAGAGGATCGCTGTGTAAAGATGAGGAAACAGGTTAAGGATGTGCCTCTTAACACTTTACCCAACGTACGGCGTGCATATCCCCACTCTGCATGTTGTCTTACTAGGGGGGGTCATTCCGAGTTGACCGTAGCTGTGCTAAATTTAGCACAGCTACGATCATTCACACTGACATGCGGGGGGACGCTCAGCACAGGGCTAGTCCGCCCCGCATGTCAGTGCCGCCCCCCCCCCGCAGAAGTGCAAATGCATCGCACAGCGGCGATACCTTTGCACTTCAAGAGTAGCTCCCGACCAGCGCAGCTTTAGCGTGCTGGCCAGGAGCTACTCATCGCTCCCCGGCCCACAGTGGCTGCATGTGACGTCACGCAGCTGCCACGGACCACCCCCCCCCAACGGTCCGGCCATGCCTGCATTGGCCAGACCGCTCCCCCTAAATGGCGGCTTGACGCCGCCGTCCGGCCCCCTCCCGCCCAGCGACCGCCTCTGTCTCAGAGGCGATCACTAGGCAATGACTGCTGCCATGCGCTGGCGCACTGCAGCACCGGCGCATGTGCAGTTCCGACACGATCGCTGCGCTGCGAGAAGCTGCAGCGAGCGATCGGGTCGGAATGACCCCCTAAGTCAGTTAGGCAAAAAGAACCTAAATTATAAAGTGCAAATGATTCATATTGCTGTTTACCAAGTAAGCCTTGATTATAAAGTAAAGTCACACAGATAGGCATACCGTAGGGACACAAGTGAGTTACATGTACGTCTAGTCAGTCAATGTTCAGGAGTTCGTGCAGAAATAAAATTACCAAGTAATTTTTTGGCGCTGATTCTGAGCTGCTTTACTATAAGCAGCCAATGAAAACCAGGATAGTTAGTCGCCACAAATAGATAGATAAAAGAACAGAATTGGAGCTAGAGAGCTGAATATATAAAAAATACCACAAAATGTATTCAGATATTACATGTAATCCTAATGTTGCAACTTAAAACATAGCTTAGTCATGTAGATAAGGGCCTAGCATAGCACTGCATTTCATTATAAAAATATGTAAATTATATATATATATATATATATATATATACTAGGTGCTTCATCGCGCCCTACGGGCGCTCTTCACACCGTCGCAAGGGGCTACGCCCCCTTAACCCTTGCATGCCTTTCTGGGGTTTAATATTTGTATTATATGGAGTATTACCTGCATTCCTTTGTTAGTGGTTAAATATTGCACAATGAAAGGGCGTGCGATGGTGAAGGAGGCGCAGCCCCTTGCGACGGCGTGAACAGCACCTGCAGGGCACGATGTACAGAATGTAGCGGGTGCGGGGGGGACTGCGGATGGTGTCTGTAGATGCTGCGGGTGGAGGGGAGGCAGAAGTGGGGGTGGGGCCCGGATGGGGAAGGTTCGGGAGGTGCTGCGCGTGGGGGAGGGGCAGAGGAGTGGGGGATGCAGATGGGGGAGGGGTCCGGAGGCACCGCAGGTGGGGGAGGGGCAGGGGTGCCACGGGTGGGAGAGGGGCAGGTGTGGGGATGTTGTGGATGGGTGAAGGGTTCCGGAGGTGCTGTGGGATGGGAAGGGACGGGTGTGCCGGGGGTTGGGTAGGGGACCGCAGGCACCATGGGTAGGGTAGGGGCAGGTACGGGTGTTGCGGCGGATGGGAAAGGAGGTCCGGAGGTGCTGCAGGTGGTGGAGGGGCAGGTGCAGGGGTGCCATTGGTGGGGGAGGGGTGGGTGATGGGGGGACCGCTGATGGAGGAGGGTGTCTGCAGATGCTGCGGGTGGAGGGGGGCAGGTGTGGGGGGAGACGTATAAGGGGGGTGAATGGTGGAAGGGGCCTGGAGGTGCTGTGGGTGGTGAAGGGGTGGAGGAGTGGGAGCCACGGGTGGTGTAGGGGGTCTGGAGGCACAGCATGTGGGGGAGGGGTGGAGTGCCGCATGTGGTGGAGGGGAAGGTGCGGAGGTGTGGTGCATTGGGGAGAGGTCTGGAGGCGCTGCGGGTACTGTACATGCCATAAAAGGTAGTTGGAGGGTATGCAGTAACAGGGCCAGGACAGGGGTAACAGGGTCAGTACAGGGTTGACGGGGCCAGGACAGGGGTGACGGTGCCAGGATAGGGGTGACGGGGCCAGGACAGGGGTGACGGGGCCAGGACAGAAATGATAGGGACAGGATAGGGGTGACAGGGCCAGGGTAGGGGCGGCAGGACCAGGACAGGGGTGACGGGGCCAGTATAGGGTTCACAGGGCAAGCACAGGGGTGACAGGGCCAGGATAGGGGTAACAGGGCCAGCATAAGGGTGACAGGGCCAGGATAAGGGTGAAAGGGCCAGAATAAGGGTGGCAGGGCAAGGCCAGGGACATGACAGAACACAGGGCACGGGAGAGATTGGTATTAGGGACAAAACAGTGGTGACAGACAGATGTGTCTTACCGGAGTCACTGCTGCTGGCTGCTGCTGCTGTTCCATTCCAACCTGTTGGGATCTGCTGCTGCTGGAGACTTGGCATGGCTGACTCTCTCAGGCTGGAGTCCTGCTTTCTCTGCCAGTCCGCATCCCTCCCCCCCCTCCTCAGTCACACACCGCAGACCTCGCGCAGCTGCCGGGCACTGTGGTAAGGTGAGACTGGAAATGACTGGTTAGCCCCCAGGAGATGCTGCGGCTGGAGGGAGGAGGGGGTCATAGCATGCACGTGGCGCGGACCTCACGGCTTCCGGGCACTGTGGTAAGGGGAGACTGGGAGTGACTGGTTAGCTCCCAGGAGACGCTGCGGCTGGAGGGAGGAGTGGGTCAGAGCCTGCAAGCAGCTCGGATTTCTGCAGCGCTACCCGCCAGCTAAAGTGTGTGAATGAGCTGGGCGCACTCCACTGCGGGTGGCAGCGCTGCAGCTAGCGGTGGGGTTGCCGGGGCTGGAGATAACAGAGGCAGTATGGAACCTGCACAGCGGCAGGTGCCTCACTAAACTGCAGCTAAGAAGCGTGGAGTGTGTCAGAAAGTGACGCTCCTCCGCATCAGAGAGACCCTGCTGAGTATGCCGATGTGGGGGGTCAAGCACACAGTGAGCCGGTGCCCATCTGTCTGTATGACATACCCCTCACACACCCCCATACCTCCCAAATGTCCCGATTTTCGCGGGACAGTCCCATTTTTTGGGGTCTGTCCCGCTGTCCCACCCGCGGGTCGCAGTGTCCTGCGGTGGGGGGGGGGGCAGTTGGAAAGCTCCTGTACTCGCTGTTCTGCTTAGCAGAGCAGCGGTGAATAGTGGAGACAGAGGGAGAGGGGGCATCAGGGGGTACGGATTAATGGGGGGGTTCCAGCAGCAGAGCCGGATTAAGGGGGGGCGGGGCGGGGGATACGTACCGTTGGCCCCACAGTTTTAGAGGCCCCCCCGGCTGGAGTAGCTCTGTCCCAGCTCAGAAGCTCCCCCCCCCCCGTCCTGCCAGCAACAGTGGCAGCATTGTGCTACAGTCAGCACACGCTGCTGCATATTGGCAGGTCTGTGGTGTTGCAGGGAGGCAGCAGTCTCCCTGCTTTCTTCTCCCTGTGCGGGTGTGTAGGGGGGAGCGACCACCTCCTCTGGATTTAGCCCTAGCTGAGGGGCCAAAATCCCATAAAAAAAAATAAAAACAAAAATCGGAATTTGCATAAGGGGACGTGGCCGCGCGGACCGCGATTAGGCCACGCCCCCAACCCACAGCAGGCACAGCAATGAGATAGGGCTCCCCTGTCTCAAGTGCCCTGGGCCCCCCGGACTCATAATCAGCCCCTGGGGGCATGCCAGCAGCTCACAGAGCGCTGGGCATGCCCCCTCACTGACGAAAACGGGGACCCTCCCGTGAAGCCACGCCCCCTTTTCGCAGAGTGTTTCCCTCCTTCTGCCTGGAGAAAGCTCCTGCAGAAAGCTGGGAGGTATGCAGCCCTGTCTGTGACATGCCAAATGTCCATGCTATCTGCTTCTGCTCCTAGTCTCCTGTAGATTTGGCCAGATCTCTGTGACTCATTTGAATAACTCCGCCCACTGTTGTGACTCCGCCCAGCGTTAGCAAATGAATCACAAGGTCACAGAATAGGGCTATTATATAGGAGATATATATATATATATTTGCGCTGGAACTTCAATTGATAAGTTAATCCGTATATTAATATAAGGCTTTAATTAATATATGGATGAACTTATCAATTGAAGTTCCAGCGCAAATATATATATATATATATATATATATACATATTTTTATAATGAAATGCAGTGCTATGCTAGGCCCTTATCTACATGACTAAGCAATGTTTTAAGTTGCAACATTTGGATTACATTTAATATCTGAATACATTTTGTGGTATTTTTTATATATTCAGCTCTCTAGCGCCAATGTTCAGGAGTTCAGCAGGCGGACCGCTTGGGGAAAGAAACTTTTGAGGCTTCTGGTGGACCTGGCGGGGACGGCCCTGTAACGCCTGCCTGGAGGAAGCAAGTTAAACATGCTGTGGCCGGGGTGTAGCTGGTCTTTTACTATCTTCGTTGCCTGCTTTTTGTCAGCGTCCAGAGTCTTACCGGTATGCTGGGGCCGTGGGGCTGGCTTCTCTGGCGGTGTGCGGGCAGCTGCGGAGGTGGGCTGCTGCGTCAGGTCCGTGGGCAGCAGTGGCGGCGGTGAGGGGGTCCGCTCGTGGCGGCGGGAC
Organism: Pseudophryne corroboree; assembly: GCF_028390025.1. Lineage (NCBI taxonomy): Eukaryota > Metazoa > Chordata > Amphibia > Anura > Myobatrachidae > Pseudophryne > Pseudophryne corroboree. Next base: position 443,739,630 of record NC_086452.1, read on the forward strand.
GCCGCTACAGCGGGTCGCTCTTGCTGAGCCGTTGCTAGGAGACCAGAGGCAGTGAGCAATGTGGCTTTGCAGAAAGATCTGCATTACTGGGCGCCGCCATGTTGGAGACCAAGTTTAAGCATAGTTCCTGTTTCCTGTTTCTTCCAGCCAATCCAGGGGAAGCTCTCCCTATAAAAGGGGGCTGGTTTAGGACAGGGACGCCAGTGCTTCAAGTTACAACCCTGTTGTAGGTGCTTTAGCCTGTGCTCCCAGGATCCTTGTCGTATTCTGGTTACTCCTGCTCCTGCTTGGTTGGTTCCCTGTTGCTGCTGCTGTCCTGCCGTTCCTAACCTGCTACTGCCTGTGGAAGCGCTCCTGGAAAACCCGGTCCAGTAAGACTCTTTGGGCACAGTCGGCCCCGGGTCTTCTGCCTCGTCTTTCAAGCCACACTCCATAGATCTACATCACCAGCCACGTCTTTGTACCACCGACCACAACCTGCAGATTGTTATCTTCAGCCTCATCCTCCAAACCACAGTCCACAGTCCTTGTCTCCAGCCACGTCTTCAACTACCATCCACAGTTCATCATCTACAGTCTCGTTTTTCATATCACAGTCCACAGTTCTTTACCTCCAGCCACGTCTTTTAACCACCATCCACAGTTCCACAGTTCATTATTCACAACCTCGTCTTTCAAGCCACAACCTGCAGTTCTTTATCCGCAACTATGTTCTTTAACCATCGTGCTCCAGCCACAGTTCTCAGCCCTGTACATAATAAATACTATTCATTGACTTTCACCCCCGCCTACATTCTTCATTGCTCCGTGTCCCATGCGAAGGAACTATATCCAACCCCCTCATCTTGTTCACCCACAGCCATCTACCTCCTCGGGCAAGTCTCAGCTGCCGGATCCTCAAACTTTGCTAGATGTGGCACTTTTTAGCTCTGGACAGGTACAGGTCCTGTACTGAGGGCAGGTCGGCCCCGATGATCTTCTCTGCGGTTCTGACCACCTTTTGGAGCCTGCATCTGTCCCTCGCGCTGGCGGAGCTGTACCATACGAGTATCGAGGAGCACAGTACCGACTCCACAATCGCGGAGTAGAAGAGGAGCAGAAGCTTCTGTGGGATGTTGAACTTCCTTAGTTGCCTGAGGAAGAACAACCTCTGCTGCGCTTTCCCGACAGTGGTATTAGCGTTGGACCCCCATTTAAGGTCCCGGGAGATTGTGGTCCCTAGAAACTTGAAGGAGTCCACTAGCGATACCACACTGTCAGCAATCGTTAGAAGAGGTGCACTAGCTGAATTCTTTCTGAAGTCCACTATCATCTCGACAGTTTTGAGGGGGTTGAGCGCAAGGTTGTTGTGGATGCACCACTGGGCCAACCGGTCTACTTCCAGTCTATAGGCCGATTTGTCATCGTCCTTGATGAGGCCGATGACGGTGGTGTCATCGGCGAATTTGATTATCTTTACTGATTGCGCCTCTGAGGTGTAGTCATTTGTGTATAGGAAGAAGAGCAGGGGTGAGAGGACACAACCCTGAGGGGCCCCTGTACTCAGGGGTTAAAGTGAGCCGGAACGGGCGGAACTGCGTTCTGTCAGTTCCACTTGGAGACGGAATGCAGCAGGGAGATGACGGGCGCCCGCTGAGATTGTGTTACCAGCGGGCACCCGTCTCCCTGCACAGCGGCAGCCGGAGGCAGGAGCTCAGTACTGAGCCCCGGCTTCCGGCTCTGTCAGTGCGCGCTGTGGGAGAGACGTCATGAAGTCTCTCCCATAGTGCCGAGGAGCGGACGCACAGAAGACTGCAGCGGCCGGACACGGAGCGGGGCTTGGTAAGTATGGTGTGTTGTGTTTGTCTTTTTTTAATTTGTTTAGCGGCACATCTTGGGGGGGAGCATTACTACTGGGGGGGGGGCAAACCACTGAGGGGGGGCATTACTACTGGGGGGCAAACTACTGAGGGGCATCTACTGGGGCAAATAACTGGGGGGGCATTACTACTGAGGGCAGACTACTGGGGGCATTACTACTGGGGGGCATCTACTGAAGGCAAACTACTGGGGGGGCATTACTACTGGGGGGCAAATTACTGAGGGGCATCTACTGGGGGCAAACAACTGGGGGGGCATTACTACTGGGTGCATTACTACTGGGGGCAAACTACTGTGGGGGGCATTACTACTGGGGGCAAACTACTGGGGGGGCATTACTACTAGGGGGCAAACTACTGAGGGGCATCTACTGGGGGCAAACTACTGGGGCCTTACTACTGGGGGGCATCTACTGGGGGACATTACTGCTGGTGGACATTACTACTGGGGCAAACTACAAGATGGCAAACTACAGGAGGGCATTACTACTGGGGGGTCAAACTACTGAGGGGCATCCACTGGGTGCAAACTACAGAGGGGCATCTACTAGGGGCAAACTACAGAGGGGCATTACTACAAGGGGCAAACTACTGGGGGGCATCTGCTGGGGGCAAACTACAGGGGGCAAACTACAAGGGGGCTAACTACTGGGGGCAAACTACAGGAGGGCATTACTACTGGGGGCATAACTACAGGGGCATTACTACTGGGGGTGTAACTACAGGGGCTAAACTACTGGGGGCATTACTACTTGGAGGCATTACTACTGGGGGCTAAACTACAAGGGGGCATAACTACAGGGGGTAAATGACTGGGAGCATTACTACAGGCAACATTATTACTGGGGGCAATATTACACAGGGGCATTACCATTAAGGGCATTACTACTGGGGGCATTACTAATGAGGGCATTGTAAAGGGGGCACTTCATAAGGGCCATCACTACTGGGGACATAAGGGGCACTGCTATTGCGGGTATTGCATAAGGGGCACCACTACTATGGGCTCTATATAAGGGGCACTCTCACTGTGGGCATTGTATAAGAGGCGCTACTGCTGTGGGCATTATGTGTATTATGGGGTGCTACTACTGTGGGCATTATTACTATTGTGTAACATGCCCCTTTTTTGAGACCATGCCCCCTTTTTTTACGATGCGTGCCTAAGGCACGCGCAATACCTTTGCTGCATTGGCGCCGTGGGGAGGGGGGTGAGTTCCACCACCTCTCTAGGACCACTTTAAGCACTGCCTGTACAAAGATTTGTAAAACTATATGGTACGGTAGTAGATAATTCAGAGATCTTAGTTACACATATTTGCAAAGATATGGTAAGCCTCCAGGCCAAACGTCAAGGTCTCTCTGATACTGGAGGTCCCTACATTGTATGATAACAGTACCCACTCTGGGCCATATAATTGTCTACTGTAAGGCTGCATGATAATAGCACATACAAAAATATATTTCAATTGAGAGCCATTGAGAGCGCCGGGTTCGAAGCTACCATGAATTGCGGTAAAACTATCTACCATTGGTGGGCGACTATTAATGGTCGATGGCCATCTCTATACCGTGCACCCAGAACAGGCTCCATTTCTCCAAACGGCTGTGTGCCGCAGACGTTTAGAAGGAGGGACGAGGCCAGGGATCTCCGTTGTGTGCACTGAAATTTCTTGGATGTAATATCAGCGCCCACAATCGCATTGCAGCGTGCGATTGCACCGGCGCCATGTATCATGAAGCTACCGCAGGAACAGGTCAGCATTGCATCCCTCATTGAAATCTATCGGGGTTGTGGCTGCGGGAATGGAGGGATTGCTGCAGGTGTCTTACATCAAGGTGATACTAAATGTTTTCGGAAATGGGTGTTTTCAGGGAATAAGCAGTAAATATTTAATGATAAATCGGACCCTAGGGCAGGTTGTACCCTTAGCACATCTGATTTGCTGCTTCTGCCCTTAATTAGAGGCGCTTGGTGAGCAGAAACAATATTCAACCAACCAATTTACTAGAAACCAGCGACATAACTGAGGCATAAGGTACGAGGCATCAGTCCTGCGGTGAGTTACTAGTGAATCGCTAGACGAAATTTTGAGTAGGTGGGTTGAACACTATAATTCCAATTAGTCCTATGATTCTGCACCAAGAGTGGCAGTTTGAAATGTACTTTAAACAAACAATAGATCCTAATTCAGTTGAATAAACTGCCATATTCTATTAATACACCAGGCCGCCGTCCAAAAGGTGAGACTTTCGGGAAATCTGCAAGACTTGGCAAGGCAATAAAAGAGAGGCAAGACAGAGGTGACTGTTACATTTCAATATGAAGGATACAGCAATTAAAGAAAACCAATACCGAAAAGCACGTTCTGAGCCTCAGATGTCAGACATTGAGCTCATTATACAGTGCAGAAAGCCGTGACGATACAGTTCACTGGGAGTTTGTATAGTACATTATTATTATTGTTTATTTATATGGCGCCACAAGGGTTCCGCACGTCTAACAAAGTACATAAATGAGCAAAACTGGAAAAGAATGACTTACAGTACAAGACAATGTAAGACAAGTACATAGTACAATAACTAAACATTGCTGCATCGGGGACATGACACTGTGATAAGCATCAGGGTGGTAGAAACCGTGGGTTAGGTGCCATAGTAGGGAGTATGGGGTGAGTGTTAGTCTACGTAAGAGAGGGAAAAGAACATGAGGTAAGAGGGCCCTGCTCGTGAGAGCTTATATTCTAAAGGGGAGGGCAGACAGGGCTGACACTGAGGGTTATGATGGGAGAGGGCTGGGTTTGATGAAGAAGTGGGTCTTGAGAGCCAGTTTATCATTTTGTAGAGATAGGAAGTTATCAGTTGGCAGGAGAGGCTTTTGTATATGTACTCATAGGCTTTTGTAGTGTCCATTCAAGGCACATTTAAAGCAGTGTACTGTGGGGGTCATTCCGAGTTGTTCGCTCGTTTTTTTTTTCTCGCAACGGAGCGATTAGTCGCTAATGCGCATGCGCAATGTCCGCAGTGCGACTGTGCCAAGTAAATTTGCTATGCAGTTAGGTTTTTTACTCACGGCATTACGAGGTTTTTTCTTCGTTCTGGTGATCGTAATGTGATTGACAGGAAGTGGGTGTTTCTGGGCGGAAACTGGCCGTTTTATGGGTGTGTGTGAAAAAACGCTACAGTTTCTGGGAAAAACGCGGGAGTGGCTGGAGAAACGGAGGAGTGTCTGGCCGAACGCTGGGTGTGTTTGTGACGTCAAACCAGGAACGAAACTGACTGAACTGATCGCAGTTGCCGAGTAAGTCTGGAGCTACTCAGAAACTGCTAAGAAGTGTCTATTCGCAATTCTGCTAATCTTTCGTTCGCAATTTTGCTAAGCTAATATTCACTCCCAGTAGGCGGCGGCTTAGCGCGTGCAAAGCTGCAAAAAGCAGCTTGCGAGCGAACAACTCGGAATGACCCCCTGTATACAGGCTCACCATCAGGGGGGTGCTGTGGGCACAGCTCTCGCAGGCCCCCTAACAGAGAGGGGAGGGCCCTGGCCACTCCTGCCGCTGCCACCGTCCATCCCAGTCCGCCAGCTCTATTCAAAATATCCCTCTCAAGATGGCCATCGCGTCAGAGGAGACAGTTATTAAAGATACTACAGGAGGCTCTAGTATCTTCTTTTTAACATCAATAGTTTTTATTAGAGAAAAGCAATTTTATGGGGTACAGAAAGAAGAAAAGGGGATGGGGGTATACAGCATAACACCGTGACATGATATAGGGGGGGGGGGGCACGGGAGGGGGGGGGAGCATCCAGTAGCACAATGGTGGAGGTACCTTGTAACAAGTGTGGAAGACGCAAGTAGGAGAGAAGAGGAAAGGGGAGTACATGTAGAGGCATAGGGAGAGAAAGAACATGTAGAGGCATAAGGAGAGAGAGAGGACTAAAACATAAACATGTCCCTACACCCGATTAGGGTGAGTGAAGAGCCCACAGTAAATAAAACCAAGGGAGCTTCTCCGGGAGGAGACCAGGAATGCAATCACTCACTATCAGGGAATTCAGATAGACTAAAATGGGCTGAGACACTGTTAGAAGGGTTGCGGAAATACTGGGAACCTGGACCAGTAGTAACAAACACCTGCCATGGGGACCAGCGGGCCTGGGGGGAGGAAGCAGTGCCGGAGATAGGGACGAATTCAGTTTCCATGAGGTAATGGTGGTGTGTTTTGTGAATAACGTTTAGCAGAACTGGGGCAGTAGATTGCTTCCATAGTTGAGCTAGGTTAGCGCGGGCGGCTATCAAAATATGACCCAGAACATATCTGCTAGTAGGGGGGGGGGGGTGAGTGGGGGGAGTAGTAAGTGAAGTAACGCTACAGTCGGGTCAGGAGTAAGTTCTGTGTGGAGAACCGTATTAATCAAATCGAACACTTCGGACCAGTATTGTGTAATTATTGGGCAGGACCAGAATATGTGAAAAATATGTGCTATTGATCCAAAGAGTCTCCAGCATTTGTTGCTGCAAGTAGGCCAAAACGTGTGTAATCGGTCGGGGGTCAGATACAATCTATGGACAAGTTTAACATGCATTTCAGTGTGGTTCAGGCATTGGGACATGGAGTGGGAGGTTAAGAAAACAGTACGCCATTCCTGAGGTGACAGCGTTCTACCCAGATCCAACTCCCATTTCGTTTGAGCAGTAGATTTGTAGGGGGTGACAGGGGTAATAAGCAGCTTGTACCAGAATGAGATATCGCCTCTGGATTTGTTTAAAGAAAGCCGGGAGAAGAGGGCTTGCGAGGTGGAATCCAGGGTTAATAAGGTGGGAGGGATCGATTTCCACCAGTGTGCGACCTGATAATAATGGAAAAGTTTATAGGCAGGAAGGGAGAATTTCTGTTGGAGAGCAAGGAAGGGTAACATGAAAAGTCCATCCAGTATATCTCCTAGACATAGTATGCCCAGCTGTCTCCATTTGGAAAGATTTAAATGGGGGATTATCGCTGAGAGGGTAGTAATGGAGACCTGGGCGATGCGGCAAGCAGGTGACGGCAGGGCGGCATGTAGATTATCCCATGTCTTAAGCGAGGCTTGAGTGGATGGAAGAAGATATGGGAGGGCAGGTCGGAGCATCTTGGGGATGCGGAAAAGATCTGCAAGGGGGACCGAATGAGCTCGGTTTTGTTCCATTTCCACCCAAGATACTAGAGAATCAGTGGTAAAATAATGTTTAAGGGAGGCCAATAGGGAAGCTTCCTGGTATAGAGAAATGATGGGTAAATAGAGACCCCCTAAGGCTCTTGGTAGGATCATTTTGGAGAGAGCCAGTAATGCGGGTTTAAAAGACCAGACATACTTGGTCATTATAGAGGAACAAGTCTGAAGGGCTTTTTTAGGGAAGGTGTATGGGATCGTGCGAAACAGGTACATCAGTTTGGGCAGGAGGGACATTTTGAATGCAGCCATACGTCCTAGCCAAGAGACTTCGTAAGCTGCCCAAGATTTTGTTAGGGCCTCTATGGTAACTAATAACGGAGAGAGATTATATATAAAGACATCGGGAGTGTGAGTGGGGATATGGACGCCTAAGTATTTTATCGAATTAACCTGCCAGTTATAAGGAAAGGAAGATTGGAGGGTCGGAAGAGCGTGGGAGAGGTTAATGGGCAGGGCGTCAGTCTTTGTGATATTAAGTTTGTAATAGGAAGCTAAACTGAAGGCATATAAGATGGAGGTCAGGAGAGGGAGAGTGGTGAGAGGTTCAGAAATAAAGAGAAGGACATCGTCCGCAAAGAGACTTAATTTATGGTGGGAGGAGCCGAATTTTAGGGCTGGAAAGTGGGGATTGTCGCGGATTGTAATAGCCAAGGGTTCAATTGACAAAACAAACATCAGAGGGGAGAGAGGGCAGCCCTGCCTGGTGCCGTTTGTGATTGGGAAAGAGTCTGATAAAAAGCCATTGCTGAACACCCGGGCCGAGGGGGAGCTATATAATGCTAGAATAGAGGATAGGATGCGATCCTTAAATCCAAAACGGAGAAGGACCTCGCGCATATAGGACCAATTCAGTCTATCAAAGGCCTTCTCGGCATCCATGGATAGCAGGAGAAGGCCCTGATCAGTAGAGAGCGAATCAATCAAATTGAAAACTCTGCGCGTATTGTCCGACGCCTGTCGGCCCGGGTCAAAACCAGTCTGATCCGGGTGTATCAGCAATGGCAGAAGCCCATTCACTCGTGACACAATCAGTTTAGCGTATAATTTAACATCAGTATTAAGGATGGCAATGGGGCGGTAATTGTGTACATAAGCAGGGTCTTTGCCAGGTTTGGGGATAGTGACTATTCGTGCTTCTAGAAGTTCCGCCGGTAAATTCCCTTGATCCTAGAAATTGTTAAAGAGGGCAGTCAGGTGGGGAGAAAGAACATCAAGGAACGAGGCATAGAAATCCGAGACGAACCCGTCAGGGCCTGGGGCTTTGTTGCGGGGAGAGGACTTAACGGCAGCGGCAACTTCAGCAGGGGTCCATGGGGCATTGAGAGCGGACAATTACTCTGGAGTCAGTGTGGGAAAAGAAAGATTATCCAGAAAAGAAGAGATGGAGAGAGGGGTGGGTTGAGGGGTAGATGGGTCAGACATTAGATTGTAAAGTTTAGCGTAGTAATGTGCAAACTGATTCGTGATATCTTTAGGATTGAGGAGCTTCCGTTTGGAGGGGGAGTATACAAATTTGATCTTGTTCCTAGCTTGCTGAGCCCGGAGCTTACAGGCTAACATTCTACCGGATTTGTTACCCAGGAGATAAAACTTGTATCTTAATCTATTTAAAGCCGCTTGGGTACGGGCGGGAAGCAATTTTTGGAGTTGGCTACGAACACTAGAGAGTTCCTTCTTGAGGGTTCTAGAGGGAGTGGCCATGTTGCGCGATTCAAGATCTAGTAATTCGGCCTCCAGATTCGACTGAAGCTGGAGAGCTTGTTTCTTGAGGATGGCACCAGTTTGTATAGCTGCACCACGGGTAACAGCCTTAAAGGCGCACCAGTGGTTGATGACAGAGGTGTCCTGGGGGGAGTTGGTGGCGAGATAAGAGTTAATAGAGTCTAGGATCCGAGTTTTGGAGAGAGGATTGCTTAATAGGTAGGGATAGAGACGCCATTGCCTAGGGGGGTTCTGGGAAGCGGAGAGGTTCCATTTCCAGAGAACAGGGGCGTGGTCAGACCAGGTGATCGGTAGAATAGCAATGTCCCTTGTTCTCTGGAGAGGCCATTTATCGCATAAGATTAAATCTATCCTGGAATAGGAGTTGTGTACTGAGGAGTGGAAGGTATATTCCCGCCCTGAGGGGTTATTAATCCTCCAGATATCAAATAGATCGAACTCCGTGAGGAGATTGCGGAAGGCTAGAGAGGGGCCGGATTGAGCCGAGGGTATGGGTCGTGAGAGAAGGCCAGATTTATCTAGTTTTGGGTCTAAAACTAAGTTGTAGTCCCCCAGGACAACTAAGGAGCCTTTAAGCGATTTGCGAATTAGGAGAAATAATTTGCGCAGGAACTGTGTTTGGTTAGAGTTAGGGGCATAGAGGGAAACTAGTGTAGTAGGCTTGTCGTCCAGGAGACCAGTAAGGATTAGGTAGCGGCCACTCTTGTCAGAGATTTGGGAGTGAAGGGTAAAGGAAATATGTTTACTAAAGAGGATAGCTACACGTTACGTTTAAACGGGGCGTTTGCGTAATATCCCACAGGGAAATAATTATCTTTGAACAGGGGGGGGTTAGCAGAGGAGAAATGGGTTACTTGCAGCGCGATTACGTCTGCTCTCTGTTGGTGAAAAAAGGAGAGGGCTAGTCTGCGTTTGTTGGGAGAGTTTAAGCCCTTAACATTGAGAGAGAGGAGGTTAACCATTGAAAGTGTGAGGTAAGGATAAGAGACAAATATCTATACAAGGCATCATAAGTACTGTTGAAATGGAGAACAGAGTACCACAGGAAGCGGAGAAAAACCATGAATCTGGAGCTCGGGGGGAGAGAGACAGTAGAGGGTACATGGAGGACAGAGTAAACTGGGAGAAGGGGGGTAGACAAAAAAAAAAAGGTCCGGTATATTGGACCTGCATGACTACTGCAGGGGGAGAAAACAACTTGCAGTAGTGTAGAAAAAGGTTGGGGACGGGCCGGCAGAGCAGGCACCGCCACTCAGATACAACAATTTAAAGAGAAAATAAGAACAAGTAAAACTGGCCCTATGGCATAATAGGTGAAAGCATAGGGGACATCACCAGGAAACAACTGGAAAAAAATACAAAATTCAGCAGGACATAGTGTCCCTGGGAGCTGGAGTAAACCAGAACTGCGACAAAAAAGAAAAAAAAAAAACAGTATATGATAAGAGGCAGGGCCGTAACTAGGTATGGGCAAGAGGGGCACTGCACACAGCGCATTCGCTGTGAGGCAGAAAAATCTCTGCAGGCACCCGCCGGGCCACTCAACACTACCGCCCACCAGCCAGCGCCGCCATTTACTGTAGCTGGATGGAGAAGGGAAAGGTTCTCTCCTCTGGCAGACCGGAAGGCCACCTCACCTCCTTCCAAATTGGGATGGCCAGTACCTGCCGTCTGCCAGCTCTGCCCGAGGAGAGGAGCGCCGACTCCCTCCCTCTCTCGCTGAAGTTGTAGCCGAGCCGAGCGGACAGATGGTTGGTTTGTGTGCAGCTGACGGGAGGACGGCGGCTCCGCTCTGGCTGCCAGCTGTGATCAGAGCTCTCAGCTCCGATCACGCTGCAGCACAGACAGCAGGGCAGAGAAAGCTGCAGTTAAGTGCCCGCAGCATTATACAAGGCAGCCAAGTACTAATGAGTCAGCCTGACTCATTTAGTACACCCTCACTGGCAGGCCGACAGAACTTAATTAGTGAGGAGGTGAGGTGGGCGGCCGTCCGGTCCACCAGAGGAGAGGACCTTTCCCCTTCCCAATCCTGCCCTGGGTATGATTGGTCTCTGTGGGCTGACCTGTCCCTCCCCTCTCTATACACGCAAGCCGGGGAGAGGGGGTGGGGGTCCGACTTCTATGCTTCTATCCTGGAACCAATCCCCCCCCCCCCCAGTGCCGCGATTTGCGGTTATTTAGGGGGCGGAGCTTAATGCCGTGAAGAGCCCGCCCTAAAGACTTGTGGCTGTGTGCTGTTGTTGGCAATGGTAACTGTCTAATGCTGGCTGCTATCTCCCCCACCCCCTTCTCTCTCTGACTGACCTAGCCTTTCTCTCTTTCCCTCTCTCCGTAATACTCTATCTTGCTCCTCTCTATTCTGACACTCTCTCTTTCTTCTCTCTCCCCTCTCATCCATTTCTCCCTGACACCGTCTCTCTCTTTCTCTAATTCCCTCTTTTTCAATGAAACCTTCACTTTCTTTTCCTGATTCCCCCCCCCCCATTCTCTCTTTCTTGCTCCTCTCCCTCCTTCTCTCTCTCTCTTCCCCTGTTAACCTCTGTTTCTCACTTTCACTCTCCCCTAAGAAGAATTGTAGTGACAACAGAGAGAGGGGGACGGGGGGCCCTTTCAAGATCGCACCTTCCTGAATCAGCTGCCTTGCCACTGCCTATCCTCTCCTCCTTCCCAGAGCCGTAACTAGGTGTGTGCCGATGGTGCCTTGCCCATAGCGCAAATGCACTGAGGGCGCACCTTCAAGCATCACACCCGCACGGCCGCAGATTCACTGTTTTAGGTGGCGGCACCGCCTGCATCCGGCTGAAACCGCTGACGCCCACACGACTGAGACCTGCTGCTGAAGCCGCCACCCGCCCACCCGTGTCCCGGTGAAGCCGCCGCCGCTGCTGCTGCTGAGGTCCCGGCAGCGCTGCGGCTGAGTTCTGTGAAGTGGACAGGGGGAGTCAGGAGCTGGTAACAGCACGTAAGTGCCTACACAGACACTACACTATACTACAGTACACTACACTATATTACACTACACTTCACTACACTATATTACAGTACACTTCACTACAGTACACTACACTACAGTATATTACACTTCACTTCACTACAGTACACTACACCACAGTACACTACACTACACTACACTACACTCTAAGGGTGGGGGTGGGGGGGTGTAAGGGAGAATCTGCCTACCGTACTGTGTTAAAGGGGAACTCTGCCTGCCATAATGTGTAAAAGGGGGACATATCCTGCCGTAACGTGTAAAAAGTGGGGCCTGCCGAAACGTGTAAAAGGTGGGGCCTGTCGTAGCGTGTAAAAGGTGGACTCTTTCTCCTGTAATGTGTAAAAGAGGATGCTGTCTGCCGTAATGTGTAAAAGGTGGACGCCGTCTGCCGTAACATGTAAAAAGGGGACGCTGTCTGCCGTAATGTGTAAGAAGGGGACTCTATCTGGCGTAATGTGTAAAAAGGGGACTCTGCCGTAATGTGTAAAAAAGGGGACGCTGTCTGCCGTAATGTGTAAAAAAGGGGACGCTGTCTGACGTAATGTGTAAAAAGGGGGGCGCTGTCTGCTGTAATGTGTAAAAAAGGGGGACGCTGTCTGCCGTTATGTGTAAGAAGGGGACTCTACCTGGTGTAGCGGCGCTACTGTGCGGCGTAATTTGAATAATGGAGACTACTGTGCACCATTATATGAATTGGTATTATTTTGTGGCCACACCCCTTTCCCGTGAAGCCACGCCCCTATATTTTTTGCGTGCGCCTACGGCGCGCAATGCCACCGATTTACGTTAAGGGGGGGGGGGGGCGCCGATGCCATTTCTTGCACACAGCACTAAAATGTCTAGTTACGGCACTGATAAGAGGCATATCGTAACAAATGAAAGAGTAACCTGTAACATATAGACCAAGAGAAACATCACAACGTATAACTGGTACAATAAATGTTAATGATTTCCCTTCACGGCAGAGGGGAATAGGTCTACAGTTTCACAGAGTCAGAAAGGAATGTTGAGAGACCCAAATCTGTGAACAGATGGCTCAGATGTTCGACCATTCCTGCCTGATTGAGGACGGACGGGACGACGGAGCAGATGAACAGTAATGTCCCAACAGTAATGTCTGAACAGTAATGTCCCAATCCAGGAGCAACTTGACACCCACATCGAGGGAGGAGATGATGTAAGTGGAGTCCTCATAGGAAACTTACAGTTTGACCGGAAATCCCCAGCGGTAGCGGATATCATTGGACCTGAGCGCCAGAGTAATAGGGGAAAGGGCACGTCATTTCGCAATGGTGGCAGCGGAAAAGTCTTGGAATATTTGAAGGCCTCCTAGGGTGTCTGAATTTTTAGATTCTCTGGCAGCTCTCATGATGCGTTTATTGACTGTAAAGAAATGCACACGGAGGAGGGTATCTTTAGGGAGGTCAGAGGAAACTGTGCGTGGCCGAGGGAGGCGGTGGATACGGTCAATCAGGAGCTCCGCGACATCCGCAGCAGGGAGAAGCTTCCTGAAGAGGGCGATGGCATAGGGTTCGAGTTCGGAATTATTGACAGAATCGGGGATGCCCCTGATCTTAATATTGTTCCGTCGAGATCTGTCCTCCATGTCAGCTAACTTAGACCGGAATTGGTCCATCTCCTGTTGTTGACGATCATGGGAGGTGATCAGCTCGTTATGAGAGGCAACCAGTTCTTCCACCTTACGTTCCAGGTGGTCAGTCCTGTCTCCGATTGCCACCAGCTCGGTCTTGACCTCACAAACAGCAGAGGTCAGGTCTTTAGAGAGTTCCGATTTAAAGGCAGAGAGAATCTGGCAAAGAGTCACAGTCAGGGGTGCATCAGAATCGCAATCAACTCCGGAGACCGTGAGCATGGATGGCAGACTAGTCTACAGCACAGGGTCTGGCATAGTAGGTGGGGAGGGACGCTTTGTAGAGGGGAGATTTGGAGGGGCTTAGGGGGAGGAAAGGAGATTTTGGAAGGCGCTGGGTCTTTGTTCTTTTTGGGAGGTATCGTTCGTCAGTAAAGGTGAAGGCGGTGGAGAATGAACGGATGCCTTAACTCCGCCGGGTCCGGTCAAATGTGAAACGTGAAACAGGAGTACTCAGCAACAGTAGGTCAGAAACATGTCGGTAAGGCAATCATGAGTGGCGGTGGAAGCAGAGCAGGAGCTCTCACATTATGGAGGATTCGTAATCATAGGACGGCAGGGTCATAGCGGAGCCACCTTGAGAGTGTGGACAGAAAAATAAAAGAATGGAGCAATACAAGCAGACAAATCAGGAAACAGGCGTGGGGAGGCTGTTTTATGTTGTAAAGACTCCCAGATCCCTGGGAGCTCATAGAAAGCACAGCCTGACTGATTAGCCTTCAGGTCACAGCCAGGGATTGCTCTGCTTATGTATTATATATTAATTCTTTATGTTTTTTTTTGTTGTTGTTTAATTTCCCCCCTTTTATTTTTCCCCTATTCCTCCTTTTGTCTGGGTACTATAGCTGGAGAGGTCCCAGAGAGTGGCCAGGAAATTTGTCGGGTACAAGGCGCCCCCGGAGACAGAGGTGATGAGGGATCCACGAGGTGCTTTGCCAGCACCCAAGATGGCGCCGCCAGGCCTCTGATAGAGCCCTCTGTTGCCCAGGCTCCCGGAGGTTGCTAAGAGACCAGCCGGGAGCGGACACGGCCGTGCGCGGGTCACGTGGTCCGGGGCCCTCCGTCCAGGCACCGCTCAGAGGAAGAGGCCGCCGCAGCGAGAGAGGATAGCGTGCTGGTCACCGGCCCTCCACGGCGTGGCGCGATGTCCGGCGGTCGCCGCCCTGAGGCAACGGGGGTAGCAGCAGGTAGGACTCACCAGAGGAAAGAGGCAGAGGGTAGGGGGTATCCGGCGGCGGCCCTTGCACACAGGCGATGAGCGGTGGGGGGGCCGTCCTCCGCGCCGGGGTCCAGTCACCTCCCTCCGGGCTGCCAGGAAATCAAGGTCCAGGCTTCAGGGGGGACAGCAGGCCGCAACCCGCACGGGTGTTGGAGACACCCGCCGGCTCCGCAGACCGTGCTGCCCAACGTAGGGGTTCCCCAGATGAGAAAGGGGAGTCCCTAAAACGATCAGGGAGCTGCCTGGTACTATTTAAAAGGTGTCCAAGGCAGGAGCTCTAGGGAGACACGTCTGCCTAGTACTGTAGCCAAGCCACGCCCCACAGGAGGCTCTAGTATCTTTAATAATAACTGTCTCTTCTGAGGCAGCAGTCATGTTGGGAGGGACATTTTCAATAGTTTTTTTTTTACTTGAAGGTGTGGAACCGCAGAACAGTCTGCGGTGGCTGTGACGGTAGGGAGGGGGGGATCCCCTGACAATGAGCAGAACCCCTGACAATGAGCAGGTACTGCATTTAATGGTGACAAGGGCATTAATGTGGGGGCATAATATGTTGTCAGGGCATTAATATGTGGGGCATAACATGGCGATAGGGGCATAACTCTGGGGGCATAGGAATTTTTTGGTAAATTTTTTAATATATACAGGTTGAGTATCCCTTATCCACAATTCAAAATGTATAATATTATATATATATATATATATATATATATATATATATATATATCTCATATATATGTCATTATCTCAGTAGGGGACCCCAAAATGTGGGATTTTGAATTTTGGATAAGGGATACTCAACTTGTATGTATGTATATATATATATATATATATATATATATATATACAAGCAAGGGATTAAGGGGTCTATTTATTAAAATTATTTTTACTAAAATTATGTGAAAAGGGTATGAAAACACCCTTTTTCACATTATTTTAGTATCACCTGAATGTATTAAAGGGCATTTGGAGCATTTTTCATGAAAAACTGCTCCAAACCCTTTAATTCACTTTTTTTTTTAGTAACCCACATCACATTCCTCATACTTACAATGGGAAATGTGATGTGGCCGAATTTACTAAAAAAAAATTTGAAAAAATACAGCAGTGTGCCCTGTGATAATCTCGCCAGCTCAGGCTGGCGAGTTCACAGAGCAGCACTGCGATAATGTGCCATTTGCCCAGCTTTCTCGGCCCCTGGCAGAGAAAACTGAGCGGGGACCCGGCAGAGTGATCAGCTATGTGTGTCCGATGGACACACAAGCTGATCACAGTGTAAAAATAAAAAAACAAAAACCCATACTCACCTGTCCAGGGAGCCGGTGTCCCCTGCTCCGGTGAGCGCTGCCGGACGCCGATTCCCCCATGTGCTGCAAAGTGACCCCGGTGAAGTAAAGTGATGCTGCAAAGCGGCAGCGCACTTTACAGCACCGGGGGTCACCACAGCGCACAGGATCCGGCGCCGGGCAGCCCAGCAGGAACAGTGCGGACCGGCTCCCTGGACCATAGTTACCTACTTTGCTGGCTCTTCCTCCGGGAGGAGGCAGCGTTGTAGGTGTATGGGGGGCGTGGCCGGCACAGGATAGGCAGTCCGGGGGCGTGGCCGGCAGCAGGATGGGCGGTCCGGGGGCGTAACGTCAGGGTCGCGTCATCGTGACTCCGCCCCCCGCTGTGCCGAGAAACGAGCCGCTGCATAGCGGGGGGCGGAGCTACGATGACGCGATTCAGCGCGAATCGCGTCATCGGACCCCCTCGGGCCGCCCGCTTGTTCTCTGCTGCGGGCGGCCGAGGGGGAAAGCGGGAGGCTTGCCCACCTTTCCGGGGGGCCGGGAGGGTCACCCGATTTTCGGGAGCCTCCCGGCCATTCCGGGAGGGTAGGCAAGTATGCCCTGGACTGGTAAGTATATTGATCTTCTGGAGGGGGGGGTCCACGGCGCGCGGGGTAGTCTCGACGGGGGAGGTCGACCGTGTGGCGGCGGTAGCGGCGATGTCGGCGGGGGCGGCGCATGCGCAGCAGGACATCTGGGTATTTTTTCCGAAAAATACCCCGATGATACTGCGGAGTATCATCGCAGGGACAGAGCTTGACCGCAAGCTCTGTCCCTGCACGCGATAATTGATACATCCCTGTGATGTAGTCCATTATCGCAGTGCTAGTTGGGGCGATTTTATCACCTGTCATCCGCATCCTGGATGCGGATGGTGATATATAGACCCCTCAGTCCGCTGCCCTGGCTCAGTTGATCCTATTAAAGGCAAAGATGAAGAGGGCTCCATCTATATCTTCCCACCAAAGATGACCCAAAGAGGTGACATACAATGTTGCATACTTGCCGATATTTTAACTCTCCTCTCCGGGAGATGACCGGAGAGGAGAAGCAGGTGGGCGGTGATGAGGGAGGAGCCAAGCTGATTACATCAGCAGGCCCCGCCCACCCACAGGGAAAAGACGGTAATTGGATGAAATTTGGTTAGGGGCGGGGCTAAAATTACGCGATTAGCTTCTGATTGCGTCATTAGGCTCCGCCCCCCGCCGGGTCCGTGATTTTATGGTGTTATTCTCCTTATTCTGCCCACTTCACTAGGAAGTGGGCAGAATGCGGGAGGGGTGCCCACTCTTCCGGGGGCTGCGGGGGACTACCCGAAAACCGGGTGCCTCCCGCAGAATCCGGGAGAGTAGGTAAGTATGCAATGTTGTTGTACATAGACTGGCAGCCGGTCCTGTTTACAGGTTATGGGGACACTATAAAGAAATAAAACAACAGTTTCTGTATTATTAATAAATGGACAATCTTGTGGATATATACAAAAGCATCACAGGGGAGTATTTTTCCTCCTTGCAGCAAGAAATCAGACACTCCTTATATTATTTACTTCAAAAAATGTTCCATTCTGCAATTGTTATTACGCAGCGCCCAGCAATGGCTAACACTATAATTTAACTCTGCATGTTATTATTATTCCATGATGAAATAAACAGAGCAGCTGAAGAGTTCGCGTTTGTCTTTCATGCAGCAGATCTCTTCTGTACGCATGTAAGGGGCGAGAAAACGAAACGGCACAAGGGAAGTTATGTGATAAAGAAGACGTCTTCCGTCGTGCCACAGAGCCTGTAACTCAGCAGAGAATGCATTCCCAGTGACTCACGGAGCTGTCATGCTGGCGGTGGAGGCGATTTCCTGTGGGGATAACCTCCATCAGTTTGGGGAGTTTTTTTTTACTAGTTTTTCCAATGTAAATATGACTTAGGGCCTAATTCAGACCTGATCGCAGCAGCAAACTTTTTTCTAATGTGCACTGCAGGTGGGGCAGATGTAACATGTGCAGAGAGGGTTAGATTTGGGTGGGGTGTGTTCAAACTGAAATCTAAATTGCAGTGTAACAAATAAAGCATCCAGTATTTACCTGCACAGAAACAAAATAACCCACCCAAATCTAACCCTCTCTGCACATGTTATATCTGCCCCACCTGCAGTGCAGCATGGTTTTGTCCATTAGAGAAAGATTTTGCTGCTGCGATCAGGTCTGAATTAGTTTTTTTTAATCACGGAAACAACTACATAAATAACTAAACACCAGGGGCCTCATTCAAATGCAGTTGGAGAGTGCGTTACTGCTACTCACTGGCGTTAGAAGGAGAGAGCGGGGGGTGCGGCCCGCACCTGGGTGTCACCCGCCGAGGGGTGACACCAAAGTGACGGCTCCTGCTCAGTGACAGGAACCAGACGCTGCACTGTAACATTACAGTGCAGCAACCCGGCTCCTGTCACTGAGCAGAAGCCGGCACAGCAGAAAGAACACTCCCCACGGCAGCCCGCTCCTCCCGGACCGGCAGTGGCGTGTGTCAGGGGTCAGGGCAGGGAAGAGAGCGCAGCTATGTCGGACAGCAACGGCGGCGTGTAGGACCTCAAACCAGCCGCCGGTTCATGAGCCAATCAGAGCTCGCGGACCAGCTGCGGCGGCTCCTGAATGGCTGCCGATCCGCGAGCTCTGATTGGCTCACGAACCGGCGGCTGGCTTGAGATCGTACCCGCCGCTGCCGCCAGACATAGCTGCGCTCTCCTCCCTGCCCTGACAGCTGAGACATGCCGCCGCTGGATTGAGGGACGGCGTGTCTCGCTGACATACAGCAACGGGTGGACCGGAACAAACGGCTTTGCAGGCCTTATACGGCCCGCAGGCCGGAGGTTCCCCACCTCTGGGCTCAAGACTCTGCATTAGCAGTGCTTAATTAGGTTACCAATATTTCAACAAATGTAAGAATATGAGATCACAGCAAGAAAGTAAATAAAACTATTTATACTCAGCAGGGCTGTTTCTAGCCAATTTGGCTCCCAGTGCGAGATTTAAAACATGCACCCCCCCATGACATAAAAAATCCCCCCCCCCCCACACACACCTAGATGGAAAAAAAACAAAAACTTGCGCGCGCACTTGGCAAGGGGGCGTGGCCTCATATAAATGGGTGTGGCCTCGTCTCAAAAGATTACCTCACAATCCAATTTTTGACCCTGCTCCAACAGATCACGACCACCACAGGAAAAAAAAATTCTACCATATTAAGCCCCACACAGTAATGCCCCCTGCACCATATTATGCCACACACCGCAATGCCCTTGATACATTAAATCCCCACACTATGGCAGGCAAGAGTCCCCATTTCACACATTACGGCAGGTGTCCCCATTTTACACATTGAGAGAGAGAGAGAGAATACTTACAGAGGCAATTACCGCTCTTCGGCCCGCCTCACCAGTCGCTCCTCGCGCCGGCCTTTCCCTCTTCCTAACTTGGATCCCCCTCTGTACTCCGCTCGGGAAGGAGGGGGGTAGTTTCGCAGAGTGACGTGGTTGAGTCGTGACGTAACGACGCAACCGCGTCATTCCGTGAAACTCGCCCCCCGAGCGGGTTACTCGGGGAGAAATAGGAGGGGGAAGCAGGGAGCCACAGTTAGTGCCGCGATGGGCGCCCAGTGCGGTTGCACTGCTCGCCTGCCCCAAGAAACGGCCCTGATACTCAGCTTCAGGGAGGAAACAGTCATCAGTGGTAAAGATTATCATCCGTGAGCCCTCATGGGTGTGGATCATTGGTTCCACCAGAATTAGGGTGACAGGCTGAAAAGGTCGATAGTGTCAACAGGTCGACATGTAAAAGGTAGACAGTACAAAAGTTTGACAGGTACAAAAAGTCAACATGGTCTACACAAAAAAATGGCCGACACAAGTGTTTTTGGGTGTCATTTATTATGTTAAAACATATGTGACCCCAAGCAGGGTACACACATATATGACAGCGCAAAACTATATAGCGCATTGCTGTACACATTGCACGACGCATAATACGATGGTGCGATTTATCGTTAAATGCGTCATGATGCAATAAAGCGTCGCCTGTGGAATCGTCCCTTTGGATGTACAGAACATTCAATACCGATTTTTTTTCTCACTTCTTGTATTTTGTTCAGTTGTGTGTACAACAGTTTCCGTTCTGAAACATTCCAGAGGGGGAAAAATCAAGGAGCAATTTCAATTATTTCTAAGATAGGTTTCAGTTATATAAATCGGAATCTAAGAGACCACTCGTCCCAGTTACGTGACATAGGGCCTAATTCAAGGTTAATTGTAAAACAACATTTTCCTCTAATGGGCAAAACCATTTGCACTGCAGGTGGGGCAGATGTAACATGTGCAGAGAGAGTTAGATTTGGGTGGGTTATTTTGTTTCTGTGCAGGGTAAATACTGGCTGCTTTATTTTTACACTGCAATCTAGATTTCAGTTTGAACACACCCCACCCAAATCTAACTCTCTCTGCACATGTTATATCTGCCCCACCTGCACTGCACATGGTTTTGCCCATTAGAGGAAAATGTTGTTTTGCAATCAACGTTGAATAAGACCAATCAGGCTAAGCAATGAACAGACCACTAGATAGCAAATAAGATAAATAACAGAACAATAGACCTACCTAGATATGGGGCCGGATGTAATAAAGGCCGAGTTGGCCGGCGATGCGGGTTCTCGGACAAACTTGAATGTTTTTTTTTTTAAAGCAGCAATCAGCCAACTTGCCTTTATTCCACCAGCCCATAGAGTTATTTTAACTGCATTAAATATGCTCTGTTTGCTGCACCATCTGCTAGAGGGTATCCGGATGATAGATCTGCAGTGTCTAGGTAGACATGCATTAGGTTGACATGTACAAAAGGTCGACGGTTTCAAAAGATCAACGTGACAATGGTCGACACACAAATGGTCGACACATTTTTATTTTTTAAAATGTTTTTCCAACATTTTCTTAATTTACTGTCCAAGTGGGCATCTATTGGAAATATAGAAAAATGGCGGATCAGTTAACTCCTTTGGCGCATGGGAAAAAGGGGAGGAAAATGAGCCAGGAAATTCTTTATACATATAATTTAAATTACTTTCCTATATCTATCTCGACAAAAGTCGAAGAAAATAATCTGCGTACCCCCACTCACACTATACGGGAGTAGGATGTATCCGTAAAGGATACATCATACTCCCGTATAGTGGAGGGGTTAACTGATCCGCCATTTTTCTATGTTGTATTTGTTGTTGGATAAAAGGTGAAATCCAATTGGATCAGTTTGCCCCACAGGCAGCATTCCCTCTGCACCATCTTTGTATGTGTCACAGAAATATTTCATTTGTACTATCTATTGGAAATAGTAACCTGTTGCAAACGCAGCGGTAGCGGAGCGAGCCACCATGACGGAAGTGTGGCGATCAAAGCCAGCCTGCGAGGGTATACGTTTGTACTTATGGTGGTTACAGATTACCAAACGTACAAGATTTGACCCAAAGAATGGGAAAAAAACTTGTTGAAATTTGTGTGTCGGTCCTTATCATGTTGACCTTTTGGTTCATC
Organism: Pseudophryne corroboree; assembly: GCF_028390025.1. Taxonomy (NCBI): domain Eukaryota; kingdom Metazoa; phylum Chordata; class Amphibia; order Anura; family Myobatrachidae; genus Pseudophryne; species Pseudophryne corroboree. The sequence goes on from NC_086452.1 coordinate 443,761,178, forward strand.
CGGCGGCTTGAATCCATTAATGTTGGTGATGACAGTCCTTTGGGGAGCTTTACGGAGGAGCGGGTTGTCAAAGCTGCCAGTCATCAGTTTTAAGACAATAGTTTTCAGACAGCCAATAGCAAATGCAAAACAAACTCTGTTTATTCCTATTGCTGTTTTAAAACTATTAACTGCAGCTGCTGATGAACGTAAATGTTCCCCAGGAGCTGCAACCTCTCTTTTCAGCTGCTCCTGAACTCTGTTCAGCTTCAAACTGAAGCAACCTTAGCTGCATTAATTAATGTTTCAGTATCATCAATTTAATGACATCAGTCCAAGTAGCTGCCAGGTAATAGGGCTCAGAACTCTTTGTACTGGGTGGAATCAGGTCCAGATCTGCATCATTCAAGCCTGAAGGCGCCCAACCTTGGCTGCCCTAAGCCTCATCCCAACCATTAGTATGTATCATGTTTAGCCTTGCTGACCTGTCACATCACAGAATATTGCGCCAACAACCCGCTAAGCCCATCCCCGTCTTAGTTACACCCTCAGAATGAAAACTAATTTATCACCAACCTCAAATTTATTTTCTTGTACTTGTAATATGAGCAGGAAAGTAATTATGAAAATACTACATCTATCTATCTATCTATCTATCTATCTATCTATCTATCTATCTATCTATCTATCTATCTATCTATCTATCTATCTATCTATCTATTATATCTATCTATTCTGTCTATCTACTATATCTATCTATTCTATCTATCTATTCTATCTATCTATTCTATCTATCTATTCTATATAAATTCTGTATAATTCCACTAAGTGAAACATATATAAAAACCTTAAATCATGGAGAGACTGTACATTTAAGTCTAACCTTTAAACCAACCCCCATACCCCCCCAGATCCCCCCCCCCCACCCCCCGGTCGTCAATTCCTCCCCCATTGCTTGTAATGATATGAAGGAAAGATTTACAAAAGTAGTGTGCAAAGAGCTGCAATTCACCTTCTGCCCACTTTAAATGCTAAACTTGTCCCTGGGAGGAATGGACCATGGGGGTCATTCCGACCCGATCGGAAATGCGCATGCGTCGGCGCCGCAGTGCACCGGCGCATGGCAGCTTTCGTTGCCTAGCGATCGCCTCTGAGGCAGAAGTGGTCGCTAGGTGGGAGGGGCCTGAACGGCAGCGTTAAGCCGCCATTTAGGGGGAGCGGTCCAACCAACGCAGGCGTGGCCGGACCGTTGGGGGGCCGGGCCGCGGCGGCTGCGTGACGTCTCACGCAGCCGCTGCGGCCAGCGGGAGCGACGAGCAACTCCCGGCCAGCCGCATGAGCTGCGCTGGCCGGGAGTTACTCCTCAAATACAAAGGCATCACCTCTGTGCGATGCTTTTGTATTTGTGCGGAGGGGCGGCACTGACATGCGTGCATGCGCAATGTCCGCAGTGCGACTGCGCCAAGTACATTTGCTATGCAGTTAGGTTTTTTACTCACGGCATTACGAGGTTTTTTCTTCGTTCTGGTGATCGTAATGTGATTGACAGGAAGTGGGTGTTTCTGGGCGGAAACTGGCCGTTTTATGGGTGTGTGTGAAAAAACGCTACCGTTTCTGGGAAAAACGCGGGAGTGGCTGGAGAAACGGAGGAGTGTCTAGGCGAACGCTGGGTGTGTTTGTGACGTCAAACCAGGAACGAAACTGACTGAACTGATCGCAGATGCCGAGTAAGTCTGGAGCTACTCAGAAACTGCTAAGAAGTGTCTATTCGCAATTCTGCTAATCTTTCGTTCGCAATTTTGATAAGCTAAGATTCACTCCCAGTAGGCGGCGGCTTAGCGTGTGCAAAGCTGCTAAAAGCAGCTTGCGAGCGAACAACTCGGAATGACCCCCATAGACCCCACAGTCTCCAAAATGTTAATTGTGCAGCGAAGCACCCTGCTTAGGTTTCTGACGGTAGTTAGAGCCCCGGTTCAGTTTATTGAAGAAAGAAAATAAATGGTAGAACTGGTCCAGGCTCCCTGCAAGCCAAATACAGGTGCCACCAGGGCTTAGTGATGGTGCCACCCCCTCGGTCTTGCTCGGCACTGCTCGCACCCCTACAGTTATAGTCCTACTGGATAACATAATTAGTTCTGCAGTATACCCACCGGTGGTCCGTATAGACATGCAGGATGCACGTGAATGAAACTGTAGTGCAGCACAGAAAAATAGAAATTCACGGTAGATAAGAACCACGTGGCCCATCTAGTCTGCCCCTTTTTTCCCTTTTAGTAACCGCAACCCTATTTTATCCTTAGGGGCAGATGTATTAAGCCTGGAGAAATGATAAAGCAGTGATAAGTGCAATGTGATAACGCACCATCCAATCAGTTCCTGTAAATTTACATATTGGAGCTGATTGGCAGGTGCGTTATCACTTCTCCAGGCTTAATACATCTGCCTAGTTTCTTTGTAAGAATATTCATATGTCCCCAGGGATCTGTACTTGGACCAGTTCTCTTTAATATCTTTGTTGGTGACATTGCAGATGGTATTGAAGGGAAGGTATGCCTTTTTGCAGATGACACAAAGATATGCAACAGGGTAGACACAACAGGAGGGGTAAAACAAATGATTGATGACTTAGCTAGGCTTGAGAAATGGTCAAGAACGTGGCAACTACAGCTTAATGCTACAAAATGCAAAATCATGCACTTGAGTCTCAAAAACCCAAAGGCTAAATATAGTATCAAGGGTAGTATAATGGAAACTATTGAGGAGGAAAGGGATTTAGGAGTCACTATTTCAAGTGACTTAAAGGCAGGAAAGCAATGCAACAAAGCAATGAGAAAGGCAAGTCAGGTGCTTGGCTGCATAGCGAGAGGAATCAGTAGCAGGAAAAGAGAAGTAATAATGCCCCTGTATAGGTAATTGGTGCGGCCTCATCTGGAATACTGTGTCCAGTTCTGGAGACCATGGCCCTCATTCCGAGTCGTTCGCTCGGTATTTTTCATCGCATCGCAGTGAAATTCCGCATAGTGCGCATGCGCAATATTCGCACTGCGACTGCGCCAAGTATCTTTGCTATGAAGATAGTATTTTTACTCACGGCTTTTTCCTCGCTCCGGCGATCGTAATGTGAATGACAGGAAATGGGTGTTACTGGGCGGAAACACAGCGTTTTATGGGCGTGTGGCTGAAAACGCTACCGTTTCCGGAAAAAACGCAGGAGTGGCCGGAGAAACGGGGGAGTGGTTGGGCGAACGCTGGGTGTGTTTGTGACGTCAAACCAGGAACGACAAGCACTGAACTGATCGCACAGGCAGAGTAAGTGTGGAGCTACTCTAAAACTGCTAAGTAGTTTGTGATCGCAATATTGCGAATACATCGGTCGCAATTTTAAGATGCTAAGATACACTCCCAGTAGGCGGCGGCTTAGCGTGTGTAACTCTGCTAAATTCGCCTTGCGACCGATCAACTCGGAATGAGGGCCCATATCTCCAGAAGGATATAAATACATTAGAGAGTGTACAAAGAAGAGCAACTAAAACGGTGCATGGCCTGCATAACAAAACTTACCCGGAAAGGCTAAAAGATATGAATATGTATAGTTTGGAGGAGAGAAGGGAAAGGGGAGACATGATAGAAACTTTCAAATATACCAAGGGTTTTAACAAAGTTCGGGAGGGAAACATTCTTCAAAAGAAGAGGAGTATTAGAACTCGAGGACATACACTGAGACTGGAGGGGGGGAGGTTCAGGGGAAATTTGAGGAAAAATTACTTCACAGAAAGGGTAGTGGACAAGTGGAAGAGCCTCCCATCAGAGGTGGTAGAGGCTAAGACTGTAGAGCAATTTAAACATGGTTTGGATAGGCATATGAATATCCTTACAAAGAATTAAGGTTCAAAAAGGGTTGAGATTACCTAAAGGATAAAAAAGGGGCAGACTAGATGGGCCAAGTGGTTCTTATCTGCTGTCAAATTCTATATTTATGTGGGGGTCATTCCAACCTGATCATAGCTGTGCTAAATTTAGCACAGCTACGATCACTGACGCAGACATGCGGGGGGATGCCCAGCACAAGGCTAGTCCGCCCCACATGTCAGGCCCAACCCCACCACACAAGTACAAAAGCTTTTTGTAGAGTAACTCCCAGCCAGCGCAGCTCTTGCATCTGGCCAGAAGCTGCTTGTCATTGCCAGGGTCGCAGCGGCTGTGTGTGTTTGGCCACGCCTGCGTTGGCTGGTCGGCGCCCTGAAAACGCCAGCCAAACGCCACCGTGCCACCCCCTCCCGGCCAGCGACCGCCCCTGCCTGTCAATCAGACAGAGACGATCGCTAGGCAATGACAGACGTCGGCCACCTGGCATGCACCGGCGCCGCAGTTCTGACCCGATCGCACCGCTGCGAAAAACTGCAGCGTGCGATCGGGTCGGAATGACCCCCTATGTTTCTATGTCTATCTAAGCTTACCATACTATACCTATAAACCGGGACACTCATGAATTACACAGGTTCTGTGGCTGGCGGACTTCAATTTCAAGTTTGCATTTCATCTGGTTTTAATCAGCCACAGAACCTGTGTAATGCATGTGTCCCAGTTTAAAGGGAAAGTATGGTAAGTCTATGTCTATCCCACAGGTTCTCAAACTCGGTCCTCAGGACCCCACACAGTGCATGTTTTGCAGGTAACCCAGCAGGTGCACAGGTGTATTAATTACTCACAGACACATTTTAAAAGGTCCACAGGTGGAGATAATTATTTCACTTGTGATTCTGTGAGGAGACCTGCAAAACATGCACCGTGTGGGGTTCCGAGGACCGAGTTTGAGAACCTGTGGTCTATCCCATGCATGTTTAAATTGCTCTACTGACAGAGGTTCCCAAACGCGGTCCTCAAGGCTCCTCAACAGTCCAGGTTTTAGGTATATCCATGGCTCAGCACAGATGGTTAAATCAAATTGACTAATGTGCTAATTAAGTCACCTGTGGCCAAGCATGGATACATTTAAAACCAGGACCGTTGGGGTGCCTTAAGGACTGCGTTTGGGAACCTCTGCACTACTGTCTTAGATTCTACCACCTCTGATGGGAGGCTATTCCACTTATCCACTACCTTTCTGTGAAGTAATTTTCCTTAACACAGTACTGTACGTGTATTTCACAAGTATCTGGAATTACGGCTAATCTGGAAAACCTGTCCATGTTGGGTGGTACTGAGAGTAAGCCGTGCTGGATTCAGCTCATCCTTTCGGCAGCACGGTAATATATTTCTGCACATTTTGCTGCCCTACATATATTTTATAATAAACCAAATGGGATTTATCTTGGCATTTATCCTAATCTTTTAGGGACGGTTTGATATTTGGGCTAAACGATGGACGGATTTGGAGCATTAGCGACACACACAGCTGCTATAAATGCACAGCCTGTAGCTGCGTTCACCGTTTGGTTCTTAGTGATAGATTTTCGTTAAAGCATAATTTTGTCTGCATGAAGTGACACCATGGATAACACTTGGTGTAACAAGCAATTTGCATTCACTCTCAACCTGATAATTGCTTATGGTAACCAGCTGCTCACTGCAGCTTGTCTTTCACACTGAAAGCTTGCTTGCCGTACATTTATAAAGATGGGGACATTGTATAGAACAGGCTGCAGGTTAGATATCTGCAGAGACCTCATATTGTGTTATTTCAGAGTGGTTTCTGCAGTGGGTAATGTTTATCTCCATTTAACTTCGTTATGCAGCCTTCAACCCTTTCTGTTCTAATGCATGTTGGGACCTACTACTAAGTACAATGTTCTAACTGATTTTGCATGCTCAGAAGCGATATTCCAGTCTATATCAACAACGAATACCTGAACTGGCGATAAGTGGATTGTAGGGATGCATCCATTTACAATAGGTGTTCTCAAACTTAGGACAGAGGAACCTGGCAAATAGTTTCGGCAGCACTCGCTTTAGCAGATAGGCTGAAGCCCCAATTCTGGAGTAAGTGCAACAAGATGCTGGATTGAAGTGATGGCCTCATAGCTGTGAGACAGGCATTATTACTGTCATCATCCTTAATGACACAGTAAGAATCAAGCTCCCTGTTGTGACATGTGACGTCATGATCTTACATGTGCACACCCAGGGGGCTGCAAGGCCAGCCCAGGGTGTATTAGTGCCATGCCACGACACTGGTTACCAGTCACCACTGTCATTAGAGCTTGCAACAGAATTAAAACAATTTTCTAAAGGAAGGCAGGATGTGACTGGATGCCCTCAGACAGAGGACCACCTTATTATTACATCAGTTTATATCATATCTCCATGTTGCACAGCACTGTATGCAACAGGGTAGACACACCAGGTGGGATAAAACAAATGATTGAGGATCTCGGTAGACTAGCGGAATGGTCAAGAGTGTGGCAATTACAGTTTAATGCTAAAAAATGCGAAATCATGCACTTAGGTCTCAAAAATCCAAAGGCTAAATATAGTATTAACTAGGTGCTTCATCGCGGCCTACGGGCGCTCTTCACACCGTCGGAAGAGGCTGCGCCCCTTTAACCCCTGCAGAGACGCGGGGCGTCGGGGAGGGGAAACAAAGACGCGGGGCGGCGGGGAGGAGACAGACGAGGAGGGGACACAGATATGTGGGGCGGGGCCACAGAGACGCAGGGAGGGGACACAGAGACGTAGGGCGGGGACACAGACGCAGGGTGGCAGGGAGGGGACACAGAGAGGCGGGACGGCAGGGAGGGGACGCAGAGAGGCGGGGCGGCAGGGAGGGGAGGCAGATACGTGGGGCGGCAGGGAAGGGACGCAGAGACACGGGCGGCAGGGAGGGGACGCAGAGACGCGGGGAGGGAGGGGACGCAGAGACGCAGGGTACCAGGGAGGGGACGCAGAGACGCGGGCGGCAGGGAGAGGACGCAGAGACGCGGGCGGCAGGGAGGGGACGCAGAGACGCAGGGCGGCAGGGAGGGGATAGAGAGACGTGGGGCGGCAGGGAGGGGATGCAGAGACGCGGACGGCAGGGAGGGGACGTAGAGACGCGGGTGGCAGGGAGGGGACGCAGAGACGCGGGCGGCAGGGAGGGGACGCAGAGACGCGGGGTGGCAGGGAGGGGACGCAGAGACGCGGGGTGGCAGGGAGGGGACGCAGAGACGCGGGGCGGCAGGGAGAGGATGCGGGGCGGCAGGGAGGGGATGCAGAGACGCGGGGCGGCAGGGAGGGGATGCAGAGACGCGGGGCGACAGGGAGGGGACGCAGAGACGCAGGGCGGCAGGGAGGGGACGCAGAGACGCGGGGCGGCAGGGAGGGAATGCAGAGACGTGGGGCGACAGGGAGGGAATGCAGAGAAGAGGGGCGGCAGGGAGGGGACGCAGAGACGCGGGGCGGCAGGGAGGGGACGCAGAGACGCAGGGAGGGGATGCAGAGACGCGGGGGCGGCAGGGAGGGGATGCAGAGACGCGGGGCAACAGGGAGGGAATGCAGAGAAGCGGGGCGGCAGGGAGGGGATGCAGAGACGCGGGCCGGCAGGGAGGGGATGCAGAGACGCAGGGAGGGGATGCAGAGACGCGGGGGGCGGCAGGGAGGGGATGCAGAGATGCGGGCGGCTGGGAGGGGACGCAGAGAGGCGGAGCTGCCTGTGCACTCTCACCTGTGAAGTTGGTGTAGCGGCCACATTAGCAGGCGCGCTGTCCCCCGTCTCTGGCCTGTGGAGCCGGCAGGCCAGGCCCTGTGGTGTACAGTCCGGGTCTCTTGGGATGGTGGGAGGCAGCGTTGTGTTCGGTGTGCGGAGGAGGCAGCGGGTGTCTGTACCGACGCAGAGGGGGCTATGAAGCCTTCTACTGCGCCACCCGTCCCTCCTGATGTGTATGGCGGCGGCAGCAGTTACAGGCGCGGGTGATGCTGCACCGTAACTGCACTCTCTTCGTCCGATGTGCGGACGGCGTCTGGCGGGACAGTGGGTCCCAGGCGCGGCTGCAGTGCGGGAGCTGGCGTTGGGGGTGTGTGGAGGGCGGGAGGGGTGGTGCGGGCTGTGGCTGTCTGGTCGGCCGTGGTGCGGGCGGCGGGGCCCGGCCACCGTGTCCGTGGCGCGGATGGCTGTGGGAGGTGCTGCGGCGGGTGGGTTCGGTGCGGTGGGTTAGGCTGGGCAGTGTGTGGTGGTGAGTTATGCAGGCGTCGGGATCGGAGGTGTCTGGGCTGTCAGTGGCTGCATGTGGGAGCTGCTGGAGGGGGGTTTGGGGTGTGTGGTGCGGGTGGCATTGGGGTGTAGGTGGCACCGGAGGGGTCTGTGGTTACCTGGCAGTGTGGGGTGTCCATGCCCTGGTGGCTTCTGGCTGGTGGGCGGATTATGTGTCTGCAGCTCCGTCCTGCTAGTGGAGTGCTGGGACAGGGCAGGAGCTGCTAACTCCGCCCACCACTGTGACTCCACCCAGCGTTAGAGGGCCAGGCACAGTCACAGGGCAAATATATAGGAGATGGCACTATACTGGAAACTAGGAGGAAAGGGATCTAGGCATCACTATTTCAGGTGATTTAAAGGCAGGTAAGCAATGTAACACAGCAATGAGGAAGGCTAGTCAGATGCTTGGCGAGAGGAATCAGCAGCAGAAAGAAAGAAGTAATATTGCTGCTGTATAGGTCATTGGTACGGCCTCATCTAGAATACTGTGCTCAATTCTGGAGGCCATATCTTCAAAAGGATATTAATACATTAAAGACTGTACAAAGAAGGGCAACTAAAATGGTGCATGGCCTACATCACAAAACATACCCAGAAAGACTAAGAAATCTCAATATGTATAGTTTGGAGCAGAGAAGGGAAAGGGAGGACATGATAGAAACTTTCATATATATCAAGGGTTTTACCAAAGTCCAGGAGGGAAACATTCTCCAAATGAAGAGAAGCAATAGGACACGAGGACATGCACTGAGACTGGAGGGGGGGGAGGTTCAGGGGAAATTTGAGGAAAAATTACTTCACAGAAAGGGTAGTGGACAATGTGGAATAGCCTCCCATCAGAGGTGGTAGAGGCTAAGACAGTAGAGCAATTTAAACATGTATGGGATAGACATAAGGATAGCCTTACACAGAAATAAGGATCAAATAAGGTTTGAGACAAAAATATGGTAAAAAAAGGGGCAGACTACATGGACCAAGTGGTTCTTATCTCCCGTCAAATTCTATGTTTCTATGTTTACTGTACAGAGAATAATAACCATTCACATTAATCCCTGCCCCATTTGAGATTTGTCTTGCTGCATACCTCCAAACTTTTCTGTCCAGTGAATCGGGACCCAAAAAGGGGGTGTGGCCATCTGTGGCAAGGACATATTCTCTGCTGAGTGAACGTGGCCTCACAGCACGGACCCATTTTATGGCATATTGGGGGGGGCGCTCGCAAACCTTCCCGAGCACCCCGACTCACCTCCATGTACTATATAGATGCCGTTCACGTGCGGGTGATCAAATGCTCCCCCAAGTGCCCCCCCCCCTTCCCCGCCCGTGGGACACTGTAGCTCGCGGGTAGGACAGTGGGACAGTGTCCAAATAGCGGGACTTTCTCGCTAGCAGGACAGTTGGGAGGTATGTTGCTGTAGTTTACCACCACACAAAGGGCCTGTTTCATGTTTGTAAGTAAAGCAACAAAAAAACCCACAATTAACTTTGTGCCTGGAACAAACCATGTTGCCATGAAAGGGGAGCAAATACATTTAGATTTTTTTTCTGTGCAGGGTAAATACCGGCTGCTCCTGCATGTAGCTCAGAAATGTTAGACAGCTTTATTTTTACACTGCAAGTTAGATTTCCGTTTGAAGACACCCCATCCAAATATAACTTACTATGCACATGTTACATCTGCCCCACCTGCAGTGCATCATGGTTTTGCTCATTTGCTTTCTTTTTTGCTTTACTTACAAAAACGAGCCAGTATATTATAGTGTTCCCTAATGTATATCTATACACACATGCCATGTTTTCTATAGTGCACTTCGTCTTACATGGAAAAAATATTTAGAGGACTAAAGTGCAATTTATAAAAGACATGGTAAAAACACTTTTTTTAAAAAAAAACAAAGGAACAATTTATTTTAGATACATATGAACACTAATTAAAAAAGGGGGAATATTCTCAATACATAAAAAAAGTGGAAATGGTATCTGAGAAGATCTTAAAACGGAGTTTATAAATGTATAAAAATATACTAAAAATATTGGCTTAAGACATACAAAATGGAATAAAAAAGGAAATAATAATTTTTGTATAGAAGCTTAACTTAATAGTAGAGGGTCATACAGGAAAATCCCAACGCGTTTCGTCAGTCTGACTTGACCCCTTGATGAAGTCAGACTGACGAAACGCGTCCTATTATACATATATATATATATATATACATATATCTCCTATATAATAGCCCTGTGATTCTGTGCCTGGCCCTCTAACGCTGGGCGTGGCTAGGAGCTCTCATTGGGTTAATGGCAGGTCTATCACACCCAGTCCACACCTGATTGGGTGAGAAACGCCCTCCCACACAGGTTACATCCAATGGGAGGCACTGCCCTTTGCCTGCTGTGTTCTCACAGAGCAGGATTAGCAATGGGACTAATGGAGCTGCAGCTCCAGGCCCACACCCCAAAATAGTCCCCCTGCATCTGCAGCATCACACCCTCCAACAATTTACACATAAACACTGATACACATTCGAAAAGGGGGCGTGGCCACGCCCCTTTTCCTATACTTTCAATGGAAGCTTGGAGAGTCAAAAAACGGCACAGACCGTAAAAAAAAGGGACTGTACCTGCCAGAAAGGTGCAGCTGGAGGGTGTGTCACTGCACCTGCAGCAAGTCTCTGCGCTGTAGAGAGGGGGAAAACATCCTTTTACTGCAGCGTCCTATGGGGGTCATTCCAAGTTGATCGCTAGCTGCATTCGTTCGCTGTGCAGCGATCAGGCAAAAACTCGGCACTTCTGCGCATGCGTACGCAGCGCAATGCGCACGTGCGGCATACTATTACAACGAACTATGTAGTTTTACACAGGGTCTAGCGATACTTTTCAGTCGCACAGGCAGCCGCAGAGTGATTGACAGGAAGAGGGCGTTTCTGGGTGTCAACTGACCGTTTTCAGGGAGTGTTCGGAAAAACGCAGGCGTGGCTGGGCGAACGCAGGGCGTGTTCATGACGTCAAATCAGGAACTGAATGGTCTGAAGTGATCGCAAGCGCCGAGTAGGTCTGAAGCTACTCTGAAACTGCACAAAATATTTTTGGACCCGCTCTACGATTCCTTCGTTCGCACTTCTGCTAAGCTAAAATACACTCCCAGTGGGCGGCGGCATAGCGTTTGCACGGCTGCTAAAAACTGCTAGCGAACGATCAACTCGGAATGACCACCAATGTCTTGCTGCCAGTCCACCTGCCCCCTCCGGCATCAACAATCCCCACTCCCTAGCCGCGCCATAGGTGGAACAAAAGCTGCTGCGGCCACCGGCATAGATGTGTATGAAAGCGGCGCAGCGGAAGACTTTCATAGGCCTCCCTGCACCGCATACTCGCTGAGCCCCGGAGCCTCCTCTGCGTGTGATGTCACAGAAGTGCCTCCCCACCACAGCCGCACCCAGATCCCCAGAGGCCCTGACTCCGCAACACAGCACCTGGGCTGCCGGCCTGGAAGCCCCGAGATGGTTAATGTAGCGGATAGAGGGGGTGATATCGCGGAGGGTAATGTCTGGACGCTGAATCAATGTAAAAGGTGACAGTGCTGTGCAGTACAGTGGGTGTGCAGTCAGGGCCGTTGCTAGAGTGTTCAGCGCCCCCCTGCAAACTATAAATTTGCACCCTCGCATACTTTACAAACGCACAGCGCACATAATGACCCCTGTAGTAGAGACACTTACACATGTAATGCCCCCTGAACCAGTGACACTTACACATGTCACGCCCCCCCCTGTACCAGTGACGCTTACACACGTAATGCCCCCTCTACCAGTACCGCTTACACACGTTACGCCCCCTGTATCAGTGACACTTACACATGTAACGCCCCCTGTACCAGTGCCGCTTACACACGTAATGCCCCCTGTACCAGTGCTGCTTACACACATAATGCCCCCTGTACCAGTGCCGCTTAGACACGTAATGCCCCCTGTACCAGTGCCGCTTAGACACGTAATGCCCCCTGTACCAGTGACGCTTACACACGTAATGCCCCCTCTACCAGTACCGCTTACACACATAACGCCCCCTGTACCAGTGACGCTTACACACGTAACGCCCCCTGTACTAGTGACGCTTACACACATTATGCAGACAGTCGCACACACACACACACACACACACACACACACACACACACACACACACACACACACACACACACCAGACACATATATATACAAAACACACACACTGCACAGCACTCTCACCTTTTACACTGATTCAGCCAGTCACTCAGTTCTGCCAGCCAGTCTCTATTGTTATCACCAGTGTCCCAACGCGCCGCATTACAGGGAAGTAGACGCACTACATAAACTACAGCTCCCAGCAGCCCTTAGCGCCGAAGCATTCCGCCCCTTAGGGCTGCTGGGAGCTGTAGTTTATTGAGTGCATCTTCTTCCCTGTAATGCGGTGCATTGGGACACTGGCGCTAATAATAGAGACTGGCTGCTGTGCGAGTCTCCGGGAGAGCCACTGCCAAAGGGAGGACAGCAGCTTAGCTTCTGACAGGAGGAGAAGCATTACCCTCCCCTCCCCCACTCACAGTACCTCCGGGCCCATCCACGGCGCCCCCACACTCCCCCTCCAGCACCCGCGATAGCTCCGGACCCCCTCCTCCACCCGCAGCGACCCCACACCCGTACCTCCCGCCGCACCACCGCATCCACCCCTCCCCCACCTGGGGCAACCCCGCAACTGCTCCTCCCCCACCCGAAGCGGCTCCGGACCACCACCCGCAGCACCCACGCACCCTACCCCACCTGCGGCCCCACCACAACTGCCCCTCCCGTGGCACCCCAGGATCCCATCCGCCTCTTCCCCGCACCCCCTACTTCCCCAACCAAAGCACCTACTAGGTGATTCACCAGGCCCTGTGTGCGCTGTTCACGCCGTTGCAAGGGGCTACGACCCCTTAACCATTGCACGCCCTTTGTCCGTGCAATATTTAACCACTCACACAATTATGATTGGATGTAATACTCCATATAATAAAAATATTCCACGCCACAAGGGTGTGCAAGGGTTAAGGGGGCTTAGCCCCTTACGACGGTGTGAAGAGCGCCCGTAGGGCGCGATGAATCACCTAGTATATATATATATATATATATATATATATATATATAGTGTGGATGTAATGGATGGCACTCATTCAGACTCCACAGCGTATGCGAAAAGAGGTGAAAATTTAATCAGCCGACATGTTTCGGGGAACACAGCCCCGTCCTCAGGGCCCTGAGGACGGGGCTGTGTTCCCCGAAACATGTCGGCTGATTAAATTTTCACCTCTTTTCGCATACGCTGTGGAGTCTGAATGAGTGCCATCCATTACATCCACACTAGCTATTTGGGTCTGCGCTGCATTTCCCACAGGAATGGCACCTCAGCAGTTGGTTCTATGAGGAGTGGAGTGCCGGGACGATTGCTATTTGGTTTATATATATATATATATATATATATATATATATATATATATATTCTATGTGATGATCTGGCACTCACTGGTATGGCTGGCTGTTTGGTCCGGTGCCCTTACTGTTCCTCCGCATGCAGGGGGATGTGAATAGAAGCTGTGTAGTACGGCACTCAGACGCTGGTGAATGAATTAAGTCCAGCTATCCAGGGCTTGGACTTAATTCATTCACCAGCGTCTGAGTGCCGTACTACACAGCTTCTATATATATATATATATATATATATATATATATATATACTGTTTAATATATGTTAAATCTGTAATTTCTATTACTATAAACTATTTATATTCCTCAAAATATGATTAATAATGTGTTATTATTACTTATATAGTAATGGTGAGCACTGCTGGGGGCATTACGTGTATCTGGCACTATTGTGAGTACTATGGCCCTCATTCCGAGTTGTTCGCTCGTTGCCGAATTTTGCTATATTGCGATTAGTCACTTACTGCGCATGCGCAATGTTCGCAGAGCGCATGCGCTTAGTTATTTTACTCAAAAGTTAGGTATTTTACTCACGGCATTACGAGGATTTTTCTTCGTTCTGGTGATCGGAGTGTGATTGACAGGAAGTGGGTGTTTCTGGGCGGAAACTGGCCGTTTTATGGGTGTGTGTGAAAAAACGCTGCCGTTTCTGGGGAAAACGCGGGAGTAGCTGGAGAAACGGGGGAGTGCCTGGGCGAACGCTGGGTGTGTTTGTGACGTCAAACCAGGAACGAAACTGATTGAACTGATCGCAGTGGCAGAGTAAGTCCCGAGCTACTCAGAAACTGCAAATAAATTTCTATTCGCAATTATGCGAATCTTTCGTTCGCAATCCTGCTAAGATACAATCCCAGAGGGCGGCAGCTTAGCGTGTGCAATGCTGCTAAAAGCAGCTAGCGAGCGAACAACTCGTAATGAGGGCCTATGTGTATTCGGCACTGCTGGGGACTTATCGTGTAACATAATGTGAATTTGGCTCATACTGTGTGGCATAACGTGAGTTTCGGCTCATACTGTGTGGCGTAAGGTAAATTTCAGCTCATACTGTGCGGCATAATGTGAATAAGGGGCACTACTGTCAGTAGCTTGTGAGCATGGGGACATGTGTGATAAATGCTGGTGTCCTGCATATATAGAGAGACTGATGGCATAGAAAGATGCAAATGTGACTCTGATGGCACATGTGTAAATTATAAACTTTACGTTATATTAAAACTGAAATGTTTGGCCCCTTAAATCTTCCATACTTTTCAGATTGGCCCACTCAAAATCAGGGTATAGGTGCTGGGGGGGGGGGGGGTGTGTGCAATGGATGGGGAATGTATATGCCCACCACTCTCTAGTTCCGCCACTGGGTCAGGGATAGGTTGGGGAAGTGTAATCGCACCTTTATGTTTCATTTTATTTCCCTGGGGTGTATTATATCTACTTTCTTATTAGAAATTCGGGAGAAATTAGATTTAAGCCATGTGATTTTACTGAGGGAATGTAAAATAGATGATATGTCCCTGGGCGCTGTTAGACACGCCCAAAAGGTGGTGTTAGACACGCCCAAAAGGTGGTGCTAGACACGCCCAAAAGGCGGTGCTAGTCACACGCCCCTCCGGCGGTGCACCCCCTAATAAAATTAGCTGCGCACGCCTCTGAAATCCACCACCGTATTACTAAACAGGTATGGCACAGGTAACATAACCCTAAGCAGATAATCCCCGAGGTAGACCTGGCAACTCCACGCTCTTGTGTCATCCACCTCATAGGCTGAACAAATGTACTCTGTGCTTTCCCTAGAATCAGTGCACCATAAATATTAGGCCTCATGAATATTAATTAGGCCTCATGAATACTAGTCAGGCCTCATGAACATTAAGCAGTGATGTCACTGTGTCCTAGCAAAATGATAAGCTTCACGTCTCCAGCCGGGATGCGGTCAAGATGCCGCCGGACGGAATCCCGGCGGTCGAAATACCGACGCCGGAATCCCGACCGCCACAATCCCGACATATTCTCCCTCCGTGGGTGTCCACGACACCCATAGAGGGAGAATATAATAGTGTGCCGAGCGTAGCGAGGCACCGTGCCCGCAGCGTGGCGAGCGAAGCGAGCCCGCAAGGGGCTGCGTTCCGCTCACCACCCCTGTCGGGATTGTGTAGTCGGGATTCCGGCGTCGTATTTCAACCGCCGGGATTCCGACCGGCGGCATTTAGTACTGATCCCCTCCAGCCTCATCTCCATACATTGTCCTTCCAGTCCTCTATGGTCAACCAATGACCGTCACCTGTCCTCTGCTCTGTTAACTACATCGCTCTCCAGAGTTCAAGATTTCTCCCGTGCTGCCCCACACCACTGGAACGATCTCTCTAGTTCTATAAGGCTATCCCCCCAGCCTGAATTGAATCAAAGGGTCTTTGAAAACCCACCTGTTCTTAAAAGCATACAAGTCATCTGCTTAACCACTTCACTATGTATACATGTCACCCTTTTTCATCTTCCATCCTTCCCACTCTTACTACTTGCCCTCAGATCCCCTTACTTTTGCTTGCCCATGTGTCAACCGTCTTTCTTCACCCTTCCCTCTAGATTGTAAGCTCTATTATTTCCCTCACTCTTCGCAACTCTTTCAGTGATTCTGAACCTTTTAGTATAGCCCTTCAGACTGCTAGTAAATATTGACAATTCTGCAGATTTCCCTCAATTACCATGGCAACCACAGTCACGATATAGTGAGCAGAAAGCCTCTGTAAATCCCCTCTGAGCTCTGTTTTCAATGTACCATCCTCCTTTCCTTCTTCTGCCTTTGTCGTCACATGGTCTGATAAGCTAGTATTTGTGTCTGGCAGCCATATTTGTTTTAACTCCAGAGTGGTTTTAAAATAGAGATAGTGATTTGTGCACAACATTAACTATCGGATGCACGCTTACAGTAAGGTATAGTACTTAGCTTACAATTAATAGAGGGAAAAAACTTCTATTTGGGAATTCCGTTTTAATAATGTTATTGTTGCAATTATTAAATATTGTGTTTGAGATTTCCAACTGTCCCAGCATTCTTGGCTCTGTAGTTCTACAGCATCTGGAAAGCCAAGGGTTACTTTACCCCAGCAGTGTGGTTTGCCCTATTTAACCTTGTTGCTTTAGTTACAATTATTACGCCATCTATAGATGGCAAGGACGATAAAGTCCTCAATGGTGGCCCAGTACCGCCTTTTTCTGTCTGCGGAATCCCTGCAGGGTTGAGGCGCTGTGCGCAATCAGGTGGCGGCTAAGAGAACCCGGCTAAGGTGGGACACACCGCCAGACCTCGCCGGACAGATAAGTAATGGCGAATACCAGTGACTATTTTTTTCATTTTTTTATGATAAATGGAGCCCTTAATGACTATGATTATAGCAGGGCAAGCTGTGATTTGTAGTCCCTCACAGCCTGTCTGGTCACTCAAAGCCAGAGTTGTAATGTGTAAAGCCCCTCAAAAGACCAACAGAAAGTCTCACTGTGATTGGCTGTCAAGAATGAGGTAGGAGGGACTTGTTATGCAGATCAGTCCCCGCCTCCCTGACAAGCCCCTCTCCTGTCATGAAAAAATGATGATAAAATAATCCCTAGCGGAAGCAATACATGTGACGTCAGTAATGCGTCCCGCCCTCTCCACCAATGAGCTTTCCCGCCTCCTCACCGCCGTCGCTGCGCGCGCACCCACCTCCTCCTCCCGGCGGCGGCGAGCAGAGGGATCAGTGCGCGCTGCGCTGCTGTGCCGGTCCTGGGTCCCGTGTGTGTGTGTGAGGAGACGGAGAAGCCGGAGCCGCCTCAGCCTTCCCGCAGCGTGTCAGGGGGGTGGGAGGGGGGAGGGAACGGACGGACTGTCACTCTCCCGGGCCCCGCCACCGTGCCGCCTTGCTGTGAGTGCCCGCCAGAGGGGACGGAGCCCCCCGGGGGACGATGAGCATCGAGATCCCGCCCGGCCTGACGGAGCTACTGCAGGGCTACACGGTAGAGGTGCTCCGCCAGAGGCCGCAGGACCTGGTTGAGTTCGCCGTGCACTACTTCACCCGCCTGAAGGAGAACCGGCTGCAGGATGGCGCCGGGGCCGCCGCGGCTCCCCGGCCTCACGTCCGCGGGGTCAACTTCGATGGGGAGCCCATGCAGACAGAGTCCAACGGGGAGGAGGAGGACGAGGACTCGGACGAATCCGACTTTGAACGTAAGAGGCCGGGGTTCGGTGCCTGATGCCCTCCTAGCTCCCCCAGCGTGGTGCGGATAGGCCTGTACCCCTGTCCGGGGCATGCTGGGATGTGTAGTGCCCCTACAGGTTTCTTTACCTTGGTTCATGGACTGTAAGGGGAAAGTCCAGACTGGGTGGCCTGCCATTAGTTCCACTGCAGGTTGGCAGCTGGGGGAGCGGTGCTGCGGCTGGTCTGGGGGCATTCATTTGGGCGACCTGTGAGTACAGTATGGCATCAGTGCAGGGCCCTGTGTATGTGCAGGTCACCAATAACTGCCCCCCTCTGCTGTGTATGTGCAGGTCACCAATAACTGCCCCCCTCTGCTGTGTATGTGCCGGTCACCAATAACTGCCCCCCTCTGCTGTGTATGTGCTGGTCACCAATAACTGCCCCCCTCTGCTGTGTATGTGCCGGTCACCAATAACTGCCCCCCCCCCCTCTGCTGTGTATTTGCCGGTCACCAATAACTGCCCCCCCCCCCCCCTGCTGTGTATGTGCCGGTCACCAATAACTGCCCCCCCCCCCCTCTGCTGTGTATGTGCCGGTCACCAATAACTGCCCCCCCCCCTCTGCTGTGTATGTGCCGGTCACCAATAACTGCCCCCCCCCCCCCTGCTGTGTATGTGCCGGTCACCAATAACTGCCCCCCTCTGCTGTGTATGTGCAGGTCACCAATAACTGCCCCCCTCTGCTGTGTATGTGCAGGTCACCAATAACTGCCCCCCTCTGCTGTGTATGTGCAGGTCACCAATAACTGCCCCCCTCTGCTGTGTATGTGCTGGTCACCAATAACTGCCCCCCTCTGCTGTGTATGTGCCGGTCACCAATAACTGCCCCCCCCCCCTCTGCTGTGTATTTGCCGGTCACCAATAACTGCCCCCCCCCCCCCTGCTGTGTATGTGCCGGTCACCAATAACTGCCCCCCCCCCCCTCTGCTGTGTATGTGCCGGTCACCAATAACTGCCCCCCCCCCCTCTGCTGTGTATGTGCCGGTCACCAATAACTGCCCCCCCCCCCCCCTGCTGTGTATGTGCCGGTCACCAATAACTGCCCCCCCCCCCCTCTGCTGTGTATGTGCCGGTCACCAATAACTGCCCCCCCCCCTCTGCTGTGTATGTGCCGGTCACCAATAACTGCCCCCCCCCTCTGCTGTGTATGTGCCGGTGACCAATAACTGCCCCTCCTCCCCCTCTGCTGTATATGTGCCGGTCACCAATAACTGCCCCTCCTCCCCCTCTGCTGTGTATGTGCCGGTCACCAATAACTGCCCCCCCTCCCTCTCTGCTGTGTATGTGCCGGTCACCAATAACTGGCCCCCCCCCCCTCTGCTGTGTATGTGCCGGTAACCAATAACTGGCCCACCCCTCTCTGCTGTGTATGTGCCGGTCACCAATAACTCCCCCCCCTCTGCTGTGTATGTGCCTGTCACCAATAACTGGGCCCCCCTCTGTTGTGTATGTGCGGTCACCAATAACTGCCCCCCCCTCTGTTGTGTATGTGCCGGTCACCAATAACTGCCCCCCCCCCCCCCTCTGTTGTGTATGTGCCGGTCACCAATAACTGCCCCCCCCCTCTGTTGTGTATGTGCCGGTCACCAATAACTGCCCCCCCCTCTGTTGTGTATGTGCCGGTCACCAATAACTGCCCCCCCCCTCTGTTGTGTATGTGCCGGTCACCAATAACTGCCCCCCCTCTGTTGTGTATGTGCCGGTCACCAATAACTGCCCCCCCCCTCTGTTGTGTATGTGCCGGTCACCAATAACTGCCCCCCCTCTGTTGTGTATGTGCCGGTCACCAATAACTGCCCCCCCTCTGCTGTGTATGTGCCGGTCACCAATAACTGCCCCCCCTCCCCCTCTGCTGTGTATGTGCCTGTCACCAATAACTGGGCCCCCCCCTCTGTTGTGTATGTGCGGTCACCAATAACTGGGCCCCCCCCTCTGTTGTGTATGTGCGGTCACCAATAACTGCCCCCCCCCCTCTGTTGTGTATGTGCCGGTCACCAATAACTGCCCCCCCCCTCTGTTGTGTATGTGCCGGTCACCAATAACTGCCCCCCCCCCTCTGTTGTGTATGTGCCGGTCACCAATAACTGCCCCCCCTCTGCTTTGTATGTGCCAGTCACCACTAACTGCCCCCCCCCCATCCTGTGTGTGTGTGCCAGTCGCCAATAGCTGCCCCTCCCCATCCTGTGTGTGTGTGCCAATCGCTGCCCCCCTCCTCCTGTGTATGTGCTGTTTGCCAACCATCCCCCCCCCCTCCTGTGTACGTGCTGTTTGCAAACAACTGGGGCAGTATATGTGCCCCCCCCCCCATTCCTGTGTATGTGCTGGTCACCAATAACTAACCCCCATATATGCCCCTCTGCCCTGTCATCCATCAGTGGTGCTATGAATGGGATGGCCTGGCCTCATTCTGGAGGAGGGGATGCATAGATTATCTGCCACCCCCACCTCTGTTCTGGAGAGCTGAAATGCAGCTGACCCAAAGTGTAGTATTCATATATGTAAGGGACTCTGCAATAGTTACCCCATAGAGGGGCTGTCTGATAGATAAACCATTGCTGGGCACTAGACATGGAACAGATCTGAGCTGTGTGGTGGTGTGAATGGGGTTCTCTGAGTTGATATAGCTTAGCTATTATTTGGCATCATTGTAGTGAAATGGAGCGTGTGCCTTTACCGAATTATAGAAATTTGGTTTCACCTGGAAGTAGCGCAGTGCCACCGATGTAACTAGCTTCTGATAATGCGCTCTGTGAGTTTGTGAACGGCTTTCATTAAGTGTATTCCTGTTTTTACTATAGTTCCTTATTATTCTTCTATAATGCCAGTGTAATGTGTTTTTTCGTGCCGGGTTGAAGTGGTGTAGCTCTTTACCATTAATGTAGTATGTGTGTTAGACGTCTGCTGCATTTAGTAAAGTGCTGTTTTATATTTTGGAAATTTGTTTAATTCATCATCTCAGTGAATGATGCATCCATACTGGCACATTGGACTTCATTGTACAATGCAGCCAGCCAGAAAGCTGTGACAGGCTGGGGTCTGGGGCACAGTTACCAATCAGTGATATATAAGCTCCCTCACTCACACACAATGTACCACTTTAGCATGTGAACTATTATTGGATCCAGCAGAGCGTTGGAATATGGAAGCTGGCTATTTTGGTTATTACCTCTTGGCTTCTGCCATCTTTCTGTTTAATTGTGCATATTAAATGGTATGTAACTCTTTAGACTGTATATTATAAAGCCCTAAGCCTTCTTCCTTATATGGTAACGTTATGTGGAATGATTATGTGGTATGTACTGTATGTACTGTATGTATATAGATATATATATCTCACACACATATATAGTAATATCTCTATGTAATTAACACTAACACAGCTGCTTATGTTTATTCATGCCATCTGTAACATAGTTGTGTTATTAGATGTTAATGGCTTTGTTTGATGCCTTTTATGTTACTACGTATTGGATGAAATGGTTGCGAGGGTGGCTTTTCTGCAATTTAATGCACTCCTCCCTCCACTTGCCGTTCTAAATTGCTCCTACATTCAGTGCCTGGATATCGGTGTTTCCACTCTCTCTATAGAGAAGTATCTGAATGCTGGCATCCTGACATGCCCTGCACATCCTCAAACTCCTCTACATCAGTATGTGGCGCTAATTAGGCCACCAAAAAGGTTAATCGCCATTTTCACGATAAAGGCGAGCCTATGCATGTGTGTTAGCTTGCAAAGCGCCTGGTGTTCTTTTCCTATACAGTACTTTAGCTCTCGGAGGTCGTGGCAGAGGGAATTTTTGACATTTATTTTCAGTCCTGACACGATTGGGTTATTTGGGGTCAACTAGGAAATGTCTTGCTATAGGTAATATCTGTACTGAAAGACTTTTGGCTGTAATGTGTACTGTGTGCCATGCAAGCTAGAGTTTATATTTACAAAGCTTCAACCCTGCAGTAATTGCTGTCTGCGCTTGGATACTCTTTTAAGGCCTGAAACGACTATTGCAAAATGTAGTAGTGACGAACGAACCACTTGTGGGTGTGGAACCTGAAGTTTGAGATCATTCAGTATCTCTTGAGAAATTAAGGCCTAGCCGTGAAGACATGCCAAACTGTCTTCTGGCAATGGAGACGATACAGGGGGTGGTGTCAGGTGTTGTATGATTTTTTTTTTTTTTTTAAATAATAAGTTGTGGCACCCTGGAAACATTGATACATTTGTGCGTGTAAACCAGGGGTCGCCAGTTAGGGTCCATCTAGCTTTTGTTGAGCTATACATCCCGGCGTGCCTTGCAAAAGACTTAGCATGGGCAAACTGGCAGGGTGTGCTGGGATTTGTAGTTCTACAGCAGGACCACTTATTGCCCACCTTAGATTTAGGCCAGAGATTTTCAACCTTTTACATCTCGTGGCACACCGAACAAGATTTAAATATAGCCAAGGCACATTCAAATATAATGATGGTGCAGTTGCGTGTCCTAGGAGGTCATGTTGCAGCATCTCCATAGGTAACGCCTGAGCCACATCTGAGAAAGCCAGGCGGCACACCTGGAGACTGCTCAGGGCACACTAGTGTGCCACGGCACAGTGGTTGAAAAACACTGATTTAGACTGATAAAAATAATTCTAACTGTTAAACACATCTATTTTATTTGATCAGAGGCACAAAAAAAAAAAAATCATATGTCTTCACCACTAATATACTTGCAAATGTCTGCAATAATAGGCAAGTGATAGTGCTGCTCTTCGTGTCCCTGTAGCTTCCTTTTGTTTCGGAAGGCTCTGAAAGAACTGGGGCTTTCATCACATAATTTTTCCATCTTCCCTGCACTTCCTGACCTCATTACTTTCGGAGCTTTCATGGTGCAGGAAAAGCTCCACTATCTCCATGGCAATGAGGAAGCTGTGGAGCAAACTGGTAGAAAGAGAAACCGCCTAAAGGTCACTACTGCAGTTCTCTCCAGCAAACGGATATCTGACCATGCTTCCAGTAGGTGGGCAGTGCTACCAAGCATAGGTGACTGTTTGGAGGAGGTCCAGTAGGGAGGAAACAGCAGGGTCCGTTACATCCCCAGGTAGACAGTGGTGCATAGGGGAAAGTTTCTGGAGCACCCATTAAGTGCGTTTTTATGTTTTAGTATTTAAGTTGCACTGACATCGCAAGTTTACCCCTCACCCTATAGATGTTCGAGAGAGAAGTTGCGGCATTGGTTCTTTTGCAACTGGCTGATGAGTGCAGCTGGGCATTATAGCACCTATGAGTAAATGAGGATCTTGTATAGGTACTCTTTAAAATAATAAATGTCAATATTCTCACTCAGTGAGAGCATTCATCAAGGTTCTGTAAAAGAATATATAAAAAGTTCTTGAAAACTGGATTCTATAGTCCTCCTGAAGATGAAAAGTTGCTGTCTGGATTCCTGTATCGGGGGTGCAGAACAATTGCATATCGCCCTTAGTGTGTCAGACATAGGGGTGTGTTCAATAAGTGTCGGGAAGATGGCAGCTTCCAACAGGTTTAGATCGGAAGGGGTTTCGACCTATTCAATACCGGCAGCTTTTTCCCGACAAGTTGGGAATTCCCGACTTGTTGGAAACCTCTTGAATTGTTGGAATCCACATTGGTTGTCGGAAATGCAGCCAAACCCAACAGGTTTTATCCCCATTTCCGACAATGTCAATCCGACTTTAAAGAAAGTTGGATTGCCGTTGTCGGGAAAGGCCAAACCTGTCGGGTTTAGGGGGCGTGGCCTAGCACTCAGCAGGAACAGACGTGCTCCACATCAGCTCCCTCTGACAAACCCTGTTTCTGGCCCTCCACACCCCCTCCCTCACTCTCGCCTCCTCTCTAGACTCCCAGAGACCCGCGTTTACGGGACCTGCCTGTGGCCGGCATCACGCTCCAGAGCTGCGGCCTCGATTAGGGGACCCTACCGCTGGACCTTTGCCATCGCCTCCTCCTCGCACCAATGCCAGGCCATACCCGACAGGTTTGCAACAGGTATGGTATTCTGCAGCACTCGGGAAGTGCACTGCTGGGCGGACGGCTGCGCTGCCTGGATCGTTTCTCTGCTCTGACCTTCCTGAGTGCTGCAGAATACCATCCCTGCTACAAACCTGTCTGGTTTGGCCCGGCATTAAATACTGACCTGTTGGATCCTTTCCGTTGGAAAGGATCCGACAGGTATTGAATATACCCCATAATTGGTAAGAGTCCAATTCACCTGTTTAAGAATGGCACAGATGTTTTTACTACTGCACATTTTATTAATTACAGCAGTATTTGCACTATGTTTTCTTTTTTTTTTTGTACTATGTTTCTGGGAAGATCACGATTTAAAGGCAGAGGTTTATAGATAAACCGTTTGATGTGAATATTGCTACAGGAGGTATCTGGCATAAAAGGAATACAGACAGCAACTTTTAGGGGTATATTCATTTGAAGTCAGATCCATTCCGACATGCATTTGTGAGAATGGATCCGACCAGGGCTATTCAAATGGCTATTTCATTTCGACTTTTAAAAAATGTCGAATTGAGATGAGGGAGCAGAGAGGAGGAGACGGGGGAGATCCGCCGGGAGATGGGGGAGAGCAGCGCTACAGCCGTGTTGTAGGAGGATGTGGCACCGCCGCCAGACCTCACGGCAGCGTCCTCCCGGCTCCAGCAAGCAAGACCTTGCTTGCTGGAGCCGGGTGGACGCTGCCGTGAGACATCCTCCTGCATATGCTGTGCTGTAGCCGCTGCTCTCCCCGTCTCCCCGTGGCTCTCCCCTGTCTCCTCCTCTCGGCTCCCTCATCTCAGTCTAACTGTTTATAAAGTCGGATTGAGATGGTCGGAAAGGGGGCCAAAACCTGTCTGATTTGGCCCAGTTTCCGACAGAAGCACGCGGATTGGCAGCTATTCCGCCGATCCACATGCTTTCCGACAAGTTGAATTTGAATAGGTCGGAACCCCTTCCGACCTAAAGTCAAACTGCCGTCTTCGGCAGCTGTCGACTTCAATTTTGGGGACGCTATGGAAAGCCGTTCACCCCGTTGCTCATCTGCTGATACCAGCAGATTAACGGCAGCCGCCGGCGATGAAGCGCGGGCGCGCATCAGCACTCATCGCCGGGACATGCACACTGGACGGTTTTGTGCTGAAAGCAGCTCAACACACCAAAAGTGACCTGCTTTCAGCTCAAAATCGCCCAGTGTGTCTTCAGGAGGACTACAGAATCCAGTTTAAGTACTTTTTATATTTTCTTTTACAGAACCTTGTTAATCTCTCTCACAGACTCTGTGCCAGATGTACGAAGCTTTGAAAAGTGATACATTTCACGGTGACAAAGTACCAGCCAACCAGCTCCTGTCACTTTTACAACCCAGCCTGTGACATGGCAGTAAGGAGCTGATTGGCTGGCACTTTATCACAATGTACCTTTATTATTTTAAAGGGTACCTATATGAGATGATAGTTACATATGTTGTTTGAGGGGTACGGTGGGACCCCTAGAGAGGGTGTTGTGCTGGTTGCTTTTTTCTGCGCCGCAATTGGATATAATTTTTTTTTATTTTTTTTATATTTTTTTTTTTAGTTTTGTTTTGGAATTTCAGCAATACCTAGCAGTGCAATTGAATTATCAGCTAGACTACCCTACCACACACATATACAAAGATTAATTCAGCCAGAAGTTAGTTAACATGAAACGTGAGAAGAAGTCACAGTTCCCAGAGGAATTCCAAGAAAATACAGTATATACGAACGCCACACAGTTGGCCCTTGTTGGACTGAAACCCATGATCCCAGCACTGTCAGGCAGCGCTGAGAACCACTGTTGACACTGGAGCTCAGTATACAGGTACGCTATATTAGCAAGGATTATTCCTGCCAAGGGCAGGTTTGCGTGTAATTGTTTGCTGATGTCACACTTGGTTGGCAGCTTACACTCTGTGAAATCATGCATGGGGAAACCACATTTGGGATTGGTTACATTTCAATAAATAGAGATGAAATGAAAGTATATAGCTTCACGAGAGCTGCCTTTATCTCCATATGCAAATTTTATACAATCTTAAAACAGACCTGGGCAAATCCTTTCTCCCTTGCCCGCAGTGTATAGTATCTAGTCTATAGCATCCAGGACCCCTGGCAGTGGCCGTGCTCACTCATGTTAATAAAAACGATGATGCTGAGCAGTAATAGAGGAACAGAAGTTTATTATACTTCGGTGATTGGGTGCATTATGTCATTTTAAATGTTTCTATTTCTTCCCTTACTTAATGACCATGTCTCCCGTCTCATATTAAATGTTCTGCTTCTGGGTTATCTAATAGACATTTGGTTCAAAATTGGATTTCAGTACTTGCACTTGGTTCAGTTTTTCAATATTGTGTGTTGCTTGAATACTTCAAATGTTACATATTTGTGTATACACATCTCCCTTCCCAGCGCAAGTCTTCCTGCACTATTTATTTGTACGAGTATTTAGGGTAGCAGTGTAATTTGCCATTGGGGTCGATTCAATTCGGCAACAGATGAATAGCGCCGGGAATTAGCTGCCGACGCTATTCAATTCAGCTACTAGTTACCCGCAAATTGTCGGGAATTCTTCCCTCACCCCCGGGGGGGTGGGAGAAGAAAATCGACAAAAGTGCCGCCGCGAGGCTGATTCTGTCGGGAATCTGCATCGCCGCGGGTAGTTAAGTCGGAGAATGCCCGTTCTCCTGACAAAACTACCTGTTAAGTCGTCGGGAACGGGCGTTCGCCGACTTAACTGTAGCTGAATTGAATAGCGTCGGGAGCTAAGTCCCGGCACTATTCATCTGTTTCCGAATTGAATCGACCCCACTGTTTGTTATATCCACATTCACACTTACTGCATGATGTCCTGGCCGGGTGTGGATCGTTTGGGTCGACAGTCATTAAGTCAACTACTATTGGTCAACAGTGACTAGGTCGACACCTGAAATAGGTTGACGTGGTCATTATGTCGACACGGATAAGGTCAACATGATTTTTTTATTATATATATATATATATTTCTCTATCGTCCTAAGTGGATGCTGGGGTTCCTGAAAGGACCATGGGGAATAGCGGCTCCGCAGGAGACAGGGCACAAAAAAGTAAAGCTTTACTAGGTCAGGTGGTGTGCACTGGCTCCTCCCCCTATGACCCTCCTCCAGACTCCAGTTAGATTTTGTGCCCGAACGAGAAGGGTGCAATCTAGGTGGCTCTCCTAAAGAGCTGCTTAGAGAAAGTTTAGTTTAGGTTTTTTTTTTCTTTACAGTGAGTCCTGCTGGCAACAGGATCACTGCAACGTGGGACTTAGGGGGAAAGTAGTAAACTCACCTGCATGCAGAGTGGATTTGCTGCTTGGCTACTGGACACCATTAGCTCCAGAGGGATCGAACACAGGCCCAGCCGTGGAGTCCGGTCCCGGAGCCGCGCCGCCGACCCCCTTGCAGATGCTGAAGCGTGAAGAGGTCCGGAAACCGGCGGCTGAAGACTCCTCAGTCTTCATAAGGTAGCGCACAGCACTGCAGCTGTGCGCCATTTTCCTCTCAGCACACTTCACTGGGCAGTCACTGAGGGTGCAGAGCGCTGGGGGGGGGCGCTCTGAGAGGCAAATATAAACCTTATACAAGGCTAAAAATACCTCACATATAGCCCATAGGGGCTATATGGAGATATTTAACCCCTGCCTGACTGGAAAAATAGCGGGAGAAGAACCCGCCGAAAAAGGGGCGGGGCCTATCTCCTCAGCACACGGCGCCATTTTCTGTCACAGCTCCGCTGGTCAGAACGGCTCCCAGGTCTCTCCCCTGCACTGCACTACAGAAACAGGGTAAAACAGAGAGGGGGGGCACATTAATGGCTATATATATATATATTAAAGCAGCTATAAGGGAGCACTTAATATAAGGATATCCCTTGTATATATAGCGCTTTGTGGTGTGTGCTGGCAGACTCTCCCTCTGTCTCCCCAAAAGGGCTAGTGGGTCCTGTCTTCATTAGAGCATTCCCTGTGAGTTTGCGGTGTGTGTCGGTACGTGGTGTCGACATGTATGAGGACGATATTGGTGTGGAGGCGGAGCAATTGCCAAATATGCAGATGTCACCCCCCAGGGGGTCGACACCAGAATGGATGCCTTTATTTGTGGAATTACGTGATAGTTTATCTTCCCTTAAACAGTCAGTTGAGGACATGAGGCGGCCGGACAATCAATTAATGCCTGTCCAGGCGCCTCAAACACCGTCAGGGGCTGTAAAACGCCCTTTGCCTCAGTCGGTCGACACAGACCCAGACACGGGCACTGATTCCAGTGACGACGGTAGAAATTCAAACGTATTTTCCAGTAGGGCCACACGTTATATGATTTTGGCAATGAAGGAGACGTTACATTTAGCTGATACTACAGATACCGTAAAACAGGGTATTATGTATGGTGTGAAAAAACTACAAACAGTTTTTCCTGAATCAGAAGAATTAAATGACGTGTGTGATGAAGCGTGGGTTGCTCCTGATAAAAAGTTGATAATTTCAAAAAAGTTATTGGCATTATACCCTTTCCCGCCAGAGGTTAGGGCGCGCTGGGAAACACCCCCTAAGGTGGACAAGGCGCTCACACGCTTATCCAAACAAGTGGCGTTACCCTCTCCTGAGACGGCCGCACTTAAGGATCCATCAGATAGAAAGATGGAAGTTATTCAAAAGAATATATACACACATGCAGGTGTTATACTACGACCAGCTATAGCAACTGCCTGGATGTGCAGTGCTGGAGTAGTTTGGTCAGAATCCCTGATTGAAAATATTGATACCCTAGATAGGGACAATGTTTTACTGTCGTTAGAACAAATAAAGGATGCATTTATCTATATGCGCGATGCACAGAGGGATATTTGCACACTGGCATCTCGGGTGAGTGCTATGTCCATTTCAGCCAGAAGAGCCTTATGGACACGACAGTGGACAGGCGATGCGGATTCAAAACGTCACATGGAGGTTTTGCCGTATAAAGGGGAGGAGTTATTTGGAGTTGGTCTATCAGACTTGGTGGCCACGGCTACTGCCGGGAAATCCACTTTTTTACCTCAAGTCACTCCCCAACAGAGAAAGGCACCGACCTTTCAACCGCAGCCTTTTCGCTCCTACAAAAATAAGAGAGCAAAGGGCTTGTCGTACCTGCCACGAGGCAGAGGAAGAGGGAAGAGACACCAACAGGCAGCTCCTTCCCAGGAACAGAAGCCCTCCCCGGCTCCTGCAAAAACCTCAGCATGACGCTGGGGCCTCTCAAGCGGACTCGGGGACAGTGGGGGGCCGTCTCAAAAATTACAGCGCGCAGTGGGCTCACTCGCAGGTAGACCCCTGGATCCTGCAGATAATATCTCAGGGGTACAGGTTGGAATTAGAGACGGATCCTCCTCATCGTTTCCTGAAGTCTGCCTTACCAACCGTCTCTTCCGAAAGGGAGAGGGTGTTGGAAGCCATTCACAAGCTGTACGCTCAGCAGGTGATAGTCAAAGTACCCCTATTACAACAAGGAAAGGGGTATTATTCCACTCTATTTGTGGTACCGAAGCCGGATGGCTCGGTAAGGCCTATTCTAAATCTGAAGTCCTTGAACCTCTACATAAAAAAGTTCAAGTTCAAGATGGAGTCACTCAGAGCAGTGATAGCGAACCTGGAAGAAGGGGACTTTATGGTATCCTTGGACATCAAGGATGCGTATCTACACGTTCCGATTTACCCCGCACACCAGGGGTACCTCAGGTTCATTGTTCAAAACTGTCACTATCAGTTTCAGACGCTGCCGTTCGGATTGTCCACGGCGCCTCGGGTCTTTACCAAGGTAATGGCCGAGATGATGATTCTTCTTCGAAGAAAAGGCGTATTAGTTATCCCATACTTGGACGATCTCCTAATAAGGGCAAGGTCCAGAGAACAGCTGGAGACAGCTTTAGCACTATCTCAAGAGGTGCTAAGACAACACGGGTGGATTCTGAATATTCCAAAATCCCATTTAATCCCGACAACTCGTCTGCTGTTCCTAGGAATGATTCTGGACACGGTTCAGAAAAAGGTTTTCCTTCCAGAGGAAAAAGCCAAGGAGTTATCCGATCTGGTCAGGAACCTCCTAAAACCAGGAAAAGTGTCAGTACATCAATGCACAAGAGTCCTGGGAAAAATGGTGGCTTCTTACGAAGCAATTCCATTCGGCAGATTCCATGCAAGAATATTCCAAAGGGATCTGTTGGACAAATGGTCAGGGTCGCATCTGCAGATGCACCTGCGAATAACCCTGTCACCAAAGACAAGGGTGTCACTTCTGTGGTGGTTGCAGAAGGCTCACCTATTAGAAGGCCGCAGATTCGGCATTCAGGATTGGATCCTGGTGACCACGGACGCCAGCCTGAGAGGCTGGGGAGCAGTCACACAAGGAAGAAACTTCCAGGGAGTATGGACGAGTCTGGAAAAGTCTCTTCACATAAACATTCTGGAACTAAGAGCAATCTACAATGCTTTAAGCCAGGCGGAACTTCTCCTGCAAGGAAAGCCGGTGTTGATTCAGTCGGACAACATCACGGCGGTCGCCCATGTAAACAGGCAGGGCGGCACAAGAAGCAGGAGTGCAATGGCAGAAGCTGCCAAGATTCTTCGCTGGGCGGAGAATCACGTGATAGCACTGTCAGCAGTGTTCATCCCGGGCGTGGACAACTGGGAAGCAGACTTCCTCAGCAGACACGATCTTCATCCGGGAGAGTGGGGTCTACATCCAGAAGTCTTCAACATGTTAATAGACCGTTGGGAAAGACCAATTGTAGACATGATGGCGTCTCGCCTCAACAAGAAACTGGACAAATATTGCGCCAGGTCAAGAGATCCACAGGCAATAGCTGTGGACGCACTGGTAACTCCTTGGGTGTACCAGTCAGTGTATGTGTTTCCTCCTCTGCCGCTCATACCAAAGGTATTGAAGATCATACGGCAAAGAAGAGTAAGAACAATACTAGTGGTTCCGGATTGGCCGAGAAGGACTTGGTATCCGGAACTTCAAGAGATGCTCACGGACGAACCGTGGCCTCTACCTCTGAGAAGGGACCTGCTACAGCAGGGTCCCTGTCTTTTTCAAGACTTACCGCGGCTGCGTTTGACGGCATGGCGGTTGAACGCCAGATCCTAAAAGGGAAAGGCATTCCAGAAGAAGTCATTCCTACCTTGATTAAGGCACGGAAGGAAGTCACCGTGAAACATTATCACCGCATTTGGCGAAAATATGTAGCGTGGTGCGAGGATCGGAGGGTTCCGACGGAGGAATTCCAACTGGGTCGTTTCCTACTTTTCCTGCAATCAGGATTATCTATGGGTCTCAAATTGGGATCCATTAAGGTTCAAATTTCGGCCCTGTCAATATTCTTCCAAAAAGAATTGGCCTCTGTCCCTGAGGTCCAGACTTTTGTCAAGGGAGTACTGCATATACAGCCTCCTGTGGTGCCTCCGGTGGCACCGTGGGATCTAAATGTAGTTTTAGATTTCCTCAAATCCCATTGGTTTGAACCATTGAAAAAGGTGGATTTGAAATATCTCACATTGAAAGTGACTATGTTACTAGCCCTGGCCTCTGCCAGGAGAGTATCTGAATTGGCGGCTTTATCTTATAAAAGTCCTTATCTAATCTTCCATTCGGATAGGGCAGAACTGCGGACTCGTCCGCATTTTCTCCCTAAAGTGGTATCAGCATTTCATCTGAACCAACCTATTGTGGTGCCTGCGGCCACTAGCGACTTGGAGGACTCCAAGTTGTTGGACGTTGTCAGAGCCTTAAAAATATACATTGCAAGGACGGCTGGAGTCAGAAAATCTGACTCGCTGTTTATATTGTATGCACCCAACAAGTTGGGCGCACCTGCTTCTAAGCAGTCGATTGCTCGTTGGATTTGTAACACAATTCAACTTGCACATTCTGTGGCAGGCCTGCCACAGCCTAAAACTGTAAAAGCCCACTCCACAAGGAAGGTGGGCTCATCTTGGGCGGCTGCCCGAGGGGTCTCGGCATTACAACTCTGCCGAGCAGCTACGTGGTCGGGGGAGAACACGTTTGTAAAATTTTACAAATTTGATACCCTGGCAAAGGAGGACCTGGAGTTCTCTCATTCGGTGCTGCAGAGTCATCCGCACTCTCCCGCCCGTTTGGGAGCTTTGGTATAATCCCCATGGTCCTTTCAGGAACCCCAGCATCCACTTAGGACGATAGAGAAAATAAGAATTTACTTACCGATAATTCTATTTCTCGGAGTCCGTAGTGGATGCTGGGCGCCCATCCCAAGTGCGGATTATCTGCAATACTTGTACATAGTTATTGTTAACTAATTCGGGTTATTGTTAAGGAGCCATCTTTAAGAGGCCCTTTCTGTTGTCATACTGTTAACTGGGTTTAGATCACAAGTTGTACGGTGTGATTGGTGTGGCTGGTATGAGTCTTACCCGGGATTCAAAATGCCTCCCTTATTGTGTATGCTCGTCCGGGCACAGTACCTAACTGGAGTCTGGAGGAGGGTCATAGGGGGAGGAGCCAGTGCACACCACCTGACCTAGTAAAGCTTTACTTTTTTGTGCCCTGTCTCCTGCGGAGCCGCTATTCCCCATGGTCCTTTCAGGAACCCCAGCATCCACTACGGACTCCGAGAAATAGAATTATCGGTAAGTAAATTCTTATTTTTTTGGTGTCGTTTTCTTCGTGAAGTGACCGGGAACCCCAATTAGTGCGCACGCTTCGGGCAAGGTGCCTCGCTCCACTACCGCTGCGCTCTGCACAGGATACTATTCACAATCGTCCACGTGGATCGTAGTATGAAAAAGTAAAAAAAATAAAAAATGTGAGAAACTCGTGTCGACCTAGTGACCATGTCGACCTAAAGACCGGTATTTCTGTTAGATGCGCTTGCACGCACACAGTTCTGGAGAAGAAGCAGATCAATGTAAAGCCCTAGAGCATGCAAGTCACTGTGTGCTAGGGATTGTGTCAGACATTGCAGTGTGGACAATGTGAGATCGGGGGTTTCATTCCTTTGCTAAGATACATTTTTCTGCTGATTTATTAATGTAAGATTTGGCGTCTCTGTAGCAGGAAGAGTACACTAACATTGATTCACAAAGTAATAAACTATGAGCATGGCTGCTTGCCAAATACCGTGTAGTGACAAAAAAATTAACTAGGCTAGAAAACAGCTTTAGGGGATTATTTATCACTGAATAATTGCGGCATATCCCCCAAAACAACTGTTTTCGGGGGATACCAGCAAATATTGAGGATCCCCCAAATGTATGGAGCTGAATTTCCAATAGCAACCGCAGCACCCATAGGTTTCTATACGGGCCACAAAGTTCTTAGGTTTAGCAAGCTCTTGAAAGAGAAACATTCCGGAGTTTGGGCCGACAGCTTACCGCCAGCCTATGGAGATCACAGAAATCACCGTGGGGAGCGTTCCTCCGGAACACTCCACTTGACTGGCTGCTGCACAGCTGTGACCAGCAGACCGCACTTGCGCAGAACGGCCCAGGCTCCCAAAGTAGAAGTGAAATGGTTGCTTTTGCGATCACTTCACTTCACTTTTTTTTATTTATATGCCACAGGGACGGGCTTTTGGAGCACCTCTCCCTGCATGTAACTTTTAGTACTTTTGGTGGAAGGTTAATTTCTTACTACCGCAAAAAGAAAATCTAGTTATTGCGTCTAAACCTGATAATTAGTAAATACAGGTTGAGTATCCCATATCCAAATATTCCGAAATACGGAATATTCCAAAATACAGAATTTTTTGAGTGAGACTGAGATAGTGAAACCTTTTGTTTTTCTGATGGCTCAATGTACACAAACTTTGTTTAATACAAAAAATTATTTAATGTATTGTATTAAATGACATTCAGGCTGTGTATAAGGTGCATCTGAAACATAAATGAATTATGTTTATGTACACAAACTTTGTTTAATGCACAAAGTTATTAAAACTATTGGCTAGAATGACCTTCAGGCTGTGTATAAGGTGTATATGAAACATAAATGCATTCTGTGCTTAGACTTAGGTCCCATCGCCATGATATATCATTATGGTATGCAATTATTCCAAAATACGGAAAAATCCGATATCCAAATTACTTCTGGTCCCAAGCATTTTGGATATGGGATACTCAACCTGCATACCCATTAATACTGTATAGCTATTTTACATTTTCTTAATGTTTCTTATGGACATGTTACATAGAAACATAGGTGGAAATTCAATTGTTTTTTCGGTGTCCAAATGTAATGGGCACCAAGTGGAGCGATTTAATTTGTCCGTCCCCCCCTCCCTTGGGTAGCATACCACATGTACGCGCCTTCTAGTACTGGCTTTAGCCGAGCATTGCGGCTAAGCCCATCTAAAGGCAGTCTTGCTGTTTTAGCATTCCCTAATAGGGAAAACCGTGGCAGGGCATGCTGGGATCTGTAGTTTTACAACAGCTGGAGAGCCACAGGTTGGCCAGGCCTCTGCTACAGGCGACACAAGGTGTGACAGGTACAGGGCGACCTGGGACAGAAATACTGCAGTATTTATTTCCGGTCACACACAACTGGGACATGCTGTGGGATGCTGGCCTATAGCAGCGTGGTCGGACAGTGAACGAGAATGTGTAATATGCACTCACATTTGCTGCTGGTCAAAGTGTTTAGCAATTTTCAGAGCTATAGAATAAATATTTTCCAGTATTAAGTTCTACAAGGCAGGTTACATTGCGTCCCCTTAAAAGTAGTACAGTTTCCTAATGTGACATATATACTATAAAATATCGTTCCCGCTTGTCTTAGAAAATTCATGTATTAAGTCCAGCTTTGGCCTAGTGCTGACATCTAGAAGGTGTTTCCTTCCTTGTAGGGTCCGCATTCTGTCATGTACCTCACAGATCGGTCTGTAAGGAGAATTTCGCTCTAAGAGTAAAAAAGGTCACGATTAAGTGACCATAAATCATTGGGGTCAATTCTATTCAGCGACAGTTGAATAGCGCCGAGAATTAGCTCCCGACACTATTCAAATCAGCTCCAGTTAAGTCGGCGATGGCCCGTTCTCGCCGACTAAACAGGTTGTTTTGTCGGGAGAACAGGCATTCTCCAACTTAACTCCCTGGCGCGAGGCTGATTCCCGACAGAATCAGCCTCGCGCCGGCCGTGTGGCAGCACTTTTTTGTCGGGTTTCTTCTTTCATCCCCCTGGGATGAGAGAAGAATTCCCGACAATTGAGGGTCACTCGTCGCTGTATTGAATAGCGCCGGGAGCAAACTCCCGGCGCTATTCAACTGTCGGCGAATTGAATCGACCCCATTGGTGATATAGGTCCAAAGGGCATCTGATTCTATTAAGATATCTGCTCAAAATCTGTCAGATATAGCACAGAACCTGTCTACATTTGTGCCTGGTCAGAGTGACAGTTGTGGCCCCTTTGCTGCAGGATTAGGCTGTGTGGGCCACCTTGGTGGTTCAGCAGCCTTACAGATTGACCGTTTTACATGCGTCTCTGCTAATTTGTTATAAGAATGCTACATTGGATTTGTTTTGTGAAATAGGACAGTCAAAACCTCCTTTTTTTTTTTTTTTTTAATTTCTTTTTATTCTTTAGCTATCATTTTGTCTGCTTACAGGTAGACAGTAAAGACGGTAGATCACTTGTACAATAAGGCTAGCAACATGGAAGGCCAGATTCAGTTAGCTGCAATTCGATTAGTTCTGCTGCTGCATTAATCAGCGCGCTCGGTTTGTTAACTTTATTCATAATAATGGAGCACTTTGTGCAATTCAATTCCGACTGTCAGTTTGTGGCCATCTCACAGGTGTCGTGCATTAATTCTGCTATGAGTTCTATGCAAAATGCATGAAAGAAATACTGAGCCCCAAAGAAGTGGTAAACAAGAAAGCTAATTGCCACAAAGAAAATGTAGAAGGGGCCGATTCAATTGTTTTAACCAGCGGCTATCTCTAGGAGGTGCAAAACGGAGTAATTCAGTTGTTGCTCCGATTAGACATCCAGTAGCCGCGTGGCTGACATTTCTTCTCGCAGCCTCCTGAGGTGTGAGAAGAAATGTGTGCCAAGTCGGCACTTATGTCTTCCGAATGGAAGTTTGGGCTCAACATGCACGATATGCTTGGGCGTCCAAACACAATTGAATCCTGACAATAATTTGGACGTTTATACTTTCTCGTCTAGACGGAAAGAATAGATGCCCAAAAAACTTGAATCTGCCCCACAGGTTGGATAAAACAGAGGTTTTTATTTTTTTAACAAGCAAACCTGTGTTTTGTTTAAACCCGGGTTTTTTGCATTAATGTTTCAATGGAAAAAAAAAATGGAATCCTGTTTATTATGTCAATGCTGGGAAACATTGCTATGTATTAGAAACATTAATCAACCATGTTTACATGCTTTGTAACATTGACAATCCAAAGTTTTTTTTTTTTTTTTTTTACATTTCTCTAACGTCCTAGTGGATGCTGGGGACTCCGTCAGGACCATGGGGAATAGCGGGCTCCGCAGGAGACAGGGCACATCTAAAAAGCTTTTTAGGTCACATGGTGTGTACTGGCTCCTCCCCCCATGACCCTCCTCCAAGCCTCAGTTAGGTTTTTGTGCCCGTCCGAGAAGGGTGCAAACTGGATGGCTCTCTTAAGGAGCTGTTTAGTAAAGTTTTTTTTAGGTTTCTAATCAGTGATTCCTGCTGGCGACAGGATCACTGCAACGAGGGACTTAGGGGAGAGACTTGCAACTCACCTGCGTGCAGGAGGATTGAAGTTTTAGGCTACTGGACACTGAGCTCCAGAGGGAGTCGGAACACAGGTCAGCCTGGGGTTCGTCCCGGAGCCGCGCCGCCGATCCCCCTTACAGACGCTGAAGAAAGACGGCGGAACGGAGGTCCGGAAACAGGCGGCAGAAGACTTCACAGTCTTCAGAGAGGTAGCGCACAGCACTGCAGCTGTGCGCCATTGTTGCTACACGGCTCACTGACACGGTCACGGAGGGTGCAGGGCGCTGCTGGGGGCGCCCTGGGCAGCAATATAAATACCTATTTGGCAAATAAATACATCACATATAGCCATTAAGGCTATATGTATGTATTTAACCCAGGCCAGTTTTCCTAATAACCGGGAGAAAAGCCCGCCGTGAAAGGGGCGGAGCTTATTCTCCTCAGCACTCAGCGCCATTTTCCTGACCAGCTCCGCTGGTGAGGAAGGCTCCCACTTTCCCCTGCACTACAGAAACAGGGTTAAAGAGAAGGGGGGCATAAATTGGCGATATAATTATATATTAAGAGCCCATATATAGAAACAACACCTTCTAGGGTTGTTATATACATTATGGCGCTTTTGGTGTGTGCTGGCAAACTCTCCCTCTGTCTCCCCAAAGGGCTAGTGGGTCCTGTCCTCTATCGGAGCATTCCCTGTATATGTGTGCTGTAGGTCGGTACGTGTGTGTCGACATGTATGAGGAAAATGTTGGTGAGGAGACGGAGAAAATTGCCTGTAATGGTGATGTCACTCTCTAGGGAGTCGACACCAGAATGGATGGCTTACTTATGGAATTACGTGATAATGTCAACACGCTGCAAGCCGGTTGACGACATGAGACAGCCGGCGGACAAATTAGTATCGGTCCAGGCGTCTCAGACACCGTCAGGGGCTTGTAAAAACGCCCATTTACCTCAGTCGGTCGACAGACACTGACACGGACACTGACCCCAGTGTCGACGGTGAAGAAACAAACGTATTTTTCCTTTAGGGCCACAAGTTACATGTTAAGGGCAATGAAGGAGGTGTTACGTATTTCTGATACCACAAGTACCACAAATAAGGGTATTTTGTAGGGTGGGAATAAACTACTTGTAGTTTTGCCTGAATCAGATAAATTAAATGAAGTGTGTGATGATACGTGGGATTCCTCCGACAGAAAGTTATGGGCGGTATACCCTTTTTCCCGCCAGTAGTAAGGGCGAGTTGGAAAACACACCTTAGGGTGGACAAGGCGCTCACACGCTTATAAAAAACATGGCGTTACCGTTTCCAGATACGGCCGCCCTCAAGGAGCCAGCTGATAGGAAGCTGGAAAATATCATAACAGTATATACACACATACTGGTGTTATACTACGACCAGCAATCGCCTCAGCCTGGATGTGCAGCGCTGAGGGGGCTTGGTCGGATTTCCTGACTGAAAATTTTGATACCCTTGACAGGGACAGGATTTTATTGTCTATAGAGCATTTTAAGGATGCATTTCTATATATGTGTGATGCGCAGAGGCATATTTGCATTCTGGCATCAAGAGTAAATGTGATGTACATATCTGCCAGACGAAGACACGACAGTGGTCAGGTGAGGCAGATTCCAGACGGCATATGGAAGTATTGCCGTATAAAGGGGCGGTCCATTGGACCTGGTGGCCATGGCAACAGCTGAAAAATCCACCTTTTGTTACCCCGAGTCACATATTGGCAGAAAAGGACACAGTCTTTTCAGTCTCAGTCCTTTCGTCCCCATACGGGCAGGCGGGCGAAGGCCAGTCTTATCTGCCCAGGGGGAGAGGAAAGGGAAGAAGACTGCAGCAAGCAGCTCATTCCCAGGAACAGAAGCTCCTCACGGCTTCTGCCAAGTCCGCAGCATAACGCTGGGGCCGTACAAGCGGACTCAGGTGCGGTAGGGGGTCATCTCAAGAGTTTCAGCAACACTCGCAAGGGAACTCCGGGATCCTACATGTAATATCCCAGGTGTACATTGGAAATTCGAGACGTCTCCCCCTCACACAATTCACAGGCTGTATTCCCAGCAGGTGATAATCAAAGTACCCTTCTTACAACAAGGAAGGGGGTAGTATTCCACACTATATTGTGGTACTGAAGCCAACCGGCTCGGTGAGATCTGAAATATTTGAACACTTACATACAAGCGTTCAAATCAAGATGGAGTCACTCGGAGCAGTGATAGCGAACCAGGAAGAAGGGGACGATATGATGTCACTGGATATCAGGGACGTTTACCTACAGGTCCAAATTTGCCCTTCTCACCAAGGGTACTTCAGGTTCCTGGTACAGAACTGTCACTATCAGTTCAGACGCTGCCGTTTGGATTGTCCACGGCGCCCCGGGTCTTTACCAAGGTAATGGCCGGAATGAGGATTTTTCTTAAAAGAAACATGGACGCTTTCCTGATAAGGGCAAGGTCCAGAGAACAGTTGGAGGTCGGAGTAGCACTATCTTAAGTAGTTCTACGACAGCACGAGTGGATTCTAAATATTCCAAAATCGCAGCTTTTTCCGACGACACGTCTACTGTTCCTAGGGAAGATTCTGGACACAGTCCAGAAAAACGTGTTTCTCCCAGTGGAGAAAACCAGGGAGTTATCCGAGCTAATCGGGATCCTCCTAAAACCAGGAAAAGTGTCAGTGCATCATTGCACAAGAGTCCTGGTAAAAATGGTGGCTTATTACGAAGCAATTCCATTCGGCAGATTTCCCGCAAGAACTCTTCAGTGGGATCTGCTGGACAAATGGTCCGGATCGCATCCTCAGATGCATCAGCGGATAACCCTATATCCAAGGAAAAGGGTATCTCTCCTGTGGTGATTACAGAGTGCTCATCTTCTAGAGGGCCGCAGATTCGGCATTCAGGATTGGATGCCGGTGACCACGGAGGCCAGCCTGAGAGGCTGGGGAACAGTCACACAGGGAAAAAATTTCCAGGGAAGTGTGATTAAGTCTGGAGAATTCTCTCCGCATAAATAAGCTTAGAGCAAATTTATAATGCTCTAAACTTAGCTAGACCTCTGCTTCAAGGTCAGCCGGTATTGATCCAGTGGGATAACATCACGGCAGTCGCCCACGTAAACAGAAGGGCGGCACAAGAAGCAGGAGGGCAGTGAAAACTGCAAGGATTTTTCGCTAGGCGGAAAATCATGTGATAGCACTGTCAGCAGTGTTCTTTCCGGGAGTGGACGACTGGGAAGCAGACTTCCTCAGCAGGCATGACCTCCACCCGGGAGAGTGGAAACTTCATAGGGAAGTTTTTCAACATGATTGTGGACCGTTGGCAAAGACCAAAGGTGGACATGATGGCGTCCCGCCCGAACAAAAAACGGGACAGGTATTCCGCCAGGTCATGAGACCTTAAGGCGATAGCTGTGGATGTTCTGGTAACACCGTGGGTGTACCAGTCTGTGTATGTGTTCCCTCCTCTGTTTCTCATAACCAGGGTATTGAGAATTATAAGACATAGAGGAGTATGAACTATACTAGTGGCTCCGGATTGGCCAAGAGGGACTTGGTACCCGGAACTTCAAGAAATGCTCACAGAGGACTAAGGGCCTGGGGAGCTAAGAAGGGACTTGATTCAGCAAGTACCATGTCTATTCCAAGACTTACCGCGGCTGCGTTTGACGGCATGGCGGTTAAATGCCGGATCCTGAGGGGAAAAGGCATTCCATAAGAGGTCATACCTACCTTGGTCAAAGCCAGGAAGGAGGTGACCGCACAACGTCATCACCACATGTGGTGAAAATATGTTGCGTGGGTGAGGCCAGGAAGGCTCCACGACGGAAATTCAACTAGGTCGATTTCTACACTTCCTGAAAACAGGAGTGTTTTGGACCTCAAATTGGGGTTCATTAACATTTAAATTTCGGCCCTGTAGATTTTCTTCCAGAAAGAATTGACTTCAGTTCCTGAAGTCCAGATTGTAAAGGATGTATTGCATATACAGCTTTTTTGTGCCCCTAGGGGCACCGTGAGACCTCAACATAGTGTTGGGATTTCTTAAAATCATATTGGTTTGAACCGCTCAAATCTGTGGATTTGAAATATCTCACATGGAAAGTGACCATGCTGTTGACAAATATCTCACATGGGAAGTGACCATGTTGTTAGCCCTGGCCTCGGCCAGGCGATTGTCAGAATGGGCGGCTTTGTCTTACAAAAGCCCATATTAAAATTTTCCATTTGAACAGGACAGAACTGGGACTCGTCTCCAGTTTCTTCATAAAGGGGTGTCAGCGTTTTCACCTGAAACAACCTCTTGTGGTGCCTGCGGCTACTAGGGACTTGGAGGACTCCAAGTTACTAGACGTGGTCAGGGCCCTAAAAATATATATATATAGTTAGGACGGCTGGAGTCAGAAAGTCTGACTTGCTGTTTATACTGTATACACCCAACAAGCTGGGTGCTCATGCTTCTAAGCAGTCTATTGCACGCTGGATTTGTAGTACAATTCAGCTTGCACATTCTGTGGCAGGCCTGCCACAGACGAAATATGTAGATGCCCATTCCACAAGGAAGGTGGGCTCATCCTGGGCGGCTGCCCGAGGAGTCTCGGCATTACAACTTTGCCGAGCAGCTACGTGGTCAGGGGAAAACACGTTTGTAAAATTTTACAAATTTTGATACTCTGGCTAAGGAGGACCTGGAGTTCTCTCATTCGGTGCTGCAGAGTCATCCGCACTCTCCCGCCCGTTTGGGAGCTTTGGTATAATCCCCATGGTCCTGACGGAGTCCCCAGCATCCACTAGGACGTTAGAGAAAATAAGAATTTACTTACCGATAATTCTATTTCTCGTAGTCCGTAGTGGATGCTGGGCGCCCATCCCAAGTGCGGATT
Source organism: Pseudophryne corroboree (assembly GCF_028390025.1). Classification (NCBI taxonomy): domain Eukaryota; kingdom Metazoa; phylum Chordata; class Amphibia; order Anura; family Myobatrachidae; genus Pseudophryne; species Pseudophryne corroboree. The sequence continues at coordinate 443,802,691 of NC_086452.1, forward strand.
GTCTGCAATGCTTGTACATAGTTATTGTTACAAAAATCGGGTTATTACTATTGTTGTGAGCCATCTTTTCGGAGGCTACTTCGTTTTGTTATCATACTGTTAACTGGGTTCAGATCACAAGTTGTACGGTGTGATTGGTGTGGCTGGTATGAGTCTTACCCGGGATTCAAGATCCTTCCTTATTGTGTACGCTCGTCCGGGCACAGTACCTAACTGAGGCTTGGAGGAGGGTCATGGGGGGAGGAGCCAGTACACACCATGTGACCTAAAAAGCTTTTTAGATGTGCCCTGTCTCCTGCGGAGCCCGCTATTCCCCATGGTCCTGACGGAGTCCCCAGCATCCACTACGGACTACGAGAAATAGAATTATCGGTAAGTAAATTCTTATTTTTTCAATAAACTACTTTTTTTTTTTTTTTTTACTGCTCATTCATATTACGTGTGTGTGTATGTATGTATATTTCTCTGACGTCCTAGTGGATGCTGGGGACTCCGTAAGGACCATGGGGAATAGACGGGCTCCACAGGAGACATGGGCACTTTAAGAAAGAATTTGGATTCTGGTGTGCTCTGGCTCCTCCCTCTATGTCCCTCCTCCAGACCTCAGTTTGAATCTGTGCCCGGACGAGCTGGGTGCTACTTAGTGAGCTCTCCTGAGCTTGCTATAAGAAAGTATTTTGTTAGGTTTTTTATTTTCAGGGAGATCTGCTGGCAACAGACTTCCTGCATCGTGGGACAGAGGGGAGAGAAGCAGCCCTACTCTTTGAAGATAGGTCCTGCTTCTTAGGCTACTGGACACCATTAGCTCCAGAGGGATCGTACACAGGATCTCACCCTTTGTCATCCGATCCCGGAGCCGCGCCGCCGTCCCCCTCGCAGAGCCGGAAGACAGAAGCCGGGTGAAAGAAGCAAGAAGACTTCGAAATCGGCGGCAGAAGACTCCAGTCTTCACTGAGGTAGCGCACAGCACTGCAGCTGTGCGCCATTGCTCTCACACTACACCCACATACTCCGGTCACTGTAGGGCGCAGGGGGGGGCGCCCTGGGCAGCAATTAGGACCTCTTGGCAAAAGTTAGACATAAATACAGCTGGGCACTGTATATATGTATGAGCCCCCGCCATAATAGTGTACAGAAACGCGGGACAGAAGCCCGCCGCTGAGGGGTCGGGGCTTCTTCCTCAGCACTCGCCAGCACCATTTTCTCTCCACAGCTCTGCTGAGAGGAAGCTCCCCAGGCTTTCCCCTGCAGATTCACGGTAGATGAGGGTAAAAAGAGAGGGGGGGGCACATAAATTAGGCGCAAAAACATAATATACAGCAGCTACTGGGTTTAACACTAAGTTACTGTGTGATTCCTGGGATATATAGCGCTGGGGTGTGTGCTGGCATACTCTCTCTCTGTCTCTCCAAAGGGCCTTGTGGGGGAACTGTCTTCAAAAAAGAGCATCCCCTGTGTGTGTGGTGTCAGTATGCCTGTGTCGACATGTTTGACGAGGAAGGCTATGTGGAAGCAGAGCGGGAGCAAATGAATGTGGTGTCTCCGCCGACGGCGCCGACACCTGATTGGATGGATATGTGGAAGGTTTTAAATGATAATGTTAATTCCTTGCATAAAAGGTTGGATAAAGCTGAAACCTTAGGACAGTCAGGGTCTCAGCCCATGCCTGATCCGATGTCGCAGAGGCCGTCAGGGTCTCAGAAGCGCCCACTATCCCAAATTGTTGACACAGATACCGACATGGATTCTGACTCCAGTGTCGATTATGATGATGCAAAGTTACAGCCTAAATTGGCTAAAGCCATCCGTTATATGATGATAGCAATGAAGGATGTGTTGCACATCACAGAGGAAACCCCAGTCCCTGACAAGAGGGTTCATATGTATGGGGAAAAAAGGCAGGAGGTGACCTTTCCCCCTTCACATGAGCTAAATGAGTTATGTGAAAAGGCTTGGGAATCTCCAGATAAAAAACTGCAGGTTTCCAAGAGGATGCTTATGGCATATCCCTTCCCGCCAACGGACAGGTTACGCTGGGAATCCTCCCCTAGGGTGGACAAAGCTCTAACACGCTTATCCAAGAGGGTAGCCCTGCCGTCACAGGATACGGCCGCCCTAAAAGATGCTGCGGATAGAAAGCAAGAGGGTACCCTGAAGTCCATTTATACACATTCAGGTACCTTACTAAGGCCGGCAATTGCGTCGGCCTGGGTGTGTAGTGCTGTAGCAGCATGGACGGATACCTTATCTGAGGAACTTGATACCTTAGACAAGAATACTATATTAATGACCCTGGGGCATATAAAAGACGCTGTCCTTATATGAGAGATGCTCAAAGAAACATTAGCCTACTGGGCTCTAGAATAAATGGCAATGTCGATTTTTGCCAGAAGGGTCCTGTGGACTCGGCAATGGACAGGCGATGCCGACTCAAAAAGGCACATGGAGGTTTTACCTTACAAGGGTGAGGAATTGTTTGGGGAGGGTCTCTCGGACCTGGTCTCCACAGCTACTGCTGGAAAGTCAAATTTTTTGCCATATGTTCCCTCACAACCTAAGAAAGCACCGTATTACCAAATGCAGTCCTTTCGATCACAAAAAGGCAAGAAAGTCCGAGGTGCGTCCTTTCTTGCCAGAGGCAGGGGCAGAGGAAAGAAGCTGCACAACACAGCTAGTTCCCAGGAACAGAAGTCCTCCCCGGCTTCCACTAAATCCACCGCATGACGCTGGGGCTCCACAGGCGGAGCTAGGCCCGGTGGGGGCGCGTCTCCGAAATTTCAGCCACAAGTGGGTTCACTCCCAGGTGGATCCCTGGGCAATAGAGATTGTGTCTCAGGGATACATGCTGGAATTCGAAGAGATGCCCCCTCACCGATACCTCAAATCGGCCCTGCCAGCTTCCCCATTAGAGAGGGAAATAGTGTTAGCTGCAATTCACAAATTGTATCTTCAGCAGGTGGTGGTCAAAGTTCCCCTCCTTCAACAAGGGAAGGGTTATTATTCGACCATGTTTGTGGTACCGAAACCGGACGGTTCGGTCAGACCCATATTGAATTTAAAATCTCTGAACATATACCTGAAAAGGTTCAAGTTCAACATGGAATCGCTCAGAGCGGTCATTGCAAGCCTGGAAGAGGGGGATTTTATGGTGTCTCTGGACATAAAGGATGCATACCTTCATGTCCCCATTTATCCACCTCATCAGGCGTACCTCAGATTTGTGGTACAGGATTGTCCTTACCAATTTCAGACGTTGCTGTTTGGTCTCTCCACGGCACCGAGAATATTTACCAAGGTGATGGCAGAAATGATGGTACTCCTGCGGAAGCAAGGGGTCACAATTATCCCATACTTGGACGATCTCCTCATAAAAGCGAGGTCAAGAGAGCAGTTACTGATCAGCGTAGCACGCTCTCTGGAAGTATTAGGACAGCACGGCTGGATTCTGAATATTCCAAAGTCACAGTTGATTCCTACGACTCGTCTGCCCTTCCTGGGCATGATTCTGGACACAGAACAGAAGAGGGTTTATCTCCCGATGGAGAAGGCTCAGGAACTCATGACATTGGTCAGAGACCTATTAAAACCAAAAAGGTGTCGGTGCATCACTGCACACGAGTCCTGGGAAAGATGGTGGCATCATACGAGGCCATTCCCTTCGGCAGGTTTCATGCGAGGACCTTTCAATGTGATCTCCTGGTCAAATGGTCCGGATCACATCTTCAGATGCATCGGTTAATCACCCTATCCCCTAGGGCCAGGGTGTGTCTCCTGTGGTGGCTGCAGAGTGCTCACCTTCTGGAGGGCCGCAGATTCGGCATTCAGGACTGGGTCCTGGTGACCACGGATGCAAGCCTCCGGGGGGTGGATGGGCAGTCACACAGGGAAGAATTTTCCAAGGCCTGTGGTCAAGTCAGGAGACTTGCCTTCACATCAACATCCTGGAACTAAGGGCCATATACAACGCCCTACGTCAAGCGGAGTCCCTACTTCGCCACCAACCGGTTCTGATTCAGTCAGACAACATAACTGCAGTGGCTCATGTAAACCGCCAAGGCTGCACAAGGAGCAGAGTGGCGATGGCGGAAGCCACCAGGTTTCTTCGCTGGGCGGAGAATCACGTAAGCGCACTGTCAGCAGTGTTCATTCCGGGAGTGGACAACTGGGAAGCAGACTTCCTCAGCAGGCACGACCTCCACCCGGGAGAATGGGGACTTCATCAAGAAGTCTTCACACAGATTACAAGTCGGTGGGAACTACCACAGATAGACATGATGGCATCACGCCTCAACAAGAAGCTACAGAGCTATTGCGCCAGGTCAAGGGACCCTCAGGCGGTAGCTGTAGACTCCCTGGTGACACCGTGGGTGTTCCAGTCGGTCTATGTATTTCCTCCTCTTCCTCTCATACCCAAGGTACTGAGGATAATAAGAAAAAGAGGAGTGAGAACAATTCTCATTGTTCCAGATTGGCCACGAAGGACTTGGTATCCAGATCTGCAAGATTTGCTCACAGAGGATCCGTGGCCTCTGCCTCTTAAGACAGGACCTGTTGCAACAGGGACCCTGTCTCTTCCAAGACTTACCGCGGCTGCGTTTGACGGCATGGTGGTTGAACGCCGGATCCTAGCAGAAAAGGGTATTCCGGAGGAGGTAATTCCTACGCTGATAAAGGCTAGGAAGGACGTAACAACTAAACATCACCGGATATGGCGAAAATATGTTTCTTGGTGTGAGGCCAGCAATGCTCCTACAGAGGAGTTTCAGCTGGGCCGTTTCCTTCACTTCCTTCAGTCAGGAGTGGATTTGGGCCTGAAGTTAGGCTCGATTAAGGTCCAGATTTCGGCCCTTTCCATTTTCTTTCAAAAGGAGTTGGCTTCTCTGCCAGAAGTTCAGACGTTTGTGAAAGGAGTGCTGCATATTCAGCCTCCTTTTGTGCCTCCAGTGGCACCTTGGGATCTTAACGTGGTGTTGAGTTTCCTGAAATCACACTGGTTTGAACCACTTAAAACAGTGGAGTTGAAATATCTCACGTGGAAGGTGGTCATGCTATTAGCCTTGGCTTCGGCTAAGCGCGTGTCAGAATTAGCAGCTTTGTCTCGTAAAAGCCCATATCTGGTTTTCCATATGGATAGAGCGGAATTGAGGACACGTCCACAATTTCTGCCAAAAGTGGTCTCATCCTTTCATATGAACCAACCTATTGTTGTGCCTGTGGCTACTCGTGACTTGGAGGATTCCGAGTTACTAGATGTAGTCAGGGCTTTAAAAGTTTATGTAGCCAGAACGGCTAGAGTAAGGAAAACGGAGTCACTGTTTATCCTGTATGCATCCAACAAGCTTGGTGCTCCTGCTTCAAAGCAAACTATTGCTCGCTGGATTTGTAACACGATCCAGCAGGCTCATTCTGTGGCTGGATTGCCGCAGCCAAAGTCAGTGAAAGCCCATTCCACTAGGAAGGTGGGCTCTTCTTGGGCGGCTGCCCGAGGGGTCTCGGCATTACAGCTATGCCGAGCTGCTACTTGGTCAGGTTCAAATATGTTTGCAAAGTTCTACAAGTTTGATACCCTGGCTGAGGAGGACCTATCGTTTGCTCAGTCGGTGCTGCAGAGTCATCCGCACTCTCCCGCCCGTTTGGGAGCTTTGGTATAATCCCCATGGTCCTTACGGAGTCCCCAGCATCCACTAGGACGTTAGAGAAAATAAGATTTTACTTACCGGTAAATCTATTTCTCGTAGTCCGTAGTGGATGCTGGGCGCCCGTCCCAAGTGCGGACTTCTTCTGCAATACTTGTATATAGTTATTGCTTAAATAAGGGTTATGTTATGGTTGCATCAGGGTTTATCTGATGCTCTGTTATTGTTCATACTGTTATCTGGGTAAAGTTATCACAAGTTATACGGTGTGATTGGTGTGGCTGGTATGAGTCTTACCCTGGATTCCCAAAATCCTTTCCTTGTACTGTCCGCTCTTCCGTGCACAGTTTCTTTAACTGAGGTCTGGAGGAGGGACATAGAGGGAGGAGCCAGAGCACACCAGAATCCAAATTCTTTCTTAAAGTGCCCATGTCTCCTGCGGAGCCCGTCTATTCCCCATGGTCCTTACGGAGTCCCCAGCATCCACTACGGACTACGAGAAATAGATTTACCGGTAAGTAAAATAAATAAATAAATATATATATATATATATATATATATATATATATATATATATATATATATATATATATTTAAGCATTACTACTACTTATGATGAAAAGTCTGAATAGTAATACAAATAGGATAATGCAAAAGCGCTTTTCAGAGAAAAATGTGTGTGTGTGTGTATATATATATATATATATATATATACACACACAGAGAACCCAGCACTCACCAAAGTAAACTCACGTATCCTCAACAATTCAATATATATATAATTTTTTTTTTTTTTTAAGAAGTCACGGTGCCGTGTCTGTAGTCACAGCATAATAAATAAAAAAAAGTAACAAGAAATAAATCTCATTTTTGTTTTAAACCATGGCATAGTATTAATTATACCCCTTTCAGACTGCCTGAGGCGGGTCACACACGGGAGCCTGTCACAGGAGCTCCTAGCGTGCATATTGCTGGGTTTGTGACGTGGCAAGGGCAGCGCTTGGAGATCACATGATCTTCAAGTGCCGCTCGCGCACAGAGGGTGAACGGGAAACGGGTTGTATCGACCCGGCTCCCATTCACACCGCACTGTGAGCCGGGTTTAAGACTTGTTCAACCCTGCTCACAACCAAGGTTGAAATACCGGGACACTCGACTTGGTATTTTAACCCTTGCACCTTTCAGACCGCACATGAACACGGGTTATGCGCGTTCATGTGCCAATAACCAGTGTTCAGTGGTGGCGGTCTGAAAGGGATATATATATTAAAGCAATATTTTAATTCTGTTCACATCACCTTATGAAATCCAGTTGGTTTCTCAATCCAAACTTACAGGTTTTGCCAGTTTATTGTGTTGGTGCCAGCTGGGACTACTCCTCCTTGTTACACGCACACGAAAACTGACTACAAAAATGTTTTTCTGGGGGGTGAGAGCAGCCGTTTGTGGGGCCGATTCAGTTGTGGCACTTGCCCCCTGCTCTGTGTTTATCTGATCTATTCAATTGTTGCGCCAGTCAGATGCCCATTAGTAGTTAACGTGCCCGACAGCTCCGGGTTTAGGGACTAAACCCATCTAAAGAGCTTGATTGGGCATCTAAAGTACGAGTTTGGCCGCTGAAACTACAGACTTGCGTTAATCTTTTCTCGCACCTCCGGAAGCTGAGACTGCTGCAGGGTGTGTGATCGGAACAACAATAAAATAGCTTTGATAGGTGCCTACAATTAAATTGGCCCTTAAAGTGGTCAAAATGTTCCCCTTACTGGTTGGTTAGCTTTGCATCTGGGTTCTATGTCCTGTAACTCAAATTATGTGTGTTTACTTCCCCATATTTGCTTGAAGGAGGTTATGTAATAAGATCCAAATTAAAGGACTGGTGTGATTTTGGAGAGTTTGACAGTAATCTTTAAGTGGCAATCTGTTATATGGCAAATCCAGCCTCGTTTCTGACCTCCACTGTAAATGTGCAGTAGCAGCAACTTGATGACATCACGCTTGTTCCTTCACTTCGGAGCCTACATAATCCCCATAGTCTTTCATTTTCAATTACGCCCAGTACACACTGGTGTTAATGTGTTACATAGTTGCCTTTCCTGCTCACTTCAGTGGGGCGAGATGAAGATGTAGTGATATTGCTTGCCCCCACGTTCCATCGTGTTTAAACCGATTTGCCCCCTAATAGTTCTAAACTAATTTCTGGATCGGACATTTACTAGTGATGTGAAGTTTGTTTGTATTTCATTTTGGGGAATAGGTAAATATATGCAATACTTATTTTCTTAGTACTCTTTGTAGTGTTAATATTCTACTTGTAAATGAGATGTGTCTTTTAGCCAGTGTTTGGAATGTTTATTCAAAGTGTAATTCCAACCATTACAGAATTTGTACTTTAAAATTGGTCTCTCATGGAAAATATCAACATTGCAGTACAGTTATCTAAATAAGAGAAATGAGTCACTGGATAAGTGTCTCTCCACAACATCCATCTTTGGTTTCATTTTCTGAGCTGTCCCCACCAACCGTTTCTGCATCGTGTGCAGCAGCTTTGTGAACTTCTGCATGATGTAAGGTTGTTCGGACCGAGTCGTGTTAGTCTTATTGTAGGAAATTCCAATCAGACTTACATTTACATGTGCTGCTGGGGAGGGAGGGGGGGGGGGGGAGCAAAAGGCAACAGTGATTCATGCAAAGGAATTAGCATAATTGGCATCAGACACGCTTGGCAAACTCCCCTGCTGGACCAAACATTTCTCACATCCGGTCATAAGTGTGGTGCTTGGTTTTGGTAATGATAGTCATCTGGCCTTTGGATCCAGGAGATTCGTAGCGGTGTGAATTGACAGCAAGTTCCTCTGGTATTAACTTTTTGCTACACCAGTAGGTTGGCACAGTGCACTATAGGTGCTATTCAGACCTAGACGCTCTTTTACTCATTTAGCAAATGGCCGTGTATCTGCCATCTGCAATTGCGCATACGGGGACTTTCACTGTTATCGCATAGTTAAAGTTTTGCTAAAACATGATGGGGGCATTCAGTTGTTTTATGGGTGCACACTGGAGCAATTCAATTGTTCCTTACACCTTGTGCGCACTCATTTGTAACAGGATTAGCTGTGCAAGGCAGATAAACCAGTCTGTACGACTGCGCGGGGGCACCCAAAGTGCCAATTTATTGCACATTTCAGCTGTTACCTCCAGGATGCTATGAGCTGAGATATGTCTAACCCCCGCCGTGCTGCATGTGTGCTTGAATGGAGTAACAATTGAATTGCTCCATCGTGCACCAACTAACGGCAGCCGGAGGAATTAACAGTTGAATACTTACCGATATTGGGAACGGGGTCTAGTCAGTATGACGATGCTACTGGGCATTCAATTGTATGTCCACGCTGCTGCCACTAGAATAATTCAATTGTTGCTCCATTTAGGGCAAATAGCTGCGGGGGACAGACGGACACATTTCAATTCACAGCCTTCTGAGGTGACGAGCTGAAATGTGCCAAAAGACGGCTGTTTGGGTGCACAAACAGCACTTTTCGCACACCCATTACCCATTAGTTTAGACTGGTTTAGCTACTTAGCACCGCTAAACTGTCTTTTTGGATGCAGTGTGTTTTTTTTGTTTTTTTTTTTTGTTGTGTTTTTTTTGTTTTGTTTCTCTGACGTCCTAGTGGATGCTGGGGACTCCGTCAGGACCATGGGGAATAGCGGCTCCGCAGGAGACAGGGCACAAAATTTAAAAGTTTGACCACTAGGTGGTGTGTACTGGCTCCTCCCCCTATGACCCTCCTCCAAGCCTCAGTTAGGTTTTTGTGCCCGTCCGAGCAGGGTGCAATCTAGGTGGCTCTCATAAAGAGCTGCTTAGAGTAAAAGTTTTGATAGTTTTATTATTTTCAGTGAGTCCTGCTGGCAACAGGCTCACTGCAACGAGGGACCTAGGGGAGAAGAAGTGAACTCACATGCGTGCAGGATGGATTTGCTTCTTAGGCTACTGGACACTAGCTCCAGAGGGACGATCACAGGTACAGCCTGGATGGGTCACCGGAGCCGCGCCGCCGACCCCCTTGCAGATGCCGAAGTAAGAAGAGGTCCAGAAACCGGCGGCTGAAGGCTTTTCAGTCTTCATGAGGTAGCGCACAGCACTGCAGCTGTGCGCCATTGCGCTCAGGCACACTTCACACCGGTGGTCACTGAGGGTGCAGGGCGCTGGGGGGGGCGCCCTGGGCAGCAATGTTAATACCTTTTCTGGCTAAAAAGAATACATCACATATAGTCCATGAGGCTATATGGATGTATTTCACCCCTGCCAGGTCTCAGAAAAACCGGGAGAAGAGCCCGCCGGAATAGGGGGCGGGGCCTATCTCCTCAGCACACACCGCCATTTTCCTACACAGCTCCGCTGCTAGGAAGGCTCCCAGGCTCTCCCCTGCACTGCACTACAGAAACAGGGTAAAAAACAGAGAGGGGGGGCATTTTTTGGCGATATTATATATATTTCTCTATCGTCCTAGTGGATGCTGGGGTTCCTGAAAGGACCATGGGGAATAGCGGCTCCGCAGGAGACAGGGCACAAAAGTAAAGCTTTCCGATCAGGTGGTGTGCACTGGCTCCTCCCCCTATGACCCTCCTCCAAGCCAGTTAGATTTTTGTGCCCGGCCGAGAAGGGTGCAATCTAGGTGGCTCTCCTAAAGAGCTGCTTAGAAAAGTTTAGCTTAGGTTTTTTATTTTACAGTGAGTCCTGCTGGCAACAGGATCACTGCAACGAGGGACTTAGGGGAGAAGAAGTGAACTCACCTGCGTGCAGGATGGATTGGCTTCTTGGCTACTGGACATCCGCTCCAGAGGGACGATCACAGGTACAGCCTGGATGGTCACCGGAGCCGTGCCGCCGGCCCCCTTGCAGATGCTGAAATAAGAAGAGGTCCAGAATCGGCGGCAGAAGACTCCTCAGTCTTCTAAAGGTAGCGCACAGCACTGCAGCTGTGCGCCATTTTCCTCTCAGCACACTTCACACGGCAGTCACTGAGGGTGCAGGGCGCTGGGAGGGGGGCGCCCTGGGAGGCAAATGAAAACCTATTTTGGCTAAAAATACCTCACATATAGCCTCCGGAGGCTATATGGAGATATTTAACCCCTGCCAGAATCCGTTAAGAGCGGGAGACGAGGCCGCCGAAAAAGGGGCGGGGCCTATCTCCTCAGCACACAGCGCCATTTTCCCTCACAGAAAGGCTGGAGGGAAGGCTCCCAGGCTCTCCCCTGCACTGCACTACAGAAACAGGGTTAAAACAGAGAGGGGGGGCACTAATTTGGCGTTAGAAATATATAAAAAAGATGCTATAAGGGAAAACACTTATATAAGGTTGTCCCTATATAATTATAGCGTTTTTGGTGTGTGCTGGCAAACTCTCCCTCTGTCTCTCCAAAGGGCTAGTGGGTCCTGTCCTCTATCAGAGCATTCCCTGTGTGTGTGCTGTGTGTCGGTACGTGTGTGTCGACATGTAGGAGGACGATGTTGGTGAGGAGGCGGAGCAATTGCCTGTAATGGTGATGTCACTCTCTAGGGAGTCGACACCGGAATGGATGGCTTATTTAGGGAATTACGTGATAATGTCAACACGCTGCAAGGTCGGTTGACGACATGAGACGGCCGACAAACAATTAGTACCGGTCCAGACGTCTCAAAAACACCGTCAGGGGTTTTAAAACGCCCGTTTACTTTAGTCGGTCGACACAGACACAGACAGGGACACTGAATCCAGTGTCGACGGTGAATAAACAAACGTATTCCTTATTAGGGCCACACGTTAAAGGCAATGAAGGAGGTGTTACATATTTCTGATACTACAAGTACCACAAAAGAGGGTATTATGTGGGATGTGAAAAAACTACCATAGTTTTTCCTGAATCAGATAAATTAAATAAAGTGTGTGATGATGCGTGGGTTCCCCCCGATAGAAAATTATGGGCGGTATACCCTTTCCCGCCAGAAGTTAGGGCGCGTTGGGAAACACCCCTTAGGGTGGATAAGGCGCTCACACGCTTATCAAAACAAGTGGCGGTACCGTCTATAGATAGGGCCGTTCCTCAAGGACCAGCTGACAGGAGGCTGGAAAATATCATAAAAAGTATATACACACATACTGGTGTTATACTGCGACCAGCGATCGCCTCAGCCTGGATGTGCAGAGCTGGGGTGGCTTGGTCGGATTCCCTGACTAAAAATATTGATACCCTTGACAGGGACAGTATTTTATTGACTATAGAGCATTTAAAGGATGCATTTCTATATATGCGAGATGCACAGAGGGATATTTGCACTCTGGCATCAAGAGTAAATGCGATGTCCATAACTGCCAGAAGATGTTATGGACACGACAGTGGTCAGGTGATGCAGATTCCAAACGGCACAAAGGTGTATTGCCGTATAAAGGAAGAGGAGTTATTTGGGGTCGGTCCATCGGACCTGGTGGCCACGGCAACTGCTGGAAAATCCACCGTTTTTACCCTAAGTCACATCTCTGCAGAAAAAGACACCGTCTTTTCAGCCTCAGTCCTTTCGTCCCTATAAGATCATATCTGCCCAGGGATAGAGGAAAGGGAAGAAGACTGCAGCAGGCAGCCCATTCCCAGGAACAGAAGCGTTCCACCGCTTCTGACAAGTTCTCAGCATGGCGCTGAGACCGTACAGGACCCCTGGATCCTACAAGTAGTATCCCAGGGGTACAGATTGGAATGTCGAGACGTTTCCCCTTCGCAGGCTCCTGAAGTCTGCTTTACCAAGGTCTCCCTCCGACAAGGAGGCAGTATGGAAAAAAATTCACAAGCTGTATTCCCAGCAGGTGATAATTAAATTACCCCTCCTACTACAAGAAAAGGGGTATTATTCCACACTATATTGTGGTACTGAAGCCAGAAGGCTAGGTGAGACTTATTCTAAATCTAAAATTTTTTTGAACACTTACAAAGGTTCAAATCAAGATGGAGTCACTCAGAGCAGTGATAACGAACAGGAAGAAGGGGACTATATAGTGTCCCGGGACATCAGGGATGCTTACCTCTATGTCCCAAATTTGCCCTTCTCACTAAGGGTACCTCAGGTTCGTGGTGCAGAACTGTCACTATCAGTTTCAGACGCTGCCGTTTGGATTGTCCACGGCACCCCGGGTCTTTACTAAGGTAATGGCTGAAATGATGATTCTTCTTCGAAGAAAAGGCGTCTTAATTATCCCTTACTTGGACGATCTCCTGATAAGGGCATAGTCCAGGGAACAGTTGGAGGTAGGAGTAGCACTATCTCGGATACTGCTACAACAGCACGGGTGGATTCTAAATATTCCAAAATCGCAGCTGATCCCGACGACACGTCTGCTGTGCCTAGGGATGATTCTGGACACAGTCCAGAAAAAGGTGTTTCTCCCGAAAGAGAAAGCCAGGGAGTTATCCGAGCTAGTCAGGAACCTCCTAAAAACAGTGCATCATTGCACAAGGGTCCTGGTAGAAAATGGTGGCTTCCTACGAAGCAATTCCATTCGGCAGATTTCACGCAAGAACTTTTCAGTGGGATCTGCTGGACAAATGGTCCGGATCGCATCTTCAGATGCATCAGCGGATAACCCTATATCCAAGGACAAGGGTGTCTCTCCTGTGGTGGTTATAGAGTGCTCATCTTCTAGAGGGCCGCAGATTCGGCATTCAGGATTGGATGCTGGTGACCACGGAGCCCAGCCCGAGAGGCTGGGGAGCAGTCACACAAGGAAAAAATTTCCAGGGAGTGTGATCAAGTCTGGAGACTTTTCTCCACATAAATATACTGGAGCTAAGGGTAAATTTATAATGCTCTAAGCTTAGCAAGACCTCTGCTTCAAGGTCAGCCGGTATTGATCCAGTGGGAAAAACATCACGGCAGTCGCCCACGTAAACAGACAGGGCGACACAAGAAGCAGGAGGGCAATGGCAAAAACTGCAAGGACTTTTCGCTGGGCGGAAAATCATGTGATAGCACTGTCAGCAGTGTTTCATCCCGGGAATGGAAACTGGGAAGCAGACTTCCTCAGCAGGCACGACCTCCACCCGGGAGAGTGGAAACTTCATCGGGAAGTTTTTTCCACATGATTGTAAACCGTTGGGAAATACCAAAGGTGGACATGATGGCGTCCCGTCTGAACAAAAAACGGGACAGGTATTGCGCCAGGTCAAGAGACCCTCAGGCAATAGCTGTGGACGTTCTGGTAACACCGTGGGTGTACCAGTCGGTGTATGTGTTCCCTCCTCTGCTTCTCATACCTAAGGTGCTGAGAATTATAAGACGTAGAGGAGTAAGAACTATACTCATGGCTCCGGATTGGCCAAGAAGGACTTGGTACCCGGAACTTCAAGAGATGTTTACAGAGGTCTTATGGCCTCTGCCGCTAAGAAGGGACTTGCTTCAGCAAGTACCATGTCTGTTCCAAGACTTACCGCAGCTGCGTTTGTTGGCATGGCGGTGGAACGCCGGATCCTAAGGGAAAAAGGCATTCCGGAAGAGGTCATTCCTACCCTGGTCAAAGCCAGAAAGGAGGTGACCGCACAACATTATCACCACATGTGGCGAAAATATGTTGCGTGGTGTGAGGCCAGGAAGGCCCCACAAAGAAATTTCAACTCGGTCGATTCCTGCATTTCCTGCAAACAGGAGTGTCTATGGGCCTCAAATTGGGGTCCATTAAGGTTCAAATTTCGGCCCTGTCAATTTTCTTCCAGAAAGAATTGGCTTCAGTTCCTGAAGTCCAGAACTTTGTCAAGGGAGTATTGCATATACAACCCTCTTTTGTGCCTCCAGTGGCACTGTGGGATCTCAACGTAGTTCTGGGATTCTTCAAATCACATTGGTTTAAAACCAGTCAAATCTGTGGATTTGAAGCATCTCACATGAAAAGTGACCATGTTCTTGGCCCTGGCCTGGACCAGGCGAGTGTCAAATTGGTGGTTTTTTTCTCAAAAAAGCCCATATTTGTTTGTCCATTCGGACAGGGCAGAGCTGCGGACTCGTCCCCAGTTCTCTCCCTAAGGTGGTGTCAGTGTTTCACCTGAACCAGCTTATTGTGGTGCCTTGCACCTACTAGGGACTTGGAGGACTCCAAGTTGCTAGATGTTGTCAGGGCCCTGAAAATATAGGTTCCAGGACGGCTGGAGTCAGGAAAACTGACTTGCTGTTATCCTGTATGCACCCAACAAACTGGGTGCTCTTGCTTTTAAGCAGACTATTGCTAGTTGGATGTGTAATACAATTCAGCTTGCACATTCTGTGGCAGGCCTGCCACAGCCAAAATATGTAAATGCCCATTCCACAAGGAAGGTGGGCTCATCTTGGGCGGCTGCCCGAGGGGTCTCGGCTTTACAACTTTGCCGAGCGGTTATTTAGTCAGGGGCAAACACGTTTGTAAAATCCTACAAATTTGATACCCTGGCTAAGGAGGACCTGGAGTTCTCTCATTCGGTGCTGCAGAGTCATCCGCACTCTCCCGCCCGTTTGGGAGCTTTGGTATAATCCCCATGGTCCTTTCAGGAACCCCAGCATCCACTAGGACGATAGAGAAAATAAGAATTTACTTACCGATAATTCTATTTCTCGGAGTCCGTAGTGGATGCTGGGCGCCCATCCCAAGTGCGGATTATCTGCAATACTTGTACATAGTTACAAAAATCGGGTTATTATTGTTGTGAGCCATCTTTTCAGAGGCTCCGCTGTTATCATACTGTTAACTGGGTTTAGATCACAAGTTGTACGGTGTGATTGGTGTGGCTGGTATGAGTCTTACCCGGGATTCAAAATTCCTCCCTTATTGTGTACGCTCGTCCGGGCACAGTACCTAACTGGCTTGGAGGAGGGTCATAGGGGGAGGAGCCAGTGCACACCACCTGATCGGAAAGCTTTACTTTTGTGCCCTGTCTCCTGCGGAGCCGCTATTCCCCATGGTCCTTTCAGGAACCCCAGCATCCACTACGGACTCCGAGAAATAGAATTATCGGTAAGTAAATTCTTATTTTAAGCAGCTATAAGGAAACAACACTTATATAAGGTTGTTCCTATATAATTATAGCGCTTTGGTGTGTGCTGGCAAACTCTCCCTCTGTCTCCCCAAAGGGCTAGTGGGGTCCTGTCTTCTATCAGAGCATTCCCTGTGTGTCTGCTGTGTGTCGGTACGTGTGTGTTGACATGTATGAGGACGATGTTGGTGTGGAGGCGGAGCAATTGCCTGTAATGGTGATGTCACCCCCTAGGGAGTCGACACCGGAATGGATGGCTTTGTTTATGGAATTACGTGATAATGTCAGCACGCTGCAAAAGTCGGTTGACGACATGAGACGACCGGCAAACCAGTTAGTACCTGTACAGGCGTCTCAAACACCGTCAGGGGCTGTAAAACGCCCTTTGCCTCAGTCGGTCGACACAGACCCAGACACGGACACCGAATCTAGTGTCGACGGTGAAGAAACGAACGTATTTTCCAGTAGGGCCACACGTTATATGATCACGGCAATGAAGGAGGCTTTGCATATCTCTGATACTGCAAGTACCACAAAAAGGGGTATTATGTGGGGTCTGAAAAAACTACCTGTAGTTTTTCCTGAATCAGAGGAATTGAATGACGTGTGTGATGAAGCGTGGGTTACCCCTGATAAAAAAAACTGCTAATTTCAAAGAAGTTATTGGCGTTATACCCTTTCCCGCCAGAGGTTAGGGCGCGCTGGGAAACACCCCCCTAGGGTGGACAAGGCGCTCACACGTTTATCCAAACAAGTGGCGTTACCGTCTCCTGATACGGCCGCCCTCAAGGATCCAGCTGATAGGAGGCTGGAAAATACTCTAAAAAGTATATACACACATACTGGTGTTATACTGCGACCAGCAATCGCCTCAGCCTGGATGTGCAGTGCTGGGGTGGCTTGGTCGGATTCCCTGACTGAAAATATTGATAACCTCGATAGGGACAGTATTTTATTGACTACAGTCCTTTCGTTCATATAAGAACAAGCGAGCAAAAGGACATTCATATTTGCCCCGAGGCAAAGGAAAGGGTAAGAGACTGCAGCAAGCAGCCCCTTCCCAGGAGCAGAAGTCCTCCCCGGCTTCTGCAAAGGCCTCAGCATGACGCTGGGACCTTACAAGCGGACTCAGGGGCGGTGGGGGGTCGCCTCAAGAATTTCAGCGCACAGTGGGCTCACTCGCAGGTGGACCCCTGGATCCTGCAGGTAGTATCTCAGGGTTACAGGTTGGAATTCGAGAAGTCTCCCCCTCGCCGGTTCCTAAAATCTGCTTTGCCAACGTCTCCCTCAGACTGGGCGACGGTATTGGAAGCCATTCACAAGCTGTATTCTCAGCAGGTGATAATCAAGGTACCCCTTCTACAACAGGGAAAGGGGTATTACTCCACGCTATTTGTGGTACCGAAGCCGGACGGCTCGGTAAGACCTATTCTAAATCTGAAATCTCTGAACCTGTACATACAAAAATTCAAGTTCAAGATGGAGTCACTCAGAGCAGTGATAGCGAATCTGGAAGAAGGGGATTTTATGGTGTCCTTGGACATCAAGGATGCTTACCTTCATGTCCCAATTTGCCCTTCACACCAAGGGTACCTCAGGTTCGTGGTACAAAACTGTCATTATCAGTTTCAGACGCTGCCGTTTGGATTGTCCACGGCACCCAGGGTCTTTACCAAGGTAATGGCCGAAATGATGATCCTTCTTCGAAGAGAAGGCGTATTAATTATCCCTTACTTGGACGATCTCCTGATAAGGGCAAGATCCAGAGAACAGCTGGAGGTCGGAGTAACACTAACTCAAGTAGTGCTCCAACAGCACGGGTGGATTCTGAATTTTCCAAAATCCCAACTGATCCCGACGACACGTCTGCTGTTCCTAGGGATGATTCTGGACACTGTTCAGAAAAAGGTATTTCTTCCGGAGGAGAAAGCCAGGGAGTTATCCGAACTCGTCAGGAACCTCCTAAAACCAGGGACAGTGTCTGTGCATCAATGCACAAGAGTCCTGGGAAAAATGGTGGCTTCTTACGAAGCGATTCCATTCGGCAGATTCCATGCACAAATTTTTCAGTGGGATCTGCTAGACAAATGGTCCGGATCGCATCTGCAGATGCATCAGCGGATAAAATTGTCGACAAGGACAAGGGTCTCTCTGCTATGGTGGTTGCAGAGTGCTCATCTGTTAGAGGGCCGCAGATTCGGCATACAGAACTGGGTCCTAGTGACCACGGATGCCAGCCTGAGAGGCTGGGGAGCGGTCACACAAGGAAGAAACTTCCAGGGCGTGTGGTCAAGCCTGGAAACGTCTCTTCACATAAATATACTGGAACTAAGAGCAATCTACAATGCTCTAAGCCTGGCAAAACCTCTGCTTCAGGGTCAGCCGGTGTTGATCCAGTCGGACAACATCACGGCAGTCGCCCACGTAAACAGACAGGGCGGCACAAGAAGCAGGAGGGCAATGGCAGAAGCTGCAAGGATTCTTCGCTGGGCGGAAAATCATGTGATAGCACTGTCAGCAGTGTTCACCACATGATTGTAGTCTATTGGGAAAGACCAATGGTGGACATGATGGCGTCCCGCCTCAACAAAAAACTGGACAGGTATTGCGCCAGGTCAAGAGACCCTCAGGCAATAGCTGTGGACGCTCTGGTAACACCATGGGTGTACCAGTCAGTGTATGTGTTCCCTCTTCTGCCTCTCATACCCAAGGTACTGAGAATTATACGGCAAAGGGGAGTAAGAACGATACTAGTGGCTCCGGACTGGCCAAGAAGGACTTGGTACCCGGAACTTCAGGAGATGCTCACGGAAGATCCGTGGCCTCTACCTCTAAGAAGGGATCTGCTTCAGCAGAGACCGTGTCTATTCCAAGACTTACCGCGGCTGCGTTTGACGGCATGGCGGTTGAACGCCGGATCCTAAGGGAAAAAGGCATTCCGGAAGAGGTCATCCCTACCCTGGTCAAAGCCAGGAAGGAGGTGACTGCACAACATTATCACCGCATTTGGAGAAAATATGTTGCATGGTGTGAGGCCAGGAAGGCTCCGACAGAGGAATTTCAACTGGGTCGATTCCTACATTTCCTGCAAACAGGATTATCTATGGGCCTCAAATTAGGGTCCATTAAGGTTCAAATTTCGGCCCTGTCGATTTTCTTCCAGAAAGAATTGGCTTCAGTTCCTGAAGTCCAGACTTTTGTAAAAGGAGTACTACATATACAGCCCCCGGTTGGGATCTCAATGTAGTTTTGGATTTTCTCAAATCCCATTGGTTTGAGCCACTCAAATCGGTAGATTTGAAATATCTTACATGGAAAGTAACCATGCTACTGGCCCTGGCTTCAGCCAGGAGAGTGTCGGAATTGGCGGCTTTATCGTATAAAAGCCCATATCTGATTTTCCATTCGGACAGGGCAGAATTGAGGACGCGTCCTCATTTTCTGCCTAAGGTGGTATCAGCGTTTCACCTGAACCAGCCTATTGTGGTGCCTGCGGCTACTAGCGATTTGGAGGATTCCAAGTTGCTGGACGTTGTCAGAGCATTGAAAATATATATTTCAAGGACGGCTGGAGTCAGAAAATCTGACTCGCTGTTTATACTGTATGCACCCAACAAGCTGGGTGCTCCTGCTTCTAAGCAGACGATTGCTCGTTGGATTTGTAGCACAATTCAACTGGCACATTCTGTGGCAGGCCTGCCACAGCCTAAATCTGTCAATGCCCACTCCACAAGGAAGGTGGGCTCATCTTGGGCGGCTGCCCGAGGGGTCTCGGCATTACAACTCTGCCGAGCAGCTACGTGGTCAGGGGAGAACACGTTTGTAAAATTCTACAAATTTGATACCCTGGCTAAGGAGGACCTGGAGTTCTCTCATTGGTGCTGCAGAGTCATCCGCACTCTCCCGCCCGTTTGGGAGCTTTGGTATAATCCCCATGGTCCTGACGGAGTCCCCAGCATCCACTAGGACGTCAGAGAAAATAAGAATTTACTCACCGGTAATTCTATTTCTCGTAGTCCGTAGTGGATGCTGGGCGCCCATCCCAAGTGCGGATTGTCTGCAATACTTGTACATAGTTATTGTTACAAAAAAATCGGGTTGTTTATTGTTGTGAGCCATCTTTTCAGAGGCTCCTACGTTATCATACTGTTAACTGGGTTCAGATCACAAGTTGTACGGTGTGATTGGTGTGGCTGGTATGAGTCTTACCCGGGATTCAAAATCCTTCCTTATTGTGTACGCTCGTCCGGGCACAGTATCCTAACTGAGGCTTGGAGGAGGGTCATAGGGGGAGGAGCCAGTACACACCACCTAGTGGTCAAACTTTTAAATTTTGTGCCCTGTCTCCTGCGGAGCCGCTATTCCCCATGGTCCTGACGGAGTCCCCAGCATCCACTACGGACTACGAGAAATAGAATTACCGGTGAGTAAATTCTTATTTTTTGTTTTAATATTGCCACCCGATTGTCCTGTCACTTTATGTGGGAGATTGGGCGCAAACAAACAATTGAATCGCCCCCTATAATGTTGACATGGTCAGAATGTCAATATTCAAAATGTTGACACTAACAAATGTCGGCAGCCAGAACGTTGACAAATTTACATTATGGTTAGCCTAAAATGAATGTTGAGAGCAATTCACTTGTTGCTTCATGGGGGGGAGGGGGTTGTTGGGAGCTGAAATTAGGGATGTGCACTTGAAATTTTTCGGGTTTTGGGTTCGATTCCGCGGCCGTGTTTTGGGTTCGACCGCGTTTTGGCAAAACCTCACCGAATTTTTTTTGTCGGATTCGGGTGTGTTTTGGATTCGGGTGTTTTTTTCAAAAAACCCTAAAAAACAGCTTAAATCATAGAATTTGGGGGTCATTTTGATCCCAAAGTATTATTAACCTCAAAAACCATAATTTCCACTCATTTTCAGTCTATTCTGAATACCTCACACCTCACAATATTATTTTTAGTCCTAAAATTTGCACCGAGGTCGCTGGATGACTAAGCTAAGCGACCCTAGTGGCCGGCACAAACACCTGGCCCATCTAGGAGTGGCACTGCAGTGTCACGCAGGATGGCCCTTCCAAAAAACACTCCCCAAACAGCACATGACGCAAATAAAAATGAAAGAAAAAAGAGGTGCAAGATGGAATTGTCCTTGGGCCCTCCCACCCACCCTTATGTTGTATAAACAGGACATGCACACTTTAACCAACCCATCATTTCAGTGACAGGGTCTGCCACACGACTGTGACTGAAATGACGGGTTGGTTTGGACCCCCACCAAAAAAGAAGCAATTAATCTCTCCTTGCACAAACTGGCTCTACAGAGGCAAGATGTCCACCTCATCATCATCCTCCGATATATCACCGTGTACATCCCGCTCCTCACAGATTATCAATTCGTCCCCACTGGAATCCACCATCTCAGCTCCCTGTGTACTTTGTGGAGGCAATTGCTGCTGGTCAATGTCTCCACGGAGGAATTGATTATAATTCATTTTAATGAACATCATCTTCTCCACATTTTCTGGAAATAACCTCGTACGCAGATTGCTGACAAGGTGAGCGGCGGCACTAAACACTCTTTCGGAGTACACACTTGTGGGAGGGCAACTTAGGTAGAATAAAGCCAGTTTGTGCAAGGGCCTCCAAATTGCCTCTTTTTCCTGCCAGTATAAGTACGGACTGTCTGACGTGCCTACTTGGATGCGGACACTCATAATCCTCCACCATTCTTTCAATGGTGAGAGAATCATATGCAGTGACAGTAGACGACATGTCCGTAATCGTTGTCAGGTCCTTCAGTCCGGACCAGATGTCAGCATCAGCAGTCGCTCCAGACTGCCCTGCATCACCGCCAGCGGGTGGGCTCGGAATTCTGAGCCTTTTCCTCGCACCCCCAGTTGCGGGAGAATGTGAAGGAGGAGATGTTGACAGGTCGCGTTCCGCTTGACTTGACAATTTTGTCACCAGCAGGTCTTTGAACCCCAGCAGACTTGTGTCTGCCGGAAAGAGAGATCCAAGGTAGGTTTTAAATCTAGGATCGAGCACGGTGGCCAAAATGTAGTGCTCTGATTTCAACAGATTGACCACCCGTGAATCCTTGTTAAGCGAATTAAGGGCTCCATCCACAAGTCCCACATGCCTAGCGGAATCGCTCCCTTTTAGCTCCTCCTTCAATGCCTCCAGCTTCTTCTGCAAAAGCCTGATGAGGGGAATGACCTGACTCAGGCTGGCAGTGTCTGAACTGACTTCACGTGTGGCAAGTTCAAAAGGTTGCAGAACCTTGCACAACGTTGAAATCATTCTCCACTGCGCTTGAGACAGGTACATTCCACCTCCTATATCGTGCTCAATTGTATAGGCTTGAATGGCCTTTTGCTGCTCCTCCAACCTCTGAAGCATATAGAGGGTTGAATTCCACCTCGTTACCACTTCTTGCTTCAGATGATGGCAGGGCAGGTTCAGGCGTTTTTGGTGGTGCTCCAGTCTTCTGTACGTGGTGCCTGTACGCCGAAAGTGTCCCGCAATTCTTTTGGCCACCGACAGCATCTCTTGCACGCCCCTGTCGTTTTTTAAAAAATTCTGCACCACCAAATTCAAGGTATGTGCAAAACATGGGACGTGCTGGAATTTGCCCATATTTAATGCACACACAATATTGCTGGCGTTGTCCGATGCCACAAATCCACAGGAGAGTCCAATTGGGTTAAGCCATTCCGCGATGATCTTCCTCAGTTGCCGTAAGAGGTTTTCAGCTGTGTGCGTATTCTGGAAACCGGTGATACAAAGCGTAGCCTGCCTAGGAAAGAGTTGGCGTTTGCGAGATGCTGCTACTGGTGCCGCCGCTGCTGTTCTTGCGGCGGGAGTCCATACATCTACCCAGTGGGCTGTCAGTCATATAGTCCTGACCCTGCCCTGCTCCACTTGTCCACATGTCCGTGGTTAAGTGGACATTGGGTACAACTGCATTTTTTAGGACACTGGTGAGTCTTTTTCTGACGTCCGTGTACATTCTCGGTATCGCCTGCCTAGAGAAGTGGAACCTAGATGGTATTTGGTAACGGGGGCACACTGCCTCAAGAAATTGTCTAGTTCCCTGTGAACTAACGGCGGATACCGGACGCACGTCTAACACCAACATAGTTGTCAAGGCCTCAGTTATCCGCTTTGCAGCAGGATGGCTGCTGTGATATTTCATCTTCCTCGCAAAGGACTGTTGGACAGTCAATTGCTTGGTGGAAGTAGTAAAAGTGGGCTTACGACTTCCCCTCTGGGATGACCATCGACTCCCAGCAGCAACAACAGCAGCGCCAGCAGCAGTAGGCGTTACACGCAAGGATGCATCGGAGGAATCCCAGGCAGGAGAGGACTCGTCAGAATTGCCAGTGACATGGCATGCAGGACTATTGGCATTCCTGGGGAAGGAGGAAATTGACACTGAGGGAGTTGGTGGGGTGGTTTGCGTGAGCTTGGTTACAAGAGGAAGGGATTTACTGGTCAGTGGACTGCTTCCGCTGTCGCCCAAAGTTTTTGAACTTGTCACTGACTTATTATGAATGCGCTGCAGGTGACGTATAAGGGAGGATGTTCCGAGGTGGTTAACGTCCTTACCCCTACTTATTACAGCTTGACAAAGGCAACACACGGCTTGACAAATGTTGTCCGCATTTCTGGTGAAATACTTCCACACCGAAGAGCTGATTTTTTTGGTATTTTCACCAGGCATGTCAACGGCCCTATTCCTCCCACGGACAACAGGTGTCTCCCCGGGTGCCTGACTTAAACCACCTCACCATCAGAATCCTCCTTGTCAATTTCCTCCCCAGCGCCAGCAACACCCATATCCTCCTCATCCTGGTGTACTTCAACACTGACATCTTCAATCTGACTATCAGGAACTGGACTGCGGGTGCTCCTTCCAGCACTTGCAGGGGGCGTGCAAATGGTGGAAGGCGCATGCTCTTCACGTCCAGTGTTGGGAAGGTCAGGCATCGCTACCGACACAATTGGACTCTCCTTGTGGATTTGGGATTTCGAAGAACGCACAGTTCTTTGCGGTGCTTTTGCCAGCTTGAGTCTTTTCAGTTTTCTAGCGAGAGGCTGAGTGCTTCCATCCTCATGTGAAGCTGAACCACTAGCCATGAACATAGGCCAGGGCCTCAGCCGTTCCTTGCCACTCCGTGTGGTAAATGGCATATTGGCAAGTTTACGCTTCTCCGACGACAATTTTATTTTAGATTTTGGAGTCCTTTTTTTACTGATATTTGGTGTTTTGGATTTTACATGCTCTGTACTATGACATTGGGAATCGGCCTAGGCAGACAACATTGCTGGCATTTCATCGTCTCGGCCATGACTAGTGGCAGCAGCTTCAGCACGAGGTGGAAGTAGATCTTGATCTTTCCCTAATTTTGGAACCTCAACATTTTTGTTCTCCTCCATATTTTAATAGGCACAACTAAAAGGCACCTCAGGTAAACAATGGAGATGGATGGATACTAGTATACTTATGGATGGACGAGCGACTGCCGACACAGAGGTAGCTACAGCCGTGGACTACCGTACTGTGTCTGCTGCTAATATAGACTGGATGATAATGAGATGAAATCAATATATATATAATATCACTAGTACTGCAGCCGGACAGGTATATATATTTATTATGTAATGACTGATGACGGACCTGCTGGACACTGTCAGCTCAGCAGCACCGCAGACTGCTACAGTAAGCTACTATAGTAGTATGTATAAAGAAGAAAGAAAAAAAAAACCACGGGTAGGTGGTATACAATTATGGATGGACGAGCGACTGCCGACACAGAGGTAGCTACAGCCGTGGACTACCGTACTGTGTCTGCTGCTAATATAGACTGGATGATGAGATGAAATGAATATATATTATATCACACTAGTACTGCAGCCGGACAGGTAGATATATTTATTATGTAATGACTGATGACGGACCTGCTGGACACTGTCAGCTCAGCAGCACCGCAGACTGCTACAGTAAGCTACTATAGTAGTATGTATAAAGAAGAAAGAAAAAGAAAAAAACCACGGGTAGGTGGTATACAATTATGGATGGACGAGCGACTGCCGACACACAGGTAGCTACAGCCGTGGACTACCGTACTGTGTCTGCTGCTAATATAGACTGGATGATAAGGAGATGAAATCAATATATATATAATATCACTAGTACTGCAGCCGGACAGGTATATATATTTATTATGTAATGACTGATGACGGACCTGCTGGACACAGTCAGCTCAGCAGCACCGCAGACTGCTACAGTAAGCTACTATAGTAGTATGTATAAAGAAGAAAGAAAAAAAAAAAAAACCACGGGTAGGTGGTATACAATATTATCTATATATATATATATATATATATATATATATATATATATATATATCTATATATCTGGTGGTCAGGTCACTGGTCACACTATCAGCAACTTGCAAGTAGTACTCCTAAGCAGACAATCACAATATATATTATACTGGTGGTCAGTGTGGTCACAATGGCAGTGTGGCACTCTGGCAGCAAAAGTGTGCACTGTACGTTATATGTACTCCTGAGTCCTGCTCTCAGACTCTAACTGCTCCCCACTGTCAGTGTCTCCCCCACAAGTCAGATAATATACAGTCACACTATCTATCACTATAGCAAGTAACTAGTACTCCTCCTAATGCTCCCCAAAATTACTACTGTGTCTCTCTCTACTGTCTCACTCTCTTCTCTATAAACGGAGAGGACGCCAGCCACGTCCTCTCCCTATGAATCTCAATGCACGTGTGAAAATGGCGGCGACGCGCGGCTCCTTATATAGAATCCGAGTCTCGCGAGAATCCGACAGCGGGATGATGACGTTCGGGCGCGCTCGGGTTAACCGAGCAAGGCGGGAAGATCCGAGTCGCTCGGCCCCGTGTAAAAAAACATGAAGTTCGGGCGGGTTCGGATTCCGAGGAACCGAACCCGCTCATCCCTAGCTGAAATGCGTGAAAAGTGACTCATTTGGGCGCCCAAATGGCACTTTTTGCAATCGCGCCCAGCACTTTGTCCGGGTTTAGCTGCTGCACGCTGCTAAACCCAGCCTCTATGGGCGCGATCAATGCCAAAACTACATACAACTGAACATCACCCCCGAAATCTCCTTTAGACAGGTGATCCGGCGCAATAATCAATTGAATACCGCCCTTTCAATGTTGACTCGGATAATGTCTACCCACCCCTCTAAGTCTTAGTTAGGAAAAGAGGCCTACATAACAGACTTTGCTCAAGATTGCGTAGAGCTTCATATGTTCATATTATGTCTGCTATTCACGGTACAGCTTCGCTTTACTGCATGTGTGCTTGTGGTTTGTAGGCTGGGGGCTGGAGGGGTTGTGGGAAGTGTGGGGAAGAGACGGGTATATATTTTCTGTATCCCTCCACAGCATCTGTCCTCTTTACACCTACAGACGAGTGGCCTCTCCCCACCACTGTAATTGCACTACATCACTTCAGTCATCCTTCCCCGTCATTTGATGTGACTCATTAGCTGCAAATGGTGCAATTATATTTTCACTTATTTAATTCTTCCCATTTCATGGTTATGTCAAACATGGTGTTCTGGGATGAACAAAGAACACGGAACATTAATTTTAATCTGGAAAGTAACTCTTGCTGTAGAAAGTCTACTGTAAAGCACATTCCGTGCTCTGTTCTGCTTACCTGAAGTTTGAAAACTCTGATCTTCAAGGGTTTTCCTTTATTATTTCATCTTTTTAATTTTTTTGCACTTGCTGTTTTGCTGGTAATTTTTAGTTTTACAGTGACACTTTTTATTTTTTATTGCGCTATTAATTGTATCCTATTTATAGATGAGCAGCTTACTTTTCATGTACCTAACCAGTATGTTTCCCAGTGTACAGTAGGTTTCCTGTCCTGAGTTTATTGAAGGACAATGTAGTCAGCCACTCTTTTCCTGAGCATAGCTGATAATAGCTTGCACTTGTGTCAAACGGGTTGGGATTGAAATACCGGTTTACGGAATGCCAGTGGTCAGAATACCGACTGCGGCATCCTGATGATCAGAATCCCGTCAGGGGAAGGTAAGTAATGCCTTCCCCAATGGCCCCCTAACCCTTTTTTTTTATTTTGTATTTTTTTTTTTTAAAGCTCCTGTCGACTTAGTTACTGTTGACCAATAGGGGCCGACTCTATGAACCACATTCCCTAAATTTAACCTTTCCCCTCCTTGCAATCTAACCCTAACCCTCCCTGGGGCAGGGGGGGGGGGGGGGGGGGTTAACATTTATGGCACAAAGTTCTAATCTAGGTTTATATCCACTCTTCCAGCATTCAGCTGACGGTTGAGGCTAGATCCAAGTGGCCTAAGGGACCTTTTCCATCAGGGGGAGGAGCCACGACACAAGGGGGAGGAGCTACACCAGCGGTACAGTTGCTCTAGTATCCACGCCACCAACTATTACCTTTAGTAATTAGGTGGCGAGCGAAGCGGAGCGGAGCGAGCCACCGTGCCCGAAGCGTGGCGAGCGTACTTTTCGGGTACCTTGTTCGGCCATAGCTCCTCCCCCTGGTGACGGGTCTCCTCCCCTAGGTACGTCAGAAGGTCCCTTCTCCCACTCCGATATAGAACCAACCGTCAGCTGACTCTCACACAGGTGGTTAATTTCAGTAGGCAACAAAGGGGCAGATGTATTAACCTGGAGAAGGCATAAGGAAGTGATAAACCAGTGATAGGTGCAAGGTGATAAAGGCACCAGCCAATCAGCTCCAATATGTAAATTAACAGTTAGGATCTGATTGGCTGGTGCCTTTATCACCTTGCACCTATCACTGGTTTATCACTTCCTTATGCCTTCTCGAAGTTAATACATCTGCCCCAAAGTTCTTCATGGAGAGTAGGGATTTCCTCCTCGCCGTCATCACATGTTCATTATTCTAATTTAGCAATTGCCTAATGGTGGACTCATGCACTATAGGCCTAATTCAGAGTAGTATGCTATGGCGATGTTGAGCTGAAATGTATCCCTGCGGCTAATTGCTTCTGAACAGAGCAACAAGTGAATTGCTTGGTCAGGCCATCTAGTGGCAGCCACACGGGAAAACAATTGAATTCCCCCTATAAGTAAAGGGGCACAGTTACTGGTTTACATGGCGGAAAGATGTATCTGCATTGTTGGGCTTGAAGCAGAATAAGAAATTGATGGTAGCATAAATATTAGACCCTGCTTTCACAGCCAGATCTCACAGCAGTGTCTTCTATGCCTGGCTTCCAAGTGCAGGGTGAGGTTCTACAGGACTAAAAAGGCAAAGTCAGCATTTTCTTATGTGATTGTGTTCCAGCTGCGTGTCATTGATGCTGAGTGCTCAATTACTTTGCATTTCATTGATGCTCCTCATAGCTTTGACAACTGAAAGATCTGGATGGTGCTATTTGGCTGTGGTAGGCCATTTAGCTGCTGAGCAATTCCGGATAATTGTAAGCCTTTGATTCATTAAGGAAAGTGGACCAAGGGGAGGAAAGTAATATAGTTTTTTTTTTTATTCTGCCACCACTACTCCTTCTGAATTCCCGCATCTCTCCTAATGCTGTAAACTAATCAAGTCAGCATATGTCACTGCGAGATAAGTTTCTGTGTTCCAAATGATCCCTTTCTCCTGCTCTGTGTCCTTTCCTGTAATCCACAGTGCTGACGAGTGTATGTTGTCTTCCATGTTCAGTGTGTGTGTGTGTATGGTTTATGACTACAGCGTTTGGCCCTGGAATGTTATCGCACTGTAGGAGGAGACATGTTCCAGATCTCTGCTTATTCCGTACACAGGGTGAAACCTCCAGTCCTTATCACGTGTAATAGTACCACAAGGCTCCCTCGCTCTGTTGGAGATGCTGCAATGGAGGAAAGCTTGAAAACAGGGGTTAATAAAGTTGAAATCTCTGCAATAATGTAAAGTGCTTTGGGTTGAATTCAGATAGCAGTGGGTTCCATTCCTGTGGCTCAGAAACCTGTGCTCCCCACTGTTTAGTGGATGAATAAAATCCCAGTTTTAAGGTGCAGGTGTCGGGTTCGGAAGATCTGATACACACCTAATGATTGAGGCACAGAAGTCTTTAAATGGTAAGTCTGGCCAATAAAGACATGTCATGTTTGAGTTAATTTTCTTCTAAAAGGCGATTAATGGATAAGTGATATGGACAGGTATGTGGGGGTGTTACATAGAGGAAAGATAAGAATTTGAGCTCTCAGCTGGTAGTTACATGCGGTTATTAATGAAGTTGCTTACAATTAAATAAAAATCACACTTTAATGTACATCAATCATTAAAGGCTTTAATTTGTGAGGGGAAAAAATTACACTTTTGCCTTTGTTAAAATAATAAAATTGTTTGCAAGAAATCAACCATTTCCATCTTAAAGTGCTCCAGACACTTTGCTTATGGCAACAATCAGCCTTCTATAACACACTGCCAATATTACCGGCCATTTTGGGGTAGGGGGGACGACGACGAGCGGTTCATGGTAAGTTCCCCACTTTTCCCTCATACTGAAAACCATACAGACTTCCCGGGTGACTCCTGCAATAAGCATTCTAATTGAATAATAATCAATTACAATTGAGTGCTCTGCCTCTTATATACCCATGTTAGTAGATGAAGTCCACTAACCTAGGTATACTGTATATTGCAGGTCTTCTTGCCAGCCATAGGTTACCTTCTGTTTGGGTGCAAACTACCTGTTGCAGTGATTTTTATGTAGCGTATAACTCTCATTCAAAAATACTGTCTTGACTGGTAATTTTTTTCCCCCTAAAATTAACTTTTTTTAAATTTATTATTTTTTTTTTTTTACATGTTCTGCAAATTATTTTAACACCACTTGTGTTTTCTTTATTACAGCTCCTGTCATCAATAGATTCAATCGAAGGGTGTCTGGTGAGTTATTTCAGTATTACTATCTTGTAAAATTACTTGAGGCAGTATGGTTCAGAAATATCACGCCAGGGTTACTTATCAACCCTAAATGATACAAATAGTTTATAGTGAGCCGGGCGCAGTCAGAGGTATCCAATCAATTAAATATTATTTGGTTTAATTAAATACGTATAATATAATAAAATAACATAAATTATAAACTCATGTCACCTTATGAAAGGACTAATTATAAAAAGCAGTCCCCAAATATGACTCTGGTGTGTCAAGCTTATTTAGAAACCATTATATCAGATAACATACATAAATGAATAGATATGAAATATCCAGAGGGCGCTCACAATTGATAATTTGTTTTAATAATAAGATAACATATATAACACACATAAATTATAATGCTTAAGATTGCAGCATATTTGTAGTTAATAACCATTCAATTGTGTGCGCCCTCTGGATATTCATATCTATTCATTTATGTATGTTATCTGATATAATTGTCACTTATCACCCCTATATAAATGTAAATGGTAAATGTAATGTAAATATGTATAATCCCTAGGCAATAAGGGTGCGATTCACTTGTTTTCCCCATGGCAGCCACTAGGGGACCCAAACCAGCGCAATTCAATTGTTCCGTTGAGACGCCCGCTAGCCCTGGGGGTAACTGGTCTTCCTGAGGTGCGAGATGAAATGTGTGCTAAGTTGGCACTTTCGGCACCCAGACAGTAATTTGGGCACCTGCGTGGGCATGTATGTATGCATGGGCGCCCAAACACAATTGAATTGACAGCGTCAATAATAAATTATGCAGACAGGTGTGAAGATCAATCGGTATTTTAATATAATTAAAATGCTAAAAAATTGAAGCAATCAGAATAGTGTAATACACATATTAAAAATATTAAAAACAATGCTGACTGTAACGTATCCAAGTAGAGACCTGGTAAGGACACACTATTTATATATCCAGTGGTTGGTGGATATTAATTTTCCTAAGCCAAATGCAAGCGACTTGAAGGATTCCCTGGCGATGGTCCAGCAAGGCACAGTTTCCAGCGCACCAGTTGTGGGAAATGTAAAAGTCCTCCGTAAAGCAATAGGATGGATATGTAGAAAGAGTCTCTGGCTGTAAAGAGTCCACCGTCCAAATGGTTTGGTATAGTGTCCACAGGTTCGACGGGTAGGTCCTTACGCGTTTTGCTGTCTCCCAGGGGCAGCTTTATCAAAGGTGGATACTCTCTACCACAGTCGCCCCTTATATAGGGCTCATGATTGATTTATCTTACATCACCTGTCTGCAATCTTACTTACGTTTAAGTTAAATCAAAATCCAATTTCAAAAACATTTCAATAGAGGAGGCAAACCTATTTAGATCCATATCTTTATTACTGAAAAACAAGTGGGTTTAAAAGTATTTTAGATGTATATTATTTTTTACCTAAAAGTATAACTACCCTTAGAAGGTAGGGGAATAAACCTATCAATATCCAACAGG
Organism: Pseudophryne corroboree; assembly: GCF_028390025.1. Taxonomy (NCBI): domain Eukaryota; kingdom Metazoa; phylum Chordata; class Amphibia; order Anura; family Myobatrachidae; genus Pseudophryne; species Pseudophryne corroboree. The sequence goes on from NC_086452.1 coordinate 443,833,784, forward strand.
CTTCTTTGTCTCAACTCCCTGAATTGTGACTGTTTGGCTGTTTGGGCGTCTAAACATCCCCTTTAGATGGGAAAAGTAAGCACGAAAAAACCCAATTGATCCCCCCCCCCCCCCCCCCCCCCCCAAAGACTGAAGCTTGTTATTTAGCCAGTATCATGGCTGTGTTAGCGTGGGAAGTAGCATGGCGAAGTTCCTGTGTTTGTTCCACCATGTGCATAGCCTTTATCCCTTTCATTTCATTTTGCACATCACCACCTCACTGATAACTGCACTTGGTCGAAAGCATCATGACACACCACGATAGGTGTGCAGTCTCACTATGATATACTGTACACACAAGTGTTGTATATCTATTACACATATACAGTATGTAATGTCCAATTATGTTATAACTAGTTTCCTTTACATAAGACGTGGGCAATTGTCCTGATATTGCAGCATGTGTGGTTGCATCTGATTCAGATTGACCAAATAAGACAGGCACACAGCTGTGGATGCTGGGCGACGAGGTTTACGTATGGGGTTGTCGCATCTGTGCCTAGCTGTAGGACCGTGAGATCAGTGTGTATAGTATTTATCTGCACTATCCTTATGCTAAGACTTGGCTACATAGTAATCTGGGTAACCTATGTTATCAGCCCGTCCGTTTAAGACCTTTACACATTAGGTGGGGAAATGTTTCTGGAACAGTGCACTTAGGATTTATTGAATTTACCTTAAGTTAATTGCCATAGTGTATTCATCCAACAAATACTGTTTTATTAATTGAGGACACACGTCCATATAAAAACAAAGTTACTTAACAGTGCTAAGGATGGTAAGCCTGATATGTCATCTGAGGGGGATATAGTCACGTGACCGGCGGTCAGGATCCCGAACGCTTGAAATGCCGACACACGGGGACTATTCCACGACACCCATAGAGTAGGAATAGAACCTGTGGCGAGTGCAGCAAGCTCGCAAGGGGCTTCGTTGTGCTTGTCCCCCTGCTGGCATTCTAGCGGCCAGTCCTTAATGCATTTCTCCATCTACATCTCAGTGGCTTCCTCAGATGGGTTGGGATCACGTGACCGGCGCCAGGATCCCGGCGGTCAGTATCCTGACGCGGGTCACGCGATCCCAACCCGTCTGAGGAAGCCGCTGAGATGGAGAAATGCGTTAAGGACCGCCCTTTTTTTAGGGCTTGTATCATAGCATTTTAATGGTCAGCTGCATATTTTGCCCAGGACCTCCCGTATAAAGCTGAGACTCTGCTAAATTATTCCTACCATAGACTGTCCGCTATAGTACAGTGAAGTAAAAGAAGTAAGGATCTGTGGGAAACAGAGAGAATAGGAATTGGGGATGCTTCCTTAGCGGGAAATAAGGCTCGTCTCACACTCCTCTGTCTGGATTGTTTGTTGCCAACTTAATAGCCAAAGAAAAGCCTCTGCTAGTTGGACTTAGTGTATGCTAAACAATTGAAGATTTGGAACTGTGGCTATAGCTATGTTTGTATGTGTATTCCTGCACTGCTTATATTTACAGTTCTGGTTAAGGGAGTGGGTATTTTTTCTTTAAGTGCTTCGCTGGCATCATACTTATTATATGGTAATTTATATATTTGCAAATTGTTTTGTATTTGTTTGCAGATTACAGAGGCCTTTAGTAGTGTTTTTTATATTGATATCAATTAATAAAACAATGGGGTCGATTCAATTGAACGCAAATTTAATAGTGTCGGGAAGGAGCTCCCGGAGCTATTCAATTCAGCATGATGTGTATGTCGGAGAATGGTGGTTCTCACGCCTTACACATGGTGTTTAGTTGCGAGAAATTGCATTCTCGGACTTAAGTGCAGGGCGCATGCTGTTTCTGGCACGCTGAGGACTGAAAACAGAATTGTCAGTAGTTTTGGAGGGGTGTGAGAAGAAATCCTCAACTCTGGCTTAACATCGCGCTGAATTGAATAGCTGCAGAAGCTCCCTCCTGGCGCTGTTCAATTCACGTTGAATTTACCCCAATATTTGTTGGATGAAAGTGCTTCTGATCTTCCTTTTCTGTTTCTTCGTGCTTGCTTTGGGAGTTTCACAAACCCAGCCATATGATGATCAGAATCCGCAGTTATCTTAGTTTGATTTAAATAGTAAATTAAATGTCTATTGGCTTATCCCGTGGTCATAGCGCCATTCCTTTTTTTCCCTAAAAGTGTATTTGCTCATTGGAGTATATGGCGTTGGCTCATGCTCCGCTATCTGCACCTTATAATGTTTTATCGGTCTTCCAGAGCATGTTACTCTTTTATAGCAATGCAGTGTATTTTTCGTTAAAGTCATTAAGCAAGTTTGTGTCTTTTATAAGGTTTATGGGACTCGGGGTCGACAGTGTCTAGGTCGACACCTATTGGTCGACAGTGACTAGGTCAACAGAGGAAATGGGTCGCCACGGCCATTAGGTCGATATCGAAAAAGGTCGACATGAGTTTTGTTTTTTTGGGTGTCGTTTTTTTTGTAAAGTGACGGGGTGCACCGTGTTCCCTCACGTGGCTCGCCATGCTTTGGGCAAGGTTATCGTTCCCAATTGTAGTCCACGTGGATCGTAATGTATGAAAAATATATATATATATTTTTTTTAAAATCATGTTGACCTTTTTCCATGTCGACCTAATGGTAGTGTCTACCTATTTCCTGTGTCGGCCTACTCAGTGTCGACCTAATATGTGTCGACCACCTAGAGTCCGGATACCCTTTATAAGTGTACCACCAGTGTGTTAAAAAAATGAAAGAAAGGTCACATAGTGAAACTTGGCACATTTCTGTTGTATTTTGACCTTTCTTCCTTTTCAAGGCTCCTACAAAAGAAACCTATATAAATTTGTTCTGTAGCTGCAGAATCCTGAGGTTGTGATAACAGCCGGCGTGACCTTCTATTCCTGCAAGGCCTCTGATAAAGAGGCATGTGTGAGGATCACGCGTCTATTGCATTCATAACAGGGGAACTCTATCATTGCTGCTTTGTTAAAGGGACCGTTGTATACAGCATGGTCTGGAGATCATCTCGGTAACAGCAAATCATAATTATCCCTGCAGAACGGGAAGTTAGGGGCGTGGATTGTGCACGGCAGGAACAGGCATGTACCTCCTGCTCTTTTGTCTGGCGGTGCTGCGGTTAGTAGCTTGCCAACTGGAAAACGACATGTCTCATAACTCTAACTGTATGCTATCAATTTGGGAAATTGTCGCTTTCACTGAATCCACCAAATAAAAAAAAGTATATCTATCTATCAATCAAGTAAAAAAAAATAAAAAAAAATCTGGACACTTGGGAGCCAGGACTAGATAGATAGATAGATAGGCTTGGACGCAGATTCTTAGATAGATCTCTATCTGTGGTTAAGGCTGTAGAACACACTAGGAAAGAATGGACCTGGACTATGGATGGTCAACAGTGGACTGCATTAGGTATATCTGAGAGCCTGAAGGAAGAACGCAGGTTTGGCGTTGAGGGAAGAGGTTTGGGATTGGGGGAGAATACTGGAGGAATTCCTGACATAGACTGAAGCTTTAGGATTTGGGGGGAGGGGGGGGGTGCTGTAATGTGCCTTCTTCCTCGTAGATCATAGCTTTGAGACCAGGCCTCTTGCTGTTACCCCTCCTTACCACCTCTTCCCTACATAACTATATAAATCGCAGGTTACTTTGTAGCCAAAAATAAAAGTTTAAAAAATAAAAACGTGCTTTCCGGAGGGTAGGGTTTTATAAACTGCTGCTCCCCTGGTGGTGTGGTTTGCTGAGCCCAAAGGGATTTTAAGAACTTAACTAGAAAGACATGGGAGCGCAATATCATAAAATTATAGTTTTACATAGAAGATAGTGCAAGCTTGCTGGAAAAGGCGGCTGCAGTCAGGATCCCGGCAGTCTGTTGATTCCTCTCTGTCCATCCCAGGACTGAAATAGTTAAACACTTGTAAATGTGCTATGGATTTAGTTATACCAGCAGTGGCTGAGTAGGTGCGACTTGTCGACTGTATCGCGCGTTGCTGCATATGAAGTGGACGCAAGTCGTGCTGTAATGCAGTCACTGTGACAAGCGGTGAATTTCAGCTGCTGTGTCTTTCTGCGGCTGGGTTAAATATTATGCTGCCGCAGGTATGTTAGCAGTCGGTCAGGCTGTAGGGAGGAACAACAAACATTAACCCTAGTGTGAATGTGTGTACGTGTACATGTGGTAGAGAATATCTCCTATATAATTGCCCAGATACTCTGTGACTGTGGCTAACGCTGGGCGTGGCTAGGAGCTCTCATTGGGTTAGAAGCAGGTCTATCACACCCAGTCCACAGCTGATTGGGCGAGAAACGCCTCCCACACAGGTTACATCCAATGGGAGGCTCTGTCCTTTGGCTGCTCTGTGCTCTCAGAGCAGGATTAACAGTGGGGCTGATGGAGCTGCAGCTCCAGCCCCACACCCCAAAATAGGCCCACTGCATCTGCAGCAACATACCCTCCAACAATTTACACACACAAATAGCTTCAAATTCGAAAAGGGTGTGTGGTCACGGGTACAGTGACGTGGCCACGCCCCTTTTCCTATACTTTCAATTGAAGTTTGGAGAGCTAAACATCGGTACAGACCATAAAAAAGGTACTGTACCTGCCAAAAAGGTGCAGCTGGAGGGTGTGCCACTGCATCTGCAGCAAGTCTCTGCGCTGTAGATGGGGAAAAAAAATCTTTACTGCAGCGTCCTATGCGGGGTCATTCTGACCTGATCTCTCGCTGCAGTACATCGCAGTGTTCAAGTCAGAACTGCATATGTGCTGGTGCCGCAGTGCACCAGCACATGGCTGACAGCCGACGGCTGTTGTTGCCTAGCGATCACCTCTGCCTGATTGACAGGCAGAGGCAGTTGCTGGGTGGGAGGGGGCGGCAAGGCGGTGTTTGCTCGCCATTTTGTGGCCGCGGTCCGGCTAACGCTGGCGTGTCGCCGGGCCGCGAGGTGGGCGGGCCGCAGCGGCTGTGACCCGGGCAGCGACGAGTAACTCCCGGCCAGCCGCAGGAGCTGTGCTGGCTGGGAGTTGCTCTTCAAGTACAAAAGCATTGCCACTGTGCGATGCTTTTGTACTTGTGTGTGTGTGTGGGGAAAGGCAGCCTGACATGCGGTGTGGACTTGCCCTGTGCTGGGCGTCCCTCCGCATGTCAGTGTAAGTGATCGTAGCTTTGCTAAATTTAGCACGGCTATGATCAGGTAGGAAAACCCCCCTAAGTCCTGATGCCAGTCCGTCTGCCCCCTCCGGCATCAACAATCCCCACTCCCTAGCCGCAGCGCACGTGGGACAAAAGCTGCTGCGGCCACCGACATAGATGTGTATGAAAGCGGCGCAGCGGAAGGCTTTCATAGCCCTCCCAGCGCCGCATATTTCCTTCCCCCCGGAGCCTCCTCTGCGCTTGATTCACAGAAATGCCTTCCCGCCACAGCCGCGCACAGATCCCCAGAGGCCCTGACTCCGCAATACAGCACCTGGCCGGCTGTCCTGGAAGCCCCGAGATGGCTAATGTAACAGAGTGGGTGATATCGCGGAGGGTAATGTCTGGACGCCGACACTGCACAGCACTCTCACCTTTTACATTGATTCAGCGAGTCAGTCCGTTCTGGCAGCCAGTCACTATTGTTAGCGCCGGTGTCCCATGGCGCCGCATTACAGGGAAGTGTACGCGCTAAATAAACTACAGCTCCCAGCAGCCCTTAGCGCCTGAATGCTTTGGCGTTAAGGGCTGCTGGGAGCTGTAGTTTGAGTGCATTTTCTTCCCTGTAATGCGGTGCGTTGGGACACCGGCGCTAACATTAGTGATTGGCTGCTGTGCGAGTCTCCGGGAGAGCCACTGCCAAAAGGAGTATAGCAGACTAGCTACTTCCAGGAGTAGAAGCAGGAAAAGCATTACCCGCACCTCCCCCTACTCGCAGTATCTCCAGGCCCCATCCGCGGCACCCCCCCTCCCTTCCTGCAGTACCCCCGCACCTGCCCCACCCTCACACCCGCAGTGGCTCCGGCCCCCCACCCACAGCACCCGCCCCTCCTGCACCACCCCCACAACCACCCCTCCCCCACCCGGGGCCCCCCTCCCCCATCCGCGTCTCCCGCCACACCCCCAACCACAGCACCTACTAAGTGATTCATCAGGCCCTGTGTGCGCTGTTTACGCCGTTGCATGGGGCTACGACCCCTTAACCATCGCACACCCTTTGTCTGTGCAATATTTAACCACTCACACAATTATGATTGGATGTAATATTCCATATAATACAACTATTGCACGCCACAAGAGCGTGCAAGGGTTAAGGGGGCATAGTCCCTCACAACGGTGTGAAGAACGCCCGTAGGGCGCGATGAACCACCTAGTAGATTATAAGCTCCACTGGGGCAGGGACTGATGTGAATGACCAAATATTATCTGTAAAGCGCTGCGGAATTTGTGTGCGCTATATAAATGACTGATGATATATAATGAGCTTCTGACAGAATATAGCGTTTCAGGTGTTAGCGTGTGTTCAAGCTATGCGTTTTCTCTCTGAAGTGCTGCATAATAATAAGAATTTACTTACCGATAATTCTATTTCTCATAGTCCGTAGTGGATGCTGGGACTCCGTCAGGACCATGGGGAATAGCGGGCTCCGCAGGAGACAGGGCACATCTAAATAAAGCTTTTAGGATCACATGGTGCGTACTGGCTCCTCCCCCTATGACCCTCCTCCAAGCCTCAGTTAGGTACTGTGCCCGGACGAGCGTACACAATAAGGAAGGATCTTGAATCCCGGGTAAGACTCATACCAGCCACACCAATCATACCGTACAACTTGTGATCTGAACCCAGTTAACAGTATGATAACAACAAATGAAGTAGCCTCTGAAAAGATGGCTCACAACAATAGTAATAACCCGATTTTTGTAACAATAACTATGTACAAACATTGCAGACAATCCGCACTTGGGATGGGCGCCCAGCATCCACTACGGACTATGAGAAATAGAATTATCGGTAAGTAAATTCTTATTTTCTCTAACGTCCTAGTGGATGCTGGGACTCCGTCAGGACCATGGGGATTATACCAAAGCTCCCAAACGGGCGGGAGAGTGCGGATGACTCTGCAGCACCGAATGAGAGAACTCCAGGTCCTCCTTAGCCAGAGTATCAAATTTGTAAAATTTTACAAACGTGTTCTCCCCTGACCACGTAGCTGCTCGGCAAAGTTGTAATGCTGAGACCCCTCGGGCAGCCGCCCAAGATGAGCCCACTTTCCTTGTGGAGTGGGCCTTTACAGATTTAGGCTGTGGCAGGCCTGCCGCAGAATGTGCAAATTGGATTGTGCTACAGATCCAACGTGCAATCGTCTGTTTAGACGCAGGAGCACCCATCTTGTTGGGTGCATACAATATAAACAACGAGTCAGATTTTCTGACTTCAGCTGTCCTTGAAATATATATTTTTAATGCTCTGACAACGTCCAGTAACTTGGAGTCCTCCAAGTCGCTAGTAGCCGCAGGCACCACAATAGGCTGGTTCAAGTGAAAAGCCGAAACCACCTTAGGGAGAAAATGAGGACGTGTCCGCAGTTCTGCCCTGTCCGAATGGAAAATCAGATATGGGCTTTTGTACGATAAAGCCGCCAACTCTGAAACTCTCCTGGCTGAAGCCAGGGCCAATAACATGGTTACCTTCCATGTAAGGTATTTTAAATCTACCGATTTTAGAGGCTCAAACCAATGAGATTTGAGAAAATTCAAAACTACGTTCAAATCCCACGGTGCCACTGGAGGCACCATTGGGGGTTGTATATGTAGTACACCTTTGACAAAAGTTTGTACTTCAGGAACTGACGCCAATTCCTTCTGGAAGAAGATTGATAAGGCCGAAATTTGAACTTTAATGGACCCCAATTTTAGGCCCATAGACAATCCTGCTTGCAGGAAATGTAAGAATCGACCCAATTGAAATTCTTCCGTTGGGGCCTTTTTGGCCTCACACCACGCAACATATTTTCGCCAAATGCGGTGATAATGTTGTACAGTCACTTCCTTCCTAGCCTTCATCAAGGTAGGAATAACTTCCTCTGGAATGCCCTTTTCTTTTAGAATCCGGCGTTCAACCGCCATGCCGTCAAACGCAGACGCGGTAAGTCTTGGAACATACAAGGTCCCTGCTGAAGCAGATCCCTTCTTAGAGGTAGAGGCCACGGATCCTCCGTGAGCATCTCTTGAAGTTCCGGATACCAAGTTCTTCTTGGCCAGTCCGGAGCCACTAGTATTGTTCTTACTCCCCTTTTCCGTATAATTCTCAGTACCTTTGGTATGAGAGGCAGAGGAGGGAACACATACACTGACTGGTACACCCACGGTGTTACCAGAGCGTCCACAGCTATTGCCTGAGGGTCTCTTGACCTGGCGCAATATCTGTCCAATTTTTTGTTGAGGCGAGACGCCATCATGTCCACCTTTGGTTTTTCCCAACGGTTCACAATCATGTGGAAGACTTCTGGATGGAGTCCCCACTCTCCCGGGTGAAGGTCGTGTCTGCTGAGGAAATCTGCTTCCCAGTTGTCCACTCCCGGGATGAACACTGCTGACAGTGCTATGACATGATTTTCCGCCCAGCGCAGAATCCTTGCCGCTTCTGTCATTGCTCTTCTGCTTCTCGTGCCGCCTTGTCGGTTTACGTGGGCGACTGCCGTGATGTTGTCCGACTGGATCAACACCGGCTGACCCTGAAGCAGCGGTTTTGCCAGGCTTAGAGCATTGTAGATCGCTCTTAGCTCCAGTATATTTATGTGAAGGGACGTCTCCAGGTTTGACCACACGCCCTGGAAGTTCCTTCCCTGTGTGACTGCTCCCCAGCCTCGTAGGCTGGCATCCGTAGTCACCAGGACCCAGTCCTGTATGCCGAATCTGCGGCCCTCTAACAGATGGGCACTCTGCAACCACCACAGGAGAGACAACCTTGTTCTTGGTGACAGTGTTATCCGCTGATGCATGTGCAGATGCGATCCGGACCATTGGTCCAGCAGATCCCACTGAAATGTTCGTGCATGGAATCTGCCAAATGGAATTGCTTCGTAAGAAGCCACCATCTTTCCCAGGACTCTTGTGCATTGATGTACTGACACAGTTCCTGGTTTTAGGAGGTTCCTGACAAGTTCGGATAACTCCCTTGCTTTCTCCTCCGGGAGAAACTCCTTTTTCTGAACCGTGTCCAGAATCATTCCCAGGAACAGCAGACGTGTTGTCGGGGTCAATTGAGATTTTGGAAGATTCAGAATCCACCCGTGTTGCTGAAGCACTACCTGGGTTAGTGCTACACCGACTTCCAGCTGTTCTCTGGACTTTGCCCTTATCAGGAGATCGTCCAAGTAAGGGATAATTAATACGCCTTTTCTTCGTAGAAGAACCATCATTTCGGTCATTACCTTGGTAAAGACCCGAGGAGCCGTGGACAAACCAAACGGCAGCGTTTGAAACTGATAATGACAGTCTTGTATCACGAACCTGAGATACCCTTGGTGTGAGGGGTAAATTGGGACATGCAGATAAGCATCTTTTATGTCCAGGGACACCATGAAGTCCCCTTCCTCCAGATTCGCTATCACTGCTCTGAGTGAATCCATCTTGAACTTGAATTTCTGTATGTACAGGTTCAAGGATTTCAGGTTTAGAATAGGTCTTACCGAACCGTCTGGCTTCGGTACCACAAATAGTGTGGAATAATACCCCTTTCCCTGTTGTAGGAGGGGTACCTTGACTATCACCTGCTGAGAATACAGCTTGTGAATGGCTTCCAATACCGACGTCCTTTCTGAGGGAGACGTTGGTAAAGCAGACTTTAGGAACCGGCGAGGGGGAGACCTTTCGAACACCAACATGTAACCCTGAGATATTATCAGCAGGATCCACGGGTCCTCTTGTGAGCGAGCCCACTGATTGCTGAAAATCTTGAGTCGACCCCCCACCGCTCCTGAGTCCGCTTGTAAAGCCCCAGCGTCATGCTGATGGCTTTGTAGAACCCGGGGCGGGCTTCTGGTCCTGGGCAGGGGCTGTTTGCTGCCCTCTCTTACCCTTTCCTCTGCTTCGCGGCAGATAAGACTGTCCTTTTGGTCGCTTGTTTTTATAGGAGCGAAAGGACTGCGGCTGAAAAGACGGTGTCTTTTTCTGTTGGGAGGGGGTCTGAGGTAAAAAAGTGGATTTGCCGGCAGTTGCCGTGGCCACCAGGTCCGAAAGACCGACCCCAAATAATTCCTCTCCTTTATATGGCAATACTTCCATATGCCTTTTGGAATCCGCATCACCTGACCACTGTCGCGTCCATAAACTTCTTCTGGCAGATATGGACATCGCGCTTACCCTTGATGCTAGAGTACAAATATCCCTCTGAGCATCTCGCATATAAAGAAACGCATCCTTTAATTGCTCTAGAGTCAATAAAATACTGTCCCTATCCAGGGTATCAATATTTTCAGTCAGGGAATCCAACCACACTACCCCAGCACTGCACATCCAGGCTGAGGCTATTGCCGGTCGCAGTATAACACCAGTATGTGTGTATATACTCTTCAGTGTAGTTTCCAGCCTCCTATCTGCTGGATCCTTGAGGGCGGCCGTATCAGGAGACGGCAACGCCACTTGCTTTGATAAACGTGTGAGCGCCTTATCCACCCTAGGGGGTGTTTCCCAGCGCGCCCTAACCTCTGGTGGGAAAGGGTATAATGCCAATAACTTCTTGGAAATTAGCAGTTTTCTATCTGGGTTAACCCACGCTTCATCACACACGTCATTCAATTCCTCTGATTCTGGAAAAGCTACAGGTAGTTTTTTCACCCCCCACATAATACCCCTTTTTGAGGTACCAGCAGTATCAGAGATCTGCAAAGCCTCCTTCATTGCCGTGATCATATAACGTGTGGCCCTATTGGAAAATACGTTTGTTTCTTCACCGTCGACACTAGATTCATCTGTGTCGGTACCCGTGTCGACTGACTGAGGTAAGGGACGTTTTACAGCCCCTGACGGTGTCTGAGACGCCTGAGCCGGTACTAACTGGTTTTCCGGCCGTCTCATTTCGTCAACTGACTTTTGTAATGTGCTAACATTATCACGTAATTCCATAACTAAAGCCATCCATTCCGGTGTCGACTCCCTAGGGGGTGACATCACCATTACCGGCAATTGCTCTGCCTCCACACCAACATCGTCCTCATACATGTCGACACACACGTACCGACACACAGCAGCCACACAGGGAATGCTCTAATCGAAGACAGGACCCTCTTAGCCCTTTGGGGAGACAGAGGGAGAGTTTGCCAGCACACACCAAAAGCGCTATAAATGTATATAAACAACCCTAGAAGGTGTTGTTTTTGATATAGGCGCTTTTAATATATCAATATCGCCAAATTATGCCCCCCTTCTCTTTGTTACCCTGTTTCTGTAGTGCAGTGCAGGGGAGAATCCTGGGAGCCTTCCTCACCAGCGGAGCTGAGCAGGAAAATGGCGCTGAGTGCTGAGGAGAATAAGCTCCGCCCCTTTTTCGGCGGGCTTTTCTCCCGGGTTTTAAGAAAACTGGCCTGGGTTAAATACATACATATAGCCTTAATGGCTATATGTGATGTATTTTTCGCCACTAAAGGTATTTAATATTGCTGCCCAGGGCGCCCCCAGCAGCGCCCTGCACCCTCCGTGACTGAATCAGTGAGACGTGTAGCAACAATGGCGCACAGCTGCAGTGCTGTGCGCTACCTTCATGAAGACTGAGGAGTCTTCTGCCGCCTGCTTTCCGGACCTCCGATCTTCAGCGTCTGTAAGGGGGGTCGGCGGCGCGGCTCCGGGACGAACCCCAGGATGACCTGTGTTCCGACTCCCTCTGGAGCTAAGTGTCCAGTAGCCTAAGACTCCAATCCATCCTGCACGCAGGTGAGTTGGAAATCTCTCCCCTAAGTCCCTCGATGCAGTGATCCTGTTGCCAGCAGGATTCACTGAGATTTAAACCTAAAAAAACTTTGTCTAAGCAGCTCTTTAGGAGAGCCACCTAGATTGCACCCTTCTCGGACGGGCACAAAAACCTAACTGAGGCTTGGAGGAGGGTCATAGGGGGAGGAGCCAGTACGCACCATGTGATCCTAAAAGCTTTATTTAGATGTGCCCTGTCTCCTGCGGAGCCCGCTATTCCCCATGGTCCTGACGGAGTCCCAGCATCCACTAGGACGTTAGAGAAATGTATGTGCTATTTAATACATTGAAACTAGGGGCATCTGTTGTCATTTGTGTTGTAATTATATCACCTTATACCCTATTATCCTCCTTTTTACTGAGTAGTCACACACTTACTTGTGTTTGCAAGCAAATTGTAATTGTACCTGCACAGAGAGTCCTCCTTTTAAGCAGATAGCTCACGCTTTGCAATGCTGAGACTTGATAGTGGCGTTTATTTTAATTTTAGCTGTACGAAATATATGTATTTTCTATCTTTACTAGTATGCGCTGAAGCCTTTAACCCAGATGAAGATGATGATGACACAGAGCCTCGGGTAAATAAACTCATTTATGTTCACTACAATTGTAACAAACCTAACAATGGCTTTTCTGTGAAGAGCACAACCATGTTTCTGTAGTCCTATCGGCAGGCAGTGCACGGGACTGCCTAGTAGAGACTCCTTGAAGTTGTAGTAACGTATTCCTTACTGCATGACTTGTACTGACTTGTCTTATAGGTAGTTCATCCGAAATCAGACGAGCAGCGGTGTAGGCTGCAAGAAGCCTGCAAAGATATTTTACTCTTTAAAAACCTTGACCAGGTAAGAGCCGATTCCTAATTTCCCAACCTGTCTCTTCTGTTCAGAATCGAATGCTCATGTAGTCCTCTTACACAGCGCCCTCAGGTCCGTGTGGTCTTTTATTTTAGGAACAGTTGTCTCAGGTTCTTGACGCAATGTTTGAGCTGAGAGTAAAACCTGAGGAGCACGTTATTGACCAGGGAGATGATGGCGATAACTTCTATGTTATTGAACGGTAAATATACACATTTATTCACAACTTTACTTTTCTTACACTTTTAACTGCAATGGTCACCTAAGTGAGGTCAGTCTCTGGGTCGGCGGAGGCTGAAGCCACAGTGCTAAAACATTAACACATTGCAGCATTCGTAGTTAATTGTCTGATTACATTGTATTATGTTAGACAAATAATTTAGGGTTGTGTGTAGCTGATCAGGAAAGATCTACAAAACCATCCTTTTCCTGCCTTTAAGTTTTTGGTACAAGAATGTCTCGCGCATACAGCAGTGATCGCGCTAAGACCAAAAAAAAGTGGGTCCCAGGGACCCCTCACTTTTAAAAATTGGGGTCCTACCTGTCCTTTTCTGGGTCCCATCGGAATGAAGGTTTTAATTAGTCTTATTAATGATTCAAATATAAAAACACAAACTTGATTTGGACACTACAAAAGTGGTGCAAGAGGGAGGATGGGGTGACGCTGCTGGGCTGTGTAGCATACAGGACACCCTGCACTTTAGATGTAATTAGACATTTTGGTGCCCTTGTGGCAGAAAGAGAATTGGTTCTCCCGCACCTACACTGAAAACTGCGACAGTGCGCGCCGAAGGCGCGGTGGAATTTTTTAGGGGCGTAGCTTCATGGGGAAGGGGCGTGGTCACATAATAGTACCAATTCACATTATTCCACACAGTAGTGCCGCTTATACACATTGCACCAGGTAGAACCTCCTATGCACACTGAGCCAAGGAGAGCAGGTTATACACATTGCGCCAGGCAGAGCACGTTATACACATTGCGCCACACGTTGCACCAGGCAGAGCATGTTATTCACATTGCACCAGGCAGAGCATGTTATTCACATTGCACCAGGCAGAGCACGTTATACATATTGCGCCAGGTAGAGCACGTTATACACATTGCACCAGGCAGAGCACGTTATTCACATTGCGCCAGGTAGAGCACGTTATACACATTGCACCAGGCAGAGCACGTTATTCACATTGCACCAGGCAGAGCACGTTATTCACATTGCGCCAGGTAGAGCACGTTATACACATTGCACCAGGCAGAGCACGTTATTCACATTGCGCCAGGTAGAGCACGTTATACACATTGCACCAGGCAGAGCACGTTATTCACATTGCGCCAGGTAGTACACGTTATTCACATTGTGCCAGGCAAAGCACGTTATTCACATTGTGCCAGGCAAAGCACATTATGCACATTGCGCCAGGTAGAGCACTTTATGGTGCCGCTATAATAGGAGCCCCAGACTGGATTTAGACACTACAAAAGTGTTGTGGGGGAGGGAGGGTGACTATGCTGCTGGGCTGTTATCATATCGGAAGTATGCGTTCAGGATCCTGGCTGTCGGGATCCCAGCAGCCGTAATACCGACGCCGGAATCCTGACAGCCGCCAGGATACCGACGCTGGCATCCCAAGGAGATCAGGATCCCGGCAACGATAGAGAAGTATGCACTGCCGCCACTGGTTTAGCGTGCGGGTAGGGGGGGGGGGGGGGGGTTAGGATATGGTGTTGGGGAGGTTAGGCTGCAGAGAGGGGGTATAAGTGTTAGGCACTAAGGGGGTGGGTTAGGTTTAGGCTGCGGGAAACGGAGGGTTAGGGGTGGGAGGTTAGGGTACCCTCTGCACTCGTCACGCTTGTCGGCTTTGCTGCAATCGGGATGCTGGTGTCGGTATACTAAATGCCAACATCCTGACCGACGACTTCGGGCACTTGGTACAACCAATGGATTTGAGTCATGCTGCCTGTAATTTATGTGCTGACTGATCAACTTCAGTGACACTCGCTGTGCTGGCTGCTTTTACAGTAACCAGCGGCAACCAGCAGTAACCAACAAAGGCAGCCAGAACAGTGAGTGTCACTGAAGTTGATCAGTCAGCACATAAATTACAGGCAGCATGACTCGAATCCAGTGGTTGTATCAAGAGACCAGCAGCACTGTCACCCTCTCGCCTCACCCCCACTCCATACCACAAAAATGTTGCGTTTAACACCTGTTTGCCGGCGCCATGCAGCCCCCATCTCCGCCATCCCACCGATATGAGCAGCCCCCTGCCGCCACCGCAAGTCCAGCTCACCCTTCCGCACAGTTCGCGGTCACCGGTGTTCAACTTCCCCCGCAGCACAGTGTGTAGCGTCCCATCGTAGCTGCTCTCCACCAGGGGGCTTGAGATGGAGTGCTGCCTGGCTTCATCCTTATTTGGAGACAGCTTTCTGAAGAGGTCGCTAACTGACTGTGTCTCTGTCAGTCAACATGACTGCTCCCTGCATCACTTCGCTATAGGAAATAGGCATGTAAGGTGGAAGAGCGGGTCTGAAAGGAAGGGACATGGAAAAAAAAGGAGGAAGATACAGGGTACTTTGGGTCACGGATGGTGATGAGAGGGCTGGAAAGCCACGAGTATACAGGGAAGGGTGTTTACACCAATAATCCCTCTTTGATACAGTAACATGTTTGCAAGTGTTCATAGAATTGCTTTGTGGTTGTGATAGAGAGATATTTTCATATTCTTAAATCTGCATATTGGCCACTATACACATGTATTTTCAGGTACAGTTATACCCCTTTTACACTCACACAGCCGGGTCACTCCCGGGATGCGTCCCGGGATGCATTCCTGGAACTGACCTCTTTCACACTGCACTAAGATCTGGGTTCGACCAGGGACAGCCCCATTTACACTGATCCCGGGATATCCCTGCAAATGCATATGTATGTCATTAGAAATGGCCTTTTTCTGGCTCGCATAGATGAGGTCACAATACTCGACAAAGGGAGGGGTGGGGCCTGCTCACAGCATTGCACTGTGCCTGTGATCTGCCCCATTATTTCCTTCTCTCCCCTAATGCTGAGCAGCTCTCGCCTCCTGGTCTGGAAAGGTCGCCATGCTGCCTTGCTCCCACGCTTCCAGGACGCTCCCCTGGGCTCTGAAAGATGACCTCTTTTCTGAGCCCAAGAAAGCTCCAATCCGAGGCCTGTTAACAGTCCTTGGTAGTGAATCCTGGGACGGGCCCTTTCACACTACACAGCTTCCCGGGGCCTGGGAGGAAATCCCGGAATGCTCGTCCCGGGAAATTGTCCCTGTACCCTTTTACACTGAGCAAAATCCCGGGATATTTTTGCGAGTGTAAAAGGGGTATTACCGGCAACTTACTTTCAGCTCCATCTTTTCCCCATGTCAGTTTTTTTTTTTTAAATTAATATACAGACATCATGCTATATTAACCGCAAACTCTCTAAGGCAGGGGTAGGCAACCTGTGGAACTACACATCCATCCATTCATTCATGCATGCTAAAACTGTGGCAGAGCATGCTGGGAAGTGTAGTTCCACAGCAAATGGTGTGCCACAGGTTGCCTATGCCTTTTCTGTGGATACTAGTGAATTTTTGATCCAATTTTTTTTATTTATTTTTTAAAGCAAAACCAGGTTGCTTTTATTTTTTTATGTTTTAAATATCCACTTAAAAATCCTGTGGCAAAATAGGCAAAAAAACTAAATTTGCACTTTTTGCAATATCTGACCTTATTGCTTTTTTCCTTAAGGGGGAGATGTATCAATCCTTGGAAAGAGTGCCAACCAATCACCCTCTGTCATTCAGATAAAGATGTTAATATGAAGGAGGGGATTTCATTCTAATAGTGTCACACACAGCAAGGCTTAAGGGGAGATTTACCAAACCTTGGAGAGAAAGTACCAACCATTTGGCTTTTAACTGTTGTGTTGCAGGTTTTTTGTTTTTGTTTTCCCCACTTTTCCCCCGCTATTTTAAATATCCCAAATCTGTCTCCACGTTGTTTTTAGAGGTGTGTATGACATTTTGGTGGCCAGAGATGGACAGTCCCGCTGTGTGGGAACGTATGATAACCATGGCAGCTTTGGAGAGCTGGCTTTGATGTACAACACTCCCAGGGCTGCGACTATTGTTGCCACTACTGACGGAGCACTTTGGGGACTGGTAAGTAATGCCCTCTTCTATGTCACTGGTGTATAGTTAGTTGGACTTGATGGAAGGCCTGGAACCTTTGCTAGATGAAAGGAAGTCATTCAGCTCCGTCTCAAAACGTTACGGAATAATTGTGTCAGATGATTCTTCATTACAAGCACTGTGTGTGGTTCCTGTATAGCTGAGGCAGATACACTGGGGTTTTAGTCGTGCAGCTAGGGGATTGCCTGACTTCCCGTTTAATGTGTCTGTCCTGGATGGGTGTAGTATGGTGTGCCAGCGGCCGGGCTCCTGGCGGCCAGCATACCGGTGCTGGAATCCCAACCGCCAGCATACAGACAGCTGGGCGAGCACAAATGAGCCCCTTGCGGGCACGGTGGCGTGATCTATTCTCCCTCCAGAGGGGGTCATGGACCCCCAAGAGGGAGAAAAGGTGTCGGGATTCCTGCGCTGGGATCCCAACAGCCGGCAGCCTAAATACCACCCGTCCTGGGTAGTAGATTAATGAATTAGATGAGCAGATATACAGCGGTTCATTTCCTGGTGCTGCCTGTGTTTTAGTTCTCTTCCCTCTGATGCGTACCTCACATTGCTGGCTTGCCTCTGGAGTGGGGTAAACTCAGAGCCTTCTCTTACTCTTTAATAATTGCTTCCTTCCTGTATGTGCTTGTAAGCATTTTACCTGGGAACACTTGTCATTATTTGCCATGCTGTATTGATATGTGGCTTTTCTCTATCGTCCTAGTGGATGCTGGGGTTCCTGAAAGGACCATGGGGAATAGCGGCTCCGCAGGAGACAGGGCACAAAAAGTAAAGCTTTTCCGATCAGGTGGTGTGCACTGGCTCCTCCCCCTATGACCCTCCTCCAGACTCCAGTTAGATTTTTGTGCCCGGCCGAGAAGGGTGCAATCTAGGTGGCTCTCCTAAAGAGCTGCTTAGAGAAAGTTTAGCTAGGTTTTTTATGTTACAGTGATTCCTGCTGGCAACAGGATCACTGCAGCGAGGGACTGAGGGGAGAAGGAGTCAACTCACCTGCGTGCAGGATGGATTGGCTTCTTGGCTACTGGACATCAAGCTCCAGAGGGACGATCACAGGTACAGCCTGGATGGTCACCGGAGCCGCGCCGCCGGCCCCCTTGCAGATGCTGAAGACAGAAGAGGTCCAGAATCGGCGGCTGAAGACTCCTGCAGTCTTCTAAAGGTAGCGCACAGCACTGCAGCTGTGCGCCATTTTCCTCTCAGCACACTTCACACGGCAGTCACTGAGGGTGCAGGGCGCTGGGAGGGGGGCGCCCTGGGAGGCAAAATGAGTACCTATAAAGGCTAAAAATACCTCACATATAGCCCTAGAGGCTATATGGAGATATTTAACCCCTGCCTGATTTCTCAAAATAGCGGGAGACGAGCCCGCCGGAAAAGGGGCGGGGCCTATCTCCTCAGCACACGGCGCCATTTCCTCTCACAGCTCCGCTGGTCAGGACGGCTCCCAGGTCTCTCCCCTGCACTGCACTACAGAAACAGGGTAAAACAGAGAGGGGGGGCAAATTTATGGCGATATTTTTATATAACAAAGCAGCTATAGGGGAGCACTTATTATAAGGCTATCCCTGATATATATATAGCGCTTTTGGTGTGTGCTGGCAAACTCTCCCTCTGTCTCCCCAAAGGGCTAGTGGGTCCTGTCTTCATTAGGAGCATTCCCTGTGTGTCTGCTGTGTGTCGGTACGTGTGTGTCGACATGTATGAGGACGATATTGGTGTGGAGGCGGAGCAATTGC
Organism: Pseudophryne corroboree; assembly: GCF_028390025.1. Taxonomy (NCBI): domain Eukaryota; kingdom Metazoa; phylum Chordata; class Amphibia; order Anura; family Myobatrachidae; genus Pseudophryne; species Pseudophryne corroboree. The sequence goes on from NC_086452.1 coordinate 443,852,547, forward strand.
CAAATATGGGGATGTCACCTCCTAGGGGGTCGACACCAGAATGGATGCCTTTATTTATGGAACTACGGGATAGTGTCAACACGCTAAAGCAGTCGTTTGACGACATGAGACGGCCGGACAATCAATTAGTGCCTGTCCAGGCGACTCAAACACCGTCAGGGGCTGTGAAACGCCCTTTGCCTCAGTCGGTCGACACAGACCCAGACACAGGCGATGACTCCAGTGGTGACGGTGACGAATCAACCGTATTTTCCAGTAGGGCCACACGTTATATGATTTTGGCAATGAAGGAGGCGTTACATTTAGCTGATACTACAGGTACCACTAAACAGGGTATTATGTGGGGTATGAAAAAACTACCTATAGTTTTTCCTGAATCAGAAGAACTAAATGACGTGTGTAATGAAGCGTGGGTTGCCCCTGATAAAAAGCTGATAATTTCAAAGAAATTATTGGCATTATACCCTTTCCCGCCAGAGGTTAGGGAGCGCTGGGAAACACCTCCTAGGGTGGACAAGGCGCTAACACGCTTATCTAAACAAGTGGCGTTACCCTCTCCTGAGACGGCCGCACTTAAAGATCCATCAGATAGGAGGATGGAAAATATCCAAAAAAGTATATACACACATGCAGGTGTTATACTACGACCAGCTGTAGCAACTGCCTGGATGGGCAGTGCGGGGGTAGTTTGGTCAGAATCCCTGATTGAAAATATTGATACCCTGGACAGGGACAATATTCTACTGTCGTTAGAACAAATAAAGGATGCATTTCTTTATATGCGTGATGCACAGAGGGATATATGCACACTGGCATCACGGGTAAGTGCTAGGTCCATTTCGGCCAGAAGAGCTTTATGGACGCGACAGTGGACAGGCGATGCGGATTCAAAACGGCATATGGAAGTTTTGCCGTATAAGGGGGAGGAGTTATTTGGAGTCGGTCTATCAGATTTGGTGGCCACGGCTACAGCCGGGAAATCCACCTTTCTACCTCAAGTCACTCCCCAACAGAAAAAGGCACCGACTTTTCAACCGCAGCCCTTTCGTTCCTTTAAAAATAAGAGAGCAAAGGGCTATTCATATTTGCCACGAGGCAAAGGTCGAGGGAAGAGACAGCAACACGCAGCTCCTTCCCAGGATCAGAAGCCCTCCCCGGCTTCTACAAAAGCCTCAGCATGACGCTGGGGCTTCTCAAGCGGACTCGGGGACGGTGGGCGGTCGTCTCAAAAATTACAGCGCGCAGTGGGCTCACTCGCAAGTAGATCCCTGGATCCTGCAGATAATATCTCAGGGATACAGGTTGGAATTAGAGACAGATCCACCTCGCCGTTTCCTGAGGTCTGCTTTACCAACGTCCCCCTCCGAAAGGGAGACGGTGTTGGAAGCCATTCACAAGCTGTACTCTCAGCAGGTGATAGTCAAGGTACCTCTTCTGCAACAAGGGAAGGGGTATTATTCCACTCTTTTTGTGGTACCGAAGCCGGATGGCTCGGTAAGGCCTATTCTAAATCTGAAGTCCTTGAACCTGTACATAAAGAAGTTCAAGTTCAAAATGGAGTCACTCAGAGCAGTGATAGCGAACCTGGAAGAGGGGAACTTTATGGTATCCTTGGACATCAAGGATGCGTATCTCCACGTTCCAATTTACCCCTCACACCAGGGGTACCTCAGGTTCGTTGTACAAAACTGTCACTATCAGTTTCAGACGCTGCCGTTCGGATTGTCCACGGCACCTCGGATCTTTACAAAGGTAATGGCCGAGATGATGATTCTTCTTCGAAGAAAAGGCGTATTAATTATCCCATACTTGGACGATCTCCTAATAAGGGCGAGGTCCAGAGAACAGCTAGAGATGGGATTAGCACTGTCTCAAGAAGTGCTAAAACAGCACGGGTGGATTCTGAATATTCCAAAATCCCAGTTAATGCCGACAACTCGTCTGCTGTTCCTAGGGATGATTCTGGACACGGTTCAGAAAAAGGTTTTTCTCCCGGAGGAAAAAGCCAAGGAGTTATCCGAGCTTGTCAGGAACCTCCTAAAACCAGGAAAGGTGTCTGTACATCAATGCACAAGAGTCCTGGGAAAAATGGTGGCTTCTTACGAAGCGATTCCATTCGGCAGATTCCACGCAAGAATTTTCCAAAGGGATCTGTTGGACAAATGGTCAGGGTCGCATCTTCAGATGCACCTACGGATAACCCTGTCTCCAAGGACAAGGGTGTCTCTTCTGTGGTGGTTGCAGAGTGCTCATCTATTGGAGGGCCGCAGATTCGGCATACAGGATTGGATCCTGGTGACCACGGACGCCAGCCTGAGAGGCTGGGGAGCAGTCACACAAGGAAGAAACTTCCAGGGAGTAGGGACGAGCCTGGAAACGTCTCTTCACATAAACATTCTGGAACTAAGAGCAATATACAATGCTCTAAACCAGGCAGAACCTCTGCTTCAGGGAAAACCGGTATTGATCCAGTCGGACAACATCACGGCAGTCGCCCATGTGAACAGACAGGGCGGCACAAGAAGCAGGAGGGCAATGGCAGAAGCTGCAAGGATTCTTCGCTGGGCAGAGAATCATGTGATAGCACTGTCAGCAGTGTTCATCCCGGGAGTGGACAACTGGGAAGCAGACTTCCTCAGCAGACACGATCTTCACCCGGGAGAGTGGGGACTTCATCCAGAAGTCTTCCACATGCTGGTAACCCGTTGGGAAAGACCAATGGTGGACATGATGGCGTCTCGCCTCAACAAAAAACTGGACAGGTATTGCGCCAGGTCAAGAGATCCGCAGGCAATAGCTGTGGACGCGCTGGTAACGCCTTGGGTGTACCAGTCGGTGTATGTGTTTCCTCCTCTGCCTCTCATACCAAAAGTATTGAGAATTATACGGCAAAGAGGCGTAAGAACGATACTAGTGGTTCCGGATTGGCCAAGGAGGACTTGGTACCCGGAACTTCAAGAGATGATCACGGAAGATCCGTGGCCTCTACCTCTAAGGAGGGACTTGCTTCAGCAGGGTCCCTGTCTGTTTCAAGACTTACCGCGGCTGCGTTTGACGGCATGGCGGTTGAACGCCGGATCCTAAAGGAAAGAGGCATGCCGGAAGAAGTCATTCCTACTTTGATTAAAGCAAGGAAGGAAGTAACCGTGCAACATTATCACCGAATTTGGCGAAAATATGTTGCGTGGTGCGAAGATCGGAGTGCTCCGACGGAGGAATTTCAACTGGGTCGATTCCTACATTTCCTGCAATCAGGATTGTCAATGGGTCTCAAATTGGGATCTATTAAGGTTCAAATTTCGGCCCTGTCGATTTTCTTTCAAAAAGAATTGGCTTCAGTCCCTGAAGTCCAGACCTTTGTTAAGGGAGTGCTGCATATACAGCCTCCTGTGGTGCCTCCAGTGGCACCGTGGGATCTAAATGTGGTTTTGGACTTCCTAAAATCTCATTGGTTTGAACCACTAAAAAAGGTGGATTTGAAATATCTCACATGGAAAGTGACCATGCTTCTAGCCCTGGCTTCTGCCAGGAGAGTGTCAGAATTGGCAGCTTTATCTTACAAAAGCCCATATCTGATTTTCCATTCGGACAGGGCAGAACTGCGAACTCGTCCGCATTTTCTCCCTAAGGTGGTGTCAGCATTTCATCTGAACCAGCCTATTGTAGTGCCTGCGGCTACAAGTGACTTGGAGGACTCCAAGTTACTGGACGTTGTCAGAGCATTAAAAATATATATTGCAAGGACAGCTGGAGTCAGAAAATCTGACTCGTTGTTTATATTGTATGCACCCAACAAGATGGGTGCTCCTGCGTCTAAGCAGACGATTGCTCGTTGGATCTGTAGCACAATCCAACTTGCACATTCTGTGGCAGGCTTGCCACAGCCTAAATCTGTAAAGGCCCACTCCACAAGGAAGGTGGGCTCATCTTGGGCGGCTGCCCGAGGGGTCTCGGCATTACAACTTTGCCGAGCAGCTACGTGGTCAGGGGAGAACACGTTTGTAAAATTTTACAAATTTGATACTCTGGCTAAGGAGGACCTGGAGTTCTCTCATTCGGTGCTGCAGAGTCATCCGCACTCTCCCGCCCGTTTGGGAGCTTTGGTATAATCCCCATGGTCCTTTCAGGAACCCCAGCATCCACTAGGACGATAGAGAAAATAAGATTTTACTTACCGATAAATCTATTTCTCGGAGTCCGTAGTGGATACTGGGCGCCCATCCCAAGTGCGGATTATCTGCATAAGTTGTACATAGTTATTGTTAACTAATTCGGGTTATTGTTAAAGGAAGCCATCTTTCAGAGGCTCCGCTGTTATCATACTGTTAACTGGGTTTAGATCACAAGTTGTACGGTGTGATTGGTGTGGCTGGTATGAGTCTTACCCGGGATTCAAAATCCTCCCTTATTGTGTACGCTCGTCCGGGCACAGTACCTAACTGGAGTCTGGAGGAGGGTCATAGGGGGAGGAGCCAGTGCACACCACCTGATCGGAAAAGCTTTACTTTTTGTGCCCTGTCTCCTGCGGAGCCGCTATTCCCCATGGTCCTTTCAGGAACCCCAGCATCCACTACGGACTCCGAGAAATAGATTTATCGGTAAGTAAAATCTTATTTTTAGCACTAGAGGGAAAAGGGTCATGTACAACCACTAACTTGGGGCCTAATTCAGATCTGATCGCAGAAGCAAATTTGTTAGCAAATGGGCAGAATCATGTGCACTGCAGAGGGGGGGGGGGGGGGGCGGATGTAACGTGCAGAGAAAGTTAGATTTGGGTGGGTTATTTTGTTTCTGTGCAGGGTAAATACTGGCTGCGTTATTTTTACACTGCAATTAAGATTTTAGTTTGAACACAACCCACCCAAATCTAACACTCTCTGCGTATGTTATGCTGCACTCCCGGCCAGCATTTTTTATTTTTCTCTAACGTCCTAGTGGATGCTGGGGACTCCGTAAGGACCATGGGGAATAGATGGGCTCCGCAGGAGACTGGGCACTCTAAAGAAATATTTAGTACTACCTGGTGTGCACTGGCTCCTTCCTCTATGCCCCTCCTCCAGACCTCAGTTAGAATCTGTGCCCGGCCAGAGCTGGGTGCTTTTAGTGAGCTCTCCTGAGCTTGCTAATAAGAAAGTATTTTAGTTAGGTTTTTTATTTTCAGAGAGCTTCTGCTGGCAACAGACTCTCTGCTAGGAGGGACTGAGGGGAGAGAAGCAAACCTACTAACTGCGGCTAGGTTGCGCTTCTTAGGCTACTGGACACCATTAGCTCCAGAGGGTTCGAACACAGGATCTTAACCTTGGTCGTCCGTTCCCGGAGCCGCGCCGCCGTCCCCCTCGCAGAGCCAGAAGACAGAAGCCGGCGGAAGCAAGAAGACATCGAAATCGGCGGCAGAAGACTCCTGTCTTCACATAAGGTAGCGCACAGCACTGCAGCTGTGCGCCATTGCGCCCACACTACCCACACACTCCGGTCAGTGTAGGGTCCAGGGCGCAGGGGGGGGCGCCCTGGGCAGCAATTAGGATACCTCTTGGCAAAAAGACACATATATACAGCTGGGCACTGTATATATGTACGAGCCCCCGCCATTGTATTTACACAGATCCGGGACAGAAGCACGCCGCTGAGGGGGCGGGGCCTTCTTCCTCAGCACTAACCGGCGCCATTTTCTCTCCACAGCTCCGCTGAGAGGAAGCTCCCCAGGCTCTCCCCTGCAGTATCAAGGTAGAAAAAGGGTAAAAAGAGAGGGGGGGCACATAAATTTAGGCGCAAATTATCATAAACAGCAGCTACTGGGTAAACACTAAGTTACTGTGTAATCCCTGGGTTATATAGCGCTGGGGTGTGTGCTGGCATACTCTCTCTCTCTCTCTCTCTCTCTCTCTCTCTCTCTGTCTCCCCAAAAGGCCTTGTGGGGTCCTGTCCTCAATTAGAGCATTCCCTGTGTGTGTACAGTGTCTGTACGTTTGTGTCGACATATTTGATGAGGACGGTTACGTGGAGGCAGAACAAGTGCAAGTGAATGTGGTGTCGCCGCCGACGGCGCCGACACCTGATTGGATGGATATGTCGAAGGTGTTAAATGATAACGTAAGCTCCTTGCATAAAAGGTTGGATAATCAGTCAGGGTCTCAACCCATGTCTGGTTCTACAGCTCAGGGGCCGTCAGGGTCTCAAAAGCGCCCACTATCCCAGTTGGTTGACACAGATGTCGACACGGATTCTGACTCCAGTGTCGATGATGCAAAGTTGCAGCCTAAAATGACTAAAGCCATCCGATACATGATTATAGCAATGAAGGATGTATTGCACATATCGGAGGAAAACCCTGTCCCTGACAACAGGGTTTATATGTTTGGGGAGAAAAAGCAAGAAGTGACTTTTCCCCCTTCACATGAATTAAATGAGTTATGTGAAAAAGCGTTGGGATTCCCCTGATAGGAAAGTGCTGATTTCCAAAAGATTACTTATGGCGTATCATTTCCTGCCAACGGATAGGTTACGCTAGGAATCCTCCCCTAGGGTAGACAAAGCGTTGACACGCTTATCTAAGAAGGTGGCCCTGCCGTCACAGGATACGGTCGCCCTAAAGGATCCTGCGGATAGGAAGCAGGAAGGTATCCTGAAGTCTGTTTATACACATTCTGGTACTCTTCTGAGGCCAGCAATTGCTTCGGCCTGGATGTGTAGTGCTGTAGCAGCATGGACAGAAACTCTGTCTGAGGAGATAGATACCCTGGACAGGGAGACTATTTTACTGACCCTAGGGCATATCAAAGACGCTGTCCTATATATGCGGGATGCCCAGAGGGACATTTGCCTGCTGGGCTCTAGAATAAATGCAATGTCGATTTCTGCCAGAAGGGTCCTATGGACTCGGCAATGGACAGGTGATGCCGACTCTAAAAACACATGGAGGTGTTACCTTATAAGGGTGAGGAATTGTTTGGGGACGGTCTCTCGGACCTAGTTTCCACAGCTACGGCTGGGAAGTCAAATTTCTTGCCATATATTCCCTCACAGCCAAAGAAGGCACCGTATTACCAAATGCAGTCCTTTCGTTCACAGAAAAGCAAGAAAGTCAGAGGTGCATCCTTTCTTGCCAGAGGCAGGGGTAGCGGAAAAAAGCTGCACCATGCAGCTAGTTCCCAGGAACAAAAGTCCTCCCCGGCTTCCACTAAATCCACCGCATGACGCTGGGGCTCCACAGCCGGAGCCAGGAGCGGTGGGGGCGCGTCTCCGAAATTTCAGCCACCAGTGGGTTCGCTCACGGGTGGATCCTTGGGCTATACAAATTGTGTCTCAGGGATACAAGCTGGAATTCGAGGTGACGCCCCCTCACCGTTACCTAAAATCGGCCTTGCCAGCTTCCCCCATGGAAAGGGAGGTAGTGTTGGCAGCAATTCACAAGCTATATCTCCAGCAGGTGGTAGTGAAGGTTCCCCTCCTTCAACAGGGAAGGGGTTACTATTCCACTATGTTTGTGGTACTGAAACCGGACGGTTCGGTCAGACCCATTTTGAATTTAAAATCCTTGAACATTTATCTGAAGAAATTCAAGTTCTAGATGGAATCGCTCAGAGCGGTCATTGCAAGCCTGGAGGAAGGGGATTTTATGGTGTCTCTGGACATCAAGGATGCGTACTTGCATGTCCCCATTTATCCACCTCATCAGGAGTACCTCAGGTTTGTGGTGCAGGACTGTCATTACCAATTCCAGACGTTGCCGTTTGGCCTGTCCACGGCACCGAGAATATTTACCAAGGTGATGGCGGAAATGATGGTGCTCCTTCGGAAGCAAGGGGTTACAATTATCCCATACTTGGACGATCTCCTCATAAAGGCGAGGTCCAGGGAGCAGTTGCTGATCAGCGTAGCACACTCTCAGGAAGTGTTGCGACAGCACGGCTGGATTCTGAATATTCCAAAGTCGCAGCTGATTCCTACGACGCGTCTGCCCTTCCTTGGCATGATTCTGGACACAAGCCAGAAAAAGGTGTTTCTCCCGGAGGAAAAGGCTCAGGAGCTCGTGACTCTGGTCAGAGACCTCCTAAAACCAAAACAGGTATCGGTGCATCACTGCACGTGAGTCCTAGGAAAGATGGTGGCGTCATACGAAGCCATTCCCTTCGGTAGGTCCCATGCGAGGATCTTTCAGTGGGATCTGTTGGACAAGTGGTCCGGATCGCATCTTCAGATGCATCGGCTGATCACCCTGTCCCCCAGGGCCAGGGTGTCTCTTCTGTGGTGGCTGCAAAGTGCTCACCTCCTCGAGGGCCGCAGGTTCGGCATACAGGACTGGGTCCTGGTGACCACGGATGCAAGCCTCCGAGGATGGGGGGCAGTCACTCAGGGAAGAAACTTCCAGGGGCTGTGGTCAAGTCAGGAGACTTGTCTGCACATCAATATCCTGGAACTAAGGGCCGTATACAATGCCCTGAGTCAAGCGGAGCCTCTGCTTCGAAACCAACCAGTGCTGATTCAGTCAGACAACATCACTGCAGTGGCCCATGTAAACCGCCAGGGCGGCACAAGAAGCAGGGTGGCAATGGCAGAAGCCACCAGGATTCTTCGTTGGGCGGAGAATCACGTACTAGCACTGTCAGCAGTGTTCATTCCGGGAGTGGACAACTGGGAAGCAGACTTCCTCAGCAGGCACGACCTCCACCCGGGAGAGTGGGGACTTCATCAAGAAGTCTTCACGCAGATTGCAAATCGATGGGAACTGCCACAGGTGGACATGATGGCGTCCCGTCTCAACAAAAAGCTAAAAAGGTATTGCGCCAGGTCAAGAGACCCTCAGGCGATAGCTGTGGACGCACTTGTAACACCGTGGGTGTTCCAGTCGGTCTGTGTGTTTCCTCCTCTTCCTCTCATACCGAAGGTGCTGAGAATTGTAAGAAAAAGAGGAGTGAGAACAATACTCATTGTTCCGGATTGGCCAAGATGGACTTGGTACCCGGAATTGCAAGAAATGCTCGCAGAGGACCCATGGCCTCTGCCTCTCAGACAGGACCTGTTGCAACAAGGGCCCTGTCTGTTCCAAGACTTACCGCGGCTGCGTTTGACGGCATGGCGGTTGAACGCCGGATCCTAGCGGAAAAAGGCATTCCGGATGAAGTTATTCCAACGCTGATAAAGGCTAGGAAGGACGTGACAGCAAAGCATTATCACCGTATATGGCGAAAATATGTTGCTTGGTGTGAGGCCAGGAAGGCTCCTACAGAGGAATTCCAGCTGGGCCGGTTCCTGCACTTCCTACAGTCAGGAGTGACTATGGGCTTAAAATTAGGATCTATAAAGGTCCAGATTTCGGCCCTATCCATTTTCTTTCAAAAGGAACTGGCTTCGCTTCCTGAAGTTCAGACGTTTGTAAAGGGAGTGCTGCATATTTAGCCCCCTTTTGTGCCACCAGTGGCACCTTGGGATCTTAACGTGGTGTTGAGTTTCCTGAAATCTCACTGGTTTGAGCCACTTAAGACCGTGGAGCTAAAGTATCTCACGTGGAAAGTGGTCATGCTATTGGCCTTAGCTTCGGCTAGGCGTGTGTCAGAATTGGCGGCTTTGTCATGTAAAAGCCCCTATCTGGTTTTCCATATGGACAGGGCAGAATTACGGACTCGTCCGCAATTTCTGCCGAAGGTGGTGTCATCTTTTCATTTGAACCAACCTATTGTGGTGCCTGCGGCTACTCGTGACTCGGAGGACTCCAAGTTGCTTGATGTAGTCAGGGCTTTGAAGATTTATGTAGCCAGGACGGCTGGAGTCAGGAAAACTAACTCGCTGTTTATCCTGTATGTATCCAACAAGCTGGGTGCTCCTGCTTCAAAGCAGACTATTGCTCGCTGGATCTGTAACACGATTCAGCAGGCTCATTCTGCGGCTGGTTTGCCGCATCCAAAATCAGTGAAAGCCCATTACACAAGGAAAGTGGGCTCTTCTTGGGCGGCTGCCCGAGGGGTCTCGGCATTACAGCTTTGCCGAGCAGCTACTTGGTCGGGTTCAAACACCTTTGCAAAGTTCTATAAGTTTGATACCCTGGCTGAGGAAGACCTTGTGTTTGCCCATTCGGTGCTGCAGAGTCATCCGCACTCTCCCGCCCGTTTGGGAGCTTTGGTATAATCCCCATGGTCCTTACGGAGTCCCCAGCATCCACTAGGACGTTAGAGAAAATAAGATTTTACTCACCGGTAATTCTATTTCTCGTAGTCCGTAGTGGATGCTGGGCGCCCGTCCCAAGTGCGGACTTTCTGCAATACGTGTATATAGTTATTGCTTAATATAAGGGTTAGTTATGTTGGCATCTGTTGTTTGATGCTCTGTTGTTGTTCATACTGTTAACTGGGTAAGTTTATATCACGAGTTATACGGTGTGATTGGTGTGGCTGGTATGAGTCTTACCCTGGATTCCAAAATCCTTTCCTTGTAATGTCAGCTCTTCCGGGCACAGTTTCCTTAACTGAGGTCTGGAGGAGGGGCATAAAGGGAGGAGCCAGTGCACACCAGGTAGTGCTAAATCTTTCTTTAGAGTGCCCAGTCTCCTGCGGAGCCCGTCTATTCCCCATGATCCTTACGGAGTCCCCAGCATCCACTACGGACTACGAGAAATAGATTTACCGGTGAGTAAAATCTTATTTTTTTTATTTCTCTAACGTCCTAGTGGATGCTGGGGACTCCGTCAGGACCATGGGGAATAGCGGCTCCGCAGGAGACAGGGCACATCTAAAGAAAGCTTTTAGGATCACATGGTGTGTACTGGCTCCTCCCCCCATGACCCTCCTCCAAGCCTCAGTTAGGTTTTTGTGCCCGTCCGAGCAGGGTGCAATCTAGGTGGCTCTCCTAAAGAGCTGCTTAGAAAAAGTTTTTTTTTAGGTTTTAAATCTCAGTGAGTCCTGCTGGCAACAGGCTCACTGCATCGAGGGACTTAGGGGAGAGATTTTCAACTCACCTGCGTGCAGGATGGATTGGAGTCTTAGGCTACTGGACATAGCTTCAGAGGGAGTCGGAACACAGGTCATCCTGGGGTTCGTCCCGGAGCCGCGCCGCCGACCCCCCTTACAGATGCTGAAGATCGGAGGTCCGGAAACAGGCGGCAGAAGACTCTTCAGTCTTCATGAAGGTAGCGCACAGCACGGCAGCTGTGCGCCATTGTTGCTACACACTTCTCACTGACCAGTCACGGAGGGTGCAGGGCGCTGCTGGGGGCGCCCTGGGCAGCAATATTAAATACCTTTTAGTGGCAAAGAATACATCACATATAGCCATTAAGGCTATATGTATGTATTTAACCCAGGCCAGATTTCTCAAAACCCGGGAGAAAAGCCCGCCGGAAAAGGGGCGGAGCTTATTCTCCTCAGCACTCAGCGCCATTTTCCTGCTCAGCTCCGCTGTGAGGAAGGCTCCCAGGACTCTCCCCTGCACTGCACTACAGAAACAGGGTAACAAAGAGAAGGGGGGCATAAATTGGCGATATTTATATATTAAAAGCGCTTATAACAAAAACAACACCTTTTAGGGTTGTTTATATACATTTATAGCGCTTTTGGTGTGTGCTGGCAAACTCTCCCTCTGTCTCCCCAAAGGGCTAAGGGGGTCCTGTCTTCGATTAGAGCATTCCCTGTGTGGCTGCTGTGTGTCGGTACGTGTGTGTCGACATGTATGAGGACGATGTTGGTGTGGAGGCAGAGCAATTGCCGGTAATGGTGATGTCACCCCCTAGGGAGTCGACACCGGAATGGATGGCTTTAGTTATGGAATTACGTGATAATGTTAGTACATTACAAAAGTCAGTAGACGAAATGAGACGGCCGGAAAACCACGTCCCTTACCTCAGTCAGTCGACACGGGTACCGACACAGATGAATCTAGTGTCGACGGTGAAGAAACAAACGTATTTTCCAACAGGGCCACACGTTATATGATCACGGCAATGAAGGAGGCTTTGCAGATCTCTGATACTGCTGGTACCTCAAAAAGGGGTATTATGTGGGGGGTGAAAAAACTACCTGTAGCTTTTCCAGAATCAGAGGAATTGAATGACGTGTGTGATGAAGCGTGGGTTAACCCAGATAGAAAACTGCTAATTTCTAAGAAGTTATTGGCATTATACCCTTTCCCACCAGAGGTTAGGACGCGCTGGAAAACACCCCCTAGGGTGGATAAGGCGCTCACACGTTTATCAAAGCAAGTGGCGTTGCCGTCTCCTGATACGGCCGCCCTCAAGGATCCAGCGGATAGGAGGCTGGAAACTAACCTGAAAAGTATATACACTCATACTGGTGTTATACTGCGACCGGCAATAGCCTCAGCCTGGATGTGCAGTGCTGGGGTAGTGTGGTTGGATTCCCTGACTGAAAATATTGATACCCTGGATAGGGACAGTATTTTATTGACTCTAGAGCAATTAAAGGATGCGTTTCTTTATATGCGAGATGCTCAGAGGGATATTTGTACTCTAGCATCAAGAGTAAGTGCGATGTCCATATCTGCCAGAAGAAGTTTATGGACGCGACAGTGGTCAGGTGATGCGGATTCCAAAAGGCATATGGAAGTGTTGCCATATAAAGGAGAGGAATTATTTGGGGTCGGTCTATCGGATCTGGTGGCCACGGCAACTGCCGGCAAATCCACTTTTTTACCTCAGACCCCCTCCCAACAGAAAAAGACACCGTCTTTTCAGCCGCAGTCCTTTCGCTCCTATAAAAGCAAGCGAGCAAAAGGACAGTCTTATCTGCCGCGAGGCAGAGGAAAGGGTAAGAGAGGGCAGCCCCTGCCCAGGACCAGAAGCCCGCCCCGGGTTCTACAAAGCCATCAGCATGACGCTGGGGCTTTACAAGCGGACTCAGGAGCGGTGGGGGGTCGACTAAAGATTTTCAGCAATCAGTGGGCTCGCTCACAGGTGGACCCGTGGATCCTGCAGATAGTATCTCAGGGTTACATGTTGGAGTTCGAAAGGTCTCCCCCTCGCCGGTTCCTAAAGTCTGCTTTACCAACGTCTCCCTCAGAAAGGACGACGGTATTGGAAGCCATTCACAAGCTGTATTCTCAGCAGGTGATAGTCAAGGTACCCCTCCTACAACAGGGAAAGGGGTATTATTCCACACTATTTGTGGTACCGAAGCCGGACGGTTCGGTAAGACCTATTCTAAATCTGAAATCCTTGAACCTGTACATACAGAAATTCAAGTTCAAGATGGAGTCACTCAGAGCAGTGATAGCGAATCTGGAAGAAGGGGACTTCATGGTGTCCCTGGACATAAAAGATGCTTATCTGCATGTCCCAATTTACCCCTCACACCAAGGGTATCTCAGGTTCGTGATACAAGACTGTCATTATCAGTTTCAAACGCTGCCGTTTGGTTTGTCACTGCCCCTCGGGTCTTTACCAAGGTAATGACCGAAATGATGGTTCTTCTACGAAGAAAAGGCGTATTAATTATCCCTTACTTGGACGATCTCCTGATAAGGGCAAAGTCCAGAGAACAGCTGGAAGTCGGTGTAGCACTAACCCAAGTAGTGCTTCAGCAACACGGGTGGATTCTGAATCTTCCAAAATCTCAATTGACCCCGACAACACGTCTGCTGTTCCTGGGAATGATTCTGGACACGGTTCAGAAAAAGGTGTTTCTCCCGGAGGAGAAAGCAAGGGAGTTATCCGAACTGGTCAGGAACCTCCTAAAACCAGGAACTGTGTCAGTACATCAATGCACAAGAGTCCTGGGAAAGATGGTGGCTTCTTACGAAGCAATTCCATTCGGCAGATTCCATGCACGAACATTTCAGTGGGATCTGCTGGACAAATGGTCCGGATCGCATCTGCACATGCATCAGCGGATAACACTGTCACCAAGAACAAGGTTGTCTCTCCTGTGGTGGTTGCAGAGTGCCCATCTGTTAGAGGGCCGCAGGTTCGGCATACAGGACTGGGTCCTGGTGACTACGGATGCCAGCCTACGGGGCTGGGGAGCAGTCACACAGGGAAGAAACTTCCAGGGTGTATGGTCAGACCTGGAGACGTCTCTTCACATAAATATACTGGAGCTAAGAGCAATCTACAATGCTCTAAGCTTGGCAAAACCGCTGCTTCAGGGTCAGCCGGTGTTGATCCAGTCGGACAACATCACGGCAGTCGCCCACGTAAACAGACAAGGCGGCACGAGAAGCAGAAGAGCAATGACAGAAGCTGCAAGGATTCTTCGCTGGGCGGAAAATCATGTCATAGCACTGTCAGCAGTGTTCATCCCGGGAGTGGACAACTGGGAAGCAGACTTCCTCAGCAGACACGACCTTCACCCGGGAGAGTGGGGACTTCATCCGGAAGTTTTCCACATGATTGTGAACCGTTGGGAAAAACCAAAGGTGGATATGATGGCGTCTCGCCTCAACAAAAAACTGGACAGATATTGCGCCAGGTCAAGAGACCCTCAGGCAATAGCTGTGGACGCTCTGGTAACACCATGGGTGTACCAGTCAGTGTATGTTTCTCCTCCTCTGCCTCTCATACCAAAGGTACTGAGAATTATTCGGAAAAGGGGAGTAAGAACAATACTAGTGGCTCCGGATTGGCCAAGAAGAACTTGGTATCCGGAACTTCAAGAGATGCTCACGGAGGATCCGTGGCCTCTACCTCTAAGAAGGGATCTGCTTCAGCAGGGACCTTGTATGTTCCAAGACTTACCGCGACTGCGTTTGACGGCATGGCGGTTGAACGCCGGATTCTAAAAGAAAAGGGCATTCCAGAGGAAGTTATTCCTACCTTGATTAAGGCTAGGAAGGAAGTGACCGCACAACATTATCACCGCATTTGGAGAAAATATGTTGCGTGGTGTGAAGCCAAGAAGGCCCCAACGGAAGAATTTCAATTGGGTCGATTCTTACATTTCCTGCAGGCAGGATTGTCTATGGGCCTCAAATTGGGGTCTATTAAAGTTCAAATTTCGGCCTTATCAATCTTCTTCCAGAAGGAATTGGCTTCAGTGCCTGAAGTACAAACTTTTGTCAAGGGTGTACTACATATACAGCCCCCGATTGTGCCCCCAGTGGCACCGTGGGATCTAAACGTAGTTTTGGATTTTCTCAAATCTCATTGGTTTGAGCCTCTCAAATCTGTAGATTTGAAGTATCTTACATGGAAAGTAACCATGCTACTGGCCCTGGCTTCAGCCAGGAGAGTTTCAGAGTTGGCGGCTTTATCGTACAAAAGCCCATATCTGATTTTCCATTCGGACAGGGCAGAACTGCGGACACGTCCTCATTTTCTCCCTAAGGTGGTTTCGGCTTTTCACTTGAACCAGCCTATTGTGGTGCCTGCGGCTACTAGCGACTTGGAGGACTCCAAGTTACTGGACGTTGTCAGAGCATTAAAAATATATATTTCAAGGACAGCTGGAGTCAGAAAATCTGACTCGTTGTTTATATTGTATGCACCCAACAAGATGGGTGCTCCTGCGTCTAAGCAGACGATTGCGCGTTGGATCTGTAGCACAATCCAACTTGCACATTCTGTGGCAGGCCTGCCACAGCCTAAATCTGTAAAGGCCCACTCCACAAGGAAGGTGGGCTCATCTTGGGCGGCTGTCCGAGGGGTCTCGGCATTACAACTTTGCCGAGCAGCTACGTGGTCAGGGGAGAACACGTTTGTAAAATTTTACAAATTTGATACTCTGGCTAAGGAGGACCTGGAGTTCTCTCATTCGGTGCTGCAGAGTCATCCGCACTCTCCCGCCCGTTTGGGAGCTTTGGTATAATCCCCATGGTCCTGACGGAGTCCCCAGCATCCACTAGGACGTTAGAGAAAATAAGAATTTACTTACCGATAATTCTATTTCTCATAGTCCGTAGTGGATGCTGGGCGCCCATCCCAAGTGCGGATTGTCTGCAATACTTGTACATAGTTATTGTTACAAAAATCGGGTTATTATTATTGTTGTGAGCCATCTTTTCAGAGGCTACTTCATTTGTTATCATACTGTTAACTGGGTTCAGATCACAAGTTGTACAGTGTGATTGGTGTGGCTGGTATGAGTCTTACCCGGGATTCAAGATCCTTCCTTATTGTGTACGCTCGTCCGGGCACAGTACCTAACTGAGGCTTGGAGGAGGGTCATGGGGGGAGGAGCCAGTACACACCATGTGATCCTAAAAGCTTTCTTTAGATGTGCCCTGTCTCCTGCGGAGCCGCTATTCCCCATGGTCCTGACGGAGTCCCCAGCATCCACTACGGACTATGAGAAATAGAATTATCGGTAAGTAAATTCTTATTTTTTGTTTTTAAATAAAATTTGTATATACTTTAAATGTTCTTAATCTAGTTCAGTCAAAAAAAAGACAATTTTAGTAGCGGTTTTTGAAGAAAAAAAAAATTAAAGTGGTTAATGGTATTGTGCTGTTGAGGCCCCACTAAATCACACGCCCATTGTGCACAATTGCTGTGACGTTAGAGACTCCGTAATGGCACTAGGTCTATTTGCGGCTCTTACCCACTGGCACTGCATTTAACACTAATGGGACCATGGTGTTCATTCCTGCACCCAATCAGTGAGGGTGTAGACGGGGGCAGTGTTCGCAGGAAGGTTACGTTTGGCACCTTGAGTAATCTAGCTGGGGCTTTTAGGACCCCATTTGACCTGTGCCTGCATCTTACTGCTTAGCTGGGATTTAGATCGACACCTGGTGACAGAGTTTCCCCAGTAAGTGGCACTTGCTCTGCAGTACCCTGTTCTCCAAATTCTTCTTCATTACCAGTCTTAAAACACGCTCCAAAGTGCAATAAGTAGGGATACTTTTAATTGCCCTGTACATTGATGATTTGTGGTGTACATGAGCCGTTGCTGCTTTAGGTAAATGGGATCTGTTGTGTTAGCCAGAAACCAATTTCAAAACCATCACACTGCCTTTGAAATCCAGAACGTCTGTAGTGAATTAGAAGTGATTTTGTCACAATTACATTATGTATAGTGTAGCGCTTTTTCTGTAAAGCGCCTCAAGTCCTGTTGGAGAAAGAGCGCTATATAAATAAATTTATTATTATTATTATTAATCCATCCTCCCAATTTACATGTAGTGCTCTAGGTTATCCTTGTTGTATTGAAGGTGAAGAATGTGGTAGTTCTGCAGAGTATGGTTAAACAGCGCCATCTAGTGGGCAACATGAAACGTTCTACTTGTTCGATATTGATATTTGCAATTGTTTTGTGTCAATCAACTGGAGAAGACACACACGGTTCAGTGTGTTTTCTGATGGGGTCCTGGTCTTCTTTAATTTCTCTCCTATCATTTCATATGCTTGTATTGTGTGTTGCTGAATGCTTTTAATTGTGTTGATACAGTAGATCAGGGGTGGCCAACCAGTCAGAGGCAAAGAGCCAGAAAAGTTCTGTAGTCAAGGGGAAGAGCCACTATCTTGCGCGCGCCAAAGACGCATGCAGAAAAATGGGGGCGTGGCTTAGTTGTCTCAAAGCCACACCCCATTTTTGTGCGCACACCTTTCGGTATGACGTTTGTAGGTGTATGACCTAGTGTCATAACCCCGTTTTAGTCATGTTGTACAGTGCCACATATATAATGCCCCAGTACAGTGCCACATACATATCAAAACGCCAAACGGGTGCCCCCGCAGTGCCAGATACATGGGTGCCCCCGCAGTGCCAGATATGCCCCCAGTGCCTGCTACGTATGTCCCTGCAGTGCCAGATATGCCCCTACAGTGCGCTCCCCCACCCACCCAGAGCTGCTCACCACTCTGCTGCGTAAGAGGGGAGTAGGGCACAGCATGCACCTCTCCTGCCCCTCAGTCACCGCCGCCGGAGAGAGACTATCTTCAATTCGGCTCCGGGCCGTGAGCCAATCAGAGCTCACGGTCCGGCAGCCAATCAGGGCCCTTAGCTACCAGTCTGTGAGCACTTATTGGCCCACAGGCTGGCACTGAATTGAAGATAATCACCGCAGCCGGAGGAGACCTTATAGAAGTATGTGTTCCGGGCTGTGTCGGGCAGCGGTGGCCGGGAGCGGATCGAGCCACATGCGGAGGATGAAAGAGCCGCATGCGGCTCGTTAGACGCGGGTTGGCCACCGCTGTTGTAGATCATTGTTGCGCTTAAACCAAAGCATATTTCTAGTGACTACTTGAGGGGTGTAGTGTGCTGCATTGTCTTATCCATGAATAACTAATAGTGTTTATAGCGCTTATCACATGACATAATAGGGATTTCTTCATAAAAAGTCAGAAATGTAAAGCAGCACTGATTGTGGGGCTTCATCCCACCACTTCGCCCTCTGGCATCGACTTCTAATGTCTGGGCTGAAGAGGCCTCTCAGGCAGTGTGCAGTCAGCACTGAGAATAAGGCAGAATGTTTATCTTTGCATTGCTGTAATGCTCTAACCACTGCTGGTCATTCTGTTTGTTTCAGGACCGAGTCACCTTCAGAAGAATAATTCTTAAAAACAATGCCAGAAAAAGAAAGATGTACGAGATCTTTGTAGAATCTGTGCCCATCCTGAAGTCCTTAGAGGTGAGGCTGGGGTCACGTACTCTTATGCTTGCTGGAAAGTTAGACTATTATGTATATTACTTAATGTGTACTCCCATGGTATTACTGTAAGTGTGGGTGTTTTGTGTGACCATATACTGTTTTTTTATTTATTTATTTTTTTTGTGTTTTTTTTAGCTTTCTGAGCGAATGAAAATTGTTGATGTAATAGGAGAAAAGAATTATAAGGATGGTGATCGCATTATTGCACAGGTAAGGTGTGTGTGTGTGTGTGGGGGGGGGGGTAGTGCCATACACTACATCTACATTTAGCAGTAGAGTATACTGTAACAAGTGATGTTACTGTGGCTAAAAGAAGTTTGTTCCCTAGGGGGATAAGGCAGACTGTTTTTTCATTGTTGAATCGGGAGAAGTAAAAATAATGATGAAAAGCAAGGTACGTGCTTGTGTTTTGTTTTTGTTTTTTTTTTGTTTGTTTTTTTACTTGTTTGTCTGTCTTTCTCCACTTTCTTCTTTACTTGTTCCAACGCTTATCCGTACCCCATACTACATTACCAATACCCTGTACCACTCTGGGCATGGCAAACCTAAGACTCTATACATCAAAGCTCCTGTACCCTGCTCTACAGCTTTTCCTGAACTGATGATATTGTAATCTTGTGTTCTTTGTAGACGAAGAGCGGCCAAGAAAGTAACCAGGAAGTAGAGATAACGCGATGTAGAAGAGGACAGTATTTTGGAGAACTTGCTCTGGTTACTAACAAGCCCAGAGCCGCATCTGCATATGCAGTGCAGGACGTAAAGTGTTTAGGTAATAATCTTCCCCTTACACGGCTGGCAGACCTATGTTTCTATATTGGTTTTACACAACTGACTGCCAATTTATCCTGCCCACTAAAGTTGTGTAAATGTTTAAGGGTTTTGAACGTTATCTTGAAATTTTCGCATGTCAAAAACCAGATATTACTAACCGCATGTCTGATGCGGTTAGTAACCGAATGGAGGGTGAGTGAAGTTATGTCACAATTTTCTAAAAATAAATAATTTTTAAAAAAAAGTTTGTTTTAATGTATGAAGGTGTTCTGACCTAGGGATTGTAGTAACAATGTTATTTTAAGTGTTAATTGTCATTTTTGTGGCTGAAAGTGCTGTCCAATTCTTAAGTCAGAAATATAGTATCTTCTAAATATCTGTTTTTTTCTAAATGTCACATGACACCTACGTCCACTCACCTCTTCAGTTATCTTAAGACATGAACGCTCACTGAGTTTATTGCAGCCTTATTGGAAGTCCTGTGCTTTTGCCCCTTGTGCTATTCAGCTACATAGTGGTATAGTAGCATAGGCTCTGCAGAATGCGGCTGGCATGTGTGACTGCTGAACATCCAGGTGTGGGACCTGTTAATGCTTGCTGCTTAGGGTTCTGTGTTCTGGTAGGTTTACAGTAGCCTAAAAGTCAGAATGTGTTTTCCCTGGTCTTGGCCTCCAGGACTCTGCTGAGGCCCCTGCAGGTCAGATCTCATCGGCCACCTGAGTGGAGCAGTGCTGATGTATAGATTATATTATGGCATGGCCGTCACTTACATCTCCTCTGCTTTATTTCAGTTATGGACGTACAAGCCTTTGAACGATTACTGGGCCCTTGCATGGACATTATGCAGAGAAACATCACGCATTATGAGGAGCAATTGGTGGCATTATTTGGTTCCAGCATGGACCTTAGAGATCCAGGAAAGTAGGCACCTTGTTACCTTAGTGCTTTCTCTGTCCAAGACACAGCCAGGCGCCTCCTGTCACGTACGCAGCGCACACAAGGGGGCGCAGAACAGTCACTTCCTGCTGTTGTCTTGGGGGAATTTTTTTTTCTCTTCTGTTTTTTAGGAAATGAATAAAGAATTCAGCACCAGAGGCCAGGTAGAAATCCAATCTATGCCATCGGTTTGCTGCTGAGATCCCGTTATTAGACCTTCTAAAAAAAAATAATAATAAAAACATAATGTGCCTTTCTTTTTATACTTCCCTGGTTAAGAATGGCATACTTTGTGTGAGCGGCTGCTCCGGAGTCTCCGAAGTACACCCAGAATAAGATATTCATGAATTTACCACCATCATTGACATCCACTTTCTACAAAAATGGAAGAAAAAAAACAACTTAGAATATATAGCAAGCTTGACCGCTAATGATTGTATTTTTTATTTTCTTTCTGAAAATTTCTGTGTTGCTCCTAATGATCAGGAAAGTTTCCTTGTGCTGTAGAATTCCTTTTTCTTTTTTTCTTTTGTCACGTAAAAACGAAATGTGTTCTGACTTGAGTATCCGATATTGGTTTCCTGTCTGGAATTTTTGGTTCTTGTTGATTATAACAGCTTATTAGGGAGATCAGGAATGTTCGCTTGAATTCTGATTGACCCCTTCATGCAGTATATTTTAAATTCACATTTTCTTAGCCTCCTCACCATACAAAATTGAGAACCATGTGAGATATATACCTTACAATCAGCATTTTACCAGTCTTTAGGGCCAAACCTCTTTACTAGGAGTATTTAAACTTAGCCTTACCTTGGCTGTCATTTAGTCCTGTGTCATGGCAGCACCTGGGAAGCGTGAATGAGCAAATCACTACCTGGGTGGCTTTTCCACCATTCCCAATAGCAAAGTATGTTCCCCCGGTGGTTGGTGTACCAATTTTGGAAAACTTTTTAACGTGAAACTATTTATGCAAATGCTATTTTGATGGCTTGCTCCTATTCTGGGATTATTTATGTATGGTACTTTTTTTTTTTTTAATGCCTAAATGACAACAAATTGATTTTTACACCAATGTCTGCCCCCCAACTTTTTTTTTTTTTACTGTTACTTTTTTCATGTAGTGGTTTTGCTATGGTGATGTTAATAAATGTACGGCAGAGTAACAAAGCTACTGACAGACATGGCATTTAATGACGAGCATGTTGTGACTGTTACCATCGCTGGTCTAGTGTGTTGGCGTGAGAGACCCTCAGCGAGATGTTTCCAGTATTTCCGATCATTTCCTAGCACTTTTTAGACTGTTCTCAGGCTGTAGAATATGTGGCAGCTTCCTTGGCTATTAGAATGCACTATTGTGGCTAATCGTTTTTCATTTGGCGATTTGTATTGGAAAGCTATTGTGTCCCTGTATAGCCATAATGACCAAATGAGAGGTTCTAGTTACAGGCATAGATTGACATTTAATGGGTAACCACTGTACAGTGTATTGATTCTTCTCTTGACCCTTTTTATAGGGCATTTAACGGAGATTTGCATTAGTGGAAATTGCTGGGGTACGTCTTGCTATGTGCAGATACTGCTGCGTGGTTTGGGGTATTGCTTCTGCCATCAGTGGCTCTCCCTGCCACCTCAGGAGGAAATGCCATGCATTTATCCCCTTCTCTGTAGGTACAATTATTTGTTGCTAATGTGCTCCTAGCCCCAGTATTGACTGCCTCCTTTCCTATATTTTAAATTTAAATAAAAATGTTAAAAAGAAAATAGATGCATATTGTCAGTTGATGTAATAAAATAAAGGGCACATACAGTAAATTATTTTGATTGTAAAGTACCTCCTGTTTTCTCTTTGCGGGCAGTATTACCTATAATTTTGCTTTAATTTTTTTTTTTTTTTTTTTTACAATGCAAAGTTGGCAGTGTTGATTTTGTAGTAAAATACATAAATATATATATTATATATTTTCCCACCCACAGAGGTCATGGTTAATATTGAGCCGACAGAAATATTTATTACCTACCAATGCCTTTACCGCCAGACTATATGTGTCTGCCTACGGGGGGGGGGGGGGGAGGGGGTTTCAGCAATGTTTTTTTGTGCGTTTTTGTTTTCCCCACCTTTTGCAATGTCCAGTGACAAGCAAATTATGAATCAATTAGGCCGCGTGATGGTTAAACCGAAGCCAGAGAGAGAGGTTTAATAAGAGAGCTCAGCAGCAAAGTGTCTAATGCAGCAAAGTCTGGTGAGACGTTTGGGGATTTTACTTACCTTTTGTAGCCTTGCTTTGTAGTCGTGCTGTTGGTGAGAGGAGCATTTTCTAATGGTCACAAGCATCCTGGCCGACCGTAGTTCTGTTTTTTTATGTCACAGCACAAATTTCACATTTTAAAAGTTATATATATATATACAAATTGCTCTTGTTAAAACACACAACTGTTCTGCACAGTTAAACAAAAAACAAAAAAAACTAAACAAAAAAAATCTTTGAATGTCACCTTCCATTATTTTCCTCTGTTTCCAGTTGAACGTGTGATTTCTGTTACTGACGTGTACGTAAAGATTTGCCAAAATGTTTTTTTTTTTAACTCCACTTTTTTTTTATTTTTTTTATTCAAATACTCCATTAGTCGGCAGAAGATCTTGCATCCTTCATGCTGCAGGATTTCTAGGTTTTATTTTCTTGTGTTGTCACATGCATCCTTTTTCTTTTTCCTTGAGGCCTTCCTTTTGGTTTATACAGATAATGTTTTATTTCATGCTACAGGGCTATGTTGAGGAATGCCTGAGATGCCCTTAGTCTCGCGCAGTCCGGTGTGCGTTAAAGGCGCACATGTTTTTACCCCGTTTGCTTATACCAACACAAATGTATTTCTGACTGAAAGAAGCTACCTCAAGGTGTTAAGTGCTTTGCAGATCTTTCACCTGTACCCCCCCTTCTACGTGTTACTACTGGTTCTCTTTGTTATATTGAAATGCGTTTGTCACTTACACTCAGCGGAGATAGTTATTTAGTGTGCTGAAGCATTCTACATCGGAGACACGTGAGATCGTGTCACTAGCTCCCTAGGGAATTGACGGATGGATCCTTCATCCTTAATAAGGCTACCAGCCCGCCGAATGACAGCGTGCTCTGGTTGTAGGTGACAAGTGCACAACGCAACTATTGTTTCTGTCTTTTGATTGGTATTCCCCTGTTCTTTGACACTCCAACAGTATTTACAGAAGCAGGGAGTACACAGTCAGTCTTGACCTCCCTGCAACATTACACCGATAGACTCCTTCCAGCGGGATTTCAAATATTTAAACTGATGTTTTATTAATAAATGACGAGATTATTATCTAGATGTTGCCTAGTCTTTATTCTGCTCACAGCTGCCGTGTAGACGCAGCACAATGTTTTTCTAAATGCTGTGTTTTTGTTGTGTGTTTTTTTTTTTTTTTTTGGAATATATTAATAAAATGAGACTGCTCGGTTTTGTAGGAAGCGCCACCACTGTTCTGCGATGCCGGGGGGTGTGCAAGGTTTGTTTTAAAGTAAGATGACCATTTAAAAGGCTTTGTCCTATAGTTCTGGCTCATTGCATGTGTGTTGTCAGCAGGTAAGTTGGATGCAGTAATCTGGGGTTTGATACCCTTTCTTGGTAACGTTTTGCTGCATGGTGTTTTTTTGAATCCTAAAATTGAGGACTAAATCTTTTAATATGTGTGTGCTGTGCATTATGACATTGCCCAGACTCAAACAGCTGGTTCCTTTAATCGGTGGAGAGCGAATGCCGCAAATCTACATTGTGAAGAAAACATAGCCATGATCGGGCAAGATCTCAACTGGTGGTTGAGTCGCAATGTAACCAGGATTTACCTGTGCATGGTTTACTCCTGTCAGGAGGTGATTGAAGATAACTGCGTTAGGAGGAGAAGCTGTCCTCCACACCAATTGTAATATATACAATATACTTATCACCCACTGTCACCCAATCTCTCCCTTTGACCTACTGTCTCTCCTTGTCACCCACTGCTTCTCAGTCACTCTCCCTCTCGCACTTTGCCTCTACCAGTCCCCCTTGTGAAATGTGGCCATATTGAGAACATGGGGAGGATGAGGGAGGGGGGCCTAAAGCATATTTTGGACCTGGGCCCGCCACTGACGAGTTCTGCCACTGGATGCGCTGTAATGTTGGATGTGTTGAGATGTGCAGCATGGTCAGGAAAGCAGTTACTCCCTAACGCGAATTACATGAGTGGGTATCTTAGTGGTTTTCATTTTCAAACTTGTTTTTGTGACTTGTTCAATGAAGAAGTACAAATTATTATCCTTAATGTGGTGTCAAAATCGGTCTGCTGCAACTTAGAAAGTTCATGTACGAACAGAAACGGTGGAAACACAACAAAAAGAAAAAATGCAAGAGTTACACTACAAAATAATGCATAACATATGAGGTACAAGCTATATAGCCTTTGCTGCACACGTCCTAATACCCACTAAGCTGCGCCAGCTGTATCCAAACGTTTGGTCCTGTTGGCAGTGGGGAGGTGATATAGGGGAGGAAAAAGACCATGAAGGATGGTGGCCCTGCTCATGAGAGCCTATAATGTAAAGGAAGCGGTGGGGGCAGATGACGACATATGGGAGGGTCAGTGAGCAAGTAGCATAGGTGTCGATTCAATTCAGCACGCTGTTAATAGATGAGGTCCTGGAGCTATTCAGTTCAGTGCACTGTTAATAGAGGAGGTCCTGGAGCTATTCAATTCACCATGCTGTTAATAGAGGTGGCTCTGGAGCTATTCAGTGCGCTGCTATGTTGGAGAATGCCGCTACTCGCACTTGTTAATTCAGAGAATGCCTGTTCTCATGACTAAAGTGCCCTGCTCTGATGCTGTTTGTGCCGCGTTGAGGAATAAAGCTGTTCCTAAAATGAGATGTTTTAGTTCTAATACACCTGAAGCGTCTTCTGGATAAAATAAGAGGAGATGCTTGCTTTGGTTGGTTAGGATAACAATCATGGACAATGCTATTTCTCCTTCATCCACTAGGGGACACTGGAAAGGCTTAAGACCGTGGGGTATAGATGGTGGTAGTTGGGAGCTGGGCACTTTAAGAAATTTAAATATGTGACTGGCTCCTCCCCCCTCTAGACCAGTTTTAGAAATGTGCCTGAGGGAGCTGGATGTCTCTCTGGGCTGCTCCAGATTTCAAGGGATCTTTTGAAAATTCATGAGGACAGACATGCAGCGTACTGCCTCTGCATGTTTGAGTCGTGAGAGCTACTGGGAGGGATCCTGTCACAGCTGGATAAGCTAGGGCCAGGATCCCTGGCTATAAGGACATCCAGTCCTTTGGGTGTGCAATGCTGCTACAGAAGACTGCAGTTGATTCCCCTTAGCCATGTGCCAAACCCGGTCAACATGGCAGTAAATCATGAGTATTAGCCAGCGCTCTGATTAGCAGAGTGACTGGCACCTTAGGCAGGGAGAGCATAGGCTGCCTGTATTTGTAAAATGCTTAGCAGTCTAATGCTGGGGATCATGGAGTCAGTGAAGAGGCTGTATAGCCTAGTGGACTAAGGCGCCCACTGCTTAACTCACAGCCGCTCCCGGCTACTGCATGAGCTCCGGCACTAAGCGTCGCTCACTTTGCCAAAAATCACTTTTGAAAGTGCCATGGAGGAGGGGGCGGAGCTTAGCTCCGGACAGTGCGGCTCCCGGCAACAGCGCTCAGGGATTTCGGAGTGGCCGGGAGGAAATGGAAGAAGTGTCGGTTCCTCTGGCGGTTCCTCTCCTCGTGCAGCGCTGTGCCCAGCGGACTGAAACCGGACCTGGAGGCAGGAGTGTGGGGCTTGGATTTTGGCAAGGGCGTGTGTGAAGATAATCGGGTTCCAAATCACTCAAGCTTGGTGGTAGATGAAAAACCAACCGGGGTTTATTGACAGAATAGGTTATAACACAGTTCAGCACACTTCTGTAATCCAATTCCACATGACAATTCCCACCACAATCTCCTGACAGAACATTACTACTTAGTCTGGGAGCAGAGAGTCTCTTCTAGCAATACAGAGTCCCAGATAAATCCAATATAATGGGCCCCTAAGCAGACCCCTTTAGCTCTCTGGGTAGCTCTACTTATACCTCCAGAAGCGTCATAATTTCTGGGGTGTGTGTGACCTCTGTGTCTTAGGATCTTACAGCATTGGAATACAATACATACTCTAATCAAGGTGATTACATCAGCCAGAGAGCCACCCTGTCTGGTCAGCTCACTTGGACAATAGGGAGTAAACAAACATGGACAATGGTACCTTATATGACTGAACCTTTGAGTGTCCATTGTGGTGTATGAAAACAATAGGAAACTAGGTCTAACATAAATACATTGTCTAAAGGGTAACAGATAACATAGCACAATTGCATATATTAACAATATTAAGGTTGATTTAAACACAGTATTGGGTGAGCAGCAATGGAGATGTTATGGAGAATGAACTAAGACAAATTGGATGAATATGATATGGGTAGAAAAAGTACATATTTGACACAGGAAATGAGACATAGCCATCTTAATTGTCACAGACCTAATTTTCTCACATTCCTCTCCCACTTTTTAGACCCAATGTCCAGGCAAGTTGTAGGTAAAGTCCTCAATGTCCAAGCGAGGCTGTTGGGACAGTCCAGTAAGTCTTTCCTTAGGTTTGGTGAGCGGGTGATTAGCAGTTCAGAAGTTCCTCCTCCTGTGCTGGGGCAGTACAAACTAGCTGGCACTTTAACCCCACCTGGGTCAAAAGGCCTGCAGGCCATGTTTCCTGAAGAGTCTAATGACCGGCCTTTTGGGTCTGGTGGAATTATGATTAGCAACCCACAATTGCTCAGTTCTTCACCAGATTCCAAATTATATGTCCTTGGTAGCAAATAACTCTGGTCCCAACACATACTTGTAAATGCCTGTACCTCTCCCACTCGTTCCGTGGTCTCCCACCTGAGAACAAGCAAATAGTGGGATGCTGGCTGAGAGAAGTTTCCCTCATGGTGGTGCATTACATCCCTCGCTTCTGGCACTTCAGGAGTGGGTATTTTATCCATGTGTCCCAAACATAAATTTGTCAGTTGCATAAGGACGGGCAGATGCTGGCACTCTGCCATGGCCTCAGATACAGTGTGGGGCTCTCCTTCACCCTCCTCAGATTGCATGCCCAAAATCTGTCCAATGGCAGTAACATGTTGGGGCTCCTGCCCTATTGCCAAAGGCAAATTGAACATTGGCTGCAGGTAAGTAGCAAAATCCAACAATTTGTCTCTTAACTCTTCCCTCTCAAAATCCACTTTCACTGTTCCCACGGGTAATTCCCCATGTGGCTGCAGAGAAACTAACAGGACTGACTGATCCCTTTCCAGGACTTCTCTCTCAAAAGCCAATCCCCCCTCCCCCAAACACAACACTGTAAATGGCTCAGTAGCCAGGACTGGTTGGTGCTCACCTGAAGGATTCCCTTGGAGGCTCTGTTGCTCGAGTGATAGTGGCGACTTCTTCCTCAATGTCTCGCTGGCACTCTGCGATGGTTTCTATATCCTCCAAGCCCGCAAATGGCCACTTGTAACACAGCTCAGACTGGTCACAGAGTGTTTCACTGCGACATTCCCCCAGGGAGAAGAGAACGGGTTGCAGACAGTGCTTCCTTGCATCCACCTGGTCAAGGTCATCCTTTTCCAGTGTAACATACTGGGCACACAGTTCTTGGCACTCTCTCACTAAGTCCTCATCTTCCATCTCAGCAAAAGGGAAGTTGTAGTGCAGTTACTCCTGGGGTGCCTGGATTGTGTTCACTGCTTTCTTCACTTCAACGCCTGCTTCCTTCCGTATAGAACACTGGGCAACTTCTTCCCTTGGGTATGGTAGAAGCTGTTGCAGGTGGTGCCTTTCAGCATCCTCCCTGTAACACTGGTCTCGCCATGCTGGGGTATCCAGGGGCCCCCGATCCAATGCCACGTCCTCTGGCTCTGTCCGGATAGACAATTTACTCTGCATTTGCACTTTCCGTCTCTGTATATTGTATCCTTTGTGTCATTTGGGCTACTGTGGCAATCACTTCCTCCCTGAATTCCTCAAACTCTGGCTCCCCCAGCAGATTCCATGTGGCTGCTTCACTTCTGCAGTGCATGAACGCATTCCCCAGATGACACAACTTGTCCTGTATGCTGAATACTTTCCACCTGCTGATTACCCACTGAGCTTCATTCCAGTACTCCCAAATGTACTGCATCTTGGTAAATATAAATAACATATCTGGCTTCCCAGCCTACCGATATGCTGACTAACTTCCATCCACAAGTTCCACTGCCCTAGTTCTATTACTGGTCCCCTCCGCCGAGTCCTGGAACATATCCTCCTCTTCCTCCTCATTACAATAGTGCTCCAAGTCCCATTGAGACAATTTTCCAAATAGGTATTCCTTGGTATCCACTGTATTGATTACAATTTTTCTCGCAGGACTCCCTTCTTGATGTCTTTGTAATATTGTACTGCTGCCTCCAATCTGCTGTAATATCTTGCATCCATGCTTGAAACCTGAGTGATCCCTCTGCTTGCCACCAAAGGTGAAGATAACGGGTTCCAAATCACTCAAGCTTGGTGGTAGATGAAAAACCAATCGGGGTTTATTGACAGAATAGGTTATAACAGTTCAGCACACTTCTGTAATCCAATTCCACATGACAATTCCCACCACAATCTCCTGCCAAAACATTACTTCTTAGTCTGGGAGCAGAGAGTCT
Source organism: Pseudophryne corroboree (assembly GCF_028390025.1). NCBI lineage: Eukaryota > Metazoa > Chordata > Amphibia > Anura > Myobatrachidae > Pseudophryne > Pseudophryne corroboree. The sequence continues at coordinate 443,881,543 of NC_086452.1, forward strand.
CTTCTAGCAATACAGAGTCCCAGATAAATCCAATATAATGGGTCCCCAAGCAGATCCCTGGCAGAACATTACTTCTTAGCCTGGGATCAAAGAATCTCCCTTCAGCTCTCTGGGTAGCTCTACTTATACCTCCAGAAGCTTCATATTGCTGGGGTGTGTGTCACCTCTGTGTCTTAGAATCTTAAAGCATTGGAATAAAATACATATTGTAATCAAGGTGATTAGATCAGCCAGAGAGCCACCCTGTCTGGTCAGCTCACTTTTGGACAGTAGGGAGTAAACAAACATGGACAATGGTACCTCATATAACTCACCCTCTGAGGGTCCGTTGTGGTATATGAAAACAATAGGAAACTAGGTCTAACATAAATACATTATCTAAAGGGTAACAGAGAACATAGCACAATTGCCTATATTAACAACATTAAGGTTGATTTAAACACAGAATGAACAAACGGACAAATTGGATGAATATGATATGGGTATAAAAAGTGCATAATTGACACAGGAAATGAGCCATGGCTATCTTAATTGTCACAGACCTCATTTTCTCACAGAGTGCAATAAGCATCGTCCTCAATAACAGTGGAAACTAAATTTGCCTGGGTGCTTTTTTATATATATATATATATATATATATATATATATACACACACACACTGCTCAAAATAATAAAGGGAACACTAAAATAACACATCCTAGATCTGAATGAATGAAATATTCTTATTAAATACTTTGTTCAAAATCACACAAAAATTATCAATGGAAATCAAATTTATTAACCCATGGAGGTCTGGATTTGGAGTCACCCTCAAAATTAAAGTGGAAAAACACACTACAGGCTGATCCAACTTTGATGTAATGTCCTTAAAACAAGTCAAAATGAGGCTCAGTAGTGTGTGTGGCCTCCAAGAAAAAGGAGGTTCCATCTCTATTCAATTTAGGAGCTATTCAATTCAGTGCGCTGTTAATACAGGAGCTCCCGGTGCTTTTCAATTCAGTGCCGTTAATAGAGCAGGTCACGGAGCTATTCAATTCAGTGCGATGTTAACAAAGGAGGTCCTCAAGCTATTCAATTCAGTGTGCTGTTAATAAAGGAGGTCCCATCTCTTCAATTCAGTGCGCTGTTAATAGAGGAGGTCCCGGTGCTATTCAAATCCATATGCTGTTGAACAGTGTTTTACCAAACTGTAATACGATACGACAACACACTTTCAACAACACAGCGATAAAACCTAACCAAATTTGCCTTGGATAAGTTTGCAGCGTGCAATTTCCTGAGGAAAAATAGGCGCCGTTGGGCTTTCTTCACAATAAATGCGATGTTAGCAGACCAAGTCATCTGAGAAACAGTGCCCAAGAGTTTAAAATCTTTTTTTTTTTCTTCATATTTTTAGATTCTGAAGCTGGATAAAAAATGTCAATGACCTTTTGTTGCCTGAGTGACAAAATAAGTGTCAATACAATGTTTATAGGTAAACAATATGCAAAATAGAGAATATCAAATCTGAAAAAGTTCAAAATATGTAGGACATGCCGAGTGACACCATAGGTAGTATTTGTACTATGGGGGTCATTCTGACCTGTTCGCACGCTGCAGTTTTCTGCAGCAGTGAGAACGGGTCGTTTCTGCACATGCGCGGCAGCCGCAATGCACAGGCGTGTCGTTGCTCAGTGACTGCCATCGCAGGGTAACGACAAGATCGCATGACGATTGACAGCAGGAAGGCATCCCGGGGTGGCAACTCACCATTTTCTGGGAGTGGTGAGTCCAACGCAGGCTAGTCCAGGCATTTGAAGGGTGGGTGTCTGACGTCAATTCTGGGACTGGACAGGCTGAAGACATTGCAGTGGGTGAGTAAGTTGAAAGCTACTGCACAAAATGTTTTTGCGTAGCACGGCTGCACAAGTGTTCACAGCCTTGCAATGCAAAAAAACCCTTCCCCATAGGTGGCGTCTCGCACGGGTAGCAAAAAGTTGCTACGTGCAATCAACTCAGAACGACCCCCTATATCGGTGGATCATTATTTACCAACAGCCTCTATTCAATTCAGTGCACTGTTAAGAGGTGTTCCCGGTGCTATTCCATTCAGGAGCAATTCAATTCACTGCAGTGTTAATAGAGAAGCTACTCAATTCAGTGTGCTGGTTCTAATCAATTCAGAAGCTATTCAATTTCAATGTGCTGTTAATAGAGGAGGTCCTGAAGCTATTTAATTCAGTGTGCTGTTATTAGAGGAGGTACCATCTCTATTCAATTTAGGAGCTATTCAATTCAGGGCTCTGTTAATAGAGGAAGTCCCGGAGCTATTCAATGCAGCACGCTGTTAGAGAAGGGTGGTAGATGGTGCTGCGCTGTTAATAGTGGAGATCCCAGAGCTATTCAATCCAGTGCGCTGTTTATAGAGGAGGTGCTGGAGCTATTCAGTGCAGCACTCTGTTAGAGAATGTCCCGGAGCTATTCAAATCAGTGCGCTGTTGAACAGTGTTTAGCGCATTGCCGTACCAAACTGTAATACGATACGGCAACACACTTTCAATAACACAGCGATAAAACCTAACCAAATTTACCTTGGATAAGTTTGCAGCGTGCAATTTCCTGAGGAAAAATAGGCGCTGTTGGGCTTTCTTCAATATAAATGTGATGTTAGCAGACCAAGTCATCTGAGAAACAGTGCCCAAGAGTTTAACATCTTTTTTTTTTCCATATTTTTATTGATTCTGAAGCTTGAGACAAAATATCAATGACCTTTGTTGAATGAGTGACAACAGTAAGTAGTTTCAATACAATGAATACAATGTTTACAGGTAATCTGAAAAAGTTGAAAAGATGTAGAACACGCCGAGTGACACCATAGACAGGAGCTATTCAATTCATTATTCACCAACAGGAGCTATTCAATTCAGTGCACTGTTAATAGATGAGTTCCTGGTGCTATTCAATTCAGGAGCTATTTCAATTCAGTGTGCTGTTAATGAAGGAGTTCCCATCTCTATTCAATTCAGAAGCTATTCAATTCAATGCGCTGTTAGGAGGTCCTGGTGCTATTCAATTCAGGAGCAATTCAATTCAGTGCGCTGTTAATAGAGGAGCTTTTCAATTCAGCATTCCCATCTCTATTCAATTCAGGAGCTATTCAATTCAGTGCTCTGTTAATGGAGGAGTTCCCGATGCTATTCAATTCAGGAGCTATTCAATTCAGTGCGCTGTTAATAGAGGAGGTACTAGAGCTATTCAATTCAGTGCGCTGTTAATAGAGGAGGTCCCATCTCTATTAATTTCAGGAGCTCTTAAATTTAGTGTGCTGCTAATAGTGAAAGTCCTATAGCTATTCAGTTCAGTGCTGTGTTAATAGAGGAGGTCCCGGAGCTATTCAATTCAGTGCTCTGTTAATAGAGGAGGTCCTTGGAGCTATTCAATTCACAAAGCTGTTAATAGCGGAGGTCCCAAAGCTATTCAGTTCATGAGCTATTCAATTCAGTGCACTGTTAATAGAGGAGGTCCCATCTCAATTTCAGGAGCTATTCAATTCAGTGCTATGTTAATAGAGGAGGACCCAGAGCTATTCAATTCAGTGTGCTGTTAATAGAGTAGGTCCCATAGCTATTCAATTCAGTGCGCTGTTAATTGAGGAGTTCTTGGTGCTTCCTGGTGCTATTCAATTCAGGAACTGTTAAGTGCACTGTTAATAGAGGAGGTCCCATCTCTGTTAATTTCAGGAGCTACTCAATTCAGTGCGCTGTTTCCATTCAATTTAGGAGCTATTCAATTCAGTACACTTAATAATGGAGGTCCCGCTGTTATTCAATTCAAGAGCTGTTAATTGAGTTGTTCCCGGTGCTATTCAATTCATTGCAATGTCTATTCAATTCAGAGCGCTATTAATAGAGCAGGTCACGGAGCTATTCAATTCAGTGTGCTGTAAATAAAGGAGATCCCATCTCCAATTCAGGAGCTATTCAGTTCAGTGCGCTGTTATATAGAGGAGGTCCCGGAGCTATTCAATACAGTGTGCTGTTAATAAAGGAGGACCCATCTCTATTCAATTCCGGAGCAATTCAATTCAGTGTGCTGTTAATAGAGGAGGTCCCATCTCTTCAGTTAAGGAGCAATTTAATACTGCGTTAATAGAGGAGGTCCCGGAGCTAGTCAGTTCAGTGCGCTGTTAATAGAGGTTCCATCTCTATTAATTTCAGGAGCTATTCAGTTAGAGGACCTGGAGCTATTCAATTCAGGAACTATTCAATTAAGTGCACTTTTAATAGAGGAGGTCCCGGAGCTATTCAATTCAGTGCCCTGGAGCTAATCAATTCAGTAAGCTGTTAATAAAGAATTTCCTGGTGCTATTCAATTCAGGAACTATTCAAGTCAGTGCACTATTAATAGAGAAGGTCTTGGAGCTATTCATTTCAGGGTGCTGTCTATTCAATTCAGGAGTCATTCAATTCAGTGCGCTGTTAATAGAGGAGTTCCCGGTGCTATTCAATTCAGTAACTATTTAATACAGTTCACTGTTAATAGAGCAGGGCATGGAGTTATTCAATTCAGTGTGCTGATAATAGAGGAGGGCATTGAGCTATTCAATGTGCTGTTAATAGAGGAGGTCCCGGAGCTTATTCAGTGTGCTGTTAATAAAGGATGTCCCAGCTATTCAATTCAGGATCTATTCAATTAAGTGCACTGTTAATAGAGGAGGTCCCGGAGCTTATTCAATTCAGTGTGCTATTAATAGTGGAAGTCTCAGAGTTATTTAATTCAGTGCTCTGCTAATAGAGGAGGTCCCGGAGCTATTCAATTCAGTGCACTGTTAATAGTGGAGATCCCAAAGCTATTCAATGCAGCACGCTGTTAGAGAAGGTCCCGTAGCGATTCAAATCCGTGCGCTGTTCAACACTGTTTAGTGCATTGCAGTACCAAACTGTAATATGATTTAGCAACACACTTTAAAAAACAGCGATTAAAACCTAACCAAATTTGCCTTGGGTAAGTTTGCAGTGTGTAATTTCCTGAGAAAAAATAGATGCTGTTGGGCTTTCTTCACAATAAATGCGATGTTAGCAGACCAAGTAATCTGAGAAACAGTGCCCAAGAGTTTAAAATCTTTTTTTTTTTTTATATTTTTATTGATTCTGAAGCTTGATATAAAATATCAATGACCTTTGTTGCATGAGTGACAATAGTAAATAAGTAGTTTCAGTAGAATGAATACAATGTTTACAGGTAATCAATATCAAAATAGATAATATCAAATCTGAAAAAGTTCAAAAGACTGACACCATAGGTAGTATTCGTACTAGATCGGTGGATTGTTATTCACCAACAGGAGCTATTCAATTCAGTGCACTGTTAATAGAGGAGTTACCGGTACTATTCAGTTCAGAAGCTATTCATTTCAGTGCGCTGTTAATTTCAGTGCTGTTAATTCATTATTCATTAATATTCATTAAAAGAGGAGGTCCTATCTCTTATCATTTCATGAGCTATTCAATTCAGTGCTGTTAGTAGATGAGATATTCAATTCAGTGTGTTGTTTCTATTTAATTCAGGAGCTATTCAATTCAGTGCACTGTTAATAGAGGAGGGTCCCTGAGATATTCACTTCAGGAACTAAATTGAATAGCTCATGAAATGATTAGAGATGGGACCTCCTCTATTAACAGCGCACTAAAATGAATAACTCCGGGACCTCCTTTATTAACAGAGCACTGAATTGAATAGCTCCTGAATTGAATGGAAACTGTGCACTGAATTGAGTAGCTCCTCTATTAACAGCGCACTGAATTGAATAGAGATGGCACAGAAATGCGCTAAACACTGTTCAACAGCGCACCGATTTGAATAGCTCCGGGACATTCTCTAACAGTGCTGCACTGAATAGCTCCAGCACCTCCTCTTTAAACAGCGCACTGGATTGAATAGCTCTGGGACCTCCACTATTAACAGCGCAGCACCGGGACCTTCTCTAACTGTGCTGCATTGAATAGCTCCGGTACCTCATCTATTAACAGAGCACTGAATTGAATAGCTCCTAAATTGAATAACAGCGCACTGAACTAAATAGCTTCGGGACCTCCTCTATTAACAGCACACTAAATTGAATAGCTCCTGAATTGAATAGAAACGGCACACTGAATTAAGTAGCTCCAGGACCTGCTCTATTACCAGTGCACTGAATTGAATAGTTCCTCTATTAACAGTGCACTGAATTGAATAGCACCTGGACCTTCTCTAATAACAGAGCACTGAATTAAATATCTCCTGAATGAACAGCACTGGGACCTCCTCTATTAACAGCACACTGAATTGAATAACTCCGTGCCCTGCTCTATTAACAGGGCACTGAATTGAATAGCTCCTGGACCTCCTCTAATAACAGCACTGAATTGAATAGCTCCTGAATTAAATAGAAACAATGCACTGAATTGAATAGGTCCTCTATTAACAGCGCTCTGAATTGAATAGCTCATGAAATGATTAGAGATGGGACCTCCTCTATTAACAGCGCACTAAAATGAATAACTCCGTGACCTCCTCTATTAACACAGCACTGAATTGTATAGCTCCTAAATTGAATGGAAACAGCGCACTGAATTGAGTAGCTCCTCTATTAACCGCACTGAATTGAATAGCTCCGGGACCTCCTCTATTAACAGCACACTGATTTGAATAGCTCCCAATTTGCATTGAATAGCACCAAGAACTCCTTTATTTACAGTGCACTGCATTAAATAGCTCCTCTTCTAAAAGCGGACTGAATTGAATAGCACCAGGACCTCCTCTATTAACCGCGCACTAAATTGAATTTCTCCTGAATGAACAGCACCGGGACCTCCTCTATTTACATTGCACTGAATTAATAGTTCCTGAATTTAATAGCTCTGGGACCTCCTCTAATACTAGAGCACTGAATTGAATAGCTCCTGAATTAAATAGAAACAATGCACTGAATTGAATAGCTCCTATTAACAGCACTCTGAATTGAATAGCTCATGAAATTATTAAAGATCAATGTGCAGTTTCCATTCAATTCAGGGGCTATTCAATTCAGTGCTCTGTTAATAAAGGAGGTCCCGGAGTTATTCATTAAAAGAGGTCCCATTTCTAATCATTTCATGAGCTATTCAATTCAGTGCTGTTAATAGATGAGCTATTCAATTCAGTGCATTGTTTCTATTTAATTCAGGAGCTATTCAATTCAGTGCACTGTTAATAGAGGAGGTCCCAGAGCTATTCAATTCAGGAAAAAATTGAATAGCTCATGAAATGATTAGAGATGGGACCTCCTCTATTAACAGCGCACTAAAATGAATAACTCCGGGACCTCCTTTATTAACAGAGCACTGAATTGAATAGCTCCTGAATTGAATGGAAACTGCGCACTGAATTGAGTAGCTCCTCTATTAACAGCACACTGAATTGAATAGAGATGGTACCTACTCTACTAACATTGCCTGATTTGAATAGCTCCGGGACCTCCTCTATCTATTAACAGCGCACAGATTTGAATAGCTCCCAATTTGAATTGAATAGCACCAGGAACTCCTCTATTTACATTGCACTGCATTAAAAAAAATCCTCTACTAACAGCACACTGAATTAAATAGCACCAGGACCTCCTCTATTAACAGTGCACTAAATTGAATATCTCCTGAATGAACAGCACCGGGACCTCCTCTATTTACTGTGCACTGAATTGAATAGCTTCTGAATTGAATAGAGATAGGACCTCCTCTATTAACAGCGCACTAAATTGAATAACTCAGTGCCCTGCTCTATTAGTGCACTGTATTAAATAGCTCCTGAATTGAATAGCACCGGGAACTCCTCTATTAACAGCGAACTGAATTGAATGACTCCTGAATTGAATAGACAGCACCCTGAAATGAATAGCTCCAAGACCTTCTCTATTAATAGTGCACTGACTTGAATAGTTCCTGAATTGAATAGCACAGGAACTCCTTTATTAACAGCGCACTGCATTGAATAGCTCCTGAAATTAAGAGACAGCACACTGAATTGAATAGCTTTGGGGCCTCTTTTTTTAACAGCCCACTGAATTGAATAGCTCCGGGACTTCCACTATTAACGCACTGAATTGAATAGCTCCTGAAATGAAGAGATGGGACCTCCTCTATTAACAGTGCAGTGACTGCGGTTGGCCCTGGGTTCCTCCTAATGCAAGACAATGCTAGACCTCATGTGGCTGGAGTGTGTCAGCAGTTCCTGCAAGACGAAGGCATTGATGCTATGGACTGGCCCGCCCGTTCCCCAGACCTGAATCCAATTGAGCACATCTGGGACATCATGTCTCGCTCCATCCACCAACGCCACGTTGCACCACAGACTGTCCAGGAGTTGGTGGATGCTTTAGTCCAGGTCTGGGAGGAGATCCCTCAGGAGACCTTCCGCCACCTCATCAGGAGCATGCCCAGGTGTTGTAGGGAGGTCATACAGGCACGTGGAGGCCACACACACTACTGAGCCTCATTTTGACTTGTTTTAAGGACATTACATCAAAGTTGGGTCAGCCTGTAGAGTGTTTTTCCACTTTAATTTTGTGTAACTCCAAATCCAGACCTCCATGGGTTAATAAATTTGATTTCCATTGACAATATTTGTGATTTTGTCAGCAGCACATTCAACTATGTAAAGAACAAAGTATTTAATAAGAATATTTCATTCATTCAGATCTAGGATGTGTTATTTTAGTGTTCGCTTTATTTTTTTGAGCAGTGTATTTTCACTCATGCAACAAAGGTCATTGATATTTTATATCAAGCTTCAGAATTAATAAAAATATTAAAAAAAAAGATTTTAAACTCTTGGGCACCGTTTCTCAGATGACTTGGACTGCTAACATCACATTTATTGTGAAGAAAGCCCAACAGCGCCTATTTTTCCTCAGGAAATTGCACGCTGCAAACTTATCCAAGGCAAATTTGGTTAGGTTTTATCGCTGTGTTATTGAAAAAGTGTGTTGCCCTACCGTATTACAGTTTTGGCACAGAAATGCACTAAACACTGTTCAACAGCGCACCGATTTGAATAGCTCCGGGACATTCTCTAACAGAGCGCTGCACTGAATAGCTCCAGCACCTCCTCTTTAAACAGCGCACTGGATTGAATAGCTCTGGGACCTCCACTATTAACAGCGCAGCACCGGGACCTTCTCTAACAGTGTGCTGCATTGAATAGCTCCGGTACCTCATCTATTAACAGCGCACTGAATAGCTCCTGAACTGAATAGCTCCGGGACCTCCTCTATTAACAGAGCACTGAATTGAATAGCTCCTAAATTGAATAACAGCGCACTGAACAAAATAGCTTCGGGACCTCCTCTATTAACAGCACACTAAATTGAATAGCTCCTGAATTGAATAGAAACAGCGGGAAAGGGCATCGGCCTTGCGATTCTGAGAGCCCGGACAGAACTGGAGTTTAAAGTCGAACCTGGAAAAGAAAAGTGCCCATCTGGCCTGACGAGGGTTAAGACATTGTGCGCTTTTCAGGTATAAAAGATTCTTGTGGTCGGTAAGTATCGTGATTGAATGAGAAGCTCCCTCCAACAGATATCTCCACTCCTCTAGAGCGAGCTTGATGGCTAGCAACTCCTGGTCGCCAATGGCATAGTTGCGCTCAGCTAGGGAGAACTTCCGGGAGAAGAAACTGCAAGGATGTAGATGGCCATCTTTAGCCCTCTGGGATAACACCGCTCCTACTCCAACGGAGGAGGCATCCACCTCTAAGATGAAAGGAGAGTCTGTGTCGGGCTGTTTCAGAACTGGTGCAGAGATGAAACGTTGTTTTTGAAGATGAAAAGCTTGCGTAGCTTCTTCAGACCGCTTGGACGGGTTAGCACCCTTCTTGGTTAATGCAGTGATAGGCGCCACAATGGTGGAAAAGTCTCGTATGAACTTTCTGTAATAATTGGCGAACCCTAAGAACCTCTGGACCCCTTTGAGGGTTAAGGGTATCGGCCAATTCTGGATTGCTTGTAGTTTCTCAGGATCCATCTCTAGTCCGGATCCGGACACAATGTAACCTAGAAACGGAATGGATTTAACTTCAAAGACACATTTCTCCAATTTGCAATAGAGATGATTGACACGGAGACGGGACAGAACCTCCTTTACCCAGAAACGATGTTCCTCTAGATTATTGGCAAAGATGAGGATATCATCTAAATAAACCACGACATGGCGGTATAAGATGTCTCTGAAGATCTCATTCACGAAATGCTGGAAGACAGCTGGAGCATTGCTCAATCCGAAGGGCATGACGAGGTACTCATAATGTCCATCACGGGTGTTAAAGGCGGTCTTCCACTCGTCACCCTCACGGATCCGGATGAGATTGTAGGCACCCCTCAAATCCAACTTTGTAAAGATGGTTGCTCCGCTGACTATCGAAGAGCTCTATAATCAAAGGTAAAGGATACTGGTTCTTGACGGTAATGTCGTTCAGACCTTTGTAATCGATGCACGGTTGCAGACCACCGTCTTTCTTCTTAACGAAGAAGAAGCCTGCGCCAGCTGGAGAAGAAGAAGGTCGGATAAAACCTTTCGCCAGGTTCTCTTTGATGTACTCCTCCATGGAGTGCGTCTCAGGCAGAGACAACGGGTAAGTTCGGCCTCGAGGTGGAACCTTCCCTGGAATGAGATCAATTGGGCAGTCCCATTCTCTATGAGGAGGAAGGATATCAGCAGAAGCTTTACTGAACACGTCCGTGTAGTCTTGATATGGAGGAGGTGGAACATCAGACGACCTGGGGAAAGAAGAACAAACAGGAAGCACTTTGGACAAACAAGTCTTTGCACAGGAGGGACCCCATGCCAGTATTTGCGTAGTCGTCCAGTCAATTGACGGATTGTGGAGACGGAGCCATGGAAGTCCCAAAACCACTGGATGTGTGGCTCTTGGAATCACTAGGAAGGAAATAAATTCTGCATGAAGAACTCCCACTCTCAGACGAACTGGTAGAGTCCTTAGAGAAATAACTGCGTCAAAAATCTTGCTGCCATCTACTGCAGTTAAGGAGATGGACGAAGGAAGTCTCTCGGTGGGTAGGGACCACCGTTTAACATAAGCTTCGGTTATGAAATTCCCAGCTGCTCCGGTATCAAGGAGGGCAATGACGTTCCTGTAACGTTGAGTAATTTGGAGCGAGACTGGGAGATTACAATCATGAGGCGATGGAGAGGAGATCATTACTCCTAGCCAGCCCTCTCCTTGGCGAGCTAGGATTTGGAGTTTCCCGGACTTTGGGACAGGCATTGATAATGTGAGACGGAGCTGCACAATAGAGACAGAGAGACGTCTTCGGCGCTCAGCGGGAGATAGACGGGAACGGCCAATTTGCATGGGCTCATCCTTGGATGGAGACTGTTGACGAAGAGGAGGAGCAGAAGATTTTGGAGCAGACGATCTTCCTCGCTCGGTTGCTCTCTCTCTGAAACGTAGATCAACCTTCGTGCAAAGAGAAATTAGCTCATCCAACTTAGAGGGCAAGTCTCTGGTAGCTAACTCATCCTTGATGCGTTCTGATAAGCCATGCCAGAATGCAGCATACAGGGCCTCGTCGTTCCATGCCAGTTCGGATGCCAGGATTTTGAACTGTATGAGATACTGTCCCACAGTACGTGTTCCCTGGCGTAAACGGAGAATCTCAGATGAAGCAGGTTACCCGGCCTGGCTCGTCGAAGATGCGCCTGAAAGTTGCCACAAAGTCCGTATAGGAGGACAGCAGGGGATCAGACTTCTCCCATAAAGGTGATGCCCAGTCAAGGGCTGAGCCACTGAGAAGGGAAATGATATAGGCAATTTCTCTATCGTCCTAGTGGATGCTGGGGTTCCTGAAAGGACCATGGGGAATAGCGGCTCCGCAGGAGACAGGGCACAAAAGTAAAGCTTTCCGATCAGGTGGTGTGCACTGGCTCCTCCCCCTATGACCCTCCTCCAAGCCAGTTAGATTTTTGTGCCCGGCCGAGAAGGGTGCAATCTAGGTGGCTCTCCTAAAGAGCTGCTTAGAAAAGTTTAGCTTAGGTTTTTTTTATTTTACAGTGAGTCCTGCTGGCAACAGGATCACTGCAACGAGGGACTTAGGGGAGAAGAAGTGAACTCACCTGCGTGCAGGATGGATTGGCTTCTTGGCTACTGGACATCAGCTCCAGAGGGACGATCACAGGTACAGCCTGGATGGTCACCGGAGCCTTGCCGCCGGCCCCCTTGCAGATGCTGAAGTAAGAAGAGGTCCAGAATCGGCGGCAGAAGACTCCTCAGTCTTCTAAAGGTAGCGCACAGCACTGCAGCTGTGCGCCATTTTCCTCTCAGCACACTTCACACGGCAGTCACTGAGGGTGCAGGGCGCTGGGAGGGGGGCGCCCTGGGAGGCAAATGAATACCTATTTTGGCTAAAAATACCTCACATATAGCCTCCGGAGGCTATATGGAGATATTTAACCCCTGCCAGAATCCGTTAAGAGCGGGAGACGAGGCCGCCGAAAAAGGGGCGGGGCCTATCTCCTCAGCACACAGCGCCATTTTCCCTCACAGAAAGGCTGGAGGGAAGGCTCCCAGGCTCTCCCCTGCACTGCACTACAGAAACAGGGTTAAAACAGAGAGGGGGGGCACTAATTTGGCGCTAGAAATATATAAAAAAGATGCTATAAGGGAAAACACTTATATAAGGTTGTCCCTATATAATTATAGCGTTTTTGGTGTGTGCTGGCAAACTCTCCCTCTGTCTCTCCAAAGGGCTAGTGGGTCCTGTCCTCTATCAGAGCATTCCCTGTGTGTGTGCTGTGTGTCGGTACGTGTGTGTCGACATGTAGGAGGACGATGTTGGTGAGGAGGCGGAGCAATTGCCTGTAATGGTGATGTCACTCTCTAGGGAGTCGACACCGGAATGGATGGCTTATTTAGGGAATTACGTGATAATGTCAACACGCTGCAAGGTCGGTTGACGACATGAGACGGCCGACAAACAATTAGTACCGGTCCAGACGTCTCAAAAACACCGTCAGGGGTTTTAAAACGCCCGTTTACTTTAGTCGGTCGACACAGACACAGACAGGGACACTGAATCCAGTGTCGACGGTGAATAAACAAACGTATTCCTTATTAGGGCCACACGTTAAAGGCAATGAAGGAGGTGTTACGTATTTCTGATACTACAAGTACCACAAAAGAGGGTATTATGTGGGATGTGAAAAAACTACCATAGTTTTTCCTGAATCAGATAAATTAAATAAAGTGTGTGATGATGCGTGGGTTCCCCCCGATAGAAAATTATGGGCGGTATACCCTTTCCCGCCAGAAGTTAGGGCGCGTTGGGAAACACCCCTTAGGGTGGATAAGGCGCTCACACGCTTATCAAAACAAGTGGCGGTACCGTCTATAGATAGGGCCGTCCTCAAGGACCAGCTGACAGGAGGCTGGAAAATATCATAAAAAGTATATACACACATACTGGTGTTATACTGCGACCAGCGATCGCCTCAGCCTGGATGTGCCAGAGCTGGGGTGGCTTGGTCGGATTCCCTGACTAAAAATATTGATACCCTTGACAGGGACAGTATTTTATTGACTATAGAGCATTTAAAGGATGCATTTCTATATATGCGAGATGCACAGAGGGATATTTGCACTCTGGCATCATGAGTAAATGCGATGTCCATAACTGCCAGAAGATGTTATGGACACGACAGTGGTCAGGTGATGCAGATTCCAAACGGCACAAAGGTGTATTGCCGTATAAAGGAAGAGGAGTTATTTGGGGTCGGTCCATCGGACCTGGTGGCCACGGCAACTGCTGGAAAATCCACCGTTTTTTACCCTAAGTCACATCTCTGCAGAAAAAGACACCGTCTTTTCAGCCTCAGTCCTTTCGTCCCTATAAGATCATATCTGCCCAGGGATAGAGGAAAGGGAAGAAGACTGCAGCAGGCAGCCCATTCCCAGGAACAGAAGCGTTCCACCGCTTCTGACAAGTTCTCAGCATGGCGCTGAGACCGTACAGGACCCCTGGATCCTACAAGTAGTATCCCAGGGGTACAGATTGGAATGTCGAGACGTTTCCCCTTCGCAGGCTCCTGAAGTCTGCTTTACCAAGGTCTCCCTCCGACAAGGAGGCAGTATGGGAAAAAATTCACAAGCTGTATTCCCAGCAGGTGATAATTAAATTACCCCTCCTACTACAAGAAAAGGGGTATTATTCCACACTATATTGTGGTACTGAAGCCAGAAGGCTAGGTGAGACTTATTCTAAAAAAATTTTTTTGAACACTTACAAAGGTTCAAATCAAGATGGAGTCACTCAGAGCAGTGATAACGAACCAGGAAGAAGGGGACTATATAGTGTCCCGGGACATCAGGGATGCTTACCTCTATGTCCCAAATTTGCCCGTCTCACTAAGGGTACCTCAGGTTCGTGGTGCAGAACTGTCACTATCAGTTTCAGACGCTGCCGTTTGGATTGTCCACGGCACCCCGGGTCTTTACCAAGGTAATGGCCGAAATGATGATTCTTCTTCGAAGAAAAGGCGTCTTCATTATCCCTTACTTGGACGATCTCCTGATAAGGGCATAGTCCAGGGAACAGTTGGAGGTCGGAGTAGCACTATCTCGGATACTGCTACAACAGCACGGGTGGATTCTAAATATTCCAAAATCGCAGCTGATCCCGACGACACGTCTGCTGTGCCTAGGGATGATTCTGGACACAGTCCAGAAAAAGGTGTTTCTCCCGGAAGAGAAAGCCAGGGAGTTATCCGAGCTAGTCAGGAACCTCCTAAAAACAGTGCATCATTGCACAAGGGTCCTGGTAAAAATGGTGGCTTCCTACGAAGCAATTCCATTCGGCAGATTTCACGCAAGAACTTTTCAGTGGGATCTGCTGGACAAATGGTCCGGATCGCATCTTCAGATGCATCAGCGGATAACCCTATATCCAAGGACAAGGGTGTCTCTCCTGTGGTGGTTATAGAGTGCTCATCTTCTAGAGGGCCGCAGATTCGGCATTCAGGATTGGATGCTGGTGACCACGGAGCCCAGCCCGAGAGGCTGGGGAGCAGTCACACAAGGAAAAAATTTCCAGGGAGTGTGATCAAGTCTGGAGACTTTTCTCCACATAAATATACTGGAGCTAAGGGTAAATTTATAATGCTCTAAGCTTAGCAAGACCTCTGCTTCAAGGTCAGCCGGTATTGATCCAGTGGGAAAAAGACAGGGCGACACAAGAAGCAGGAGGGCAATGGCAAAAACTGCAAGGACTTTTCGCTGGGCGGAAAATCATGTGATAGCACTGTCAGCAGTGTTTCATCCCGGGAATGGAAACTGGGAAGCAGACTTCCTCAGCAGGCACGACCTCCACCCGGGAGAGTGGAAACTTCATCGGGAAGTTTTTTCCACATGATTGTAAACCGTTGGGAAATACCAAAGGTGGACATGATGGCGTCCCGTCTGAACAAAAAACGGGACAGGTATTGCGCCAGGTCAAGAGACCCTCAGGCAATAGCTGTGGACGTTCTGGTAACACCGTGGGTGTACCAGTCGGTGTATGTGTTCCCTCCTCTGCTTCTCATACCTAAGGTGCTGAGAATTATAAGACGTAGAGGAGTAAGAACTATACTCATGGCTCCGGATTGGCCAAGAAGGACTTGGTACCCGGAACTTCAAGAGATGCTTACAGAGGTCTTATGGCCTCTGCCGCTAAGAAGGGACTTGCTTCAGCAAGTACCATGTCTGTTCCAAGACTTACCGCAGCTGCGTTTGTCGGCATGGCGGTGGAAAGCCGGATCCTAAAGGAAAAAGGCATTCCGGAAGAGGTCATTCCTACCCTGGTCAAAGCCAGAAAGGAGGTGACCGCACAACATTATCACCACATGTGGCGAAAATATGTTGCGTGGTGTGAGGCCAGGAAGGCCCCACAAAGAAATTTCAACTCGGTCGTTTCCTGCATTTCCTGCAAACAGGAGTGTCTATGGGCCTCAAATTGGGGTCCATTAAGGTTCAAATTTCGGCCCTGTCGATTTTCTTCCAGAAAGAATTGGCTTCAGTTCCTGAAGTCCAGAAGTTTGTCAAGGGAGTATTGCATATACAACCCCCTTTTGTGCCTCCAGTGGCACTGTGGGATCTCAACGTAGTTCTGGGATTCCTCAAATCACATTGGTTTAAAACCAGTCAAATCTGTGGATTTGAAGCATCTCACATGAAAAGTGACCATGCTCTTGGCCCTGGCCTGGACCAGGCGAGTGTCAAATTGGTGGTTTTTTCTCAAAAAAGCCCATATCTGTTTGTCCATTCGGACAGGGCAGAGCTGCGGACTCGTCCCCAGTTCTCTCCCTAAGGTGGTGTCAGTGTTTCACCTGAACCAGCTTATTGTGGTGCCTTGCACCTACTAGGTACTTGGAGGACTCCAAGTTGCTAGATGTTGTCAGGGCCCTGAAAATATGTTCCAGGACGGCTGGAGTCAGGAAAACTGACTTGCTGTTATCCTGTATGCACCCAACAAACTGGGTGCTCTTGCTTCTAAGCAGACTATTGCTAGTTGGATGTGTAATACAATTCAGCTTGCACATTCTGTGGCAGGCCTGCCACAGCCAAAATATGTAAATGCCCATTCCACAAGGAAGGTGGGCTCATCTTGGGCGGCTGCCTGAGGGGTCTCGGCTTTACAACTTTGCCGAGCAGCTACTTGGTCAGGGGCAAACACGTTTGCTAAATTCTACAAATTTGATACTCTGGCTAAGGAGGACCTGGAGTTCTCTCATTCGGTGCTGCAGAGTCATCCGCACTCTCCCGCCCGTTTGGGAGCTTTGGTATAATCCCCATGGTCCTTTCAGGAACCCCAGCATCCACTAGGACGATAGAGAAAATAAGAATTTACTTACCGATAATTCTATTTCTCGGAGTCCGTAGTGGATGCTGGGCGCCCATCCCAAGTGCGGATTATCTGCAATACTTGTACATAGTTACAAAAATCGGGTTATTATTGTTGTGAGCCATCTTTTCAGAGGCTCCGCTGTTATCATACTGTTAACTGGGTTTAGATCACAAGTTGTACGGTGTGATTGGTGTGGCTGGTATGAGTCTTACCCGGGATTCAAAATTCCTCCCTTATTGTGTACGCTCGTCCGGGCACAGTACCTAACTGGCTTGGAGGAGGGTCATAGGGGGAGGAGCCAGTGCACACCACCTGATCGGAAAGCTTTACTTTTGTGCCCTGTCTCCTGCGGAGCCGCTATTCCCCATGGTCCTTTCAGGAACCCCAGCATCCACTACGGACTCCGAGAAATAGAATTATCGGTAAGTAAATTCTTATTTTTAGTACGGTCACTGGGGAAATTGCCAGGCAGAAGCTCAAAGTGGATTTCGCATTGGTTAAGAAATCCCCTGCAGAACCTTGGAGATCCGTCAAATTTTGCTGGCGTTGGGAGATGAAGACGTGGAATGGAAATGGGTAAGGTGGGTGGGGTTACAGCTGGTGTCACTGTTGTGGACGCACCGGACGTGCCAGGTCCACGGAGGATTGTTTGAATCCCGTCCAGCCGCGTAGAGAGATCCTGGAGACAGCGGACGATGTGGCCTTGTGCAGCCTCCTGATGTTCAAGTCGGGCTGCCAGTTCTTGCATCGGCCTGGCCGCTTGATCCTGGTCTCCGGCTGGATTCATATGGTCAGTGCTTACTGTCACAACTGAGGGTTTTGGCTGACAGGAGAAAGCCTCAGTTGTAGGGGCTGAGAGGAACTTAAACCGGGGAGGTTTAATCAGACCCCTGGACATGTAAGTGTTAAAAGGAAACCCGAAGATGTGACCATGACAACCAGGTAAAAGTAAATTAAAAGTTTATTGACAAACTCCGTGTAACAACAGACAGCAAATAATAAAAATGGCAATGATAAATAATATGATTCCTGGAGCACTCTGACCATGAAATGGTTTCACAGGGCACTGGTAGGTTAAGAACAGTTGTTAAAGTCCTTAGATGGAATAACCTTACCAGGCCTGGCTGTAGTAGTGAAGATATCCAAGGAACATGCCAGTAGATGGAACAGATGAAGCTGGTTACTTGAATCAGCTGTTGTAATTGCTGGATGGAACCAGCCAGGTGGTAAGACACGGAGTGGATGCGGAATGGAATCAGCCAGATGATAAAGTCACTGAATGAATGCTGGGTGGAACCAGCCAGGTGATGAAACACGGAGTGAATATCGTAAGATGTTAGGGAGCGTGGAAACAGGAGTTGAAGGATGATTACCGGTGGTAGTGGATACTGCTGGAAGCAGATGAAATAGCTGGAAACTGGATCAGCCATGGAGGACTGCAGAGTCAGGCTGCACCGCTGGATGGTAGGCAGGTGCGGGTCTCTTTAGTGGATGCTGGAGACAGGAGCTGGGACCTGGAAACACAACCACAGGACAGAGACTGGAACAAGGTATGACAAACAAAGCACTGACCATTTGCTGGCCCAGGCACAGGATACTTATACCTGCAGCAATGCAGGTATTGGCTGGGCAATTATGCAGATTTCCAGGTAGTGGATTGGAGGAACCGAAACATGTGATTGAATCCAACATGGCTGCGCCCATGTTAGAACTTGGAGGAAAAACTGGTTTAGGAAACCATGTGGAAACATAACTGCAATGGCGGCGCCGGCCGCAGAGGACAGGAGACGCCAGACTGAGAAATGTATGCTGATACTCGTGGATGACAACGGAGGCCGCGGCAGGCATGGAACACCACACTGACAACCTGCACCTATAACACAGGAGCAGCGGCGGAGGCCGCGGAGAATGGGAGACGCCATGCAGGATTCAAACATGGCGCCGCTGTGACAGCATCTCAGCGTGACAGGAGGGATGTGCAGTATGTGGACACAGATGAGATCCGGCCTTGGAACGCTGAGCGAGCCTCAGGAGACATCTGAAAGGCAGGTAATGGCGTCCAGATACCCGGATCGTGACACAGCACACTGAATTAAGTAGCTCCAGGACCTGCTCTATTACCAGTGCACTGAATTGAATAGTTCCTCTATTAACAGTGCACTGAATTGAATAGCACCTGGACCTTCTCTAATAACAGAGCACTGAATTGAATATCTTCTGAATGAACAGCACTGGGACCTCCTCTATTAACAGCGCACTGAATTGAATAGCTCAAGGCCCTCTTCTATTATCAGCACACTGAATTGAATAACTCCGTGCCCTGCTGTATTAACAGGGCACTGAATTGAAAAGCTCCGGGACCTCCTCTAATAACAGCACTGAATTGAATGGCTCCTGAATTAAATAGAAACAATGCACTGAATTGAATAGGTCCTCTATTAACAGCGCTCTGAATTGAATAGCTCATGAAATTATTAGAGATGGGACCTCCTCTATTAACAGCGCACTAAAATGAATAACTCCGGGACCTCCTCTATTAACACAGCACTGAATTGAATAGCTCCAGAATTGAATGGAAACAGCGCACTGAATTGAGTAGCTTCTCTATTAACCGCACTAAATTGAATAGAGCCGGAACCTCCTCTATTAACAGCACACTGATTTGAATAGCTCCCAATTTGAATTGAATAGCACCAGGAACTCCATTATTTACAGTGCACTGCATTAAATAGCTCCTCTACTAACAGCGCACTGAATTGAATAGCACCAGGACCTCTTTTATTAATAGCGCACTAAATGGAATATCCCCTGAATGAACAGCACTGGGACCTCCTCTATTTACAGTGCACTGAATTAATAGTTCCTGAATTGAATAGCTCTGGGACCTCCTCTATTAACAGTGCTCTGAATTGAATTGCTCCTGAAATGAAGAGATGGGACCTCCTCTATTAACAGTGCACTGAATTGAATAGCTCCTGAATTAAATAGAAACAATGCACTGAATTGAATAGCTCCTCTATTAACAGCACTCTGAATTGAATAGCTCATGAAATGATTAGAGATCAGTGCGCAGTTTCCATTCAATTCAGGAGCTATTCAATTCAGTGCTCTGTTAATAAAGGAGGTCCCGGAGTTATTCATTAAAAGAGGTCACATCTCTAATCATTTCATGAGCTATTCAATTCAGTGCTGTTAATAGATGAGCTATTCAATTCAGTGCATTGTTTCTATTTAATTCAGGAGCTATTCAATTCAGTGCACTGTTAATAGAGGAGGTTCCAGAGCTATGCAATTCAGGAACTAAATTGAATAGCTCATGAAATGATTAGAGATGGGACCTCCTCTATTAACAGCACACTGAATTGAATAATTCCGTGCCCTGCTGTATTAACAGGGCACTGAATTGAAAAGCTCCGGGACCTCCTCTAATAACAGCACTGAATTGAATAGCTCATGAATTAAATAGAAACAATGCACTGAATTGAATAGGTCCTCTATTAACAGCGCTCTGAATTGAATAGCTCATGAAATTATTAGAGATGGGTTCTCCTCTATTAACAGCGCACTAAAATGAATAACTCCGGGACCTCCTCTATTAACACAGCACTGAATTGAATAGCTCCTGAATTGAATGGAAACTGCGCACTGAATTGAGTAGCTCCTCTATTAACCGCACTAAATTGAATAGAGCCGGAACCTCCTCTATTAACAGCACACTGATTTGAATAGCTCCCAATTTGAATTGAATAGCACCAGGAACTCCATTATTTACAGTGCACTGCATTAAATAGCTCCTCTACTAACAGCGCACTGAATTGAATAGCACCAGGACCTCTTTTATTAATAGCGCACTAAATGGAATATCTCCTGAATGAACAGCACTGGGACCTCCTCTATTTACAGTGCACTGAATTGAATTGCTCCTGAAATGAAGAGATGGGACCTCCTCTATTAACAGTGCACTGAATTGAATAGCTCCGGGACCTCCTCTAATAACAGAGCACTGAATTGAATAGCTCCTGAATTAAATAGAAACAATGCACTGAATTGAATAGCTCCTCTATTAACAGCACTCTGAATTGAATAGATATGTTACCTACTCTACTAACATTGCACTGATTTGAATAGCTCCGGGACCTCCTCTATCTATTAACAGCGCACAGATTTGAATAGCTCCCAATTTGAATTGAATAGCACCAGGAACTCCTCTATTTACATTGCACTGCATTAAAAAAATCCTCTACTAACAGCACACTGAATTGAATAGCACCAGGACCTCCTCTATTAACAGTGCTCTAAATTGAATATCTCCTGAATGAACAGCACCGGGACCTCCTCTATTTACAGTGCACTGAATTGAATAGCTTCTGAATTGAATAGAGATGGGACCTCCTCTTTTAACAGCGCACTGAATTGAATAACTCCGTGCACTGCTCTATTAACAGTGCACTGTATTAAATAGCTCCTGAATTGAATAGCACCGGGAACTCCTCTATTAACAGCGCACTGAATTGAATGACTCCTGAATTGAATAGACAGCACCCTGAAATGAATAGCTCCAAGACCTTCTCTATTAATAGTGCACTGACTTGAATAGTTCCTGAATTGAATAGCACCAGGAACTCCTTTATTAACAGCGCACTGCATTGAATAGCTCCTGAAATTAAGAGACAGCACACTGAATTGAATAGCTTTGGGGCCTCTTTTTTTTAACAGCACACTGAATTGAATAGCTTCGGGACTTCCACTATTAACGCACTGAATTGAATAGCTCCTGAAATGAAGAGATGGGACCTCCTCTATTAACAGTGCAATGACTGCGGTTGGCCTTGGGTTCCTCCTAATGCAAGACAATGCTAGACCTCATGTGGCTGGAGTGTGTCAGCAGTTCCTGCAAGATGAAGGCATTGATGCTATGGACTGGCCCGCCCGTTCCCCGGACCTGAATCCAATTGAGCACATCTGGGACATCATGTCTCGCTCCATCCACCAACGCCACGTTGCACCACAGACTGTCCAGGAGTTGGTGGATGCTTTAGTCCAGGTCTGGGAGGAGATCCCTGAGGAGACCATCCGCCACCTTATCAGGAGCATGCCCAGGCGTTGTAGGGATGTCATACAGGCACGTGGAGGCCACACACACTACTGAGCCTCATTTTGACTTGTTTTAAGGACATTACATCAAAGTTGGGTCAGCCTGTAGAGTGTTTTTCCACTTTAATTTTGTGTAACTCCAAATCCAGACCTCCATGGGTTAATAATTTTGATTTCCATTGACAATATTTGTGTGATTTTGTCAGCAGCACATTCAACTATGTAAAGAACAAAGTATTTAATAAGAATATTTCATTCATTCAGATCTAGGATGTGTTATTTTAGTGTTCCCTTTATTTTTTTGAGCAGTGTATTTTCACTCATGCAACAAAGGTCATTGATATTTTATATCAAGCTTCAGAATTAATAAAAATATTTAAAAATATATATATATATTTTAAACTCTTGGGCACCGTTTCTCAGATGACTTGGACTGCTAACATCACATTTATTGTGAAGAAAGCCCAACAGCGCCTATTTTTCCTCAGGAAATTGCACGCTGCAAACTTATCCAAGGCAAATTTGGTTAGGTTTTATCGCTGTGTTATTGAAAAAGTGTGTTGCCCTACCTTATGACAGTTTTGGCACAGAAATGCGCTAAACACTGTTCAACAGCGCACCGATTTGAATAGCTCTGGGACATTCTCTAACAGAGCGCTGCACTGAATAGCTCCAGCACCTCCTCTTTGTACAGCGCACTGGATTGAATAGCTCTGGGACCTCCACTATTAACAGCGCAGCACCGGGACCTTCTCTAACAGTGTGCTGCATTGAATAGCTTCGGTACCTCATCTATTAACAGAGCACTGAATTGAATAGCTCCTAAATTGAATAACAGCGCACTGAACTAAATAGCTTCGGGACCTCCTCTATTAACAGCACACTAAATTGAATAGCTCCTGAATTGAATAGAAACAGCACACTGAATTAAGTAGCTCCAGGACCTGCTCTATTACCAGTGCACTGAATTCAATAGTTCCTCTATTAACAGTGCACTGAATTGAACAGCACCTGGACCTTCTCTAATAACAGAGCACTGAATTGAATATCTCCTGAATGAACAGCACTGGGACCTCCTCTATTAACAGCGCACTGAATTGAATAGCTCAAGGCCCTCTTCTATTATCAGCACACTGAATTGAATAACTCCGTGCCCTGCTGTATTAACAGGGCACTGAATTGAAAAGCTCCGGGACCTCCTCTAATAACAGCACTGAATTGAATAGCTCCTGAATTAAATAGAAACAATGCACTGAATTGAATAGGTCCTCTATTAACAGCGCTCTGAATTGAATAGCTCATGAAATTATTAGAGATGGGACCTCCTCTATTAACAGCGCACTAAAATGAATAACTCCGGGACCTCCTCTATTAACAGAGCACTGAATTGAATAGCTCCTGAATTGAATGGAAACAGCGCACTGAATTGAGTAGCTCCTCTATTAACCGCACTAAATTTAATAGAGCCGGAACCTCCTCTATTAACAGCACACTGATTTGAATAGCTCCCAATTTGAATTGAATAGCACCAGGAACTCCATTATTTACAGTGCACTGCATTAAATAGCTCCTCTACTAACAGCGCACTGAATTGAATAGCACCAGGACCTCTTTTATTAATAGCGCACTAAATGGAATATCCCCTGAATGAACAGCACTGGGACCTCCTCTATTTACAGTGCACTGAATTAATAGTTCCTGAATTGAATAGCTCTGGGACCTCCTCTATTAACAGTGCTCTGAATTGAATTGCTCCTGAAATGAAGAGATGGGACCTCCTCTATTAACAGTGCACTGAATTGAATAGCTCCGGGACCTCCTCTAATAACAGAGCACGGAATTGAATAGCTCCTGAATTAAATAGAAACAATGCACTGAATTGAATAGCTCCTCTATTAACAGCACTCTGAATTGAATAGCTCATGAAATGATTAGAGATCAGTGCGCAGTTTCCATTCAATTCAGGAGCTATTCAATTCAGTGCTCTGTTAATAAAGGAGGTCCCGGAGTTATTCATTAAAAGAGGTCACATCTCTAATAATTTCATGAGCTATTCAATTCAGTGCTGTTAATAGATGAGCTATTCAATTCAGTGCATTGTTTCTATTTAATTCAGGAGCTATTCAATTCAGTGCACTGTTAATAGAGGAGGTCCCAGAGCTATGCAATTCAGGAACTAAATTGAATAGCTCATGAAATGATTAGAGATGGGACCTCCTCTATTAACAGCACACTGAATTGAATAATTCCGTGCCCTGCTGTATTAACAGGGCACTGAATTGAAAAGCTCCGGGACCTCCTCTAATAACAGCACTGAATTGAATAGCTCATGAATTAAATAGAAACAATGCACTGAATTGAATAGGTCCTCTATTAACAGCGCTCTGAATTGAATAGCTCATGAAATTATTAGAGATGGGTCCTCCTCTATTAACAGTGCACTAAAATGAATAACTCCGGGACCTCCTCTATTAACACAGCACTGAATTGAATAGCTCCTGAATTAAATGGAAACAGTGCACTGAATTGAGTAGCTCCTCTATTAACCGCACTAAATTGAATAGAGCCGGAACCTCCTCTATTAACAGCACACTGATTTGAATAGCTCCCAATTTGAATTGAATAGCACCAGGAACTCCATTATTTACAGTGCACTGCATTAAATAGCTCCTCTACTAACAGCGCACTGAATTGAATAGCACCAGGACCTCTTTTATTAATAGCGCACTAAATGGAATATTTCCTGAATGAACAGCACTGGGACCTCCTCTATTTACAGTGCACTGAATTGAATTGCTCCTGAAATGAAGAGATTTCTATTTAATTCAGGAGCTATTCAATTCAGTGTTCTGTTATTAGAGGAGGTCCCAGAGCTATTCAATTCAGGAACTATTAATTCAGTGCACTGTAAATAGAGGAGGTCCCAGTGCTGTTCATTCAGGAGATATTCAATTTAGTGCGCTGTTAATAGAGGAGGTCCTGGTGCTATTCAATTCAGTGTGCTGTTAGTAGAGGAGCTATTTAATGCATTGCACTGTAAATAAAGGAGTTCCTGGTGCAATTCAATTCAAATTGGGAGCTATTCAAATCAGTGTGCTGTTAATAGAGGAGGTCCCGGAGCTATTCAATTCAGTGCGGTTAATAGAGGAGCTACTCAATTCAGTGCGCTGTTTCTATTCAATTCAGGAGCTATTCAATTCAGTGCTGTGTTAAGAGAGGAGGTCCCGGAGTTATTCATTTTAGTGCGCTGTTAATAGAGGAGGTCCCATCTCTAATCATTTCATGAGCTATTCAATTTAGTTCCTGAATTCAATATCTCAGGGACCCTCCTCTATTAACAGTGCACTGAATTGAATAGCTCCTGAATTAAATAGAAACAACGCACTGAATTGAATATCTCATCTACTAACAGCACTGAATTGAATAGCTCATTAAATGATAAGAGATGGGACCTCCTCTTTTAATGAATAACTCCGGGACCTCCTTTATTAACAGAGCACTGAATTGAATAGCTCCTGAATTGAATGGAAACTGCGCACTGATCTCTAATCATTTCATGGGCTATTCAATTCAGAGTGCTGTTAATAGAGGAGCTATTCAATTCAGTGCATTGTTTCTATTTAATTCAGGAGTTATTCAATTCAGTGCTCTGTTATTAGAGGAGGTCCCAGAGCTATTCAATTCAGGAACTATTAATTCAGTGCACTGTAAATAGAGGAGGTCCCAGTGCTGTTCATTCAGGAGATATTCAATTAAGTGCGCTGTTAATAGAGGAGGTCCTGGTGTTATTCAATTCAGTGTGCTGTTAGTAGAGGAGCTATTTAATGCATTGCACTGTAAATAAAGGAGTTCCTGGTGCAATTCAATTCAAATTGGGAGCTATTCAAATCAGTGTGCTGTTAATAGAGGAGGTCCCGGAGCTATTCAATTCAGTGCGGTTAATAGAGGAGCTACTCAATTCAGTGCGCTGTTTCTATTCAATTCAGGAGCTATTCAATTCAGTGCTGTGCTAAGAGAGGAGGTCCCGGAGTTATTAATTCTCTAATAATTTCATGAGCTATTCAATTCAGAGCGCTGTTAATAGAGGAGCTATTCAATTCAGTGCATTGTTTTTATTTAATTCAGGAGCTATTCAATTCAGTGCTGTTATTAGAGGAGGTCCCGGAGCTATTTCAATTCAGTGCCCTGTTAATAGAGCAGGGCACGGAGTTATTCAATTCAGTGTGCTAATAGAAGAGGGCCTTGAGCTATTCAATTCAGTACGCTGTTAAAAGAGGAGGTCCCAGTGCTGTTCATTCAGGAGATATTCAATTTAGGGCGCTGTTAATAGAGAAGGTCCAGGTGCTATTCAATTCAGTGCACTGTTAATAGAGGAACTATTCAATTTAGTGCACTGGTAATAGAGCAGGTCCTGGAGCTACTTAATTCAGTGTGCTGTTTCTATTCAATTCAGGAGCTATTCAATTTAGTGTGCTGTTAAAAGAGGAGGTCCCAAAGTTATTTAGTTCAGTGCGCTGTTATTCAATTTAGGAGCTATTCAATTCAGTGCTCTGTTAATAGATGAGGTACCGGAGCTATTCAATGCAGCACACTGTTAGAGAAGGTCCCGGTGCTGCGCTGTTAATAGTGGAGGTCCCAGAGCTATTCAATCCAGTGCGCTGTTTAAAGAGGTGCTGGAGCTATTCAGTGCAGCGCTCTGTTAGAGAATGTCCCGGAGCTATTCAAATCGGTGCGCTGTTGAACAGTGTTTAGCGCATTTCTGTGCCATCTCTATTCAATTCAGTGTGCAGTTAATGGAGTTCCCATCTCTATTCAATTCAGGAGCTATTCAATTCAATGCACGGTTAATAGACATGGAGTTATTCAATTCAGTGTGCTGATAATAGAGGAGGGCCTTGAGCTATTCAATTCAGTGTGCTGTTAATAGAGGAGGTCCCATCTCTATTCAATTCATAAGCTATTCAATTCAGTGCACTGTAAATAGAGGAGATCCCGGTGCTGTTCATTCAGGAGATATTCTATTTAGTGCGCTGTTAATAGAGGAGTTCCTGGTGCTATTCAATTCAGTGCGCTGTTAGTAGAGGAGCTATTTAATGCAGTGCACTGTAAATAAAGGAGTTCCTGGTGCTATTCAATTCAAATTGGGAGCTATTCAAATCAGTGCGCTGTTCATAGAGGAGGTCCCGGAGCTATTCAATTTAGTGCACTGTTTATAGAGGAGGTCCCATCTCTATTCAATTCAGTGCGCTGTTAATAGAGGAGCTACTCAATTCAGTGCGCTGTTTCCATTCAATTCAGGAGCTATTCAATTCAGTGCTCTGTTAGTAGAGGAGGTCCTGGACTTATTCATTTCAGTGCCCTGTTAATAGAGGAGGTCCCATCTCTAATAATTTCATGAGCTATTCAATTCAGAGTGCTGTTAATAGAGGACCTATTCAATTCAGTGCATTGTTTCTATTTAATTCAGGAGCTATTCAATTCAGTGCTCTGTTATTAGAGAAGGTCCAGGTGCTATTCAATTCAATGCACTGTTAATAGAGGAACTATTCAATTCAGTGCACTGGTAATAGAGCAGCAGGTCCTGGAGCTAATTAATTCAGTGTGCTGTCTATTCAATTCAGGAGTCATTCAATTCAGTGCGCTGTTTGTTAATAGAGGAGTTCCCAGTGCTATTCAATTCATTGTGATGTCTATTCAGTTCAGGAGCTATTCAATTCAGTGCACTGTTAATAGAGCAGTGCATGGAGTTATTCAATTCAGTGTGCTGATAATAGAGAAGGTCCCATCTCTATTCAATTCATAAGCTATTCAATTCAGTGCACTGAAAATAGAGGAGGTCCCGGTGCTGTTCATTCAGGAGATATTCAATTTAGTGCGCTGTTAATAGAGGAGGCCCTGGTGCTATTTAATTCAGTGCGCTGTTAGTAGAGGAGCTATTTAATGCAGTGCACTGTAAATAAAGGAGTTCCTGGTGCTATTCAATTCAAATTGGGAGCTATTCAAATCAGTGCGCTGTTAATAGAGGAGGTCCCGGAGCTATTCAATTCAGTGCACTGTTAATAGAGGAGGTCCCATCTCTATTCAATTCAGTGCGCTGTTAATAGAGGCGCTACTCAATTCATTGCGCTGTTTCCATTCAATTCAGGAGCTATTCAATTCAGTGCTGTGTCCTCTGGTCCCGGAGTTGTTATTCATTTTAGTGCGCTGTTAATAGAGGAGGTCCCATTCAATTCTATTCAACCCTGTTCGTGTTCTCGAAGCCGGATGGCTCGGTCAGACACATTTTAAATCTAAAATCCCTAAACCTGTACTTGAAAAAGTTCAAATTCAAGATGGAATCGCTCCGGGCAGTGATCTCCAGTCTGGAAGGGGGGGATTTTATGGTGTCACTAGACATAAAGGATGCATACCTTCATGTCCCCATATATCCTCCTCATCAGGAGTACCTGGGATTCGCTGTACAGGACTGTCATTACCAGTTTCAGACATTGCCATTTGGGCTTTCCACGGCCCGAGGATTTTCACCAAGGTGATGGCGGAGATGATGGTGCTCCTGCGCAGGCAGGGAGTCACAATTATCCCGTACTTGGACAATCTCCTGATAAAAGCGAGATCGAGAGATCAATTGCTGAAAAGCGTGTCGCTCTCCCTGAGAGTGCTACAACAGCACGGTTGGATTCTAAATCTGCCAAAGTCACAATTGATTCCAATGACTCGACTATCATTCCTAGGCATGATTCTGGACACGGAATAGAAGAGGGTTTTTCTCCCAATGGAAAAAGCCCAGGACCTCCAGAACATGGTCAGAGACCTGCTAAAACCAAAAAGAGTGTCTGTTCATCAATGCACTCGAGTTCTGGGAAAAATGGTGGCAGCCTACGAGGCCATCCCGTTCGGCAGGTTTCATGCGAGGACATTTCAGTGGGACCTTCTGGACAAGTGGTCCGGGTCCCATCTACAAATACATCAGAAGATAAGCCTGTCCCCCAGGGCCAGGGTGTCTCTCCTGTGGTGGTTGCAGAGTGCTCACCTTCTAGAGGGTCGCAGGTTCGGCATTCAAGACTGGGTTCTGATAACCACGGACGCGAGCCTCCGAGGATGGGGAGCAGTCACACAAGGAAGAAATTTTCAGGGACTATGGTCAAGCCAGGAGGCTTGTCTGCACATCAACGTACTGGAATTGAGGGCCATATACAACGGCCTACGACAAGCAGAGAATCTTCTTCGCGACCTACCGGTTCTGGTTCAATCAGACGTCACAGCAGTGGCTCATGTAAACCGCCAAGGCGGGACAAGGAGCAGAGTGGCAATGGCGGAAGCTACCAGGATTCTTCGCTGGGCGCAAAATCACGTAAGTGCTCTGTCAGCAGTCTTCATTCCGGGAGTGGACAACTGGGAAGCAGACTTCCTCAGCAGACACGATCTCCATCCAGGAGAGTGGGGACTTCATCAAGAAGTTTTTGCAGAGATAACAAGTCTTTGGGGAATTCCTCAAATAGACATGATGGCGTCACGCCTCAACAAGAAGCTTCGGAGGTATTGTGCCAGGTCAAGGGACCCTCAGGCAGTAGTGGTGGACGCCCTGGTGACACCATGGGTGTTTCAGTCGGTCTATGTGTTCCCTCCTCTTCCTCTCATCTCAAAAATATTGAGAATCATAAGACGAAAAAGAGTGCAGACAATACTCATTGTTCCAGATTGGCCTCGAAGGGCCTGGTACTCAGATCTTCAGGAAATGCTCACAGAAGATCCGTGGCCTCTTCCTCTCAGGGAGGACCTGTTACAGCAGGGACCCTGCGTGTTCCAAGACTTACCGCGGTTACGTTTGACGGCATGGCGGTTGAACACCGAATTCTAGCTGGGAAAGGTATTCCGGAGGAAGTCATCCTTACTCTGATAAAGACTAGGAAGGAGGTGACGGCGAAACATTATCACCGTATCTGGAGGAAGTATGTATCTTGGTGTGAAGCCAAGAATGCTCCTACGGAAGATTTCTATCTGGGCTGTTTTCTCCACTTTCTACAGACAGGAGTGGATATGGGCCTAAATTTAGGCTCCATTAAAGTACAGATTTCGGCCCTGTCTATTTTTTTTTCAGAAGGAATTGGCTTCTCTCCCAGAAGTCCAGACTTTTGTAAAGGGAGTGCTGCACATCCAGCCTCCTTTTGTGCCCCTAGTGGCACCATGGGACCTTAACGTGGTATTACGGTTCCTAAAATCTCACTGGTTTGAACCGCTTCAGACGGTTGAATTAAAATTTCTCACTTGGAAGGTGGTCATGTTGTTAGCCTTGGCATCTGCGAGGCGGGTGTCCGAATTGGCGGCCTTGTCTCACAAGAGCCCCTATCTGATTTTCCATGTGAATAGTGGAGTGGAGTTGAGGACTCGTCCTCAATTTTTGCCCAAGGTGGTTTCATCATTTCATATGAACCAACCTATTGTTTTTGCCTGTGGCTACGGGTGACCTGGAGGACTCCAAGTCCCTGGATGTAGTCAGGGCCTTAAAAATCTATGTAGCCAGAATGGCTCGGGTTAGGAAAACAGAGGCTCTGTTTGTCCTGTATGCAGCCACCAAAGTTGACGCTCCTGCTTCGAAGCAGACTATTGCTCGCTGGATCTGTAACACGATTCAGCAGGCTCATTCTACGGCAGGATTGCCGTTACCGAATTCGGTAAAGGCCCATTCCACTAGGAAGGTGGGCTCTTCTTGGGCGGCTGCCCGAGGCGTCTCGGCTTTACAGCTTTGCCGAGCAGCTACTTGGTCGGGTTCAAACACTTTTGCAAAGTTCTATACGTTTGATACCCTGGCTGGAGGACCTTGCGTTTGCTCAGTTGGTGGTGCAGAGTCGTCCGCACTCTCCCGCCCGGTCTGGAGCCCCAAGCATCCTCTAGGACGTAAGACCTACCGGTAAATCTTTTTCTCCTAGTCCGTAGAGGATGCTGGGCGCCCGTCCCAGTGTGGACTACTTTCTGCAAGGCTTGTATATAGTTATTGCTTACATATGGGTTATGTTACAGTTAAGATCAGTCTCTGGCTGATACTGTTTTGTTGCATACTGTTAACTGGTTGCGTATATTCCATGTTATACGGTGTGGATGGTGTGGGCTGGTATGAATCTTGCCCTTGGATTACCAAAATCCTTTCCTCGTACTGTCCGTCTCCTCTGGGCACAGCTCTCTAACTGAGGTCTGGAGGAGGGTGTCAAAGTCGAAAAATATTGCCGTACACACATCACGTACAAACTACACACAGATGGCCTCCCTGCGTGCACTTGTTCTGTCGTGCGTGCGCATATCCGCAATTTGCGTATGGTCGCTCCCGCGGTCCTGCGCATTAGCGCGTGGTATGAGTATTTACGGTAGAGTTTGTGAACGCACGGAAGGCTATCAAAACACATTACATATTTAATCCAAATAGTGCACAATGTACACATAGTATCCCTGCACCACATCAGAAAGTAACAACAGTTTAAATGGAAACAGAACAAAGGGATTCACCTTTACAGAATAGGAGGGGACAGAACAAGGTCATAAGGTGGTGTTTGGTGTCCAGCTGAAGGGTATTTTAAGGGTAACATTCCGGTGTTGGTTTGATAAAGATTGCATGTTCCTGCGGATAGTTATGTGCAGGAGCAGAATATAGATATAAACTGTATTTACTGTACATTCTGTATGCGGCGGGAATCCAGAGGAGACCACCCACAAGAGCAGTTTGTCCAATGGACAAAGAGATTACAGTATCTATTGTATTGCTTTTTGGAAGAATTGTATAAAGAGAGCTGCTGCAGGCCTAGTCTGACACCAGACTCACAACGTTATCTATCTGATGACGGAGGACCGGACTGGGAAGCGCAAGCGAATTCACTCACGTATGTACCATTGAATGTAGCCATTTACTCTGTTATATTATATTGTATTGTTTGTATTGTATTTTAGCAATAATCCACTGTGGTGTCGGAACCCAGCGGTAAAATCGCAATTGGTGTCGTGTCTTCATTGCCCTGCTAAGGTTTAAAGCGTATTTTCATTGCATTGCATAACTGTTCAGGGTTTGTGGTGTATCTCTGGGTGTGTACGCGCTGTGAGTAC
Organism: Pseudophryne corroboree; assembly: GCF_028390025.1. NCBI lineage: Eukaryota > Metazoa > Chordata > Amphibia > Anura > Myobatrachidae > Pseudophryne > Pseudophryne corroboree. The sequence continues at coordinate 443,913,609 of NC_086452.1, forward strand.
TTTGTACCATCAGCGCAGCGTTTGTACGTGAAGTCCGTACGCAGTACGGGACTTTGTACGCTAATAGCGTACAAAGTGCACAGAGTGTGTGTTAAGTACAGCGGCCGCAGCGGCTCCATGGTAAAGTGTATTTAAGGTGTGTTTAAGGTATAGCTTTCTTTCCTAGGGATATTTCAGCATTATCAATTGGGGGCTCCTCCGGTTTTCCACATACTTACTACCTAACAGGTCACAGCAGACTTAATCTATCAGCAAAGGGTGGACAGAAAGTTATCCTACGTATCCTTTTTCTGGTCGTTGGATGCACTGAAAACCCTACTTGATTGCTGATTAGATGGCGTCTGCTCTGTATGGTTTGTAGAGATGCTGGTAGAACTCGTAAGGTAAACAGGAAAAAAGCTATTTAAAATCTGTGAAAGTTTTTTTGGGCGCCAAAAGCGTACAAAGGCACCCATACTTTGCATACTCTCTCACATTGTTGCCATAATATTCAGATTGCTAGATTCATTTAGACTTGTGTGAAACCGGAGATATTTGTTGCTATATAGTTAAAAAAAAAAATATTTAAGGAAGTAAGCGTAAAGCACAAACACAGTGTGGCCTAGTTGTAAAGGTTTATACAGAAAGAAACTGTGTTGTGTTTAGTGGGCAATAGTAGTTTTATTGCTCACATTTATAGAAGTTGTGTGATCTGTTTTATTGTGTACGCACATTGGTATACGTGGTACGGAACGTGAGGACAGCGTACAAAAACGTGCACGTAGCGCAAGGCCGCACACGTGGCATAGAGGTACGCACGGTTTCGTAATTACGCAAGCTTGCGTAGGGTTGTGCGCGCATAATAAAACCACACAATAGTTTTGCTTAGTTAAAAGGCGGGACAGTAGCCACGCTACAATAGCACCAAACTACCCGGTTTCTAAAGAAATTTAATATAAAAACAAAATTTAGTATAAATAAAAAAATTTAAATTGCCTCTGGGGGTAAAGCTGCCAACTTGAATGAATCCAAATTTTCTGTACAGAAAAACCAAAGTGTATTTGTGTGAGTGAAAGCGGACAGAGTGGAACTGAACCCAAGAACTGAAGCGGTCTAGGTGGTCTAAGCTAGGTAGTCTAGGTGGACACACTGGGTTAGTAGAGGCCCGGTGGCGTAGGGTTCGCAACCCAGCATTATTAACTAGCTGGTCTTAGTGGACTGAGTGGTATCCCATACAACTCTTAGTGGTCTGAAGTGGTCTAGGCTAGGTGATCTACAGCAATCGTAGGGCATATAGATAACTAGTATCTATAGGCTTTGCTATTGCATCACATGTCCATTTGTTCTGCACAGCGCAACGTGATATTATTGTGTCATATGCGCTGTGGAAGAGCATATGTAGACGTGATTGTATAGACAAAGGGGTTTTTCTTTGATAACTTCGGGAAATCTCCCTGGTAGGCTTCACTGGAAAGGGTGAAGGATAGTTATCTAATTTCTCTGTTTTTCACCCTACAAACAATTCCAGTTGAAAGATACCGAAAAGGAAATGTTCACTGCCTCTCTCAGGAAAATATTCCAAACAGAACTTCCACCGAAAGAAATTACGGTGTAAGGTCTGATAGGAGCCCTAAGTTGGGTACATTGCGATCCGCTATCAACAGTGTATCGTTGTATTGGCCAGCGTGGGCGAGAGCGAGTGGAAGGCGCTCAGGTATACTTCCACCGTCTACTTATATTGAGTATTTTGGTGTTTGTGGGAATTTTTTTTTATTAGAAGAGACCCACAAATATGGGAGCCAGTTGCTCAAGTAAGAGACGTTTAGACAGGGTTCAGGCAGAATTGTGGCCAAAAGGCTCAGCAAGGTTTATCATGTGTGAAAAATATGGTTCACACACAGAAGTTTTATGCAATGAGTGGGTATGTATGACTAACAATGATAGGGTACCATTCCCTAGAGTGGGCAGCTTTGAACCAGAGGTATTACAGAACAAGGATATGTCTGATAAAATCCAAGAAACAAAGGATTAAACATACAGACTGTTTAAATTTATGGCAACAGGAGGGGGATATGCAAAGGGAATTAGCTCGCGCAGCAGGTTCCAAACCTAGCGGGAAAACAATGGCGACCCCACCACCATATATTGTTGGGGAGAAAATGGCTACAGGCAATGATACATTGGTACAGAATAGGAGTGTAATTGCAAAATGTACTAATGCTAACCCTTGCCAGTTGTACCCTGTTTTAAATTTTCCCCAGGACTGCGAACAAGAAGATGAGCCCAGCACGATATCGGCACTCTCTCTAGCAGCCACCATACAAGACACTCAGGTGGGCACGGCCCAACCAACAAGAGCAGTAGTCAGGCCCCCTAGTGGAGGGATAAGTGAGGTCGTGTCCACAGGTAAGTACGGTACCATACATTATGCAGAGACAATAGCACCTCACATTGTAGAGTCAAATCAAAATGATGTAATTGAATTAAATCCTGTCAGGGTGATCGCAGTCCCCAATGGGAAGACTGACGCTCAGGGAGTAACTTCCGTCAGGAACATTGCCATGCATTGTCCCTGGTCCCAGCCAGAATTAAGGTCAATTATGTCAGAATTTCCCGATCCCATAAAAGATCTAGTCGCATGCCAGAGGTTCATTAAAGAGTTAGGTAACGCCACCGAACCCACAAACAAAGATTGGCGTACAGTGCTACGGGTATGTTTACCCTCCAATATTGACCCCGCGAAATTTATAACTGATTGCAACTTAGACGCAGAAGTACCTCTCACTGATGAGTACACTCAGGAGAATGTATGACAAATCAATCTGCAATTAGGAATATATTTCCCTACTGTTGTCAAATGGAATAAAATCTTTTCCATAAGACAAAAGGAAGGTGAAACGGCATCCGAATATTTCCATCGAGCACTGCAGGAAATGGCTAGATACACTGGGATCGAGGACATTAGAGACAATGTACATCATAGGGAGGTAGCTGTTTCAGTATTAATGGACGGGTTGAAGGAGGCACTTAGAACAAGGGTACAGACCTCTCTACCAAACAGGAGAGGTATCTCGGTGGCTGCATTGAGAGAGTCCGCTATCGAGCATGATAGGAACATCATTAAACACAGGGAGTCACAGGGGGAAAACTGATGACGGTAAGTATACAGGCCCTTACGGCAAAACCCCATCAGCCAAAAACCCGGAACCCTGTTGTTTGGGACAGACCTAGAACATGTTACATTTATAGGAAGGAAGGACATTTTGCCAAAGACTGTAAGAGTAGTAGAGCGCATAGCCAAGATAGACCCCTAGACAGAGAATACAAACCACACTACTACTCACATAATTGGGATCAGGGACCACATAGGAGAAGTTACGAGCCACATTCAGGGGCAACAAGGAGGTACCCATCAAGGAGAGATGGGCAGACCTCCGGAAGTCTCAGCTACCTCCCCCACATATCGTAGCTGCCAATGCGCTGCGGGAGGGTCTCACCACACAATAGGGGTTGGGCCACACCTGTAGTCTGCAGCCAGTGAAGTTGATTGCTAGCCTTGGTAGTGAACCTGAGGTCACAGTTGATGTAGCTGGTGTACCATTACCTTTTCTTGTAGATACAGGGGCGGCCAGGTCAGTGCTAAATTCGACTGTAGGTATAAAAACCACGGGTAAAACAATTTCGGCAATGGGAGTAACAGGAACGGTGCAACACTACCCTTTGAGTAGACCGGCAGAGATTACGATAGGGCCCCTGCAGACCAAACACTCTTTTCTGCTGGCTGCATCGGCTCCGACTAATCTGCTCGGCAGAGATTTATTGTGTAAAATGCGGTGTGTCATATATTGTACTCCTGAGGGTGTCTTCTTGGATATACCCGAGAATCACGTTCAAGAAGTGCAAGATATATTAGACACCCCTCAAAGGCTAATGTCGCACTCTGCTGTTATAGACAAGTGTCCATCAAAGGTAGAGGAAATGATCTCACAAATACCGGGTTCCCTTTGGACCAAAGATGGACAAGACACTGGATTGATGGCGAATGTAGCTCCAGTAGTAGTGCAAGTAAAATATGGTAGGATAGCTCCAAAAATCCCACAGTATCCTCTGAAGCCAGAGGTAGAATTAGGAGTGTACCCCGTCATAGAGCGGTAGCTACAACAGGGCATCCTAGTCAGGAAGTTCAGCACTGCCAATAGTCCCATCTTCCCTGTGAAAAGGAGAGTGGGGGGAGGGGTTACAGGCTAGTGCAGGATCTAAGGGGGATAGTGCCCAATCCAGCTGTCATCCTCATGCAAATTCCCCCTACTGCAAAATTTTTCACTGTTATTGACCTCTGTTCTGCTTTCTTTTCTGTCCCTCTGCACCCTGACAGCCAATACCTCTTTGCATTTACATATAGGGGAGTACAGTACACCTGGACTCGCCTACCCCAAGGTTTCATTGACAGCCCGAGTATTTTCTCTCAGGCCTTGCATGACTGTTTACAATCCTATCAACCTGAGAGTGGATCAGTGCTAATACAGTATGTCGATGACTTACTGTTGTGTTCTGACTCACTCGAATCGTCCTTGAAAGGCGCGAAACAGCTTCTGTTTCATCTTTCCCAAACGGGACACAAGGTTTCAAAGGATAAGTTGTGTCAGACCAGGGTAAAATATTTGGGACATTGCTTGACTCAAGGACTTAGACACCTCACCGCTGATAGAATACAGGCGATTCGCGACATGACTCTACCACAAACGCAGCAACAGATCCGCACTTTCCTTGGAATGTGTGGGTACTGTCGAAACTGGATTCCAGGGTTCTCTATACTGGCTTTACCTTTGCAAGAAATGGTCTCTTCAAACAAACCAGAATGGGTCTCGCACACAGATGAGTCCGAACTGGCATTTGAGAGACTCAAACAGTGCCTATCACAGGCACCTGCATTAGGTATGCCAGATTATGGGAAGCCCTTTGAATTATACGGTACAGAAAGTGCAGGGTGTGCGGCAGGAGTTTTAACCCAGAGACATGGTGATGCCAGCAGGCCGGTAGTTTACTACAGTGCACAGTTGGACACCGTAGCGCGGTCTCTCCCCACATGCTTGCGAAGTGTTGCAGCGATAGCTTTGCTAGTAAGTAAAAGCGAGGACGTAGTGTTAGGACACAACCTGACCATCCATACACCTCATGCAGTATCAGCCTTACTGAACTCCACCCAAACCAGACATGTCTCATCTGCTCGGTTTGCAAAGTGGGAATTATCACTGATGGCCCCTGTAAACATCACCATTAAGAGATGCAGCTCACTAAATCCTGCAACTTACTTGCCAGGTGTGCCTGGACAGGCACAAAGGGTGGAGGATGAGAATGATGGTGAAGGAGGATTTAGTGCAGACACTGATACGCATGATTGTATGGAATACCTGAATCAGACTTTCACTGCGAGACCTGACATCAGTGACAGTCCACTGGAAGGGGTAGACTTTACCTTCTACACTGACGGTAGTTGCCACAGACAAACGGACTCGGGAGACCTGTGTACTGGATATGCAGTTGTAGACGACAGAGGTATCATAGAAGCTGAACCCCTGGGCCCACCGCACTCAGCACAAGTTGCTGAGTTGGTCGCGATAACCAGAGCGTGTGAATTGGCCAAGGGTAAGTCAGCCAATATAAACACAGATTCTAGGTATGCCTTTGGAGTGGTGCATGATTTCGGGGCCCTATGGCGCCTCAGAAATTTCATGACGGCAGCTGGCACACCTGTAGCGCATGCGTCCCACATAAAAAGACTTCTAACAGCGATACAGGAACCAGACAGAGTGGCTGTTATCAAGTGCAAAGCACATACTTACAACCAAGACCCAATTTCACTTGGTAACAGCCGGGCAGACAAAGCTGCTAAATCAGCAGCCAGCACCCCCATACAAACGAACATCACATCACTGATGACATTTAACACGATCAATACACAACAATTAATTGAAATGCAAGATTTGTTCTTTACAGGAAAAGGCAGTCTGGAGGTCAAAGGAATATGGCCAGGAATTATCGGGACTGTGGACAGGTGGACAAGCCAGTAGCCCCCAGAGCATATCTTCCAAGCTTAGCTGAGGCGGCACACGGTCTGACTCATCTGGGTAAAGAGGGTATGTGTAAGCTGGTGAGAGCCTACTGGTGTGCGCCAGGATTCTCTTCTCATGCAGGTAAGAGAGCAATGACATGTTTTACTTGCTTGAGGAAGAATATTGGAAAGTCAATACCAACAGAGCCATCCCATGTCCCTCCGACAGACGGTCCTTTTCAGGTAATACAAATCGATTTCATACAGTTACCACCCTGTAGGAATTTAAAATATGTGTTAATTTGTATTGACATATTTTTAAATTGGGTAGAAGCGTTCCCTGCTGCCACAAATACTGCTACGTTCACTGCAAAGAAAATTGTGCAGGAATTTGTGTGTAGATATGGTATCCCTAGAATAATTGAAAGTGATAGGGGTACCCACTTTACAGGTGAAGTCTTTCAGGTCATGTGCTAACTGATGGGAATTAATAGCAAGCTGCATACTCCGTACCGTCCACAGGCGAGTGCAAAGGTGGAGAGAGTGAATAGCACTATTAAGAACAAGCTGAGCAAATTAATGGTTGAAACTGGATTGTCGTGGCCAGAAGCTTTGCCACTAGTGTTGTACAGCATCAGAACCACTCCCAGGTCTCCCCTTAACCTATCACCCTTTGAAATTCTTTTTGGTCGACAACCTCATGTAATGATAGACCCCCAGGATGATTTGAAATGTAATAATGAAGTGACTGTGAAATATTTGGTTGGGATGAGCCAGCAGCTGAGAAATCAACAAAGAAATTTAAAGCTGGTGATTCCTGACCTGCCGAACAGTAATTGTCATGACATTGAACCTGGGGATTATGTGATGATTCTAAATTTCTTACGCTCAGGTTGCCTCATAGACAGGTGGGAAGGACCAGATCAAGTCTTGTTAACCAGCACAACAGCATTGAAAGTCGCCGAAAGAGAGACGTGGATCCACTCGTCCCACTGCAAGAAGGTCGCTGACCCGGAGAGAACTCGTGACAAAGAGCAGAGTGTAGAGAATCTCGTATCACTGGAGTGTCTGTTCCGGGAAAGTTGAGAGGCAGGACTGTTGAAAGGCATCTGAGCACAGAGAGTAACAAGAGCTAGAACGGTTGTCGTACCACTTTCTTTTTTCACCTCCCCCTGCATTTTTCCTTTCTTTTCTCCTTCTTATTTTTTTCCTCCTTTCCCCTAACGAAATGGATCGATCACAAGAGACTGCGTTTCGGGTTCTGTTAGTAATTCTGGTTTTGATAAGGACAGTGTGTTTTGGTGAGGGTCCCAGAGGGGTCGAGCAGGGATCTGGAATGGGTTCTGATGGCAAGTATGAATTTGTAGGATCTCAGGATCAGCACATCATTTTGGTAAAGGCTGGCATCAGTAAGCGCTCTGGTAGTCAGGGAGCTCGGAGGCACTGTGAGGGGTTATTGTCTGATGAATATTGTATTTGTAGGAATTGTGAGAATATAGTTGAGGATGGGTGCATCCAGAGATGTCAGTCCAACCTTAATATCGACATGGACCGTCATCCGTTGAGTGATTACCACTCACTAGTGGGTAAGGTCTTAAACCAGACAGAATGCTGGGTGTGCTCACAGGTACCTCAAGGTCAGAGCAAGTCAGGATTAGTACCATACTGATAAAGCTGAATATTTATCTTATATAAAACCCTTTATGAGGTCTAAGAACACTGTACGCTGTTTACGTATGAAGTACCGTAGGGGTACGCACGTTGCGTAACAATCGCTTAGCCGTAGTCGAGACGCTCAAGCGTCACGTTCGCTCACGGCCAAGAGATCACAGGCAGGCACGCTATTGGCTGCTGACTAACGTAATGATTCGCTATAGCGTAGCGGACGCTCGGGACCACGAGGAGATCACCAGCGGCGCTGACGCTCACAATATTAAACCTTTGTATCTAAACCATAAACAGTGTGTTGTGCAGTAAAACCTTAGTGTAATGTTAGAGTGTAAATGCAACACAGAATAACCTTATTACCTTTAAAGCTGTTCGAGCGTCACCGACGCTCTGAGAATACTTAACACTATAAGAAATACACAGATACCGTGCTCAGGGTCCAACGCCTAATATATATATATTATGAATGATATACTTGCAAAAGAATTAATACAAATACAAATCATACACTACAATATAACATAGACTACCTAACCAGATAACTGCACAGGAAATACAATACAATACAATTACGTTTAAGGGAAAATAAGAGAGAAAGAGGAGAAGAGAGAGAGAGAGAGAGAGAGAGAGAAATGGCTCACCATAACAATACAGACAATATGATTGCAGAGAAGCTTACACATGTGAGGAACAATCGCTGCGCAGTTATTCAATGCTGAGAATCTTTGTGGAGAAAATACTTGACCTTACCCATACTGGCTGTCCCTATATACACAACCCTACAATACCGCATGGGACAGAAGCTAGACTCCATTTTGAGAAAACTCCCACGAAGACTGCAACACATGTGAAAGGGGGAGGGGAAAACACCAGGCAGCAGCCATTTTAGATTTGCAGGTCCAAACACATGGCACTCTCTACTACACCACAATCACATAGCAGAAGACACAAGACTCCATTTTATTCCAAAATGTCCAAGCCTCAGAACAATGCATATGTTCTGATTTTACAATTCCAAACCATCTAAATCACCTTTCACAATTTCAATCCAACTTCCTAGAACCATCTTATTCACTTTCACATTCCAAACAACTTCAGTATCTCAATAACCAGAGCATATTCATCACAAGACCAGATCACAATGTAACCACACATCTCAGCCCGCCACTGCCACAAGCACATGCCCAAACGTAACTGCATGGTGGTATTTATGATTAACAAGATATATATTATAACTAACCAGTACAATCTATTTTAAATCACCATAGGCAAACAAATACCACAAATGCTATGCTACAGGTTGTCTAATGTCCCAGCTACCATCACAGATTCCCAGATCACACAAACACCCAACAATCACACAACCAAGTTACAATATCCTATTTAAACCAGAAAGCAATCTGTCTATATTTCCTTATCTAGCCATGTGAATTCAATACTTAGCCTTTGGTGCCTGGTGATGATCCAGCCATGCTTCTGGGAGCTTTGTTCTGAGTGTAGCTTCATTACATCTGTTCTCTGAGGCCACCAGCAAAAACTGACCCCCAACCCCCCCAGACAGGAACTATCCTCCTGTGTGTCTGTTCCTAGGGGAGGGATCTCTCTCTCTCCTTTGTATATGTTAATCAGGTTCAGCCCTGAAAATCTTAGTAAAAGGTTGGCTTGATCATCCATTGTTCTCAACAAAGTGATCTTAGCTTTTATACATATAATCATATCTATCTGCTGCAATGTCCCACAACTTCACAACCAGCATCAAACTAACCCACACATCATTCTGCTTGCTTCAATACCAAACATGATGGGCGCATCTGGTTCTGTTCAGATAATACATATTCATGACATCAATTCATCAGCCAATTCTAGATCTCCATGATGTCTGGTGCTTGACATTATTATAACCATGTACTGTATGAAACAAGCGCCAAATCCATCTCCGTGCCATGTCCGAGCAAATGCGTGTGTTTCCATATATTGCTGTGCTCGCTGCGCATATTTGCAAGTATAGCGACTTAAATGTGTGTGTGGTTTGTATGTTCTCTCTATGTAATATTTTTGACTTTGACAGTCCACCCTTTGGCAGTCACCAATAACTGCCACTTCCTAAAACATTTCAAAAAGAGAAAAATATATGTCATATGTAAATACATTTCTATGATTGGGTAAGGGAGGAGAGAAGAAGGTGGGAAAAAGGTATGACCTAGTGAGATAGCAGAAGTATGTATGTATGAATCCATGTTTGGGGGGTCATGTATCATCGTGCCGTACGTGTTTTAAATCAAGCTTCGAGGTATTGCGAAGTATACATTTGAATTCCTTCTTATCCCGTGGTACGGGTCTGTGGATGGGCTGTCAAACTTTACCGAGCTCTTTTCGGCTTTGGTTGTAACAAAATGGGGGAGCACATTTTTGTTGATGATACATGAATGGGGGAATATGTGATTGCTGATATCTGTGCCTGTATTCCCTATCGACTATGTGTGTCACTACCTGAGGGTTGTAGAAATGAAGATAAAGAACACTTATGGTAAATGCAGTGGTATTCTATGTCAGGTTAATGTACATTTGTCGGTTGAAGTCTTGTTCGGTGTCTGTTGGTTGCAGTCTTCTTTGTGCTTTTGCCCATAAGGTGCGAGCAAAAGCTTATGTCAATGTCCATAGATTTACAAAAGTGTTGGGCTGGCGTAATTTTAAAATTTCTAGGGAAACTGGGGATCTATGGCAAAGTTCATCAAATATCTGTGTATAAGGTTGTCAAAACTTCTTCTTTAATCTATCCGTTGTCTGTATATCAGCTCATCAAATTCCTCGTCCAAGTGGGTCTTTTTACCTTGGAGGAAAACGGAAAAACAGGTGAAAGAAACGGACCGTATAATCGCATTTTCATTACATCATTGTTTCCACCGTTGGGTCATAACTCAAATTCATTGGAATTACAGTTTCCTCACTCCTCAAACTCATTACCTCAGGTAGTACTTTTCCAATACAACACAATCCTTCAGAGTTTGGGGCAAGCCACTTATACGCCTTCCTCCCGCATATGAAATATGCATCATCGGGGAGAACATATGGGACAGAGTAGGACATAACCATATTACACATCCTCCATGTGAAATCTCCTACCCCTAATTCTTCCATCTGCTTAGTACACGTATCAGGTTGTACGATATGTGCACAGTATCCTGGTGATACCTCTCCAACTCTCGTAATCCTATTTCCTAAGGTATACCTATACCGGAAAGATTTTCCTCTACTGGCTATGTGGCGTACAAGCTCTGTATCTGTCGGCATTCTATCTGCTCTATATGAAAAGGTCATGGTTTGGTTACTCCATGACACTTCACAATTTCCCGGCTTTCGGGGATTGGAGATGTTAAAACATAATAGGGACCTATCCACATGGTATTGGTGGAGCTTCAAACTAGGAGGGCTGGAGATATTAAACCTCCTGTCCACCGGTCTCCCACCCTTTAGCTCAAGTACCTCCCCTATCGTTAAAGGAAATGGTACTAGTCCTGATTTGCTATGACCTTGAGGTACTTGAGAGCATACCCAACAATCTGTTTGATTTAACACTCACTACCCACTAAAGAGTGATAGTCACTCCAGGGATGCCGGTCCATATGGATATTAAAACTGGATTGGCATTTCTTAATGCACCCATCCTCAATGACATTGTTACAGAGCCTACAGGTCCATATGGATATTAAAACTGGATTGGCATTTCTTAATGCACCCATCCTCAATGACATTGTTACAGAGCCTACAGATACAGTTTTCTTCAGCTAACAATCCTTAAAAGAAAAATGTTTACAGATAACATGGCTGCTAGATCGTTTCCGGTACTCGCCTTTGCTTGGTGATTGGGTTGCTATTGGAAATTTACACCTCCATCTTTATCATCAGTACCTTTCTGGATCCTTTCTCGACCTCACTGATACTCTCACCGAAACAGACTGCTCTGGTCAACATCATGGTCAACAGGAAAATCCATATCACAGTCTCTTGGGGCAAGTCCATCTTACAGGAGGAGAAAAGAAGAAATTTGTAATGGGGTACAGAAAATCAGTTTGAGGGGGAGAGAAACTTGTTACGATAATTAGTTCTCTCGTCTTGTTGTTCTTCTTGTTCCGCTGTCATCTCAAAGGTGCTGTCTTTCAGTCTTCCAAACGAACATTCCGATAATGCAATATTCCTTCCAAATCAGCGATCTCTCTGTAAGGAGCAAAAATCTTGCATTACCATTTGTTTAACTGATGTGTGACATACCATCTTTAAAACATGAAAACATGAGTGAGAAGAGAGAGGAAACAAAAAACAAAAGAGAGAGAACAATTTATATGCATGTGTATATTACTTAAATCAACAATAACAACAACAGGGGAAAAACCATTTTTCAAACATTTTAAAACATTGTCAGATCATCAGGCTGTCATATCTACATGTCCAATGGATTTCCTTGCGCAGTCCCTCCCACCAGCACCTCCATACCCTCTGTATCTGGCCAGGATACATTGATGTGGGTAGGTCATGCTGGGGTTTGGTAGACTTCTGCAAAGACCAAACAGATATGCAATGTTTGAGTCCTATCAATGATCGTCAGAGATGGGGATAGAGGGAGAGAAAAAAAACATTTTTCACAAATACATTTACAACGTTTCACCTGGTCATTCCTGTGTCTTCAGGGAATGACCTCCCAATTTATTAACCGTTACCTCAGGCTTACCATCAGTCGTATGATCACCTTTCTTGACTACATATCATGGGTGTGGCTCAAAATTCTTCCTATGTGATCCCTGCTTGTAATTTGGTGTGTCATATTTATGCTCATTTTCATGTCTAGGGGGTGTATATACCTTGTGTATGCTTCTAGGCCTGCAATCTCTTGCATAATGACCTTTCTTCAGGCAATTATAACAGACTTCCATATTTGAATTTCTCGCGGTGGTGTGGGGCTTTTGTTGGAGTGGTCTTGTGGTTAGGGCCTGTATACTTGTTGCCATTAACTTGTTACTTAGTGGCTCTCTGTATCTGGTGATATTCTGATCATGATTAATGACGGCCTCTCTTAATGCGGCCACCGAGATATCTCTCCAGTCTGGGTTGGTGGTCTGTACTCTTGTACTTAATTCATCCTTTAAACCATTCATTAATACTCTAACCGCTATTCCTTTATGTTGTGCGCATGTTTTGAGGTCTGTGATCCCAGTGTTCCTAGCCATTACTTGCAGTGCTCGATTGAAATAACTGGAGATACTTTCCCTTTCGTTTTGTCTTATGGAGAAGATTTCATTCCACTTGACAACGGCAGGGAAATATACTTCCAACTGTTGGTTTATCTGCTTAATACATTCCTGATTGTGTTCCTCCGTTTGAGGTACTTCTGTGTCTAATTGACAATCAGTAATAAATGTCGCAGAGTCAACACCGGAGGGCAAACATGCCCTCAGCACTGTCCGCCAATCTTTGTTGGTGGGTTCTGTTGAGTTTCCTAGTTCTTTAATGAACCTTTGACATGCGACTAGATTTTTCCGTGGATCAGGAAATTCGGACATAATTGATCTCAATTCGGTCCGGGACCAGGGACAGCGCATTGCACTGTCCTGGACGGGAATGGTTCCCTGATCGTCAGTCTTCCCATTGGGGACCGCAATCACCCTGACCGGATCAAACTCAGCTACATCATCTTGTGTTGGTCTTACAATATGGGGTACATTTGTTTGTGCGTGATATAAAATATTGTACGTACCTGTGGACACGACCTCACCTGACCCTCCGTTAGGGGGTTTGATTATTGCCTTTACCGATTTGGTCGCGTCCACCTGGATGTCTTGTGTGATGGCTGCTGGAAGAGGTGCCGACATCGTGTTGAGTTCACTTTCTTGCTCGTATTCCTGAGGGAAGTTTGACATGGGGTGCAACTTGCATAGGTTAATAGTTGTACATTCAACAGTATTACAATTATCATTGTTACATTTATTACACTTATTCTTATCAATATACTACAGTTGCTAAGAGCGTTTTTATGGTTCAACCCTGTGCTTTTCTCCGCAACCATAATCCTCTCCGTTGCCATGTCTCTCCTCTCAAGATAAGAGTCAGATAAGTCAATTAAATCTCTTTGTAATTCACTTTCCTGTTGCCATAACTGCAAATAATCATAATGTTTGATTCGTCTCTTTGCTGGTTCAATAAGACCTATCCTTCTCCTTAGATTTAGTAACACTTCTGGGCTAAAGCTACCTATTCTTGGGAATTTCTCCCCGTCCAGTACAGTCATTCTTTCCCATTCATCACATAAAACCTCTATGTGCGAACCGTATTTTTCACACATTACATACCTGGCCGACCCGATTGGTCGGTTTACTAAATCAACCCGAACCGAGGTTGATCGCCCCCTACCTGAACAACTGGCCCCCATAACTTGCAGGTGTTGCTTTTCTTCAGCGAACCCTTACAAAAACCAAGATGTCCGGGGCAGGCTGGCGGTGAAGTTTACCGAGTACTCCACTCACTTCTCGCCCACGTTGGCCAGTAACACAATCACTGTATCCAGAGCTGTTGTACCCAACCTAGGGCCCCTGTGAACCTTTATTTACTGGGGCGCGTTCCCCAGCAAGTATCGGTTGTTGGATAGTTCCTGAGTGACCAGCGAACTTCCCTTAAAATAAAAAAAAATTACACAAATCACGTTAGAATGTACAAATAGCGTTTATGACCTTCGTACACAAATAGTACCGGTCAGGTTTACTAATGCACACAATTACGTGCGGTACAATCGTTCAGCACATAAGCAACTAATCTTATGTACTGAGCGACCAACGGAATCGAAAATTACGGCTGCGAATTCCTTCAGCCAGAGCTTGTATGGCCTATATGGGTGTTGCACCAACCCTTTTAGGTGTTGTGCCTGTGGACTGTATAGCGGACTTCCTTGTCTGCTGTACCTGAACCTGCTGGTCTGCTATGACCTCCTGGTCTGTTACAGTATGACCTCCTGGTCTGCTACACTCTAATGCTCAAATTGTATGTTTTAACCAGGGATGCCTCCCTAGCCACCATGTACGTCACTTACACGTATGTACCTCACGAGAACTCGACTTTTCTTGTGGTTCAACCTCAAAAATTGTAAAAACAAACACTCACTCACCACATATACACTTTTGTTTCTATTTCTATTTCTGCGCAGAAATTTCTCTTTAGACCAGATGTGTTACCAATTAGGAGAAGGATCTATTAATTTAAATTTTGAATGTTAAAATAGATTTGCGCGATTTATCGCCTTGCGTTATTTACCGCGTTGCGCTATTTATCGCGTTGAAAAAAAATTAACACTTGTGATTTGAGTTACGTGGGCGTACCCGTACGCTCCGTTGCGTAATATAGTCTGCTTGCGTCGGCCCTTGGGTTGCGTACGCAAGTCTCAGTCCTTTGTTAGAGACACGTGTACGCAAAGCAAAGATCCACCGTAACACAATTTATACGTTTATCAATGTAGATGATCCTTTATCATCTACCGCGCACCACACTGACTTCGCCTTGTCTCTCAGGCACAGCTGCGTTTGTCTATACTTTAACTATATTACCTTTTTACTCTTAAACTATGAAATAGCGGCAAATCTCTCTTAGCACGTTTATCAATTATACAATAGCAAACAGGAGAGTGATATATGAAAATACACGAATGAAAAGAAATGCAGATATGCGTGCGTGTGTACGCAAGACAGAAAAATAAACAGTTTTTTTGTTCTTACCTCCGGTTCCCGGATTCCTTCAGCACCCTTTACTAAGAGAAGCAGACGCTTATCCAAACAGCACTACGAGGAATATGATCTCCCGCCCTTTGCTGCTGGATAATGTCTGCTGAAATTACCTAGTGCAGATATGTGAAGGACAGGACGAGCCCGCAATTGATAAAGCTGAATATTTATCTTATATAAAACCCTTTATGAGGTCTAAGAACACTGTACGCTGTTTACGTATGAAGTACCGTAGGGGTACGCACATTGCGTAACAATCGCTTAGCCGTAGTCGAGACGCTCAAGCGTCACGTTCGCTCACGGCCAAGAGATCACAGGCAGGCACGCTATTGGCTGCTGACTAACGTAATGATTCGCTATAGCGTAGCGGACGCTCGGGACCACGAGGAGATCACCAGCGGCGCTGACGCTCACAATATTAAACCTTTGTATCTAAACCATAAACAGTGTGTTGTGCAGTAAAACCTTAGTGTAATGTTAGAGTGTAAATGCAACACAGAATAACCTTATTACCTTTAAAGCTGTTCGAGCGTCACCGACGCTCTGAGAATACTTAACACTATAAGAAATACACAGATACCGTGCTCAGGGTCCAACGCCTAATATATATATATATTATGAATGATATACTTGCAAAATAATTAATACAAATACAAATCATACACTACAATATAACATAGACTACCTAACCAGATAACTGCACAGGAAATACAATACAATACAATTACGTTTAAGGGAAAATAAGAGAGAAAGAGGAGAAGAGAGAGAGAGAGAGAGAAATGGCTCACCATAACAATACAGACAATATGATTGCAGAGAAGCTTACACATGTGAGGAACAATCGCTGCGCAGTTATTCAATGCTGAGAATCTTTGTGGAGAAAATACTTGACCTTACCCATACTGGCTGTCCCTATATACACAACCCTACAATACCGCATGGGACAGAAGCTAGACTCCATTTTGAGAAAACTCCCATGAAGACTGCAACACATGTGAAAGGGGGAGGGGAAAACACCAGGCAGCAGCCATTTTAGATTTGCAGGTCCAAACACATGGCACTCTCTACTACACCACAATCACATAGCAGAAGACACAAGACTCCATTTTATTCCAAAATGTCCAAGCCTCAGAACAATGCATATGTTCTGATTTTACAATTCCAAACCATCTAAATCACCTTTCACAATTTCAATTCAACTTCCTAGAACCATCTTATTCACTTTCACATTCCAAACAACTTCAGTATCTCAATAACCAGAGCATATTCATCACAAGACCAGATCACAATGTAACCACACATCTCAGCCCGCCACTGCCACAAGCACATGCCCAAACGTAACTGCATGGTGGTATTTATGATTAACAAGATATATATTATAACTAACCAGTACAATCTATTTTAAATCACCATAGGCAAACAAATACCACAAATGCTATGCTACAGGTTGTCTAATGTCCCAGCTACCATCACAGATTCCCAGATCTATCACACAAACACCCAACAATCACACAACCAAGTTACAATATCCTATTTAAACCAGAAAGCAATCTGTCTATATTTCCTTATCTAGCCATGTGAATTCAATACTTAGCCTTTGGTGCCTGGTGATGATCCAGCCATGCTTCTGGGAGCTTTGTTCTGAGTGTAGCTTCATTACATCT
Source organism: Pseudophryne corroboree (assembly GCF_028390025.1). NCBI lineage: Eukaryota > Metazoa > Chordata > Amphibia > Anura > Myobatrachidae > Pseudophryne > Pseudophryne corroboree. The sequence goes on from NC_086452.1 coordinate 443,930,732, forward strand.
GTTCTCTGAGGCCACCAGCAAAAACTGACCCCCAACCCCCCCAGACAGGAACTATCCTCCTGTGTGTCTGTTCCTAGGGGAGGGGTCTCTCTCTCTCCTTTGTATATGTTAATCAGGTTCAGCCCTGAAAATCTTAGTAAAAGGTTGGCTTGATCATCCATTGTTCTCAACAAAGTGATCTTAGCTTTTATACATATAATCATATCTATCTGCTGCAATGTCCCACAACTTCACAACCAGCATCAAACTAACCCACACATCATTCTGCTTGCTTCAATACCAAACATGATGGGCGCATCTGGTTCTGTTCAGATAATACATATTCATGACATCAATTCATCAGCCAATTCTAGATCTCCATGATGTCTGGTGCTTGACATTATTATAACCATGTACTGTATGAAACAAGCGCCGAATCCATCTCCGTGCCATGTCCGAGCAAATGCGTGTGTTTCCATATATTGCTGTGCTCGCTGCGCATATTTGCAAGTATAGCGACTTAAATGTGTGTGTGGTTTGTATGTTCTCTCTATGTAATATTTTTGACTTTGACAATACCCTTTAGCAATAGATGAGGTACTTGAATTACGGGGTGGGAGACCGGTTGACAAGAAATTCAATATTTCTAGGCCCCCTAGTTTGAAGCTCCACCAGTATCATATAGACAGATCCTTATTATGTTTCAATATTTCCAATTACCGAAAACCGGGAAATTGGGAAGTGACGTGGAATAACCAGACAATGACCTTTTCACACAGAGCTGATAGGATACCCATAGACTCTGAACTTGTACGCCAAATAGCCAACAGTGGGAGGTATTTTCGGTATAGGTATACTCGTGGAAGCAAGACCATGTGGGTTGGAAAAGTATCACCAGGGTATTGTGTCCATATCATCCAGCCCGATACTTGTACTGAGCAGATGGGAGAACTAGGGATAGGTTTCTTTACTTGGAAAGTTTGTAATATGGTGATGTCATATTTTGTCCCCTATGTTCTCCCAGATGATGCCTATTTCATATGTGGGAGGAAGGCGTACAAGTGGCTTGCCCCGAGCTCAGAGGGATTGTGTTATATTGGGAGAGTACTGCCAGAGGTCATGACCATAACCCATGATAAGGTGAAAGACGTTCACCGCAGTGCTCAGGCTCCTTATACTCATACTCACTATGAACACATTATCAAGAGACACCTCATAGATAGGACAGAGCACGCAGCCTCTGATTTGATCCACGAATCCACCGGGATTCAATTCCTTCTCGTATTAGACATCACCCGTACTGCCAGAGGAATTATAAATTATAGGTATATCCATGCGCTAGCGAACTTGATAGATAATATCACTGAGATGTATGATGACACCGTCAGGTATACGGGAAGGGAGTTACAAGCTTATAAGAAGGAACTGATTCAGCACAGGATGGTCCTAAATTATATCACAGCCATGACAGGTGGGTACTGTGTTACTCTGGCAACTCAATATGGGGTGAAGTGCTGTACGTATATTACGAACAGTACTAATAACCCAACGGAGATTATCGATCAAAAGATGGACGATATCTTGCAGTTGAAGTGGGAGTTCAGGAGGAAACACAACCTTACCATGGCGACTGTGAGTAATGAACTGACCGGCTGGGTCTCATGGTTGAACCCACGAAATTGGTTCTTAGGTTTAGGAGAGTGGGCTCAAAATGTTATTATGAGTGTAGGGAAGTTTCTCCTTTGTATCCTAGGAGTCGTCATAATTATTGGTTTGATATTTAGGTGTGTTCGAATTCTGACGCGGCGCAAGCACGGCACAAAGTTGATGAGTCTAAGGAACGAGGGCGCTGTTATAGCAGCAGATTTTATTTATGACCCATCCATAGAGACAGTGTTATGGTAAGGATTGTAAATGAATTTCATGGCCTGTTTCTTTCACCCGCTTTTCTTTTGTTTCCCCCTCTGCCCAGATACATCCATCCGGAAAAGACATCTGCCCTACCCAAAATGTTTATGTGAATATATTTTAGATATGTGTCTTATCTTCATCTCTGCAACCTCCAGTTAATAGCACACATAGTCGACAGGTGATATCCACATATACTAGCACTCACATATGTCTCCCCTCCGTGTATCATCAACTAAATGTGCACCCCATTTGTTGGAACAATCCGACTAGAGCTCGGTAGTGTTTGTTGGCCCATTTACAGACCCTTAGTACGGGATGAGAAGGATTTAATGTATACTTCGCAATACCTCGAAGCTTATTTAGAACATATACGGCACAATGATACATGCCCCTCAGACATGGATTCATACATACATGCTTTTTACTATCCCACTAGGTCATACATTTCCCACCTACAACTCTCTCCGATCATCAAAGCTTCTGTAGATATTGTATAGATATTTTTCTGTTTAGTGATTAGATAGTGGCAGTTATTGGTGACTGCCAAAGGGTGGACTGTCTAAGTCGAAAAATATTGCAGTACACACATCACGTACAAACTACACACAGATGGCCTCCCTGCGTGCACTTGTTCTGTCGTGCGTGCGCATATCCACAATTTGCGTATGGTCACTCCCGCGGTCCTGCGCATTAGCGCGTGGTATGAGTATTTACGGTAGAGTTTGTGAACGCACGGAAGGCTATCAAAACACATTACATATTTAATCCAAATAGTGCACAATGTACACATAGTATCCCTGCACCACATCAGAAAGTAACAACAGTTTAAATGGTAACAGAACAAAGGGATTCACCTTTACAGAATAGGAGGGGACAGAACAAGGTCATAAGGTGGTGTTTGGTGTCCAGCTGAAGTGTATTTTAAGGGTAACATTCCGGTGTTGGTTTGAGAAAGATCGCATGTTCCTGCGGATAGTTATGTGCAGGAGCAGAATATAGATATAAACTGTATTTACTGTACATTATGTATGCGGCGGGAATCCAGAGGAGACCACCCACAAGAGCAGTTGGGAAAGACATCGCCTACATATTCAAACCGACCTATGACCTCTCCTGTACTGTAAATGTGCATTCCTGTGTCCAATGGACAAAGAGATTACAGTATCTATTGTATTGCTTTTTGGAAGAATTGTGTAAAGAGAGCTGCTGCAGGCCTGGTCTGACACAAGACTCACAACGTTATCTATCTGATGACGGAGGACCGGACCGGGAAGCGCAAGCGAATTCACTCACGTATGTACCATTGAATGTAGCCATTTACTCTGTTATATTATACTAGGTGCTTCATCGCGCCCTACGGGCGCTCTTCACACCGTCGCAAGGGGCTACGCCCCCTTAACCCTTGCATGCCTTTCTGGGGTTTAATATTTGTATTATATGGAGTATTACCTGCATTCCTTTGTTAGTGGTTAAATATTGCACAATGAAAGGGCGTGCGATGGTGAAGGAGGTGCAGCCCCTTGCGACTGCGTGAACAGCACCTGCAGGGCACGATGTACAGAATGTAGCGGGTGCGGGGGGGGACTGCGGATGGTGTCTGTAGATGCTGCGGGTGGAGGGGAGGCAGAAGTGGGGGTGGGGCCCGGATGGGGAAGGTTCGGGAGGTGCTGCGCGTGGGGGAGGGGCAGAGGAGTGGGGGATGCAGATGGGGGAGGGGTCCGGAGGCACTGCAGGTGGGGGAGGGGCAGGGGTGCCACGGGTGGGAGAGGGGCAGGTGTGGGGATGTTGTGGATGGGTGAAGGGTTCCGGAGGTGCTGTGGGATGGGTGTGCCGGGGGTTGGGTAGGGGACCGCAGGCACCATGGGTAGGGTAGGGGCAGGTACGGGTGTTGCGGCGGATGGGAAAGGAGGTCCGGAGGTGCTGCAGGTGGTGGAGGGGCAGGTGCGGGGGTGCCATTGGTGGGCGAGGGGTGGGGGAGGGGGGGACCGCTGATGGAGGAGGGTGTCTGCAGATGCTGCGGGTGGAGGGGGGCAGGTGTGGGGGGAGACGTATAAGGGGGGTGAATGGTGGAAGGGGCCTGGAGGTGCTGTGGGTGGTGAAGGGGTGGAGGAGTGGGAGCCACGGGTGGTGTAGGGGGTCTGGAGGCACAGCATGTGGGGGAGGGGTGGAGTGCCGCATGTGGTGGAGGGGAAGGTGCGGAGGTGTAGTGCATTGGGGAGAGGTCTGGAGGCGCTGCGGGTACTGTACATGCCATAAAAGGTAGTTGGAGGGTATGCAGTAACAGGGCCAGGACAGGGGTGACAGGGTCAGTACTGATGACGGAGGACCGGACCGGGAAGCGCAAGCGAATTCACTCACGTATGTACCATTGAATGTAGCCATTTACTCTGTTATATTATACTAGGTGCTTCATCGCACCCTACGGGCGCTCTTCACACCGTCGCAAGGGGCTACGCCCCCTTAACCCTTGCATGCCTTTCTGGGGTTTAATATTTGTATTATATGGAGTATTACCTGCATTCCTTTGTTAGTGGTTAAATATTGCACAATGAAAGGGCGTGCGATGGTGAAGGAGGTGCAGCCCCTTGCGACTGCGTGAACAGCACCTGCAGGGCACGATGTACAGAATGTAGCGGGTGCGGGGGGGGACTGCGGATGGTGTCTGTAGATGCTGCGGGTGGAGGGGAGGCAGAAGTGGGGGTGGGGCCCGGATGGGGAAGGTTCGGGAGGTGCTGCGCGTGGGGGAGGGGCAGAGGAGTGGGGGATGCAGATGGGGGAGGGGTCCGGAGGCACTGCAGGTGGGGGAGGGGCAGGGGTGCCACGGGTGGGAGAGGGGCAGGTGTGGGGATGTTGTGGATGGGTGAAGGGTTCCGGAGGTGCTGTGGGATGGGTGTGCCGGGGGTTGGGTAGGGGACCGCAGGCACCATGGGTAGGGTAGGGGCAGGTACGGGTGTTGCGGCGGATGGGAAAGGAGGTCCGGAGGTGCTGCAGGTGGTGGAGGGGCAGGTGCGGGGGTGCCATTGGTGGGGGAGGGGTGGGGGAGGGGTGGGGGAGGGGGGGACCGCTGATGGAGGAGGGTGTCTGCAGATGCTGCGGGTGGAGGGGGGCAGGTGTGGGGGGAGACGTATAAGGGGGGTGAATGGTGGAAGGGGCCTGGAGGTGCTGTGGGTGGTGAAGGGGTGGAGGAGTGGGAGCCACGGGTGGTGTAGGGGGTCTGGAGGCACAGCATGTGGGGGAGGGGTGGAGTGCCGCATGTGGTGGAGGGGAAGGTGCGGAGGTGTAGTGCATTGGGGAGAGGTCTGGAGGCGCTGCGGGTACTGTACATGCCATAAAAGGTAGTTGGAGGGTATGCAGTAACAGGGCCAGGACAGGGGTGACAGGGTCAGTACAGGGTTGACGGGGCCAGGACAGGGGTGACGGTGCCAGGACAGGGGTGACGGGGCCAGGACAGGGGTGACGGGGCCATGACAGGGGTGACAGGGCCAGGACAGAAATGATAGGGACAGGATAGGGGTGACAGGGCCAGGGTAGGGGCGGCAGGACCAGGACAGGGGTGACGGGGCCAGTATAGGGTTGACAGGGCAAGCACAGGGGTGACAGGGCCAGGATAGGGGTAACAGGGCCAGCATAAGGGTGACAGGGCCAGGATAAGGGTGAAAGGGCCAGGATAAGGGTGAAAGGGCCAGAATAAGGGTGGCAGGGCAAGGCCAGGGGTGACAGGGACATGACAGAACACAGGGCACGGGAGAGATTGGTATTAGGGACAAAACAGTGGTGACAGACAGATGTGTCTTACCGGAGTCACTGCTGCTGGCTGCTGCTGTTCCATTCCAACCTGTTGGGATCTGCTGCTGCTGGAGACTTGGCATGGCTGACTCTCTCAGGCTGGAGTCCTGCTTTCTCTGCCAGTCCGCATCCCTCCCCCCCTCCTCAGTCACACACGCAGACCTTGCGCAGCTGCCGGGCACTGTGGTAAGGTGAGACTGGAAATGACTGGTTAGCCCCCAGGAGATGCTGCGGCTGGAGGGAGGAGGGGGTCATAGCATGCACGTGGCGCGGACCTCACGGCTTCCGGGCACTGTGGTAAGGGGAGACTGGGAGTGACTGGTTAGCTCCCAGGAGACGCTGCGGCTGGAGGGAGGAGTGGGTCAGAGCCTGCAAGCAGCTCGGATTTCTGCAGCGCTACCCGCCAGCTAAAGTGTGTGAATGAGCTGGGCGCACTCCACTGCGGGTGGCAGCGCTGCAGCTAGCGGTGGGGTTGCCGGGGCTGGAGATAACAGAGGCAGTATGGAACCTGCACAGCGGCAGGTGCCTCACTAAACTGCAGCTAAGAAGCGTGGAGTGTGTCAGAAAGTGACGCTCCTCCGCACCAGAGAGACCCTGCTGAGTATGCCGATGTGGGGGGGTCAAGCACACAGTGAGCCGGTGCCCGTCTGTCTGTATGACATACCCCTCACACACCCCCATACCTCCCAAATGTCCCGATTTTCGCGGGACAGTCCCATTTTTTGGGGTCTGTCCCGCTGTCCCACCCGCGGGTCGCAGTGTCCTGCGGTGGGGGGGGGGCAGTTGGAAAGCTCCTGTACTCGCTGTTCTGCTTAGCAGAGCAGCGGTGAATAGTGGAGACAGAGGGAGAGGGGGCATCAGGGGGTACGGATTAATGGGGGGGTTCCAGCAGCAGAGCCGGATTAAGGGGGGGGGGGGCGGGGGATACGTACCGTTGGCCCCACAGTTTTAGAGGCCCCCCCGGCTGGAGTAGCTCTGTCCCAGCTCAGAAGCTCCCCCCCACCCGTCCTGCCAGCAACAGTGGCAGCATTGTGCTACAGTCAGCACACGCTGCTGCATATTGGCAGGTCTGTGGTGTTGCAGGGAGGCAGCAGTCTCCCTGCTTTCTTCTCCCTGTGCGGGTGTGTAGGGGGGAGCGACCACCTCCTCTGGATTTAGCCCTAGCTGAGGGGCCAAAATCCCATAAAAAAAATAAAAACAAAAATCGGAATTTGCATAAGGGGGCGTGGCCGCGCGGTCCGCGATTAGGCCACGCCCCCAACCCCCAGCAGGCACAGCAATGAGATAGGGCTCCCCTGTGTGGGAATGTGTCCTGTTTTACAGGACACATTCCAGCTGCAGCAGCCAGAGCGCCTGTGTCCCCTGCGGGACAATGTCTCTGACAGCGCGGGGACAGCTTGTCTGTCCCCAGCGCCTGTCAGTGTGTGGCGGCGGCGGGTGTCCGGTGCAGGGATTACCCTTTTCCCTGCACCGGACCAGAGACTGCGGGGGCATTTGAATGTTGGCGCCCTCCGAGAGCCAATCGCGGCTCCCGGAGCGGCAGCCAATAGGAGAGAGACGCGGCGAGCCAATCGGCGCTCGCCGCGTCATAGGCCCCGCCCCCGGCGTCTGACGTCAGACGCCGGGCGGGACGGAGCGAAGGAGGCCGCGCCGAAGAGCGGCGAAGACAGAAGACACGGGCGGGAGCCGAAGAGGTTGCGCGCGCAGAAGAGCGCGAAGAAGGAGGAAGACGCCGCCGCAGAAAGGAGACGACGACGGCCGCGGGGAGAAGAGCTCCGGTGGCCGCTGAAGAGGCCGGAAGACGTCGGGCCCCAGGAAGGAGATGTCCAGCGGCGGCTGGACGCGGAGCAGCGGAGGCGACGCCGCTGGCCAGGACGGGTCAGCGGCAGAAGACGGTGTCGGAGGCCCTCGGGTTAGGTAAGGCCTCAGTGAGGCTATCCTCCCCTCTTCCTCCCTCGACCACCAGGGACGGGCATTAGGCCCGCGGGCACAAGTCAGGCACTAGGCCTGTGGCGCAGTTAGGAGATTGGGGGTCATTTGTCTGATTAGGTGGTTTGGGCATTAGGCCCAAGCCACCCAACCCCTGCGGCACCAGATAGGCAGGCACTAGGCCTGGGGGGCACATGTTGGGCACTAGGCCCATGAGAATAGTCAGGCCACCGGCCTGTGGGCACAGTTAGGCGGGCATTAGGCCCGAGGGGCAGTTCAGGCAATAGGCCTGTTGGGACATTAGAGGGCGCTAGGCCCTAGCGTATTTTGGCCAGTAAGTACAGATAAGGTGACCCTGGGCACAAGGCCCAGGTCACCCAACGGGCAGCAAGTTAGGCGGGCGCTAGGCCCGTGGGCGAAGTCAGGCCTCCGGCCTGTGTGCAGTTAGGGGGCGCCAGGCCCAGCGAAGCAGTGTTTTCCCCGAGGTGAGTAAAGGTGGCACTGGGCGTTAGGCTCAGGCCACCCTGAGAGTACGGTAGGTGGGTGAGCTGTGCGGTCCCCACTACTGGGTGTTCTGAGTCGGGTAGAAAAGGGACAGCACCGGTTTATGTTGTAACTCCGATAGTGTGATATATGTTGTTACCGTGCAGGGCAAAGTGTATGTGTTGTGTAAGTTGTGCATAGTTGTGTTGCACCACACCCACAGAGCTAGTTTGAGGGCTCCGCTGTTGTAGATAGTATAGGGTGTGACACTAGGGTAGAGTTAGGCCCTGCACGGCTGTTTCTCTTTGCCTCCTTACAGGGACCTGTAAGTGGAGAAGATCGGAGTGCACGACTTGTGACGGTGAGTAGCATCCGTGTACGTCTGTCCCTTGTTTGTCCCCGAGCGCCGGAGTTAGGATTGCTCACGGACGTGAGAATCCCTTTCATCACACTACGTGCGAAAGCGCGAGTGTGTGAAAGCTGGGTAGCTGAGGCTTTGTGCCGGTGATGACCATTCACCCAGCCGGTGAAGGTCGCAGCCACCCCTGGGGTATCCCCTGTTCCACCGGAAGCAGGGTCGATACCCCCTTTAATGTAGACCATTCTCTCCTCAGCTCGGTCGTCGGTCAGCTCCGAGAGGGAATCGCCGTGTCCGGATCCGAGTGAAGATTTCCAGGTCCGTTGAGGGTTCCGGTACCTGAAGGTGAGAGCGAGCGGCGCCTGGTGAGTACCGAGTCTACACCTGCACGGCAGCAGGCACCACCACACGCACTCGCAGGCCCCCCACCACCTCTCACACTTGGCGTAGTCGGCAGGATCAAAGAGACCGGATCACGGACACGATGTGGAACGCCACCAAGAAGACCTCCCTGCGGACGGCTCCGGAGAAGACTCACCCCCGGACGTGTGCGGACCAGAGCGACTGGGTGACGGTGTCTGGGGCAGACATCCTGAAGATGGTGCAGCGGTCGGTCCAGCGTGGAAAAGAAGAGCGCCGGGAGAAGGGGCGCAAGAAGGCCGCTGTGACGCCCTGCAAGAAATGTCGGCAAACAGGTCACTTTGCCGACGAGTGTACTTGGCGAGAGACGTCCCCAAAGAAGGTGGTCCAGGAAGCGGACCGAAGACGTCAGAAGGACCAAGCGAAAGAGTCCTGGTGTTTGCTCTGCGGAAACTACGGGCATGAGCACAACAGTTGTCCCTGGGACGAAGAGTTGAGCGAAGACGAGGTTGATTCCCGGTGTGAAGGCTGTGGAGATCCCCGACATCGGCTCCTGGAATGTCCATGGACGGAAGACAGGACGGACTACGAGGCCACGGTGAAGCAGCTGACGGAGTCTCGTCAGCAGCTTTGGGACCGGGTGGCTGCAGAGCCTGTGTGTGCGCTCTGCGAGGCGAGAGGACATGCGCTTCCCGATTGTCCGTGGAATGAAGACCGGATGATTGCGGATGGTCGCGCCCAGAGATGGGAGGAGGAAACCAGGGAAATGGAGCGGAAGGCCTTGCTTGAAGTTAGTTCGCAGGTGCCCATTTCCTCTGAGCCGGAACCAACAGGTGAAGATTCCCCAGTGAAGGAGGTGGACCAGGAACCCGTCTTGGAGAAGGTGGCAGTGGCCCTCCCTTGTTGGAAGTGTCGGCGACCAGGACATGCGGCCAGTGAGTGCCCCTGGGAAGATGCCGCGGACCTACTCTGTCCCAGGAAAGTGACCCCAGTAAGGCAGAATCCTTTCCCGCATGAGGCGGAGGTGGACGACTGGGAGGTGGAGAGACCACGCTGCCAGGGAAAGCGTGAAGACCCAGTGACTGAGACGTCCGGAATCTCTCCACGATGGAACCGTCCACGACCAGGACGTGCGGAACAGGAGTGTCCTGGGTACCAAGAGATGCCAGCGGAAGCAAAGGAGTACGCTGAGGAAGTAACGATGCCAGCGGAAGCGAAGGAGTACGCTGAGGAAGTAACGATGCCAGCGGAAGCGAAGGAGTACGCTGAGGAAGCAGAGGTGCCAGCGGAAGCGAAGAAGTACGCTGAGGAGGAAAGTAATACCCCAGTCCAGATATCGGAGGAGGACTCGGACTACGGTGAGCTGTCCGCCGACGAATCCCTCCCAGAACAGATGGAGGACGACTCTGGCGTCGGAAGCGCCGACGAGAGTGACGGGCAGGATCGGGTGGAGTCGTGCTCCCAGTTGAATGCCCTCCATGAAGAGGAGGAGATAGTCCTGGAGCAATACCTGCCGGAAGTACCGAAAGGGACGGACGTACGGGGACAGGATCGCGATGCCGTGGGAGGACCCGTTCCAGAGGAAGACACAGGACCTTTGGAGATGCCCCACGAGGAAATTCGACATGTGGTGGCTGTTGCCCGGGAGGAAACGGATGCCCCGGAGGATTCCGCTGTTGGGTGGTGGTCGATACCACACCCGGAAGACAGGGACGAAGCCACAGGCGATATCGAAGGCCAAGAGTGGGTGACTGTTGTCCCCGTGGAGGAAGATTCCCCTTGGTGGCCAGCGTCAAGCGACCGTGAGGAGATGCCACTCCCCCAGAGGATCCGCCGATGGAGGTCAGGCCGTAAGAGGAACCCGGAGCTGGAGGAGGAAGGATGTGGGGTCACAGCTGGTCCAGGCTGGGCCCCCGAATGCACCCTCGCCGGAAGGACCTTGGAATTCCCTGACCCGCGGACGATGGACGCCGTGGAGATCTTTGTAGGGACTACAAAGGAAAAAGGGGGGGGAAATGTGGGAATGTGTCCTGTTTTACAGGACACATTCCAGCTGCAGCAGCCAGAGCGCCTGTGTCCCCTGCGGGACAATGTCTCTGACAGCGCGGGGACAGCTTGTCTGTCCCCAGCGCCTGTCAGTGTGTGGCGGCGGCGGGTGTCCGGTGCAGGGATTACCCTTTTCCCTGCACCGGACCAGAGACTGCGGGGGCATTTGAATGTTGGCGCCCTCCGGGAGCCAATCGCGGCTCCCGGAGCGGCAGCCAATAGGAGAGAGACGCGGCGAGCCAATCGGCGCTCGCCGCGTCATAGGCCCCGCCCCCGGCGTCTGACGTCAGACGCCGGGCGGGACGGAGCGAAGGAGGCCGCGCCGAAGAGCGGCGAAGACAGAAGACACGGGCGGGAGCCGAAGAGGTTGCGCGCGCAGAAGAGCGCGAAGAAGGAGGAAGACGCCGCCGCAGAAAGGAGACGACGACGGCCGCGGGGAGAAGAGCTCCGGTGGCCGCTGAAGAGGCCGGAAGACGTCGGGCCCCAGGAAGGAGATGTCCAGCGGCGGCTGGACGCGGAGCAGCGGAGGCGACGCCGCTGGCCAGGACGGGTCAGCGGCAGAAGACGGTGTCGGAGGCCCTCGGGTTAGGTAAGGCCTCAGTGAGGCTATCCTCCCCTCTTCCTCCCTCGACCACCAGGGACGGGCATTAGGCCCGCGGGCACAAGTCAGGCACTAGGCCTGTGGCGCAGTTAGGAGATTGGGGGTCATTTGTCTGATTAGGTGGTTTGGGCATTAGGCCCAAGCCACCCAACCCCTGCGGCACCAGATAGGCAGGCACTAGGCCTGGGGGGCACATGTTGGGCACTAGGCCCATGAGAATAGTCAGGCCACCGGCCTGTGGGCACAGTTAGGCGGGCATTAGGCCCGAGGGGCAGTTCAGGCAATAGGCCTGTTGGGACATTAGAGGGCGCTAGGCCCTAGCGTATTTTGGCCAGTAAGTACAGATAAGGTGACCCTGGGCACAAGGCCCAGGTCACCCAACGGGCAGCAAGTTAGGCGGGCGCTAGGCCCGTGGGCGAAGTCAGGCCTCCGGCCTGTGTGCAGTTAGGGGGCGCCAGGCCCAGCGAAGCAGTGTTTTCCCCGAGGTGAGTAAAGGTGGCACTGGGCGTTAGGCTCAGGCCACCCTGAGAGTACGGTAGGTGGGTGAGCTGTGCGGTCCCCACTACTGGGTGTTCTGAGTCGGGTAGAAAAGGGACAGCACCGGTTTATGTTGTAACTCCGATAGTGTGATATATGTTGTTACCGTGCAGGGCAAAGTGTATGTGTTGTGTAAGTTGTGCATAGTTGTGTTGCACCACACCCACAGAGCTAGTTTGAGGGCTCCGCTGTTGTAGATAGTATAGGGTGTGACACTAGGGTAGAGTTAGGCCCTGCACGGCTGTTTCTCTTTGCCTCCTTACAGGGACCTGTAAGTGGAGAAGATCGGAGTGCACGACTTGTGACGGTGAGTAGCATCCGTGTACGTCTGTCCCTTGTTTGTCCCCGAGCGCCGGAGTTAGGATTGCTCACGGACGTGAGAATCCCTTTCATCACACTACGTGCGAAAGCGCGAGTGTGTGAAAGCTGGGTAGCTGAGGCTTTGTGCCGGTGATGACCATTCACCCAGCCGGTGAAGGTCGCAGCCACCCCTGGGGTATCCCCTGTTCCACCGGAAGCAGGGTCGATACCCCCTTTAATGTAGACCATTCTCTCCTCAGCTCGGTCGTCGGTCAGCTCCGAGAGGGAATCGCCGTGTCCGGATCCGAGTGAAGATTTCCAGGTCCGTTGAGGGTTCCGGTACCTGAAGGTGAGAGCGAGCGGCGCCTGGTGAGTACCGAGTCTACACCTGCACGGCAGCAGGCACCACCACACGCACTCGCAGGCCCCCCACCACCTCTCACACCTGTCTCAAGTGCCCTGGGCCCCCCGGACTCATAATCAGCCCCTGGGGGCATGCCAGCAGCTCACAGAGCGCTGGGCATGCCCCCTCACTGACGAAAACGGGGACCCTCCCGTGAAGCCACGCCCCCTTTTCGCCGAGTGTTTCCCTCCTTCTGCCTGGAGAAAGCTCCTGCAGAAAGCTGGGAGGTATGCAGCCCTGTCTGTGACATGCCCAATGTCCATGCGATCTGCTTCTGCTCCTAGTCTCCTGTAGATTTGGCCAGATCTCTGTGACTCATTTGAATAACTCCGCCCACTGTTGTGACTCCGCCCAGCGTTAGCAAATGAATCACAAGGTCACAGAATAGGGCTATTATATAGGAGATTGTATTGTATTGTAACCCCCCCTTTAGCAATAATCCACTGTGGTGTCGGAACCCAGCGGTAAAATCACAATTGGTGTCGTGTCTTCATTGCCCTGCTAAGGTTTAAAGCGTATTTTCATTGCATTGCATAACTGTTCAGGGTTTGTGGTGTATCTCTGGGTGTGTACGCGCTGTGAGTACTTTGTACCGTCAGCGCAGCGTTTGTACGCGAAGTCCGTACGCAGTACGGGACTTTTTTACGCTAATAGCGTACAAAGGGCGCAGAGTGTGTGTTAAGTACAGCGGCCGCAGCTGCTCCATGGTAAAGTGTATTTAAGGTGTGTTTAAGGTATAGCTTTCTTTCCTAAGGATATTTCAGCATTATCAAGGGGCATAGAGGGAGGAGCCAGTGCACACCCATTCTAAAGTTCTTTATAGTGCCCATGTCTCCTGCGGAGCCCGTCTATACCCAAGGTCCTTACGGAGTCCCCAGCATCCTCTACGGACTAGGAGAAAAAGATTTACCGGTAGGTTTAAAATCTTATTTTTTGAGTAATGCTCATGATACTCTACATTGCAAACACACAACAGTTAAATTAAGGTACAAATTTGTGTTCCCTACAGGAAAAGGAGGTCTGGAAGTCGAAGGGGTATGGTTAGGAGTCCCCCGGACTCTGGAGAGGTGGACACGGTAAGCCAGTGGCCCCCAGAGCATATCTTCCAAGCCTAGCTGAGGCGGCATATGGTCTGACTCACCTAGGGTAAGGAAGGTATGTGCAAGCTGGTAAGAGCCTACTGGAGTGCACCAGGGTTTTTGTTCTCATGCAGGTGAGAAAGCAATGACCTGTCTTACTTGCTTGAGGAAGAATATTGGTAAGGCAATACCAACAGAGCCATCCCATATCCCTCCTGCAGACGGATCTTTTCAGGAAATACAAATCGACTTCGTACAGTTAACACCCTTTAGGAATTATTGTTATGTATTGGTGTGCACTGATGTTTTCTCAAACTGGGTAGAGGCATTTCCTGCCGCCACGGATGCTGCTGTGTTTACCGCAAAGAAAAAAATTGCGCAGAAATTTGTGTGTAGATAATGGTACCCCTAGAAGTAGGAGCAAAGCTTGAAATTGTACTATTGTGATCATAGATACTGCCACTAGTATTATGTAACATCGGAACCACTCACAGATCTTCACTTAACGAATCACCCTCTTTGAAATTTGTTTTGGTATTTGTGGGTTTTTTTTTGTTGTTTTTGGAAGACAACCTCATGTCATGATTGATCCGCACAATGATCAGAAATACACCAATGAGGTGACAGTACAGTACCTTATCGAGATGAGCCAGCATTTGAGAACTTGACAAAAGAACTTGAAACTGTTGATTGCTGGTATGCCAAATACTGTCTTGATTGTGAACCAAGAGACTGTGTGATTGTTCTTACGCTCGGGTTGCCTAATAGACAGGTGGGAAGGACCATACCAAGTTTTGTTGACAGCACTATCCCAGTGAAAGTAGCCGAGAGAGAGACTTGGGTCCACGATTCCCATTGCAGGAAAGTCGGTAGTCCGGAAGGAACTCGTAAATGGAGTGAGATCGCAAAAGTATCACCAGAGACTCTGTTCCGTGAAGACTGTTGAACACTACCTGAGCATACTAAAGGATTACAGAAAGACCAGTCGTTGTAATTGATTTGTTATGAACAAGAGTTGTTTTGTTCTATTTCTCTTTTCTCTCTTTCCCGCTGACAAACATTTTTTTTGCAGGACATTCTATTTTTGCAAGTTTATTTTTATGAGGAGTGGAGTGTGGGACTGGAACTGGTTCTGGAGGAAGGAGTGATTTCCTTATAGGATCCCAGAATTAGCCAATCAGTCAAAAATCAAAGGTCTAGTAGTTATGGAGTTCGGAGGTAATCAGGAACAATCAGACAATGGCTATTCACACATTGCAGATAAAGAGCTCATTAATATATGTGGAAGAAAGGTTTATGAGTGGCTCTCTCCGAACTCCGAAGGTTTATGTTATTTAGGAAGGACACTACTTATAACTAGAGATGAGCGCCGGAAATTTTTCGGGTTTTGTGTTTTGGTTTTGGGTTCGGTTCCGCGGCCGTGTTTTGGGTTCGACCGCGTTTTGGCAAAACCTCACCGAATTTTTTTTGTCGGATTCGGGTGTGTTTTGGATTCGGGTGTTTTTTTCAAAAAACCCTAAAAAACAGCTTAAATCATAGAATTTGGGGGTCATTTTGATCCCAAAGTATTATTAACCTCAAAAACCATAATTTACACTCATTTTCAGTCTATTCTGAATACCTCACACCTCACAATATAATTTTTAGTCCTAAAATTTGCACCGAGGTCGCTGTGTGAGTAAGATAAGCGACCCTAGTGGCCGACACAAACACCGGGCCCATCTAGGAGTGGCACTGCAGTGTCACGCAGGATGGCCCTTCCAAAAAACCCTCCCCAAACAGCACATGACGCAAAGAAAAAAAGAGGCGCAACGAGGTAGCTGACTGTGTGAGTAAGATAAGCGACCCTAGTGGCCGACACAAACACCGGGCCCATCTAGGAGTGGCACTGCAGTGTCACGCAGGATGGCCCTTCCAAAAAACCCTCCCCAAACAGCACATGACGCAAAGAAAAAAAGAGGCGCAATGAGGTAGCTGACTGTGTGAGTAAGATAAGCGACCCTAGTGGCCGACACAAACACCGGGCCCATCTAGGAGTGGCACTGCAGTGTCACGCAGGATGGCCCTTCCAAAAAACCCTCCCCAAACAGCACATGACGCAAAGAAAAAAAGAGGCGCAATGAGGTAGCTGACTGTGTGAGTAAGATAAGCGACCCTAGTGGCCGACACAAACACCGGGCCCATCTAGGAGTGGCACTGCAGTGTCACGCAGGATGTCCCTTCCAAAAAACCCTCCCCAAACAGCACATGACGCAAAGAAAAAAAGAGGCGCAATGAGGTAGCTGTGTGAGTAAGATAAGCGACCCTAGTGGCCGACACAAACACCGGGCCCATCTAGGAGTGGCACTGCAGTGTCACGCAGGATGTCCCTTCCAAAAAACCCTCCCCAAACAGCACATGACGCAAAGAAAAATTAAAGAAAAAAGAGGTGCAAGATGGAATTGTCCTTGGGCCCTCCCACCCACCCTTATGTTGTATAAACAGGACATGCACACTTTAACCAACCCATCATTTCAGTGACAGGGTCTGCCACATGACTGTGACTGAAATGACGGGTTGGTTTGGACCCCCACCAAAAAAGAAGCAATTAATCTCTCCTTGCACAAACTGGCTCTACAGAGGCAAGATGTCCACCTCATCATCATCCTCCGATATATCACCGTGTACATCCCCCTCCTCACAGATTATCAATTCGTCCCCACTGGAATCCACCATCTCAGCTCCCTGTGTACTTTGTGGAGGCAATTGCTGCTGGTCAATGTCTCCACGGAGGAATTGATTATAATTCATTTTAATGAACATCATCTTCTCCACATTTTCTGGATGTAACCTCGTACGCCGATTGCTGACAAGGTGAGCGGCGGCACTAAACACTCTTTCGGAGTACACACTTGTGGGAGGGCAACTTAGGTAGAATAAAGCCAGTTTGTGCAAGGGCCTCCAAATTGCCTCTTTTTCCTGCCAGTATAAGTACGGACTGTGTGACGTGCCTACTTGGATGCGGTCACTCATATAATCCTCCACCATTCTTTCAATGGTGAGAGAATCATATGCAGTGACAGTAGACGACATGTCCGTAATCGTTGTCAGGTCCTTCAGTCCGGACCAGATGTCAGCATCAGCAGTCGCTCCAGACTGCCCTGCATCACCGCCAGCGGGTGGGCTCGGAATTCTGAGCCTTTTCCTCGCACCCCCAGTTGCGGGAGAATGTGAAGGAGGAGATGTTGACAGGTCGCGTTCCGCTTGACTTGACAATTTTCTCACCAGCAGGTCTTTGAACCCCAGCAGACTTGTGTCTGCCGGAAAGAGAGATCCAAGGTAGGCTTTAAATCTAGGATCGAGCACGGTGGCCAAAATGTAGTGCTCTGATTTCAACAGATTGACCACCCGTGAATCCTTGTTAAGCGAATTAAGGGCTCCATCCACAAGTCCCACATGCCTAGCGGAATCGCTCCGTGTTAGCTCCTCCTTCAATGTCTCCAGCTTCTTCTGCAAAAGCCTGATGAGGGGAATGACCTGACTCAGGCTGGCAGTGTCTGAACTGACTTCACGTGTGGCAAGTTCAAAGGGCATCAGAACCTTGCACAACGTTGAAATCATTCTCCACTGCGCTTGAGACAGGTGCATTCCACCTCCTATATCGTGCTCAATTGTATAGGCTTGAATGGCCTTTTGCTGCTCCTCCAACCTCTGAAGCATATAGAGGGTTGAATTCCACCTCGTTACCACTTCTTGCTTCAGATGATGGCAGGGCAGGTTCAGTAGTTTTTGGTGGTGCTCCAGTCTTCTGTACGTGGTGCCTGTACGCCGAAAGTGTCCCGCAATTCTTCTGGCCACCGACAGCATCTCTTGCACGCCCCTGTCGTTTTTTAAAAAATTCTGCACCACCAAATTCAAGGTATGTGCAAAACATGGGACGTGCTGGAATTTGCCCAGATTTAATGCACACACAATATTGCTGGCGTTGTCCGATGCCACAAATCCACAGGAGAGTCCAATTGGGGTAAGCCATTCCGCGATGATCTTCCTCAGTTGCCGTAAGAGGTTTTCAGCTGTGTGCGTATTCTGGAAAGCGGTGATACAAAGCGTAGCCTGCCTTGGAAAGAGTTGGCGTTTGCGAGATGCTGCTACTGGTGCCGCCGCTGCTGTTCTTGCGGCGGGAGTCCATACATCTACCCAGTGGGCTATCACAGTCATATAGTCCTGACCCTGCCCTGCTCCACTTGTCCACATGTCCGTGGTTAAGTGGACATTGGGTACAACTGCATTTTTTAGGACACTGGTGAGTCTTTTTCTGACGTCCGTGTACATTCTCGGTATCGCCTGCCTAGAGAAGTGGAACCTAGATGGTATTTGGTAACGGGGGCACACTGCCTCAATAAATTGTCTAGTTCCCTGTGAACTAACGGCGGATACCGGACGCACGTCTAACACCAACATAGTTGTCAAGGCCTCAGTTATCCGCTTTGCAGCAGGATGACTGCTGTGATATTTCATCTTCCTCGCAAAGGACTGTTGGACAGTCAATTGCTTACTGGAAGTAGTACAAGTGGTCTTCCGACTTCCCCTCTGGGATGACCATCGACTCCCAGCAGCAACAACAGCAGCGCCAGCAGCAGTAGGCGTTACACGCAAGGATGCATCGGAGGAATCCCAGGCAGGAGAGGACTCGTCAGAATTGCCAGTGACATGGCCTGCAGGACTATTGGCATTCCTGGGGAAGGAGGAAATTGACACTGAGGGAGTTGGTGGGGTGGTTTGCGTGAGCTTGGTTACAAGAGGAAGGGATTTACTGGTCAGTGGACTGCTTCCGCTGTCACCCAAAGTTTTTGAACTTGTCACTGACTTATTATGAATGCGCTGCAGGTGACGTATAAGGGAGGATGTTCCGAGGTGGTTAACGTCCTTACCCCTACTTATTACAGCTTGACAAAGGGAACACACGGCTTGACACCTGTTGTCCGCATTTCTGTTGAAATAGTTCCACACCGAAGAGCTGATTTTTTTGGTATTTTCACCAGGCATGTCAACGGCCATATTCCTCCCACGGACAACAGGTGTCTCCCCGGGTGCCTGACTTAAACAAACCACCTCACCATCAGAATCCTCCTGGTCAATTTCCTCCCCAGCGCCAGCAACACCCATATCCTCCTCATCCTGGTGTACTTCAACACTGACATCTTCAATCTGACTATCAGGAACTGGACTGCGGGTGCTCCTTCCAGCACTTGCAGGGGGCGTGCAAATGGTGGAAGGCGCATGCTCTTCACGTCCAGTGTTGGGAAGGTCAGGCATCGCAACCGACACAATTGGACTCTCCTTGTGGATTTGGGATTTCGAAGAATGCACAGTTCTTTGCTGTGCTGCTTTTGCCAGCTTGAGTCTTTTCATTTTTCTAGCGAGAGGCTGAGTGCTTCCATCCTCATGTGAAGCTGAACCACTAGCCATGAACATAGGCCAGGGCCTCAGCCGTTCCTTGCCACTCCGTGTGGTAAATGGCATATTGGCAAGTTTACGCTTCTCCTCCGACAATTTTATTTTAGGTTTTGGAGTCCTTTTTTTACTGATATTTGGTGTTTTGGATTTGACATGCTCTGTACTATGACATTGGGCATCGGCCTTGGCAGACGACGTTGCTGGCATTTCATCGTCTCGGCCATGACTAGTGGCAGCAGCTTCAGCACGAGGTGGAAGTGGATCTTGATCTTTCCCTAATTTTGGAACCTCAACATTTTTGTTCTCCATATTTTAATAGGCACAACTAAAAGGCACCTCAGGTAAACAATGGAGATGGATGGATACTAGTATACAATTATGGATTGACTGCCGAGTGCCGTCACAGAGGTAGCTACAGCCGTGGACTATTGTACTGTACTGTGTCTGCTGCTAATATAGACTGGATGATAATGAGATGTAGTATGTATGTATAAAGAAGAAAGAAAAAAAAACCACGGGTAGGTGGTATACAATTATGGATGGACTGCCGAGTGCCGACACAGAGGTAGCTACAGCCGTGGACTACCGTACTGTGTCTGCTGCTAATATAGACTGGTTGATAATGAGATGTAGTATGTATAAAGAAGAAAGAAAAAAAAAACCACGGGTAGGTGGTATACAATTATGGACGGACTGCCGAGTGCCGACACAGAGGTAGCTACATCCGTGGACTACCGTACTGTACTGTGTCTGCTGCTAATATAGACTGGATGATAATGAGATGTAGTATGTATAAAGAAGAAAGAAAAAAAAAACCACGCGTAGGTGGTATACAATTATGGACGGACTGCCGAGTGCCGACACAGAGGTAGCTACAGCCGTGGACTACCGTACTGTACTGTGTCTGCTGCTAATATAGACTGGATGATAATGAGATGTAGTATGTATAAAGAAGAAAGAAAAAAAAAACACGGGTAGGTGGTATACAATTATGGATGGACTGCCGAGTGCCGACACAGAGGTAGCTACAGCCGTGAACTACCGTACTGTGTCTGCTGCGACTGGATGATAAATAATGATATAAAAAATATATATATATCACTATTGCAGCCGGACAGGTATATATTATATAATGACGGACCTGCTGGACACTGTCTGTCAGCAGAATGAGTTTTTTATTTTATAGAATAAAAAAACACCACACAAGTCACACGACGTGTGTTTAACTTTTACAGGCAGACATTCACAATACAATATAGTATACTATATACTGGTGGTCAGGTCACTGGTCAGTCACACTGGCAGTGGCACTCCTGCAGAAAAAAAGTGTGCACTGTTTAATTTTTTAATATGTACTCCTGGCTCCTGCTATAACCTAACTGCTCCCCAGTCTCCCCCACAATTAAGCTGTGTGAGCACAGTCAGATATTATACATAGATGATGCAGCAGCACACTGGGCTGAGCACAGATATGGTATGTGACTGAGTCACTGTGTATCGTTTTTTCAGGCAGAGAACGGATTATATTAAATAATATAAAACTGCACTGGTGGTCACTGGTCAGTCACTAGTATAACTAACTAATACTATCAGCAAAATTCTGCACTCTCTGTCTGAGTACTCCTCCTAAGCTCCAGTAAATGAAGTGTCAATGTCTCACTCTGTCACTAGTATAACTAACTAATACTATCAGCAAAATTCTGCACTCTCTGTCTGAGTACTCCTCCTAAGCTCCAGTAAATGAAGTGTCACTGTCTCACTCTCACTCTCCTATCTATTTCTTCTCTAAACGGAGAGGACGCCAGCCACGTCCTCTCACTATCAATCTCAATGCACGTGTAAAATGGCGGCGACGCGCGGCTCCTTATATAGAATCCGAGTCTCGCGATAGAATCCGAGCCTCGCGAGAATCCGACAGCGTCATGATGACGTTCGGGCGCGCTCGGGTTAACCGAGCAAGGCGGGAAGATCCGAGTCGCTCGGATCCGTGTAAAAAAAGCTGAAGTTCGGGCGGGTTCGGATTCCGAGGAACCGAACCCGCTCATCTCTACTTATAACCCTTGTTCAATTATTAAACAGACCTAGCATACGTTCCAGAAATAGAAAAAATGTTCAGAAAATGATAGGAATATGTAGATCATGAAAATTTTATATGTCACTTTCACGATTTGTTTGTGTCTTCTTCATCTACCCAGCAGAACCTCAATCGAATCCAAACATCAGTGTACAAAGACTTAGGTACATGTATGTGTGAAATGTTCATCGCAAATCAGACATTATAGGCCAAAGCACTGTCCCAGCATACTCTATAGGTTGAATGTTGTCCCACACCCAACCAGTATTCCCATGACCGCCGAGTGCATATAGAGGATGTCTCATCCTCCCTGTCTTCCCCAAATATAGTCAAGTGTCTGATTTGCGAAATGAATACATACTTGTGTCTAGGTCACCGATTATTGTCTGACATATTTTTTTCTTATGTTAATAATTGATGGCAGTTATCGTTTACTGCCAAAGGGTGGACTGTTGAAGTAAAAAATATTACGTAGAAAGAACATACAGACTCTACACATATAAGTCGCTATGCTTGCAAATACGTGCAGCGAGCACAGCAATATATGGTAACACACGCATTTACACGGACATGCCACAGAAATGAATTCGACACATATTTCATACAGTACATAATTATAATAATATCAAGCGCCAGACATTATAATGATTTATCATTATATAATGGAGTAATGTCATGTATGTGTATTATTGGAATGAAGCAAGATAGGCCTGTCATATTTGGTATTAAAGCAAGCAGATTAATTTGTAGATTCATTTGATATTTGTTATTAAGTTGTAGGACATTGCAACAAATAGTTATGATTAAATGTATGAAAGCTAAAATCACTCTTATTAGGACAATGGACAGGAAACTCAGGCCAGCCCCTTTTGATGTCTTCAAGGCTGAACCTGTTTAGTATACGAACAGACCAGTGACTCATCATGAATGAGAAAGTTCCCTCCCCCAAACTAGATAACACATTGCTGATCACACAGTTGCTAGTTGCTGTTTTTCCCAGACGATGATGGAGGTGCTTCTAGACCAGTTCCTGTATTTATTTACAGAGAGAGAGAGAGAGAGAGAGAGAGAGAGAGTGAAATGGAGGGAAGACTTTTATACGAGAAAGATATGGTGATGTATTTGCTGAACTGTAACTGTATGTATTAACTGCTTACTGTATGAATTGTAACCATGTAACTATATGTATATTGTACATTGTAATATATTGAATCCATATCCTTTTAATAACAAATATATACATCAATGCGCTTTGGAACTCAGATAATGTGTGGGTGTATTGTTTTCTCTTATGGGATGCAGTGTTTTGCAATGTATAGCGCACACTCATGGCACATGGTAATAAGATGTGCAGGAGTCTACAATATATATTAGAGCGGGCATTTTAAATATTTGTTAGAAAGGAATTTGGTATTTACAAAGATCACAGGGAGACTATGGACATCCTTCAAGTTCTGGCCACATCCATCAACCGGCTGGTGGATAACACAGCAGCATGCCTGGCACACAGCGTTGACAACATGTCGGAGAGCCAACGATATTCGGCAGCCAGCCACCAGATCATCACAACAACGCTACAGATGATCTATGATAAGCTTCCAGAGCCAGCTCATCAACACGCTGGTGAACCACCACATCCGCCACCACAAGCCACACGGACGCCTCCTGCCCTTGCTCCACCACAATCCTGGTATGGACGGTCACAGCTGTACCAAGAATATACAGGGATGTACCCCACCTACCAGATGCCTCCACCACCAACACCGGCCGCATCATCTACACCAGCACGGCCACCGAGGCCAATTCAACGCACCCCACAGCTGCCCAGGGCATCGACGCCACATCAGGAGGAAGAAGAGGATCCGGACACCCAACAGCCACCATAAACGCGGTCGTATTGTTTTATTATTTACTGTTTTTCATGTTTCCCTTTCTCCCCCCTCCCATTAGTTTTTTTTTCTTACTATTGTTTTCCATTTGTGTTGGCCTCCCCCACCCCAGACCGGGTACTACCAAGGAGCTATGTCTAGACATACATGCGCAGGCATGTAAGCGTGTGGTAACTGATGAAAGCTCCTTGCGGTTACATATATGATGGGCCAAAGAGCTATTCTGATACCACTTTTTTTTTTCCTCCAAAAAAACTAAATTTTAAATTGATGTAAATTAGTCTTTCACTGTTGTGTGAATTTACTATTCACTAGTGTTTGTTTTTGCTTCTTCATAGGATTGTTTGAAAAATTGAAGTGGATGGCGTAGATGTGTTATGCGTACCAAGGTGAGTAAAACCATGTTTCAATGTATATATTTCAGAAACTTTGTCCCGCCTGTCCTTGGAGAACAACACAGTCCAGCAATGGGTCATGCTGGACTGTGTGGTTCCACAAATGCAGGCGTGTCGAAGTGCTGAACACTGACACCACTCTGCCACTTTGTCCTGCCTGCCCTTGGAGAACAACACAGTCCAGCAATGGGTCATGCTGGACTGTGTGGTTCCACAAATGCAGACGTGTCAAAGTGCTGAACACTGACACCACTCTGCCACTTTGTCCCGCCTGCCTTTGTAGAACAACACAGTCCAGCAATGGGTCATGCTGGACTGTGTGGTTCCACAAATGCAGGCGTGTCAAAGTGCTGAACACTGACACCACTCTGCCACTTTGTCCCGCCTGCCCTTGGTGAACAACACAGTCCAGCAATGGGTCATGCTTGACTGATGGTTCCACAAATGTTCTTGGGAAAGGAATGTGAACATGACATCATTTGTGTCTTTACTTAATATGGAAAAAAAAATTCCACAGATATCTACACAAGAAAAGAATGTAAAGAAGAACAAACACTTCTTATTTTGTTTTATTACATTTTATTTTTTAATCCAAAATAAAATTCAATTATAATTCTTCAATAAATTGTTAAAATTAGAAGTTTTGTGTGTTTTCTTTAAATTATTAGTAAATGAAATGTAAAATAGGGCATTTCAGAGATGCAGTGGTATTGTGGTAGGTCTCCCATGGTACAGCAGGGGAACTGTCGTGTCCCTTGACATTCACGCTGGTTCCTGCAAATCGGGAAGGATACTCCGCAAGACCTGTGGAAGAGAATAGTATGAGGTTCCAGGTATTTGGAATAGTGTCATCCTTCTTGGAAAAGACAAGGTACAAGCAACATTTACAAACAAGCAGGTTACACCGGACTTTGTCCCAAATGCAACCCTCTGGCACTTGAGAAATTACACATCCCAGCACGCCCGGATATGCAGTTTTGCAAATGCCAGAGGGCCGCACTTTGGACATGCCTGGGTTACTTGGACAAGAGGGAGTTTTGGGCAATACATCTCACCTGAGGGGGGGTGTCTACTACATGGCGGAGGTTCAGGTCCACATCACAAGTAGGACGTCCATGGTAGAGTGGGATAAATGGGTCCAATACTTGCGGCAACCCAACAACAGGAAAAAACGGGGTAGCAGGTCGTCAACAGGATGAAAACATTCCTGGAAAGGGCCATCAACAGGATGTAAAACTCTGAAATACATAAATAAACATTTTTTTTCTTAGAATATTACAATCTCAGTTTACAGGATAATACAAATATTACAAGTATACTCACAGGCAGTGGAAAAAAAGCTTTGGATCAATGTCCGTCGAGAATCATCTCCTTCGTCCATACCCACCGGTGGAGCAGTAGAACAGTTCCCGCGTCGGAAAGCCCTGCGACGAAGAGTCACCGGCAAAAGGTTTGCGACACATATGTTGTGTAAAATACAACATGCATTTACCATGCCGCAAACCTTCGCCGGTGAATACAAAAGAGCACCACCGGAAGTGTCTAAACATCTAAACCGGCTTTTAAGTACACCGAAGGCACGCTCAATTACTCCCCTCAATGCTTTGTGTGTCTCTTGGTAACATTCTTCAGCTTCACCAACAGGATTAGACAATGGGGTCAAGAGCCAAGATTTGTTGGGATAACCCGCATCGCTTATGGAAATAAGAAAAATGGTGGGTAATATTAAAAAAAAAAAAAAAATACATAAAAATATATATAAAAAAAAAACCTAACAGCCAGCCACCCGGCATTTTTCCTGTTTTCGAAATCGTCAAACAGCGATGACTGCCTTAGGATGAAGGAGTCGTGAGATGATCCAGGAAATACCACAAAAATATTCAGAAATTTCATGTTGACATCACAGACCGCCTGTATATTCATGGAATGGAATCGCTTTCGGTTCCGAAAACATTCTTCCGAATTCCGTGGCGGCTGGATCTGCATGTGGGTACAATCAATCGCGCCCAGAACATTGGGAAATTTGTGTTCGGTGAAAAAGCCTAATTGGATCTCACGCCATCCGCTGACTGTATCTGGAAATCTGATGAACTGGATTATCAATTTGTGGAAAGCCCTAATGACCTGGGTTATACAGCGCGACAGTGTCGACTGTGAAAAACCGCATGTTTGAGACAAAGTAGGCTGGAATGTGCCTGACGCAAAAAAATGTAACGTAGCCAGCAGTTTCTGGAAACCGCTGACTGCGCGATTGGTCCGTGCCCGAGGCTCCAGGTAGGCCTCCAACAGAGCGTACAGCGAATATATGTCGCAAGTCAATAAGCGATAATTTTGAATCACCTCGAACTCGCTGAGATCCTCCAGTTCACGCCAAGTGCGATACTGGCGTGGACGTGGAAATAAAACACGCACTACTGACTCACCCATGCAGACATTTGCTGACATTGATCCTGATGTTCAGCATCCCTTTCTTCCTCCATGCTTGCAGCTAGCATGAACATCACAATCTGGTCAGAAAAAGGCTCCATTATTGTAGTCAGTAGAAAAATAGGATATAAATGTGTTAAAACGCAGGGATTGTCCTAAAAAAACGATTCCACAAGAGAGCTGACTGTAATGGCTCTTCTCCCTGAAGTCTCAAAAACGGGAGTGAGGATAGAGGAGTGGCTTTGCAGAAGTGTATCCTGGGTAAAACTGTGGAATCATGGGTACATTTCCCTCAGCAGAGTGAAGAAAAAAATGTTCTTTAAAAAAATCTATTAAATAATACTTGTGGCTCCTAAATAGACAAACCAAGTAGATAATCCCTTCTAATATAAATAGATATGCTATCAGCAATCAAAAAAAACACAAAAAACATGTTTTTAAATTTTTTTATTAGATCCCGCCAGCAAAATGAGGCGGACTGAAATTGACGAAATTACTGTCGAAAAGCACTGTTGTCGAATCGACATTCTTCAATTGAATATACTTTTGTCGAAAAGCCTCATTTTTACCATTGCAGACATGTTGAATTTTGAAAATGACGAATTGCAAAAAGTCGAATCTGAAACGGCAGGTTTTTTGACGAAAGTACTGTATTGCATTGTCAAATCAGTTTTTACTGTCGAACATGCCCCGTTTTTCGACATTTGCGGCAATTCGACCGCAATTGCATATGGCCCCAAGTCATCTGAGAAACAGTGCCCAAGAGTTTAAAATCTTTTATTTTTTTCATATTTTTATTGATTCTGAAGCTTGATACAAAATATCAATGACCTTTGTTTCATGAGTGACAATAGTAAATAAGTAGTTTCAGTACAATGAATACAATGTTTACAGGTAAACAATATGCAAAATGGATAATATCAAATCTACATAAGTTCAAAAGATGTAGGACAGGCCGAGCAACACCATAGGTAGTATTCGTACTATATCGGTGGATCATTATTTAACAACCTTATTAGGTACCATGAAGTGGTCGAAAAACATTTGATAATTGTTTAGTTTGGGTGGGAAGAATTGAAATATAACTTTCCCAAAGTATAAAAAATGTAGCTACTCTAGATTCCTTTTCCATGGACACTTCAATCCAGTCCATTCGAAATAGAAAGAACACTTTTTCTTTAAATAAATAAAATGGGGGTGTTTCTGGATGAGTCCAGACTTGTAGAACAGTTTCCATAGCCGCAGATCTCAAAATCAATAATAGTTTGCGGCATCCCCGGGACACCCATTGGCCCTGGGTAAGGATACCCAGAATAGCCCATTCAGGAGTAAATGGCAGATAATAGACTAGAATATCGAGGGCATATCTGTAAACTCTTAGCCTAAAGGGCCATATACACGGGAGAACCGCTCAGCACACATCTCTCCCGCCGCTCAGCACAGAGTGATATGGGGGAGGACTGGGGGCCGCTCATTTCACCCATCGGGTGAAATGAGCGACATGCTAGATTGAGCCTGCATGCAGGCCAATCTAGCACCGGCGATAGCGACGTGCGGGGTCGCGCATCGCTATCGCTGTGGGGGGTACACACGAGTGATCTGTTCTTGCTTAGATTTTAACCATGGATCTCTCCATGAGTACCCCCCCCTTAACTCTTGGACAAGACCACAAACAATGATAGAAGTCTGCATTCCACCCTGACATCGAGGACATCTGTGCGAAGAGGAGGAGCCCATTACATAGTTTCAATGTGGACTAATATATGTTCTGTGGTGAATGTTCAAGAACAGTTCCCTATATGAACTGGCAGGAATGATACGACAGATGTTATCCAGATTTTTTCGTAACAATGTCGACTGTGATATTAGGGAAATGTTGTCGCCATTGGGGAAAATCCAGACTGAATTGTATCCTATTCAATTTTATCACGTATAGTGTCTAGAAATTGCTTTGCAATCAGGTGGAGGATAAGATAAAAATGTGTCCAATTAATTGTTCCAGTCCTGATCCAAAAAATTATGAAGAACTTGACTTACATAATGTTGTGTTTGACAATAAGCGCCTGGTGGAATATGAGGGGTCTCTTGGACAATCTATTCACAAAACATTCTATGGATTTCACTCCCCTAGATGCCCATAACAAGAATGGATTCATACCTTGGCCACGTTGGAAATGTGGATTATGAAGGACTGGAAGAAAAAGATATAGGCATTTAAACCTTTATGACGCAGTATATGCTATAGTTTATGGGTTTTCCAAAGCAATGGATTCTCCGGTATATCCTAGTCATGGGCATGGAGGAAAGAGACAACTTAAATCCTGCAAAAACACTTCTTCAAATTGGGAGTCTCTATATACAGTGCATCTGGAAAGTATTCACAGCACATCACTTTTTCCACATTTAGTTATTTTACAGCCTTATTCCAAAGTGGAATAAATTAATTTTTTTTTTGTCCTCAAAATTCTTCACACCCCATAATGACAACGTGAAAAAAGGTGTGTTTTTTTTTTTTAGATTTTTGCAAATGTATTAAAAATAAAAAATTAAGAAATCACATGTACATAAGTATTCACAGCCTTTTCTCAATACTTTGTTGATGCACTTTTGGCAGCAATTACAGCCTCAAGTCTTTTTGAATATGATTCCACAAGCTTGGCACACCTATCTTTTGGGCAGTTTTGCCCATTCCTCTTTGCAGCACCTCTCAAGCTCCACCAGGTTGGATGCGAAGTGTCGCTGCACAGCCATTTTCAGATCTTGGTTGTGTGCTTAGGGTCATTGTCTTGCTGAAAGATGAACTGTCGCCCCAGTCTGAGGTCAAGTCTCTGTACATTGCTGCATTCCTCTTTCCCTCTATCCTGACTAGTCTCCCAGTTCCTGCTGCTGAAAAACATCCCCACAGCATGATGCTGCCACCACCATGCTTCACTGTAGGGATGGTATTGGCCTGGTGATGAGCGGTGCCTGGTTTCTTCCAAACATGACGCCTGTCATTCATGCCAAAGAGTTCAACCTTTGTCTCATCAGACCAGAGAATTTTGTTTCTCATGGTCTGAGAGTCCCTCAGGTGCATTTTTGAAAACTCTAGGCGGGCTGCCATGTGCTTTTTACTAAGGAGTGGCTTCCGTCTGGCCACTGTACCATACAGGCCTGATTGCTGCAGAGTAGGTTGTCCGTCTGGAAGTTTCTCCTCTCTCTACAGAGGAGTGCTGTGCTCTGACAGAGTGACAATCGGGTTCTTGGTCACCTCCCTGACTAGGGCCCTTCTCTCCTGATCGCTCAGTTTAGACGGCCGGCCAGAAATAAGAATAGCCTTGGTGGTTCCGAACTTCTTCCATTTACGGATGATGGAGGCCACTGTGCTCATTGGGACCTTCAAAGCAGCAGATATTTTTCTGTAACCTTCACCAGATTTGTGCCTCGAGACAATCCTGTCTCGGAAGTCTACAGACAATTCCTTTGACTTCATGCTTGGTTTGTGCCAAGACATGCACTGTCAAGTGTGGGACCTTAGATAGAAAGGTGTGTGCCTTTCCAAATCATGTCCAATCAACTAAATTTACCACATGTGGACTCCAATTAAGCTGTAGGAACATCTCAAGGATAATCAGTGGAAACAGGATGCACCTGAGCTCAATTTTGAGCTTCACGGCAAAGGCTATGAATACTTATGTACATGTGATTTCTTAGTTTTTTATTTTTAATAAATTTTCAAAAATCTCAAAAAAAAAACTTTTTTCACGTTGTCATTATGGGGTATTGTGTGTAGAATTTTGAGGGGATAAATGAATTTATTTCATTTTGGTATGAGGCTGTAACGTAACAAAATGTGGAAAAAGTGAAGTGCAGTGAATACTTTCTGGATGCACTGTATACACGTATTATGCAGTCTCGAAGATGACATAGCAAAGCTGCATGATTACAATTCGTTAATTTAAAAAAAAAATTCCTCCATTAAATGTGGGTTGTTGGAGTCTAAACAAACCTATCCTATGATGACTATGATTCCAAACAAATTTTACAAAAGTAGAGGTTTTTTTTGTGTGTCTTCCTTCGTAAGTAACATGGGTAGTGATTGAAGTAAGTACATCAATCTAGGGAATGAAATCATTTTGAGCAAGCTGGCTCTGCCCAAGTAGCAGAGCTTGAGACAACACCAACCCTCCAAATCCCTAACCATAGGTGTAATAGATTTTAGATATATTCATTTGATATAGAGAGGAGGGATTCTTGGTAACCAGAACACCTGAAAAAGTAAAATGAGTTTAAAATCTTTAACTTTTTCTACCACTAGGTTATCAATAGTTAATGGTACCAACTCAGATCTGCTCTGATGTCTGAAAAAAACGATTCTTTGTTTTCAGGTTTAAAACCAAGTTATTGCTATTGCTCCATTTGACTAAGATCTCAACTTTGTCACGTTACGCCTTTTCATTACTGTCCAAGATGAGCCCCACAGCCAGTGTCAGACTGGGGCATGAAGGGCCCACCGGGGGAATGCAGTAATAGGGGCCCATACTTAGGGGTGTGGCCAGCCTACAAAGGGGGGGATGGCCAGCCTCCACAGAGGCTTGAAATACACCATAGTTTAGTGCAGTGTAATGCAACATATCTACCATGTATAATACTAGTGCACAGTCTGGAACCTGATCCTTAGAGGAAAAAGTGGGCCCTCAGACAGTGGGGCCTACCGGTGGGTTCCCTGGTTTCCCTGTGGGCCAGTCCGATCCTGACCACAGCAGTAGTGTCATCAGCAAATTTAATAATAGAATTAGTGTTATCCTATTTTTTTACATTACATTTTTATTAAGACTGATCAGGTTCAACAGGGGTACAGAAAGGAATTAGGGTATTAAAACAAAAACAAAAAGGGCAAGGAAAACAGGGACAGGTCATCCAATAGCATTATATGAATATACACTGCTCAAAAAAATAAAGGGAACACTAAAATAACACATCCTAGATCTGAATGAATGAAATATTCTTATTAAATACTTTGTTCTTTACATAGTTGAATGTGCTGACAACAAAATCACACAAAAATTATCAATGGAAATCAAATTTATTAACCCATGGAGGTCTGGATTTGGAGTCACACTCAAAATTAAAGTGCAAAAACACACTACAGGCTCATCCAACTTTGATGTAATGTCCTTAAAACAAGTCAAAATGAGGCTCAGTAGTGTGTGTGGCCTCCACGTGCCTGTATGACCTCCCTATAACCCACACAAGTGGCTCAGGTAGTGCAGCTCATCCAGGATGGCACATCAATGCGAGCTGTGGCAAGAAGGTTTGCTGTGTCTGTCAGCGTAGTGTCCAGAGCATGGAGGCGCTACCAGGAGACGTGGAGGAGGACATAGGAGGGCAACAACCCAGCATCAGGACCGCTACCTCCGCCTTTGTGCAAGGAGGAACAGGAGGAGCACTGCCAGAGCCCTGCAAAATAACCTCCAGCAAGCCACAAATGTGCATGTGTTTACTCAAACGATCAGAAACAGACTCCATGAGGGTGGTATGAGGGCCCGACATCCACAGGTGGGGGTTGTGCTTATAGCCCAACACCGTGCAGGACGTTTGGCATTTGCCAGAGAACACCAAGATTGGCAAATTCGCCATTGGCGCCCTGTGCTCTTCACAGATGAAAGCAAGTTCTCACTGAGCACATGTGACAGACGTGACAGAGTCTGGAGACGCCAAGGAGAATGTTCTGCTGCCTGCAACATCCTCCAGCATGACTGGTTTGGCAGTGGGTCAGTAATGGTGTGGGGTGGCATTTCTTTGGGGGGCCGCACAGCCCTCCATGTGCTCGCCAGAGGTAGCCTGACTGCCATTAGGTACCGAGATGAGATCCTCAGACCCCTTGTGAGACCATATGCTGGTGCGGTTGGCCAGAGAACACCAAGATTGGCAAATTCGCCCCTGGCGCCCTGAGCACATCTGGGACATCATGTCTCGCTCAATCCACCAACGCCAGATTGCACCACAGACTGTCCAGGAGTTGGCGGATGCTTTAGTCCAGGTCTGGGAGGAGATCCCTCAGGAGACCATTCGCCACCTCATCAGGAGCATGCCCAGGCGTTGTAGGGAGGTCATACAGGCACGTGGAGGCCAAACACACTACTGAGCCTCATTTTAACTTGTTTTAAGGACATTACATCAAAGTTGGATCAGCCTGTAGTGTGTTTTTGCACTTTAATTTTGAGTGTGACTCCAAATCCAGACCTCCTTGGGTTAATAAATTTGATTTCCATTGATAATTTTTGTGTGATTTTGTTGTCAGCACATTCAACTATGTAAAGAACAAAGTATTTAATAAGAATATTTCATTCATTCAGATCTAGGATGTGTTATTTTATTGTTCCTTTTATTTTTTTGAGCAGTGTATTAAAAGGTATATGTAAATCACGTATCATCGGAGTTTTGTTCAAATTGAAAGGAGGGCTCAATGAGTTGGGGCGAGGAGAGGGGGCTCCCTTGCCCTCTGTGGTATATAAGTGCCACAGAAGCCACTTCACAATAGGAGAAGAGAGAGCAGAGGAATATGTGGCCGTTCTAGTCTCCATTTCAAAGTGAAATTGAGTCTTGGAAGTGACTTTCTCGAAAGGAGGGGGAGAAGGGGATTTCCATTGTTGAGCAATGGTGGCTCTAGCGGATATTAGAATGTGACCCAAAACATAGCGAGAGGGTTTAAGAACAGTACTAGGATACCAGTGTAAAAGAGCTAGGGAGGGATCCTGAGTTAATAAAAGTCCTATAACGTCATGTATAAGATCAAAAACCTTATTCCAAAGGTACATAAAACATGACCGTATCAAAAAACGTGAAAGATAGTACCCTCGGAGTGACAGACGCCAGCAAAGTTTAGAGGTGGCGGGCCAAATCTTATGTAGTTTAGAGGGGGTAAAATATAATCTATTAATCAATTTAATGTGCATTTCAGCATGGTTAGTGCATTTTGATAATGAAAAAGAGGAGAGATGAATAGTTTCCAACTGGTTTAAGGTAAATATACGGTGAAGGTCACTTTCCCAATTAAGTTGAGAAGAGGTTTTGACCTGCAAATCCGGAGGTAAAAGTAGGCTATACCAATAGGAAATAGCACCATGGGATGAGAATTTGTTCAAACTATTCAAAATATGGGCCCTCATTCCGAGTTGATCGGTCGCAAGGCGAATTTAGCAGAGTTACACACGCTAAGCCTATGCCTACTGGGAGTGTATCTTAGCTTCTTAAAATTGCGACCGATGTATTCGCAATATTGCGATTACAAACTACTTTGCAGTTTCTGAGTAACTTCAACCTTACTCTGCCTGTGCGATCAGTTCAGTGCTTGTCGTTCCTGGTTTGACGTCACAAACACACCCCCGTTTCTCCAGCCACTCCTGCGTTTTTTCCGGAAACGGTAGCGTTTTCATCCACACGCCCATAAAACGCTGTGTTTCCGCCCAGTAACACCCATTTCCTGTCAATCACATTACGATCGCCGGAGCGATGAAAAAGCCGTGAGTAAAAATACTATCTTCATAGTTAAATTACTTGGCGCATTCGCAGTGCGAATATTGCGCATGCGTACTAAGCGGATTTTCATTGCGATGCGATGAAAAATACCGACCGATCAACTCGGAATGAGGGCCATGGTCTGGAGGGACTTGGAGAACCGTAGAATTAATGGCCGTTTCATCCACCCAGTGTTTAAGTTGGTAATAATGGAACCATGCTGAAGCATCTAAGTTAAATTTAGTATTCAAATTCACTAAAGGTAAGATGGAAGTTGGGGAGAAAACATCAGTGAGGGATTCAATACCTAGGCATCTCCAATATGAGATACATATGTACGTGGGGTAGCACTTTGTGTAATGCTCATAGAGAGATAATCCTAGTAGGAAGGGTAATATCAAAGTGGGTCAGGTGTCTAAGATCCCATATTTTCAGGGTGTCAAGAATAGAAGAAGGGGATAGTGGCAAGTTAGGGCAGAGTCGTCGAGGTAACCAAAAGAGAACAAAAAGGGGGAACTCTTGGAGGAGACCCCTTTCCAAGTCCACCCAAGGTTTGGAGTTTGGGGGAAGGGATAGGTCATATAACTGAGAAAGCATAGACGCTTTGTGGTATTTGGGCAAATCGGGGAGAGTGAGCCCTCCTTGAGATTTTGAGCGAGTCATACAAGGATACGCCAACCTAGGAGGCTTACGTTCCCAAACATAGGAAAACATCAATCGTCTCATCTGGGTTAATAATTTACGAGGAATAGCATAGGGGATAGCCCAAAATAGACACATCAGTTTTGGTAACTTCATCATTCTGAATGCTGCTATGCGGCCCAGCCAAGAGATCTCGTGGCACATCCATGATGAGATTAGGGAGGTTAATTGAGTTAATAAGGGAACATAGTTGACGGTATGTACATTCTGTATATGAGAGGGAATGGAAATTCCTAAATATGATAAAGCTGATTCTTTCCATGTAAATGGGAAGCGTGGCTTTAAAGACTGCAAAATTGATGTAGGGATATCAGGGCCGGTGCTAGGGTGTTCGGCGCCCTCCTGCAACCTATCAATTTTGCGCCTTTCTACAAATACAAATGTGACCGATCTCATCCTCAGAGCTGTAACTACACAT
Organism: Pseudophryne corroboree; assembly: GCF_028390025.1. Taxonomy (NCBI): domain Eukaryota; kingdom Metazoa; phylum Chordata; class Amphibia; order Anura; family Myobatrachidae; genus Pseudophryne; species Pseudophryne corroboree. The sequence continues at coordinate 443,965,345 of NC_086452.1, forward strand.
TTAGGTCCCCCCCCCCCCCCCCTCAAGATCCATCAATATACGGTCATAAAAAAATTACCTAAAGTATAGGGTCGTAAAATAATTATGATGCACAGTAGTCTCCATTATTCAAAATTACACCACACAATAGTACCACTTATATACATTGCACCAGGTAGTGCCCTTTATATTCATTACGCCAGATACAGCCCCCTTTTACATATTGCACCAGGTAGAGCCACTCACACATTATTCCAGGTAGAGTTCCCTTTTACACTGAGCCAGGTAGAGTTCCCTTTTACACATGCCACTTCACATTACACCGTGCAGTAGTGTCCATTAGTCACATTACACCACACAATAGTGTCCGTTAGTCACATTACACCGCACAGTAGTGTCCATTACTCACATTACACCGCACAATAGTGTCCGTTAGTCACATTACACCGCACAATAGTGTCCGTTAGTCACATTACACCGCACAGTAGTGTCCATTAGTCACATTACACCGCACAATAGTGTCCGTTAGTCACATTACACCGCACAATAGTGTCCGTTAGTCACATTACACCGCACAGTAGTGTCCATTAGTCACATTACACCGCACAATAGTGTCCGTTAGTCACATTACACCGCACAGTAGTGTCCATTAGTCACATTACACCACACAATAGTGTCCGTTAGTCACATTACACCGCACAGTAGTGTCCATTAGTCACATTACACCGCACAATAGTGTCCGTTAGTCACATTACACCGCACAATAGTGTCCGTTAGTCACATTACACCGCACAGTAGTGTCCATTAGTCACATTACACCGCACAATAGTGTCCGTTAGTCACATTACACCGCACAATAGTGTCCGTTAGTCACATTACACCGCACAATAGTGTCCGTTAGTCACATTACACCGCACAGTAGTGTCCATTAGTCACATTACACCGCACAATAGTGTCCGTTAGTCACATTACACCGCACAATAGTGTCCGTTAGTCACATTACACCGCACAGTAGTGTCCATTAGTCACATTACACCGCACAATAGTGTCCGTTAGTCACATTACACCGCACAGTAGTGTCCGTTAGTCACATTACACCGCATAGTAGTGTCCGTTAGTCACATTACACCGCACAGTAGTGTCCGTTAGTCACATTACACCGCACAGTAGTGTCCGTTAGTCACATTACACTGCACAGTAGCGTCCGTTAGTCACATTACACAGCACAGTAGCGTCCGTTAGTCACATTACACAGCACAGTAGCGTCCGTTAGTCACATCACACAGCACAGTAGGTTCCGTTAGTCACATTACACCGCACAGTAGCGTTCGCTAGTCACATTACACAGCACAGTAGCGTCCGTTAGTCACATTACACCGCACAGTAGTGTATGTTAGTCAGATTAAACCGCTCAGTAGTGTCCGTTAGTCACATTACACCGCACAGTAGTGTATGTTAGTCACATAACACCGCACAGTAGTGTCTGCTAGTCACATTACACCGCACAGTAGTGTCCATTAGTCACATTACACTGCACAATAGTGTCCGTTAGTCACATTACACCGCACAGTAGTGTCCGTTAGTCACATTACACCGCACAGTAGTGTCCGTTAGTCACATTACACCGCACAATAGTGTCCATTAGTCACATTACACCGCACAGTAGTGTCCGTTAGTCACATTACACCGCACAGTAGTGTCCGTTAGTCACATTACACTGCACAGTAGTGTCCGTTAGTCACATTACACCGCACAGTAGTGTCCGTTAGTCACATTACACAGCACAGTAGCGTCCGTTAGTCACATTACACAGCACAGTAGCGTCCGTTAGTCACATTACACAGCACAGTAGCGTCCGTTAGTCACATTACACGGCACAGTAGCGTCCGTTAGTCACATCACACGGCACAGTAGCGTCCGTTAGTCACATTACACAGCACAGTAGCATTCGCTAGTCACATTACACAGCAAAGTATCGTCCGTTAGTCACATTACACCGCACAGTAGTGTATGTTAGTCAGATTAAACCGCACAGTAGTGTCCGTTAGTCACATTACACAGCACAGTAGTGTATGTTAGTCACATAACACCGCACAGTAGTGTCTGCTAGTCACATTACACCGCACAGTAGTGTCCATTAGTCACATTACACTGCACAATAGTGTCCGTTAGTCACATTACACCACACAGTAGTGTCCGTTAGTCACATTACACCGCACAGTAGTGTCCGTTAGTCACATTACACCGCACAGTAGTGTCCGTTAGTCACATTACACCGCACAGTAGTGTCTGTTAGTCACATTACACAGCACAGTAGCGTCCGTTAGTCACATTACACAGCACAGTAGCGTCCGTTAGTCACATTACACAGCACAGTAGTGTCCGTTAGTCACATTACACAGCACAGTAGTGTCCGTTAGTCACATTACATGGCACAGTAGCGTCCGTTAGTCACATTACACGGCACAGTAGCGTCCGTTAGTCACATCACACGGCACAGTAGCGTCCGTTAGTCACATTACACATCACAGTAGCATTCGCTAGTCACATTACACAGCACAGTAGTGTCCGTTAGTCACATTACACCGCACAGTAGTGTCCGTTAGTCACATTACACCGCACAGTAGTGTCCGTTAGTCACATTACACAGCACAGTAGTGTCCGTTAGTCACATTACATGGCACAGTAGCGTCCGTTAGTCACATTACACGGCACAGTAGCGTCCGTTAGTCACATCACACGGCACAGTAGCGTCCGTTAGTCACATTACACATCACAGTAGCATTCGCTAGTCACATTACACAGCACAGTAGTGTCCGTTAGTCACATTACACCGCACAGTAGTGTCCGTTAGTCACATTACACCGCACAGTAGTGTCCGTTAGTCACATTACACAGCACAGTAGCGTCCGTTAGTCACATTACACAGCACAGTAGCGTCCGTTAGTCACATTACACAGCACAGTAGCGTCCGTTAGTCACATTACATGGCACAGTAGCGTCCGTTAGTCACATTACACGGCACAGTAGCGTCCGTTAGTCACATCACACGGCACAGTAGCGTCCGTTAGTCACATTACACATCACAGTAGCATTCGCTAGTCACATTACACAGCACAGTAGTGTCCGTTAGTCACATTACACCGCACAGTAGTGTGTTAGTCAGATTACACCGCACAGTAGTGTCCGTTAGTCACATTACACCGCACAGTAGTGTATGTTAGTCACATAACACCGCACAGTAGTGTCCGTTAGTCACATTACACTGCACAGTAGTGTCCGGCTGTGCAGAGGTGAACGCAGATCCGGCTGCGTATGCAGCGATCTGCATTCATCTCTGAATGACCCCCTATGTCAGGTACAGCCTTCATTCCCTCCACAGTGCGGCCCCGGTACCTGCAGGAGGTCCCGGCTCGGGCGCTGCTCCTCCTCTCCCTTCTTCTCCGGTTTCTCGCAGGCTCCGTTACTCCACTGGCTCTGTAGGATGTTGTCAGTGACCCCGAGAGGGGGCGGGAGCGGGTGCTAATTACTGATGAATGGGCCCTGGTCCCCTGCACCCCCAACCACCTCCCACCTTACTGGGCAGCAGCAGCAGCAGCTCTCATCTTGGCAGCACAGCACATGCTGCAGTGTGCTGTGCTGCAGTGGGGCAGAGAGGCTGCTGCTAATGTTATTGTTCCTGTATGGGTGAATGGGAGTATTGTGACCACAGTGATCACAGTCCCCCCTTGAATTGACCCTGGCTGGAGGGCTCAGGGGCTGAGTGCTGGGGTCTCAGGGAGCAGAGACTACACCTACCCTGCTCTGAACAGCAAATACTTTAAAAAAAAACGATTTTGTTTTCATAAAGGGGCGTGGCCATGGCTCCCGCGATTAGGCCACGCCCCAACCCTCTAGGCAGCTGGGGCCGGGATGGCAGCGGCAGCGGCGCTCTGTGTAGGCTGTGGGTGGCCACACACTGCGTGCACACTTTCTGGGGAGGGGGAGCCGCGCTGCAAGCTGCCATATCCGCTTCCTGTCATCCAGGGTGACAGGTGCAGCGGCAGCTGGCAGCAGCAAGGGATGCAGAGCAGGGAGAGGCTGAGCGCCTCTTCAGTTTGGCGCCTCCCTGCACTGCATCCCTTTGCTGAGCGGCTAGCGCCGGCTCTGAGGGATATTAATGGTAAGGGCATCAGATTTAGTGGCGTTAAGCTTATAGTATGAGGCAGCACTGTAGCTGTCCATTATGGAGTGTAGAGCAAGCAACAAGGTTTCTGGACTGGTTACAAATAATAAAACGTCATCCGCAAAAAAAACCAAAAAAACAGACACAGCCTGGAAAATCTGGGGCTAAGCGAATCGTTTGGGCAAGAGGTACAATAGCTAATGTAAAAATAAATGGGGAAAGCGGGTACCCCTGCCTCGTGCCATTAGTAATTTGAAATAGAGATGACAGGGAAGCCGTTACTAAAGAGTTTGGCAGATGGACCTTTATAGAGGGCTAGTATAGAGCGTAAAATGTCCCCCTGTAGTCCGAACTTGGATAATACCTGGCGTCAAGAGGGAGCAGAAGTAGGTGGCAGTTAGTGCGCGAAGCCCATCCAACCAAGTCTAAAACTCTACAGGTGTTATCGGGATCCTGGCAACCAAGAACTAAACCCACCTGGTCTGGATGGATCAACTCTGGGAGTAAAGGGTTTAAGCATTTGGCAATTAATTTGGCATACATTTTTAAATTGGTGTTCAAAAGGGCTATTGGGTGATAATTCTTGCATTGAGAGGGGTCCTTACCCACCTTTGGGATAGTCACAATTTGAGCCTCCATCATCTCTGCTGGGAAGGACCCAGTGTCGGTAGCTTTAGAGTAAAGTTGTAAAAGGAGGGGGAAAGGGTTTTGCTAAATGCAGAATAAAAGGAGTTCGTAAAACCATCCGGGCCAGGGGCTTTTCCTCAAGGCAATTGAATAATTACAAGCTGTATCTCCTCCAGTGTACAAGGGGTATTCAAGGACACCAGGCTGGCTTCATCTAAAGAGGAGAGGGGAAGGGTCTCCAAAAACGAGGAGATAGTAGCCTTCAAGGGTTGAGGGATAGAGGGATCTTCATGTAGATTTATATAGTTTGGCATTAAAATTCTGAAAACATGTTCACAATGTCTAGAGGATTAAGACACTGTTTTCCTGTGGGAGCAATGAGGCATTTGATACAATTACGGGCTTGCCGACCACGGAGCTTTTGCGCCAATAATTGAGAATCTTTATTCCTGGCGTTGTAGAATTTATGGCGAAGGTGAGCTAAAGCAGAGTGCATACGCGTCAGAAATAATTTCAGAAGCTGGTTTCTCTTAGAGTTGCTTACGTAAAGTTTTAATAGGGTGAGCCTGATTCTGAGACTCCAAAGCTTGGAGGGTCTGCTCTATATCGGCTTGCCTTTTGCTCGAGCGTTCCTTAAGTTGAGCACCCTTCTGAATAGAGGTGCCACGAAGCACTGCTTTCAGAGCGCACCAATAGGTAAAAATGGAAGTATCATCTGGTGAATTGGTGTGCATATATAAAGCTAAAGAGTCAGATAAGGCTTTTTGAGTCTCGGTATCAGTTAATTGATAATCTGGGAAGCACCAAGGACGTGCCGAAGGGAAGTGTCGGCCAATGTCCCACGTCCATAATACAGGAGCATGGTCGAACCATGTAGTAGGGAGGATTTTGGTTTTTTGAGTATGTTAAAGAACCCTCTTTTCTAGTAAGATAAGATCTATCCTAGAGTAGCTATTATGTACAGCAGAAAAAGAGGTATAGTCTCTCTCTTCAGGCAGGGACGTGCGCCAGGCATCATACAAATCGAACTCCACATTCAATTTCTTGAAAGCGAGAGATGGACCTGTGTCTCTAGGAGATGACTGGAGGCATTGGGTAGAGGATCTATAAAGTTTGGGGTCTAGGACTAGGTTAAAGTCACCCATAACTATAAGAACTCCCAGTCTGACCATATGAATTTCCTCGAAGGTATCTCTAATATAAGGAATTTGACAAGAGTTAGGAGCTTATAAGGAGACCACAGTGGTCAAAGTGTCATCTATAGTACCAACAAGAATCAAGTAACAACCATTTTTATCTGTATATTGCTGATGTAGAGTAAAAGGGGTATTCTTATGAAACCATATAGCAACGCCATTGCGTTTAGTGGGGCCATTTGCGAGATATCAGGTTGGATATCTATGGTCTTCGAGAACTGGGGGGGGTAGGGGTGGCTAATGAGGAACAATGTGCCTCCTGAAGGGCTAAGATATTGGTTTTATATTGGTGAAAAGTATTAAAGGCTAGTCTCTGTTTATGTGGAGAGTTCAACCCTTTTACCTGTACTAATTCTAATTACAGAAGACTTTAGTTTACCCATTTTAACTTGTTGGGGGTCTGTTAATTATAATATCTAAAATCCAGTTCCATAACATCACAGACAATCCCAAGTTTTGTAATTAGATATCAAAGTAATTGGGAGATTAGTATTGAAGGCTGAGCTAAAATCAACGAAAAGCATTCAGACATTAGTATTTGGCCCTTCTAAGTGACTAAGGGGGACATGTACTAAGCAGTGATAAAAGTGGAGAAGTGACCCAGTGAAGAACGTTGTAGAAATGGGTAGCAGCACGGGCAAAATCTTGGAGGTAGTATGTTGTGAGAAGAGGTGGTCCTTGGTAAATTGATTCCAGTGGGCATAAGGCCTGAGGCACAAGTTGCAAGAAACTCTGATCTTGTAGATTGGTCATTATACTTTTCCTTGTGTCCTGTTTAGCAAACATGGAAATCTTTTATCTACACCCCATTTTACACAGGTAAGTACCGTACATGTTCAACAGTATGTAGTCACCTCTTCTAATTAGCTGTGGCGGCGGTGTCCAAACACACTACCAGGTGCATACTACCATGCAATATCTAGTCCATTACCAGTTGATTGGCTACTAAAGAACTCTGTGACCTTCAGCTTGGCACTGGCGTAAGTGCCACCATTCTAACAAGTCTGGTTCCCAAATGTCTGCTTTGCGGGAGCGGTCCAGCCGTCTAGGAATAACCACAGCTCCGCTACAAAGCAGTAGGCAGTACTGAAGTGCATAGCATGTAAAATGGCTCGTCATCGGTTGCAGCATTCACTACAGAGTTCCAGTCTGCCTCCGGAAGTAATGTCAACGCAAGAACTGTTAAGTCTGGAGCTTTAAGGATCGCTTTCAATGGCTGAGAGGCTGCAGCCATGTTTCAGATTGCCATAACGCATGCTGCCTGCTACCTCTTCACCTGCTGCCTGGCAGCTTCCTGCCACCCCTACTCACTTGTGGATGGTCCCACGGCCGATCCGGTTTCCCACCTTTCCTGATGGTGAACATCCATCCCACCTTCCTCATAACTCCCCACCAAAGCCCACCCGTCAGCTGCTCTGCAAGTCACACCCGTTGCTTCAGGGCTGATGGGGGGGGGGGGGGACAGGTCATGGGCACCGATAAAACAGTTTTTTTTTTTTTTTTTTTTAAATGTGGGGGTGAGAACAAAAACACACTGGGAAAACACAAAAAAAATACTGATATACTGACAAGGTACAGAGATTGTTTGGACTGCACTTCATTAGGAGAGGTATGGGTTGAGTTACTGCTGGGGGAACGTGGAACAGAATTGTGCAGAGCTCCGACAATATTTATTATGTGTCCTGTAAGAATTTAAGTGCAGAGTATATTCTCTGGTGATCTGCACTAGTATGCTTTCTGTCCGTGCGCAATATTTGCTGTACAACGGGGTACGCTGTAATCCCCTGGAAGTTATATCGGGGTCGAGCATTCAGCTTTGTAGCGCCGACTATTGAGCTCTCTTCTATGCACAATTGGAGAGGACTCCACTGTAGAGTCCTTCAAAAACAAGCGCAATACTTACCGGTTTACCCAACTACTCTTTTTTTAGTTCCTAAAATATATATACACAACTAAAATGCTTAGTTCTCTTTTTTTGTTAAGCTTACTTGTGTTTTAAATACAAATGTCAAGCACTTTGTGGTCTATTTCAATTATTCCGCACGCTGCCTGCTGGCCGTCTATAGTAATGGGCATCTATCGGAGCTATTCAATTGTCGCTCTGATCAGACGCCCATTAGCCGCGGCGCAGCTTCCGGACGTGCAAGAAAAAAATGTGTTTAACCACTGGCCTGGCATGGTCGCATCAGATGCGACCATGCCTGCAAGTGCTCTATCTGACCTGGTCGCACGGGATGCGACCAGTCAGATAGAGAGTGTTTGCAGCGGCAGGGAAGAGAAACTTCCCTCCGCTGCTGCTGTCAGAGGGACCGGAAGGTCCCTCTGCCTCCCTGCACTCTCCCCGTGTCTGCCGTGCTGCCGATCACTGCTGATCGGTCAGCACGGCAGGATCTGTCCCCTCCAGCGGCTGCAGACAATGGCAGCCGCTGGGGAGTGTAAATAAACCCTCCCTAGCTGCCCCCAGTAGAGATGGCTACTGACTCACTGTCTCAACACAGTGACTCGAATCATCAGGAAGTGTGAATGATTCGAGTCACTCACTGTGTAATGAGTGGAGACAGCTGCAGCAGTAGCTTCTCAGCCAGAGGGAGGAAACTCAGTGTGTCCTTCAGTCAGTGTCTTCTGCTGAGTGTCTTTAGCTGTGATTGGCCAGAGGAAATACCAGGTGACACCCAGTGGGAGGGGGGAGGGAGCAGTCACGACTCACCAGTCAGTGAGTGCTGTGCTGCTCTGCCTGATCCATTTCATGAATCATGATTCATCCTGAGTCTGCCAGTGAGTTGAGACAGTTGTACACTGTGTAGACTCATACCCCTTTTCCACTAGCTCAAAAAACACGGGTAAATGCACGGGGGCGCGCATTTACCCGTGTTTTTGGCAAGTGGAAAAGGGTCAACCCGGATCAAGTGACCCGTGAATCCTACCCGGCTATTTACCTGGGTAGGACACGGGAATGATCCGGGTAGGGTTCTAGTGTAAACGGGAGCCGTGTCGATGCGACACGGCTCCCGTTTACACTGTATGGAAGGGCGGCGCTGGGAGATCATGTGATCTCCCTGCGCCGCCCCTGCCGCGTCACTAGAAGCGTCACCAACCCGGCATATGCCGGGTTGTGACTGCTGATGGGAAAGGGGACGAGCACGGGTCGCAGCAGGGGGCAGCTCCCGTGTCAGGCTCCCGGCTGCGACCCGTGATCGTAAGTGGAAAAGGGGTATCAGTGACTCAGTGGATGGATCTGATTCATGCAGCATAAGCCTGCAGGAGGTGGAGCCCCTGTGGTAGTGTTCTCAGCTCACTGTTCCTGCTCAATGTGATTGTGGGTGGCAAACTCCCTGGAGGTTAGATAGTGGATAATATAATAAATCCAAGGCCACCTAAAATCATCCAATTAGCAAAGTATGCAAAGTAAAAAAAAAAATTTTTTATTTGGTTTAGTTACAGACTGAATGATGTGTTTCATGGCTGTTAAGCTTTCTCTCCTCAGCCAGAAGTAATGTGCATATTCTGTAACTAGTATGCAATAATTGGTTATTAATAATATATCAACATAACAGTGAATCTATGTTAATATATTATTAACAATCAGTGCATAAGCAGCTGCCTCCCCCAGATGCACTGCAAAATCACTGCAGCTGAATAACTCCCTCCATGAGTCCAGCACTGATCTGCCAGCACTGGCAACTCACTGATTCATGTGCAGTCTCTGCAATACATTAAAATACAAATGAGTCATGATGACTCATGTGCCAAGACACTGACTCGAGACACTTCACTGAACTGAGTCATGTGTCTCAACTCAGCTCAGTGAATCACTTTGCCCATGACTAGCCCCCAGACCCCCCCTGCATACCTCGAGGCTGTCTCGGCTTTCAAAATGAAAGCCGCGATGGTCGCAATGTTCCGATGGATGTTCCTGATCGATGTTTCGATGTTTTGGGGGGGGGATATTTTTTTTAAAAAAAATTCTAAAAATTATTTTTTTTCCATTTTTTTTTTAACTAAAATCATTTGGGATAGGGTTAAATTCATGTTCTTCACCTAATTCACTCATAAAAAAACCAGACAAATTTGGAGCGTTTTTTGGCGAAATAAATCGTCAGTTAAGTGGTTAAAGTCCGTAGTTGGGGCACCCAGACAGAAACTTTAGACATGAAGCGGCTAAAGCCGGAGCTGTCAGCCACATAAAATGCTAATGGACATCTGATCGGAGCAACAATTGAATCAGCCACTTTGCGTTCAATTGGGAGAGAAGTAATACACCACCGCCAGTTGCTGCCACAGTAGCATGCAGATTAATGCGTTTCCTCAGACACAGGTGCGATAGGCAAAACCAAATAGGTGCATGAGGCCACAGAAACCCATTTGGTCTAACCTCCATCCTTGTTTTCTCTTACGTCCTAGAGGATACCGTGGTTCCATTTAGTACCATGGGGCATAGACGGGTCCACTAGGAACCATGGGCACTTTAAGAATTTGATAGTGTGGGCTGGCTCCTCCCTCTATGCCCCTCCTATTAGGACTCAGTTTAGAAAATGTGCCCTGAGATGCCGGTCACGCTGAAGGAAGCTCCTGTAGAGTTTTCTGAATTTATTTTATGGGTGGAATTCAAATGTTTGAAAAGTCGGTTGGTGTCTGTTTTTCCCTGTCTATTAGATAGGAAAAAACAGATTCCCAACTGTCTTTTCAAACATTTGAATCTCCCCCTTTATGTTTGTTATTTTCAGGCAGGGCTGGGTGGCACCAGCTTGCCTGCTTCGTGGGACTTAAGGGGGGAACGGCCCAACTTCTTGAAGGGTTAATGGTCCCGTTCCCCGCTGACAGGACACTGAGCTCCTGAGGGAACTATTCGCAAGCCCCACCAAGGCAAGCATACATTCCCGCAGCAAGCCGCCACCCCTAACAGAGCCAGAAGAAAGAAGAGTGGTGAGTACTAAGCCGGCATCCCGGTTAGCGGGGCGCCGGCCATTATGGCAGCATGAGGGTACGGAGACGCATGGCTTCTAACCGGGGTGGATTGCGTCTCCAGACAGTACAAAACTGCGTCCCCATACACTGTACACAGTACCCATGCTGGCACGACAGCCTTAAAATGGTTTTCTCTCAATTTTAAGCACCAGATTACCTCAGCCAGTATAAAAAAGCGGGAAGACCACGCGCCATTGAGGGGGCGGGGCCTTCACTATGAGCGGATCCAGCAGCTCACCAGCGCCATTTTACCTCTGCAGCGAACAAAGACGCTGACTGACAGATGCGCAGCTCCTCTGGAGTGCCTCCCATTTACCTCAGCAGTACCAGGGAGTGAGCGATTAGTGTATTAAGTCCCCTATCTGGGTACTTAGTCTGTGACCCAGCTAAGCTTAGAGTTAAGGGCGCGTTGGGGGCAGGCGCAGTTGGGAGTGTCTCCCTGAAGGGCTCTTTGTGGGTTAATTGTGCTTAACCTTTTCCTGTGTGTGTGTGTGCTGTCACATTTACATTATGTCAGGCAAAGAGTGTGTTTCTTGTGCATCAGAGTGTACTTCTTCACCAGGGGGCTCACTACTGGGTACTCAGGGCAGTGCACCTTCCCAGAATAGCAGGGCTGAACCGGAGTGGGGGAATTCCCTTAAGAGAATGATATCCAATATTTCTACGAAATAGGCCCGCAATGAGAAAGAGACGCAATACTTAAGACAGACTGAGGATGAGTTTATGAATAGAGACTCAGTCCCCAAAACAGCATCTCAATCCTGTCCCATTTGTCCGCAAAAATGATCTCTGGCCCATATCCTGCAGTCTGACTCTGATGGGTCAGACATGGAGGAGGGTAAGGTGGATTTGGAGGGGGGGGGGGGGTGCTACTCTGTCACAGGGAATAGAGGCTCTCATAGAGGCTATCGGAGATGTTCTGCAAATTACTGATAAGGTGTCAGGGGAGTGTGAGGAATCCTATTTTAATGTAAAAAAGAAGTCCTCAGTCACTTTTCCTGTGTCAAAGGAATTGAATACCCTGTTTGAAGAACCATGGGTTATTCCTGATAAGACGTTTCAAATCCCTAAAAGATTACTCTCATCTTTTCCTTTTCCTCTAGAGGACAGGAAAAAATGGGAAACTCCACCAATAGTGGACGCATCAGTCTCTAGGCTGTCAAAAGTTGTGTTGCCTGTTCCTGGAACAGCCTCCCTAAAAGACACGGCTGATCGTAAAATTGAGACTACACTCAAACAGAGCCGGTCCTAGGCATAGGCAAATTAGGCAAATGCCTAGGGCATATGGCATGCCTTGGGGCACAAGCAGCTTCTGCTGATTACAATGATATGCGGCATGCCTATATTCTGTGTGTGACTGCAGCTGTATTTGCATACTAAATGCTACATTACAGTGTATTCCGGGAAATCACTGTAATGTAGCATTTCGTATGCAGATACAGCCACAGTTGCACACAGAATATAGGCATGTTGCATATTATTTTAATCAGCAGAAGCTGCTTGTACATCCTAGCCACATAGTACTGCAAATAAGACACATTTTCATCAAAAAAGGCACCCAGCATTAGCAGAGCTGCCAGCTGACTTACGCCAGGCATCTCCTGCTGCATGGCGTATTGAGGAAAGATGTATGAGGACACATCTGTATCCAAGCAGAGGCAGAGGTTACAGTGTTAGCAGCCATGTGAGTGCTGTGTGCGGGTAGGTTGGTTGTGCAGTAGTGTTCGGCATATGTGTAAGGGGCATTATGTGTGTCATGTGTATAAATGCATTAATTATGCGCAGCATATGTGTAAAGGGCACTATGTGTGTCATTATGTGTATAAGGGCACTAATAATATGCGGCATATGTGAAAGGGACATTATGTGTGTCATTATGTGTATAACGCATTAATAATGTGCAGCATATTTGTAGAGGACATTATGGGGTATATTTACTAAGGTCCCGATTTTGACCGAGATGCCGTTTTTTCATCAAAGTGTCATCTCGGTAATTTACTAAGCAATAATCACGGCAGTGATGAGGGCATTCGTAATTTTTTGGAAGTCCAACCAAAAAAATACGAATGAATACACCATCGGTCAAAACGCGGCTGTTTAAGTATGAATCTCGGTAATTTACTAAGAAGTGCAAAGCAAAAAAAAAAAAAAACACTGCCGTGAAAAATTACAACTCGTAAAAAAGTGCTAAAAAAAACAGACCTGCTTTTTTAATCCGTGATTGTATAGGCATGCAGGGATCCATGAGATCCGTGCATGTATATCAGTGGGAAGGGGTGGGAAAGTGGTTATTTTCTTAAAAAAAATTGCGTGGGGTCCCCCCTCCTAAGCATAACCAGCCTCGGGCTCTTTGAGCCGATCCTGGTTGCAGAAATATGGGGAAAAAATTGACAGGGGTTCCCCCATATTTAAGCAACCAGCATCGGGCTCTGCGCCTGGTCCTGGTTCCAAAAATACGGGGGACAAAAAGAGTAGGGGTCCCCCGTATTTCTAAAACCAGCACCGGGCTCCACTAGCTGGACAGATAATGCCACAGCCGGGGGTCACTTTTATATAGTGCCCTGCGGCCGTGGCATCAAAAATACAACTAGTCACCCCTGGCCGGGGTACCCTAGGGGAGTGGGGACCCCTTCAATCAAGGGGTCGTCCCCCCCCCAGCCACCCAAGGGCCAGGGGTGAAGCCCGAGGCTGTCCCCCCCATCCAATTGGCTGCGGATGGGGGGCTGATAGCCTTTTGTGAAAATGAAAAGATATTGTTTTTAGTAGCAGTACTACAAGGCCCAGCAAGCCTCCCCCGCATGCTGGTACTTGGAGAACCACAAGTACCAGCATGCGACGGAAAAACGGGCCCGCTGGTACCTGTAGTACTACTACTAAAAAAATACCCAAAAAAAGACAAGACACACACACCTTGAAAGTAAAGATTTATTACATACATCCACACAAACATACATACATACTTACCTTATGTTCACACGAGGGTCGGTCCTCTTCTCCAGTAGAATCCATGGGGTACCTGTTGAATAAATTCTACTCACCAGATCCAGGGTCCCAGGCTCCTCGTAGCATCCATTTGTAATCCACGTACTTGAATAAAATAAAAAAACGGACAACCGAGCCACGCACTGAAAGGGGACCCATGTTTGCACATGGGCCCCCTTTCCCCGAATGCCAGAAACCCACTCTGACTGATGTCTAAGTGGGTTTCTTCAGCCAATCAGGGAGCGCCACGTTGTAGCACCCTCCTGATCGGCTGTGTGCTCCTGTACTGTCTGACAGGCGGCACACGGCAGTGTTACAATGTAGCGCCTATGCGCTCCATTGTAACCAATGGTGGGAACTTTCTGCTCAGCGGTGAGGTCACTTTCGGTCAACCGCAGGGCAGAAAGTTCCCACCATTGGTATAGGCGCTACATTGTAACACTGCCGTGTGCCGCCTGGCAGACAGTACAGGAGCACACAGCCGATCAGGAGGGTGCTACAACGTGGCGCTCCCTGATTGGCTGAAGAAACCCACTTAGACATCAGTCAGAGTGGGTTTCTGGCATTCGAGGAAAGGGGGCCCATGTGCAAACATGGGTCCCCTTTCAGTGCGTGGCTCGGCTTTCCGTTTTTTTATTTTATTCAAGTACGTGGATTACAAATGGATGCTACGAGGAGCCTGGGACCCTGGATCTGGTGAGTAGAATTTATTCAACAGGTACCCCATGGATTCTACTGGAGAAGAGGACCGACCCTCGTGTGAACATAAGGTAAGTATGTATGTATGTTTGTGTGGATGTATGTAATAAATCTTTACTTTCAAGGTGTGTGTGTCTTGTCTTTTTTTGGGTATTTTTTTAGTAGTAGTACTACAGGTACCAGCGGGCCCGTTTTTCCGTCGCATGCTGGTACTTGTGGTTCTCCAAGTACCAGCATGCGGGGGAGGCTTGCTGGGCCTTGTTGTACTGCTACTAAAAACAATATCTTTTCATTTTCACAAAAGGCTATCAGCCCCCCATCCGCAGCCAATTGGATGGGGGGGACAGCCTCGGGCTTCACCCCTGGCCCTTGGGTGGCTGGGGGGGGGGACCCCTTGATTGAAGGGGTCCCCACTCCCTCAGGGTACCCCGGCCAGGGGTGACTAGTTGGATTTTTGATGCCACGACCGCAGGGCACTATATAAAAGTGACCCCCGGCTGTGGCATTATCTGTCCAGCTAGTGGAGCCCGGTGCTGGTTTTAGAAATACGGGGGACCCCTACTCTTTTTGTCCCGCGTATTTTTGGAACCAGGACCAGGCGCAGAGCCCGATGCTGGTTGCTTAAATATGGGGGAACCCCTGTCATTTTCCCCCCCATATTTCTGCAACCAGGGTCGGCTCAAAGAGCCCGAGGCTGGTTATGCTTAGGAGGGGGAACCCCACGCATTTTTTTTCTCCGTTTTACAGTGTTTATTTAAAAAAAAAAAAAAAATGAACCCCAGCACGGATCACACAGATCCGGCCGAGATTCATTGTGATAAAGTCGGCAGTGTTTTGCTAATCACTGCCGTAAAAAACGGGAAAAAAACACGAATGACATCGACATCGGAACAAATGAAAAATCCGAATACGGCAGCTTAGTAAATTAGGCGTAATAAATTCAAAAAGTTGCAGTTTTACACTTTCGATGTCATTCGTGATTGAACTTTGACCTTTTTCCGAAAATTACGAATGTTAGTAAATATACCCCTATGTGTGTCATTATGTGCATAAGGGCATTAATAATGTGTGCCATATGTGTAAGAGACATGGGGGGTCATTCCGAGTTGTTCGCTCGTTATTTTTTTCTCGCAACGGAGCGATTAGTCGCTAATGCGCATGCGCAATGTCCGCAGTGCGACTGCGCCAAGTAAATTTGCTATGCAGTTAGGTATGTTACTCACGGCATTACGAGGTTTTTTCTTCGTTCTGGTGATCGTAATGTCATTGACAGGAAGTGGGTGTTTCTGGGCGGAAACAGGCCGTTTTATGGGAGTGTGTAAAAAAACACTGCCGTTTCTGGGAAAAACGCGGGAGTGGCTGGCGAAACGGAGGAGTGTCTGGGCGAACGCTGGGTGTGTTTGTGACGTCAAACCAGGAACGACAAGCACTGAACTGATCGCACTGGCAGAGTAAGTCTCGAGCTACTCAGAAACTGCACAGAGAAGTCTTTTCGCAATATTGCGAATCTTTCGTTCGCTATTTTGATTAGCTAAGATTCACTCCCAGTAGGCGGCGGCTTAGCGTGTGCAAAGCTGCTAAAAGCAGCTTGCGAGCGAACAACTCGGAATGAGGGCCATTATGTGTATAAGGGCATTAATAAAGGTTGGCATAATGTGTTAGGCAAATTACGTTAATATAAGGACATTAATAATGTGTGTCATGTGTAAGGGGCATTACTGTGTGGTATTATGTGTATAAAGGCATTACTAATGTGTGGCATTATGTGTATAAGGTGCTCTATGTGGTGTAACAAATAGAAAGGGCACTACTGTGTGGTCTAATGTGAATAAAGAGCAATATGGTGTGGTGTAATGTGAATAAGGAGCAATTCAGTGTGATGTAATGTAAATAAGGGGAACTATTGTGAAGAGTAATGTATATAAGGCAAAGTGGTACCTATTGCATGGTAAAATGTGAATAAAGTTGCACTACTGTGTGGTGTAATTTGAATTTGGGTACTATTATGTGGCCATGCCTCTTCCCAGCAAGAACACGCCCCTTTTTGGGCTGTGCGCCGAATGTGCGCACTGTTCCTATTTAAAATATAGGGAGTAGGAGCACCAAAATGAGGACTGCTATGGGTGAGGGGTGATCATGCTGGGAAAGGGGTGCAGGGTCAGAGGTGGAACTAGCTGCGGTGCTAGAGGGCACCACCCAAAATCTTGCCTAGGGCATCATATTGGCTAGGGTCGGCTCTGCGCTCAAATCATTATACACAGCTGCTGAGGTGGCCCAGAGAACCACTACTGCATGTGCGTAGATCACAAAAGCCATTGCTAAAAGGTCAGGTAACCTAATTGAGGGGTTAGATTCCTTGTCTAGGGGGGATGTTGTTTTACTCCTGCAACATATACAGGATTCTGCTAACTTTATGGTGGAAGCCATAAAAGAGATAGGCTTGCTCAATGCACGCACCACTGCTATGGCAGTGTCAGCACGCAGTGGCTTGTGGCTACGCCAGTGGACTGCTGACGCAGACTTCCGGAAAGGCGTGGAAGGCCTACCATTCACAGGAGAGGCCTTCTTTGGAGATGAACTAGACAAAAGCATCTCAAAAGCTACTGTGGATAAGTCTACGTATCTTCCTTCCGCAGCTCCCCCAGCCAGGAAGGCTTATTCAGCTTCTAATTCGCAGTCCTTTCGGACAGCCAAGATTAAGACTCAAGTCATTGCTTCAGTTCCACCTCATTTGCAAAACTAGGGGTACTATTCCAACTTGCTTGTAGTACCGAAACCGGATGGTACGGTAAGGCCGATTCTGAACCGATTCTGAAAGTCGTTGAACCCATACTTAAGGGTGTTCAAATTCCAGATGGAGTCTCTGAGAGCGGTGATCTCAGGTCTGCAGGAGGGGAAATTCCTAGTGTCTCTGGATATCAAGGATGCATACCTTCACATTCCGATCTGGCCGCCTCATCAGGCTTATCTACGGTTTGCAATGCAGGATTGTCACGGGTGGATTCTGAACCTTCCGAAATCTCACCTAGAGCCAACACGTAGGCTCCCATTCCTGGGAATGATACTGGACACGGAGTCGCAGAAGGTGTTCCTTTAGTTGAAAAAGACATTGGAAATCCAGTCTATGGTTCGGGATGTCCTGAAGCCCACCCGGATATCGGTGCATCTATGCATTCGCCTTCTGGGGAAAATGGTGGCCTCTTACGAGGCGCTTCAGTATTGAAGGTTTCATGCAAGACCCTTCCAGCTCGATCTGTTGGACAAATGGTCCGGATCACATTTTTACATGCACCAGAGGATCCGTCGGTCGCCAAAAGCCAGGATCTCCCTTCTGTGGTGGCTTCAGACTTCTCACCTTGTCGAGGGTCGGAGGTTCGAAATTCAGAACTGTATTCTGTTAACCACAGACGCAAGCCTCAGAGGTTGGGGAGCAGTCACCCAGGGGGTGCAGTTTCAAGGAAGATGGTCAAGTCAGGAAGTCATCCTTCCAATCAACATTCTGGAACTCATGGTCATATACAACGCCCTTCTGCAGGCCTCCTATCTTCAAGATCAGGTCCAGTCAGACAATGTGACGGCAGTGATGTACATAAACCGACAGGGTGGAACGAAAAGCAGAGCAGCAATGTCAGAGGTGTCAAGAATTCTCCTCTGGGCAGAAAAAAATGCTGTGGCGTTGTCAGCAGTCTTCATTCCTGGAGTAGACAACTTGGAAGCAGACACGACCTGCACCCGACTGAGTGGAGCCTTCACCCTGGGGAGTGGGGTCTTCACCCGAAAGTGTTCAGGTGCTTGACATGTCGATGGGGATATCCACAGATTCAACAAGAAGTTCAAGCGGTATTGTTCCAGGTCGAGAGACCCACAGGCAGTGGCGGTAGACGCTCTGACAACTCCATGGGTCTATCAGATGGTGTACGTGTTTCCTCCACTTCCTCTGATCCTAAGGATTCTAAAAATAATAAAAAGGGAAAAGTAATACTCATTGCTCTGGACTGGCCAAGAAGGGCCTGTTATGCGGACCTTCTGGAGATGCTTCTCGAAGATCCATGGCCTCTACCTCTTCACAAGGATCTTCTGCAACAGGGCCCGTTCCTCTATCAGGACTTACTGCGGCTACGTTTGACAGCATGGAAGTTGAACAGCTGATTCTAGCCAGGAAAGGGATCCCTCACAATGTCATCCCGACTATGATCCAAGCCAGGAAGGGGGTAACGTCTAAACATTACCACCGTATTTGGAAGAAATATGTCTCTTGGTGTGAGAGCAGGAATTATTCTGTGGTGGAATTTTATCTGGGACGTTTCCTGCTTTTTCTGCAGGCAGGTGTGGATGTGGGCCTACATCTGAGCTCCATAAAAGTCCAGATTTTGGCCTTGTCCATTTTCTTTCAAAAGCAACTGGCTTCTCTCCCTGAGGTCCAGACGTTCTTGAAAGGTGTTCTGCACATCCAACCTCCCTTTGTGCCTCCCACGGCACCTTGGGATCTCAATTTCGTGCTGCAGTTCCTCCAATCAGACTGGTTTGAACCGTTACATGAGGTGGATGTAAACTATCTTACGTGGAAGACCGTCACACTGTTGGCCTTGGCTTTAGCAAGATGTGTGTCGGAGCTGGGGGCTTTATCTCACAAAAGCCCCTGTTTAATTTTCCATGAGGACAGAGTTGAACTCGGAACTCGTCAGCAATTTCTTCCTAAAGTGGTGTCTGCGTTTCACACCAACCAACCTATTGTGGTTCCGGTTGTCACCGACACCCCTGCTACTTCAAAGTCTTTGGATATCGTGAGGGCATTGAAGGTGTATGTGAAGCGAACAGCTCGTCACAGAAAATCGGAATCGCTGTTTGTTCTTTATGATCCCAATAAAATTGGGTGTCCTGCTTCAAATCAGTCCATTGCACGCTAGATTAGGCTCACTATCCAGTATGCTTATTCCATGGCAGGTTTGCAGATTCCAAAATCTGTACAGGCCCACTCTACTAGGTCAGTCGGTTCTTCCTGGGCGGCTGCCCGGGGTGTCTCGGCTTTACAGCTCTGCCGAACAGCTACTTAGTCAGGCTCGAACACATTTGCTAAGTTCTACAAGTTTGATACTTTGGCCTCTGAGGACCTTCAGTTTGGTCAACAGTTCTGCAGGAACCTCAGCACTCTCCCACCCGGTTTGGGAGCTTTGGTCCATCCCCATGGTACTAAATGGAACCCCAGTATCCCCTAGGACGTAAAAGAAAATAGGATTTTAATTACCTACCGGTAAATCCTTTTCTCGTAGTCCGTAGAGGATACTGGGTGCCCGCCCGGTGCTTCGTTTTCCTGCACTGTTACTTGGTTAAGTATTGTTGGTTCAGCTGTTGCTGTTCCTGTTTAAAGTTGGGTAAGCATGGCTTTCCTCTAGTTTGTGTGTGCTGGTACGGAATCTCACCACTATCCTTTATATCCTTCTCTCAAAGTATGTCCGTCTCCTTGGGCACAGTTTCCTAGACTGAGTCTGGTAGGAGGGGCATAGAAGAAGGAGCCAGCCCACACTATCAAATTCTTAAAGTGCCCATGGCTCCTAGTGGGCGCTTCTATACCCCATGGTACTAAATGGAACCCCAGTATCCTCTACGGACTACGAGAAAAGGATTTACCGGTAGGTAAGTAAAATTCTATTTCTTGTTGCTTGTTTTGTGTTTTTGAATTGTCATACATGGGGGTCAAAAACCAGTAAATTGCCTAGGGTCCCGTAGGTATTAATCCAGCTATGAATGAGGCTTATTGTTAACTTACTGCAGCAATGATGAATGAGGACTTATTTGTATATTGTAAGAATCAGTAACAGCTCCATCATTAGGCCCCTTGGAGACCTACTTGAGCCAGGCAGAGATCCTGTCCAGCCCCAGCCTATCCGCTGCCGCACCAGACTGGTGGTTTTGATGTGATGCCGAAAAGCGACACCAGATATGGAAATGGAGTATCTCCCAGGTGTGGATCCAGGCAGTGTAATAAGAGCGTCAGACAGTCACTGTATTATTTATATGAAACCTATATTATCTATTACATGACCGATACAGCAGTCTCATCTGTCCCTTAATAACAAATGGGGCCATTAGATAATACATGCGAATACTAGAGTGCTCTGTGAATAAGGCCCTTCTATCATTTATTTTATTTCCTACGTTGCACTGCCTCTTAAAACCTGCAGAGTGCGCAGTCTCTGGGCAGGTAGGACAGAGCACCGCGATCAGCAAGCAATAGAGAGAACATGCACATTAACTATAGCTATATCTCCACACCTTCATTTTATTCAGCAGATTGTGCCAACATTGGCCCTCATTCCGAGTTGTTCGCTCGGTATTTTTCATCGCATCGCAGTGAAAATCCGCGTAGTACGCATGCGCAATGTTCGCACTGCGACTGCGCCAAGTAACTTTACTATGAAGAAAGTATTTTTACTCACGGCTTTTTCTTCGCTCCGGCGATCGTAATGTGATTGACAGGAAATGGGTGTTACTGGGCGGAAACACGGCGTTTCAGGGGCGTGTGGCTGAAAACGCTACCGTTTCCGGAAAAAACGCAGGAGTGGCCGGGGAAACGGTGGGAGTGCCTGGGCGAACGCTGGGTGTGTTTGTGACGTCAACCAGGAACGACAAGCACTGAACTGATCGCACAGGCAGAGTAAGTCTGGAGCTACTCAGAAACTGCTAAGTAGTTAGTAATCGCAATATTGCGAATACATCGGTCGCAATTTTAAGAAGCTAAGATTCACTCCCAGTAGGCGGCGGCTTAGCGTGTGTAACTCTGCTAAATTCGCCTTGCGACCGATCAACTCGGAATGAGGGCCATTGGTTCTATAGGGGGTATTCAATTGTTTGAAAAGCCAGTTGGGTGTCTGTTTTTTCCTATCTGATAGACAGGAAAAAACAGACACCCAACTGACTTTTCAAACAATTGAATTCCCCCCTATATGTCATTCTCAACACGTAATGATAAGCTTTCTGGTAGAGTATACTATGGCTGTGACATCTGTTGTGTTACTGCACTGTAATCGCTTATAAGCACAGTAGCTGTGATCCTGTCAGGAGACATTTCAGTGCGTTTTACTGACATTTGCTTCCGTAGTGACGATTCTTTGAGTGTAATTGGTGCTTTGTATAATTTTCCCAGTCACTAGATGGCAGCACTTGTATATAATATACACACAAACATACACACTTTTTGGCCCATCTCCATCACTGGCCCTGCTGTCATGACTTAGAAACATAGAAACATAGAATTTTACGGCAGATAAGTACCACTTGGCCCATCTAGTCTGCCCATTTTTTTTATCCTTGATCATTATAAAACCACCTAGTTGTCTGCAAATTACTAAATGTCCCATAAATCTACGTCATACTATTAAACACAACAGCCTGCTACCTCTAAGATTTGCTGCAGTTCAAGAGCTGATACTCTTATGAAATAAGCCGGGGGAAGGCAAAGTACTCTATAGAGGGGCACTCAAAAGTATATTAAAATAAAAATAAAATTTGCTTTTAATAGTATAAAGTACATTTTATTTTTCAAAGGTGAACACCTGAAAACATACCAGACATAGGGCCTAATTCAGACCTGATAATAGCAGCAAATTTGTTAGAATATCAGCAAAACCAAGTGCACTGCAGGGGGGAGGGGGGGGGGGGTTTGTTCATATGTTTGTAAATCCAGTCATAAGGATAAAGAGCCATGTGAGTTCACTGCTGTGCTGTTTATTCCATCGCCAACGCCAGACACACTGCACACTGGACCACTCACTTACCAGCATCCCCCTGGTCCTAGGGACCATCACTGAAGATTCAGGCTTACACAGATTAGTAAGGGAGTGTCTACAAATAGTAAGCATTCTAATACACTAACATCACATCCTCTTTTCTTTAAAGATAAGCCCTATACACTTCAATGCAACAATTAACAACGTCATATTAAGAACATCATCTAACACATTTCAATGAGTCTCTCAGGTCTGCCTGCGTATTTCCCTTTTGGGTCTTTCATACACAGTCTGTGTTTCATCGACCATGTTGGACCTTTCTAGAATCGTGGTTGGTTCACCATTATCAGGATCATCATATATGTAAGATGAAGGGTATTCTTCAGTCATGTTGTCTTCATTATGGTTAGGTTGAGATCTTAAATCCACCCGATTTCTTCTTACTTCGTTCCACGCTCTGTACGTATAGTATAAGATCTTGGTGCTACTTGTGCTTGCACAATACCTTTCTGCACCCAAATACCTTTCTCGTGATCTCTGAGACGGACTTGGTCACCCGATTTTAGATCAGATAAGCTTTTTGTTCGTCTGTCATGGAACAGTTTCTGTTTCGTCTGTTGACGTTCCTTACTCAGTCTGACCAACGCTGAGTTATGTGTATTAAGCAGTTCATCATGTATCGGGAGATTTGCTCTAATTCTCCTTCCCATCAGCATTTGTGCAGGAGAAAGTCCATTCTGTAAAGGTGTACTGCTGTATATTAAAATACTTTTGTAGAAATCTTCTTTACCTTCTTGAGCTTTTTTCATGAGACTCTTAACAGTTTTTACTGAACTTTCCACCAACCCATTTGAGCGTGGATAGTGGGTACTTGACGTAGTATGGACAAATTCCCACACATCAGCAAATTGTCTAAATTCAGCACTGGAAAACTGAGGACCATTGTCAGTGAACACTTCCATAGGAACACCATGCCTTGCAAAGATTGACTTCATGCAACTGATTACGGCTATACTAGTAGTTGTATGTAGTGTCTTCACCTCAGGGTAGTTAGAGTAATAATCAGTCACGACAATGTACGTTTTCCCATTACAATCAAACAAATCTGCGCCAACTTTCTGGTACGATCTCTCTGGCACTGCGTGAGGACTCAGTGGCTCGACTTGTTGTTTCGGTCTATACGTAAGACATAATTCACATGTAGCTGTAGTCTGTGCTATGTCTTGGTTCATTCTTGGCCAATACATAACTTCACGCGCTTTCCGCTTACATTTTTCTTCTCCTAAGTGGCCTTCATGTATCTTGCACAGCATAGTTTTTCTTAGTCGTGCAGGTATGACAAACCTATTGCCTTTGTAAATAATACCATCGACAACTGTAAGGTCACTGCGGTACATCCAATAATCATGGATAGACAGCGGGCACGCATGTTTTTCTGCTGGCCAACCTTTCAGAATATCTTTCAACACTTTCATTGTGTCATCTGTCTCAGTTTCTTTCCTAATCTGTTCTTGTCTTGCAAGAGACACTGGTAGAGAAGCTACGATCAAATTAACATAGGCTTCTATCTCTTCATCCATCAGACTTTTGGAACCTTCACTTTTGTCCACAGCACGAGAAAGTGTATCAGCAATGTACATGTATTTGCCGGGACATACACAAACTGATGAAATCGCTCACATGCATATGTGATCGCTAGAAGTTCTTTTTCTATCTGAGCATACCTTGTTTCAGCACTTGTCAGTGCTCTTGATGCATAGATTACTGGTTGCCATGTATCCTCATGTTCTTGTAACAGTACTGAGCCTAGGCCAAATTGCGAAGCATCTGCTGAAATTCTTATTCTTTTCGCAGGATCAAAGAACTTTAGCACTGGTTGCTCTGTAATGATCTGTTTCAAGTTTTGCCAACTTTCTTCTTGTTCATGTGACCACATCCACTCGTTATCTTTGTCCAACAACCATCTAAGAGAGGCTGTTCGTTCAGAGAGTTGAGAAATAAACTTTCCTAAGTAAGTAATCATTCCTAGGAATCTTCTGACGTCGTTTTTGTTGTTAGGACGTTCCATGTTCACTATGGCTGATATTTTCCTTGGGTCTGGTTTTACACCTTGATCCGAGACCACGTCGCCCATAAAGGTAAGTGTATTCACGCCAAATTCACATTTGTCCTTGTTTAGCTTTAGATTCACTTTCTTGACAAGTTCCATTACTTGTCTCAATCTAGAATCATGTTCTTCCTTTGTAGATCCCCAGACAATAATGTCATCCATCATTGTTTCAACACCTGGAATATGTTCAAATATCATGTGTATCTTTTTGTGATATACTTCTGGAGTAGACAATATTCCATATGGTAGTTGAAGAAATCTGTATCGACCTTCTAGTGTATTAAATGTACAAAGATTCACAAGCAGCAAGATAAATATTAAACCTTTGCTTAAATCTTTTCCAGTTTGAAGACAAGTTACCAGACATCAGCATGCTGGTTGGAGGAGCTAGTTTATCCATGGTTACTCACTGTTTGAAAATAGGAGCACACGGCAGGCTTTGCAGACACAGACTTCTGCAAGATTCTTTCACACTTTGAGAGCACTAGCAGTCCAAGTTAAACTTCTTCTGACACCATGTTTTGTTCACACGTTTGATAATCCAGTCATCAGGACACAGAGACATGTGAGTTCACTGCTGTGCTGTTTATTCCATCATCAACTCCAGACACACTGCACACTGGACCGCCCACTTCCCAGCATCCCCCTGGTCCTAGGGACCATCACTGAAGATTCAGGATTACACAGATTAGTAAGGGAGTGTCTACAAATAGTAAGCATTCTAATACACTAACATCACAGGGGGGAGAGGGGAGATGGGGGCAGATGTAACATGTGCAGAGAGAGTTAGATTTGGGTGTGGTGTGTTCAAACTGAAATCTAAATTGCAGTGTAAAAATAAAGCAGCCAGTATTTACCCTGCACAGAAACAATATACCCCACCCAAATCTGACTCTCTCTGCACATGTTATATCTGCCCCCCCCCCTCCCCCCTGCAGTGCACATGGTTTTGCCCATCTGCTAACAAATTTGCTGCTATGATCAGGTCTGAATTAGGCCCATAGATAACCGACACACACTATTTAAAATTCAGGATTGCACAATTATGTTTAATAATTACACCGTTTGTGCAAAGCTGCGTTTTCACTGGCGCTGCATTTTTGCAAAACACATCTGTGCATTCATCCAGTGCGCACATCTGTGCATTCATCAATTGCGCGCTACCTGCAATGGATTGTAAAAGTGTCCAGATGCTTGCGGCACAGTGATTGCCCCAGTCGTTCCAATAGCCAATTGGAGTGTTTCCAGCATATAGAAACCTTAGTGAGTAACTAGGTAAAAATAAATCACTCCTATTTAAGTACATTAATAGGGAAACCAGCAGCAGGTGGCCTTTTTGTCATAGGGGTCAATCCGATTATGGGCAAAGCGCCTGCAAGTTAACGCTGCAACACCTGCACTTTGCGCCAGCTTGGACTCCCACAATACTGACAATGTGAGAATTTGGGCTGAAAACGGCCCGTGCGGGGTGTAGGATGTGGTGCCATTTCTTGCATTTCAACAACGCTGCAACAGCAGCTCGCACCCCTCACCTGTAATTGTATTTACCCCAAAGTGCAAATTAGCACCATCTGGGTGAGTGATAAAAGGACTGAAATGGATAAAGGCTAGGATTCAAATCTTGCAGCTCCCCTCCCACCCCCATCGTGCCTGCCGGCAGTATTCAGATGTTACTGCCGATGGGTGCGATATCAGCATTTCAGCTTGCCGTGCCCATGTCTTTAGTCGTATTTTGCTGCTTTACACGGCTAAATCCGTCTCTTATGGGCGCGATCAGCGCGAAAATGAGGGTCATTAGAATATCGCCCTGCTTTAGACGGGAGATCGGGGGCAATAAAATATTTGAATCCCACCCATTGTGTCAAAAAAGAGAATGAGTTCAATTATAATATGTAGTTGCATGCTTTGTACTGGTGTTGTTACTGCAAGTCCAGTTCAATGAGCGGGTAACTGTCAACTTGCATGCTTATTCACACCCTTTATGTCTATTTATGCCTAACCTCATTTTATTACTGTATTTGTTCTCAATTGCAAAGTGCCACGGAATTTGCCAGAGCTATATAAATAAATACAAAACCCTATTTGCAAATTCTGTGTCTAAATTATTTAATTGCATATTCATTTTGTTAGCACAAGGTGGCGCTATTTCTTCTTGTTATAACCAAAGTATATTATTGTGTGCACTGCAGTAATAAAATAAGGTTATTCAGTTTCTGCCCCCCTCCCTGCATCAACACCTTGTTTTCATAGAGAACAATCATGGCCCAGTCAGTATCTTGTTAGGGGGGGTCATTGTGAAATCCCCATATGGAGACCTACAGGATAGAAATTGAAATGCATCGGCGCCCAAAAATGGGGATACATGTAGTGTGTAACAGTGAATATATATAACTTTGTGGTGTATGGCGCACACAGGAGTGTTTCTGGCTTGTAGATATTTTGTGATCCAAATTTGTTCTCATCATCTCACCATGCATGAACTGTGAACAATAGATAGGGAGACAATCCTGGGGTATACTGAGGGCAAGATGTGGCCGCTACTAGCAAACCATGCACGAGTCACGAGCTGCGTAGACAGCTTTACGTACTCCCAAGCAATTTTGACTCAGACGCTTCTCTGCAACAGCTGAATGGGAGTTATTGGGTGGCAGTTGGATGTGTGCATGTAAGAGAACCATCCATGGCTGTGTAGCCTCAGTGATGACCGGAGTCTCGAGTATGCAGCGTGTGCAACATTTTCAGTTGTATGTTCTGCAACTGCCATGGAGTAGGTGCAAGTTCTGGGCACCACGGACGGTGTAATGGTTAGCATTACTGCCTCACAGTGCTAAGGTCATGGGTTCAATTCCCACCATGGTCCTAACTGTGTGGAGTTTGTATATCCTCGCTGTGCTTGTGTGGGTTTCCTCTGGGTACTCAGGTTTCCTCCCACAATCCAAAAATATACTGGTAGGTTAATTGGCTACCAACAATATTTAACCCTAGTGAATGTGTGTGCTTGTACATGTGGTAGGGAATATACAGGGTGATTAAAAAGTCGCAGTACACCCTTTTGTTTCAAAAACTGTGCATGAAATGGGAAAACTGAAAACTCCAGTAAGATATGGGTGAGGTGGGCTATCCTTTAGGGTATGTACGGAACGTGGGCGCCATCTTGAAATCGTCCATCTTGAATCTAAGTCAGTTTTTTTCAAATGGAAAGGGGGTTGTGTACCATGTCAAACAACATTAGAATTTGCTGAAAAGTGTTTTGCTGCAATAAATAGCAGTTATGGTTCAAACGTTACAACACTGTTTTTGTTGCAGGTAACTGAAGATGGCTTTGACAAAAGAGGAGAGAATTGAGGTCATTTTGATGCCTGGAGAACAAAGTTTTTCCGTGTTATAGCTGCAGATTTTAACAACCAGCACCCAGAAAGTCCACCAATTTCACATAACACTGTCAGGTGCCTAATTTCCAAATTCTGAGAAACTGGGACTGTGGCTGACAAGTCACGGAGTGGTCGTCCAAAAAGTGCTACTGACGAGACAACCTTAACAATGGTTTTGGCATCCTTTATGAAGAGCCCACAATGCAGCACATGGCATTTGTCAGCAGAATGTGGAATCAGCCAGTCATCGATTGCACAAATCCTTCATGCCCATCGAAGGCATCCTCAGCTACTCCAGTACCTAGCCTTGTCATTGGATTGGCCGACGTGGTTCTGTGGAATGGCCACCCAGATCACCTGACCTCAAACCACTTGACTTTTGTGGGGTCATTTAAAGCAACTCGTGTATGCAGAGAAAATAGGAAACAGACATCATCTCCGGCAACGCATTGAAGAAGCATGTGCCAGCATTTCTTTGGAAATCCTTCTGCGAGTGCATGATGATTGGATCCAGTGCCTTCGAATTTGTGTTGACCAAGACGGACAACATGTTGAACACATTAAATGACTGTCCTTTATGGAGAACAGTTCAGCCTGTAATTCCAACAAAAAAAGTGTTGTAACTTTTGAACCATAACTGCTATTTCAAATCTGTTTGCAGCAGTAAACTTTTCAGCAAATTTTGATGTTGTTTGATATGTTACACAACCCCCTTTCCATTTGAAAAAACTGACTTATATTCAAGATGGGCGATTTCAAGATGGCGCCCATGTTCGGTACATACCTTAAAAGATAGCCCTACTCACCCATACCTTACTGGAGTATACAGTTTTCCCATTTCCTGCACAGTTTTTTAAACAAAAGGGTGTACTGCGACTTTTGAATCACCCTGTAGATTGCAAGCTCCACTGGGGCAGGGACTTGTGTAAATGGGCAAAAATTCTCTCTGTAAAGCGCTGCGGAATATGTGTGTGCTATATAGATAACTAGTATTAAATAACAGTCATGACAGCTGCTTTTGAGGGCTGGGGGCAACGCGATTACAATTTAGAATACGGGGTGTATAGTCACACAATCACTTTAGGCACTGCAACCTCATTACTTGTGACTGAATAAGGCCTTGGGTGTATAACTATTGTAAGATACAGGAATGAGAGTCACCTCCTGTCTGTGAATTTCAGGCCATGCCACTGGTTTTCCTGGTAGCGATCAGACGCGTTTCACAGAATGACATTGCTCTAAGTCAAACTACTAAAATGCTGCTTTACAGGACTTTGTAAACTTAAATATAGTTGAACTTGTAATCCATTAAATATATCACATCTCAGTTTATGGTTTGATTTGTACTGTACAAATGGTCATTTTTTTTTCCGAGTTTTAGTCTAGTTTTTCTTAATCACTTGCTGTAGCAGGAGTAAAAAAAAAAAAAAAAGGCTAAATTGCTCCCCTTGTTTCAGTGAGCTAAATACGAGGTGTGCAGTAGGTTTCCAGATGCACAAAAATCAGGATTTTATATACCTACCGGTAAATCCTTTTCTCGTAGTTCGTAGAAGATACTGGGGTTACATTTAGTACCATGGGGTATAGACGGGTCCACTTGGAGCCACTGGCACTTTAAGAGTTTAACAAACAGTGTGGGCTGGCCCCTCCCTCTATGCCCCTCCTACCAGACTCAGTCTAGAAACTGTGCCCGAGGAGACGGACATACTTCGAGAGAAGGAAATACACAGATAGTGGTGAGATTCATACCAGCTTACACATAATAAAAGAAACACCAAGCTAACCAACTTGAAACAATTCAGCAACGACTGAACCAATAATACTTAACCAAGTAACAAGCAGGAATACGAAGCACTGGGCGGACAACAAGAAAAGGATTTACCGGTAGGTATATAAAATCCTGTTTTCTCTTACGTCCTAGAGGATGCTGGGGTTCCATTTAGTACCATGGGGATGTACCAAAGCTCCCAGGATGGGAGGGAGAGTGTTGAGGGTCCTGCAAAACTGATAGACCAAACTGTAGGTCCTCAGAGGCCAAAGTATCGAACTTGTAGAACTTAGCAAATGTGTTCTACCCTGACCAAGTAGCTGCTCGGCAAAGCTGAAGGGCCGAGACACCCCGGGCAGCCGCCCAGGAAGTACTCACTTTACGAGTAAAGTGAGCCTGTACAGAACTTGGAACCGGCCATCCTGCCATAGAATAAGCATGCTGGATAGTAAAAAACAGAAATTGACCAGCACTTGCTGTTATGAACTATATGAAAAAATAGATCTCTGAACGGTTTATATAAAAGGAATGTACATTTCTTAAATACACATATTAAAAACAATTGTAAAAGTAGAAATGGGTAGCCACATATACCTGCAGAAAATTATGTAAAAATGGCATAGTTTGTTTGTGCTGGCTAGGATTCACTCTAATTAAATAAACTCCACCGGAAAGTACCTCATAAATCGTTTTTTAGCAATTCCGATAATTTAGCAGTAGGGTTGTCCTCAGTGGTCGGTGTGCGCTGTATCCACTTTGTGAAGAAACACAGAGTTCATCCGGTTCTAATTGTATCCACAGTGAATTTAGCACCAAAATGTAGTTCAGGTAAAGAGTGACCAAATAGTGCCAGCAGTTGGTAGATCCCAAAGAGCAGGTAGGTGTGTGGCAGGCTCAACGCGTTTCGCTGGTGTCTCAAGTCCAGCTTCCTCAGGAGCATATGTGTGATAGTTCTCAGGTAGGCCTTTTTATACTCTATTACGTGGTATTATTGATCACACCTGACACACAACTTTAGAAATAAGGATTAAAACCGTTCAGAATAATATAGTATTAATATCATAAAGAAAGTCATGAGGAATGACTTTGTTCGGAATGCCCTTCCGAGCTAAGATCTGGCGTTCAACCTCCATGCCATCAAACGCAGATGTGGTAAGTCTTGATAGGCGAACGGCCCCTGTTGTAGAATGTCCTTGCAAAGAGGAAGAGGCCTCGGATCTTCCAGCAGTAATTCGAGAAGATCTGCGTACCAAGCCCTTCTTGGCCAGACCAGAGCAATGAGGATCGCCTGAACTTGAGAATCCTTGGGATGAGTGGAAGTGGAGGGAACACATACACTGACTGGAACAACCACGGAGTTACCAGGGCGTCCACTGCCACTGCTTGTGGGTTTTTTGACCTGGAACAGTACCTCCGAAGCTTCTTGTTGAGGTGAGAGGCCATCAAGTCTATCTGAGGAACCCCCCATCGGCTTGTTACCTCTGCGAATACCTCCGGGTGAAGGCCCCATTCTCCTGGATGGAGATCATATCTGCTGAGGAAGTCCACTTCCCAGTTGTCCACTCCCGGAAGGAAGATCGCCGGCAGCGCCACCGCGTGCCTTTCTGCCCAAAGGAGGATTCTTGTGATACGTCTGACATGGCAGCTCTGTTCTTCATTCCGCCCTGTCGGTTTACGTAGGACACTGCCGTTACATTGTCCGACTGAACCTGAATGGCCTAATCTTGCAGAAGATGTGCTGCTTGTAGAAGACCGAAGGATGGTTTCCAGACTTGACCACTTTCCTTGGAAGTGTATCCCCTGGGTGACTGCTCCCCAACCTCTGAGACTTGCATCCGTGGTTAGAAGGATCCAATTCTGTATCCCGAACCTGCGTCCTTCGAGTAGGTGAGAAGATTGCAGCCACCTGAGGAGTGAAATTCTGGCTTTCGGCGACAGGTGTATCCGCTGGTGCATGTGAAGATGTGATCCTGACCACTTGTCCTGGAGATCAAGCTGGAAGAACCTTGCATGGAATCTTCCATACTGCAGAGCATCATAGGAGGCTACCATCTTTCCCAGAAGGCGAATGCACTGATGAACCGATACCCGGGCTGGCTTCAGGACATCCCGGACCATTGATTGGATCACCAACGCTTACTCCACTGGTAGAAACACCCTCTGTACTTCCGTGTTGAGTATCATCCCCAGGAAGGGCAGTCTCCTTGTCGGCTCCAAATGTGACTTTGGAAGGTTCAGGATCCACCCATGATCCTGGAGTATTTGAGTTGAGAGAGCAATACTCTGCAACAGCGTCTCCCTGGAAGATGCCTTTTTCAAGAGATCATCCAGATATGGAATAACGGCCCTCATTCCGAGTTGATCGCTCGCTAGCTGCTTTTAGCAGCAATGCAAACGCTAAGCCGCCGCCCTCTGGGAGTGTATCTTAGCTTAGCAGAATAGCGAACGAAAGATTAGCAGAACTGCTCGAAAATCTTTTCCTGCAGTTTCTGAGTAGCTCCAGACCTACTCCTAGATTGCGATCACCTCAGTCCGTTTAGTTCCTGCTTTGACGTCACAAACACGCCCTGCGTTCGGCCAGCCACTCCCCCATTTCTCCAGCCACTCCTGCGTTTTAGCCAGACACGCCTGCGTTTTTTAGCACACTCCCAGAAAACGGTCAATTCCGCCCAGAAACACCCACTTCCTGTCAATCACACACCGATCAGCAGAGCAACTGAAAAGCGTTGCAAGCCCCTGTGTAAAATTGCTTCGTTTTGTGTGAATTTACTTGGCGCGTGCGCCCTGCGGCCCATACGCATGCGCAAAACAGCCGGTTTTAAGCCTGATCGCTATGCTGCGAAAAACAGCAGCGAGCGATCAACTCGGAATGAGGGCAAATGTTCACTCCCTGCTTGCGGAGGAGGAGCATCATCTCTGCCATGACCTTGGTGAACACCCTCGGTGCTGTGGAGAGGCCAAATGGCAAGGTCTGGAACTGATAGTGACAGTCCTGTAGTGCAAACCTTAGATAGGCCTGGTGAGGCGACCAGATCAGAATGTAAAGGTACGCATCCTTGATATCCAGGGAAAATAGAAACTCCCCCTCCTCCAGCCCTGAGATAACCGCTCTCAGAGACTCCATCTTGAATTTGAATACCTTTAAGTAGGGGTTCAATGACTTTAAGTTCAATATTGGTCTTACCGAACCGTCCGCTTTCGGTACCACAAACAGGTTTGAGTAGTAACCCTTGTTTTTTTGGAGAGGTGGAACTGGAACAATTACATTTGTTTGTACCAATTTCTGAATGGATTCCTGCAGGATTGTACTTTCTGTCAGCGAAGCTGGTAAGCCTGATTTGAAGAATCTGTGAGGTGGGAGTTCCTGAAACTCCAGTCTGTACCCCTGGGCAACAATATCTTTTACCCAGGGGTCTAGGCATTATGACACCCAGATGTGACTGAAATATTTTAGTCTCGCTCCCACCTGCCCGATCTCCAGGCTGGGAGGTCCACCGTCATGCTGAAGATTTTGAGGAAGCAGAACCTGGTTTCTGTTCCTGTTGGTGTAGGTTTTGGGGATTTTGCCCGACCTCCCCTAAAGAAGGTGGGGGCACCCTTGGATTTTTTAAATTTTGCGGTCCGAAAGGACTGCAGTGTAGGTGTAGAATATGGTTTCCTAGCCAGTGCAGCTGCGGAAGGAAGAAAGGTCGACTTACCCCCAGTTGCCTTGGATATCCACGTTTCCAGTGCGTCCCCAAACAGGGGCTCACCTGTGAAGGGTAGGTTCTCCACACTTTTCTTGGATTCTGCATCCGCAGTCCATTGGTGCAGCCAGGGCCGGCCCGAGCTTAATTTTTTTAGTAAGCGAATTTAGAATTTAGCGCCCATTGATGGGATGAAATTTTAAAAGAGGTGTGGTCTCAAAAGGAAGGGGCGTGGCCACACAATAGTACACCCAGGGGTTCAGGGAGATTGTCAGTGACAGGGAGAAAGTGCGTGACTGGGTCGCAGAGGTGATGGAGATAGTGGATGACTGAGGAGGCTGGGGTCACAGGGAGATAGTGGGTGACAGGGAGATAGTGGGTGCCATGTGCCCACAGTGTTAGATATGCCCCCACAGTGCCACATATGACCCCACAGTGCCAGATACAGATATGCCCCCACAGTGCCATGTGCCCACAGTGCCACATATGCCCCCACAGTGCCACATATGCCTACAATGCCAGATATGCCCACATAGTGCTGCTAACCGTCACCGTTTTGCTGCTGTGTGTGTGTGGAGAGCGCAGCGCGCGCCTCTCCTGCCTGCCGCCCTGCCCCTCAGTCTGGTCTCCGCCGGTGACGGCAGCGTGTATATCTCAAATCAGGCGCCGGTCCGTGAGCTCTGATTGGCTAACGAACCGGCACCTGATTTGAGCTAGACACTCCGCCGTCACTGCTGGAGACCAGACTGAGGGGCAGGACGGCAGGCAGGAGAGGCGCGCTCGACTGTTTGGCCACCCCTGCCGGCGCCTTCAACACTGTGGCGCCTTACCCGTGTGCGTACCATGCGTAACGGGTGGGCCGGCCCTGGGCACAGCCACAATCCTCTGTGTGTCGAGACTGACATGGCTGTGGCCCTTGCGTTAAGCGGGCCCAAGTTCTTCAAGGCTTTTATACCATGAAGCCTGCGGAATACTGCATGTGACGTAAAAACTAGTGATGAGCACCGGAAATTTTTCGGGTTTTGGTTTTGGGTTCGGTTCCGCGGCCATGTTTTGGGTTCGAACGCATTTTGGCAAAACCTCACCGAATTTTTTTTGTCGGATTCGGGTGTGTTTTGGATTCGGGTGTTTTTTTTTTAAAAAACCCCTAAAAAACAGCTTAAATCATAGAATTTGGGGGTCATTTTGATCCCAAAGTATTATTAACCTCAATAACCATAATTTCCACTCATTTTCAGTCTATTCTGAACACCTCACACCTCACAATATTATTTTTAGTCCTAAAATTTGCACCGAGGTCGCTGGATGGCTAAGCTAAGCGACCCAAGTGGCCGACACAAACACCTGGCCCATCTAGGAGTGGCACTGCAGTGTCACGCAGGATGGCCCTTCCAAAAAACACTCCCCAAACAGCACATGACGCAAAGAAAAAAAGAGGCGCAATGAGGTAGCTGTGTGAGTAAGCTAAGCGACCCTAGTGGCCGACACAAACACCTGGCCCATCTAGGAGTGGCACTGCAGTGTCACGCAGGATGGCCCTTCAAAAAACACTCCCCAAACAGCACATGACGCAAAGAAAAAAAGAGGCGCAATGAGGTAGCTGTGTGAGTAAGCTAAGCGACCCTAGTGGCCGACACAAACACCTGGCCCATCTAGGAGTGGCACTGCAGTGTCACGCAGGATGGCCCTTCCAAAAAACACTCCCCAAACAGCACATGACGCAAAGAAAAAAAGAGGCGCAATGAGGTAGCTGTGTGAGTAAGCTAAGCGACCCTAGTGGCCGACACAAACACCTGGCCCATCTAGGAGTGGCACTGCAGTGTCACGCAGGATGGCCCTTCCAAAAAACACCCCCCAAACAGCACATGACGCAAAGAAAAATGAAAGAAAAAAGAGGTGCAAGATGGAATTGTCCTTGGGCCCTCCCACCCACCCTTATGTTGTATAAACAGGACATGCACACTTTAACCAACCCATCATTTCAGTGACAGGGTCTGCCACACGACTGTGACTGAAATGACGGGTTGGTTTGGACCCCCACCAAAAAAGAAGCAATTAATCTCTCCTTGCACAAACTGGCTCTACAGAGGCAAGATGTCCACCTCATCATCATCCTCCGATATATCACCGTGTACATCCCCCTCCTCACAGATTATCAATTCGTCCCCACTGGAATCCACCATCTCAGCTCCCTGTCATCTCAGCTCCCTGTGTACTTTGTGGAGGCAATTGCTGCTGGTCAATGTCTCCACGGAGGAATTGATTATAATTCATTTTAATGAACATCATCTTCTCCACATTTTCTGGATGTAACCTCGTACGCCGATTGCTGACAAGGTGAGCGGCGGCACTAAACACTCTTTCGGAGTACACACTTGTGGGAGGGCAACTTAGGTAGAATAAAGCCAGTTTGTGCAAGGGCCTCCAAATTGCCTCTTTTTCCTGCCAGTATAAGTACGGACTGTCTGACGTGCCTACTTGGATGCGGTCACTCATATAATCCTCCACCATTCTTTCAATGGGGAGAGAATCATATGCAGTGACAGTAGATGACATGTCCGTAATCGTTGGCAGGTCCTTCAGTCCGGACCAGATGTCAGCATCAGCAGTCGCTCCAGACTGCCCTGCATCACCGCCAGCGGGTGGGCTCGGAATTCTGAGCCTTTTCCTCGCACCCCCAGTTGCGGGAGAATGTGAAGGAGGAGATGTTGACAGGTCGCGTTCCGCTTGACTTGACAATTTTGTCACCAGCAGTTCTTTGAACCCCAGCAGACTTGTGTCTGCCGGAAAGAGAGATCCAAGGTAGGTTTTAAATCTAGGATCGAGCACGGTGGCCAAAATGTAGTGCTCTGATTTCAACAGATTGACCACCCGTGAATCCTTGTTAAGCGAATTAAGGGCTCCATCCACAAGTCCCACATGCCTAGCGGAATCGCTCTGTGTTAGCTCCTCCTTCAATGTCTCCAGCTTATTCTGCAAAAGCCTGATGAGGGGAATGACCTGACTCAGGCTGGTAGTGTCTGAACTGACTTCACGTGTGGCAAGTTCAAAAGGTTGCAGAACCTTGCACAACGTTGAAATCATTCTCCACTGCGCTTGAGACAGGTGCATTCCACCTCCTATATCGTGCTCAGTTGTATAGGCTTGAATGGCCTTTTGCTGCTCCTCCAACCTCTGAAGCATATAGAGGGTTGAATTCCATTTCGTTACCACTTCTTGCTTCAGATGATGGCAGGGCAGGTTCAGGCGTTTTTGGTGGTGCTCCAGTCTTCTGTACGTGGTGCCTGTACGCCAAAAGTGTCCCGCAATTCTTCTGGCCACCGACAGCATCTCTTGCACGCCCCTCTCGTTTTTTAAATAATTCTGCACCACCAAATTCAAGGTATGTGCAAAACATGGGACGTGCTGGAATTTGCCCAGATTTAATGCACACACAATATTGCTGGCGTTGTCCGATGCCACAAATCCACAGGAGAGTCCAATTGGGGTAAGCCATTCTGCGATGATCTTCCTCAGTTGCCGTAAGAGGTTTTTAGCTGTGTGCGTATTCTGGAAAGCGGTGATACAAAGCGTAGCCTGCCTAGGAAAGAGTTGGCGTTTGCGAGATGCTGCTACTGGTGCCGCCGCTGCTGTTCTTGCGGCGGGAGTCCATACATCTACCCAGTGGGCTGTCACAGTCATATAGTCCTGAGTCTGCCCTGCTCCACTTGTCCACATGTCCGTGGTTAAGTGGACATTGGGTACAACTGCATTTTTTAGGACACTGGTGAGTCTTTTTCTGAGGTCTGTGTACATTTTCGGTATCGCCTGCCTAGAGAAATGGAACCTAGATGGTATTTGGTACCGGGGACACAGTACCTCCAACAAGTCTCTAGTTGCCTCTGCAGTAATGATGGATACCAGAACCACGTTTCTCACCGCCCAGGATGCCAAGGCCTCAGTTATCCGCTTTGCAGCAGGATGACTGCTGTGATATTTCATCTTCCTCGCAAAGGACTGTTGGACAGTCAATTGCTTGGTGGAAGTAGTAAAAGTGGTCTTACGAGTACGACTTCCCCTCTGGGATGACCATCGACTCCCAGCAGCAACAACAGCAGCGCCAGCAGCAGTAGGCGTTACACGCAAGGATGCATCGGAGGAATCCCAGGCAGGCGAGGACTCGTCAGAATTGCCAGTGACATGGCCTGCAGGACTATTGGCATTCCTGGGGAAGGAGGAAATTGACACTGAGGGAGTTGGTGGGGTGGTTTGCGTGAGCTTGGTTACAAGAGGAAGGGATTTACTGGTCAGTGGACTGCTTCCGCTGTCGCCCAAAGTTTTTGAACTTGTCACTGACTTATGATGAATGCGCTGCAGGTGACGTATAAGGGAGGATGTTCCGAGGTGGTTAACGTCCTTACCCCTACTTATTACAGCTTGACAAAGGCAACACACGGCTTGACAAATGTTGTCCGCATTTCTGTTGAAATACTTCCACACCGAAGAGCTGATTTTTTTTGGTATTTTCACCAGGCATGTCAATGGCCCTATTCCTCCCACGGACAACAGGTGTCTCCCCGGGTGCCTGACTTAAACAAACCACCTCACCATCAGAATCCTCCTGGTCAATTTCCTCCCCAGCGCCAGCAACACCCATATCCTCCTCATCCTGGTGTACTTCAACACTGACATCTTCAATCTGACTATCAGGAACTGGACTGCGGGTGCTCCTTCCTGCACTTGCAGGGGGCGTGCAAATGGTGGAAGGTGCATGCTCTTCACGTCCAGTGTTGGGAAGGTCAGGCATCGCAAACGACACAATTGGACTCTCCTTGTGGATTTGTGATTTCGAAGAACGCACAGTTCTTTGCTGTGCTTTTGCCAGCTTGAGTCTTTTCATTTTTCTAGCGAGAGGCTGAGTGCTTCCATCCTCTTGTGAAGTTGAACCACTAGCCATGAACATAGGCCAGGGCCTCAGCCGTTCCTTGCCACTCCGTGTGGTAAATGGCATATTGGCAAGTTTACGCTTCTCCTCCGGCGATTTTATTTTAGATTTTTGAGTCCTTTTTTTACTGATATTTGGTGTTTTGGATTTTACATGCTCTGTACTATGACATTGGGCATCGGCCTTGGCAGACGACGTTGCTGGCATTTCATCGTCTCGGCCATGACTAGTGGCAGCAGCTTCAGCACGAGGTGGAAGTCGATCTTGATCTTTCCCTATTTTTGGAACCTCAACATTTTTGTTCTCCATATTTTAATAGGCACAACTAAAAGGCACCTCAGGTAAACAATGGAGATGGATGGATACTAGTATACTTATGGATTGACGAGCGACTGCCGACACAGAGGTAGCTACAGCCGTGGACTACCGTACTGCGTCTGCTGCTAATATAGACTGGATGATAATGATATAAAAAATATATATATATATATCACTACTGCAGCCGGACAGGTATATATTATATAATGACGGACCTGCTGGACACTGTCAGCTCAGCACTGCAGACTCCTAAAGTAAGCTACTAGTAGTATCAAGAAGATAGAAAAAAAAAAAAACACCACAGGTAGGTGGTATACAATTATGGATGGACGAGCGACTGCCGACACAGAGGTAGCTACAGCCGTGGACTACCGTACTGCGTCTGCTGCTAATATAGACTGGATGATAATGATATAAAAAATATATATATATATCACTACTGCAGCCGGACAGGTATATATTATATAATGACGGACCTG
The DNA here is from genome assembly GCF_028390025.1 of Pseudophryne corroboree. Lineage (NCBI taxonomy): Eukaryota > Metazoa > Chordata > Amphibia > Anura > Myobatrachidae > Pseudophryne > Pseudophryne corroboree. The sequence goes on from NC_086452.1 coordinate 444,004,341, forward strand.
CTGGACACTGTCAGCTCAGCACTGCAGACTCCTAAAGTAAGCTACTAGTAGTATCAAGAAGATAGAAAAAAAAAAAAACACCACAGGTAGGTGGTATACAATTATGGATGGACTAGCGACTGCCGACACAGAGGTAGCTACAGCCGTGGACTACCGTACTGCGTCTGCTGCTAATATAGACTGGATGATAATGAGATATAAAATATATATATATCACTACTGCAGCCGGACAGGTATATATTATATAATGACGGACCTGCTGGACACTGTCAGCTCAGCACTGCAGACTCCTAAAGTAAGCTACTAGTATCAAGAAGATAGAAAAAAAAAACACCACAGGTAGGTGGTATACAATTATGGATGGACGAGCGACTGCCGACACAGAGGTAGCTACAGCCGTGGACTACTGTACTGCGTCTGCTGCTAATATAGACTGGATGATAATGATATAAAAAAAATATATATATATCACTACTGCAGCCGGACAGGTATATATTATATAATGACGGACCTGCTGGACACTGTCAGCTCAGCACTGCAGACTCCTAAAGTAAGCTACTAGTAGTATCAAGAAGATAGAAAAAAAAAACACCACAGGTAGGTGGTATACAATTATGGATGGACTAGCGACTGCCGACACAGAGGTAGCTACAGCCGTGGACTACCGTACTGCGTCTGCTGCTAATATAGACTGGATGATAATGAGATATAAAATATATATATATCACTACTGCAGCCGGACAGGTATATATTATATAATGACGGACCTGCTGGACACTGTCAGCTCAGCACTGCAGACTCCTAAAGTAAGCTACTAGTATCAAGAAGATAGAAAGAAAAAAAAAACACCACAGGTAGGTGGTATACAATTATGGATGGACGAGCGACTGCCGACACAGAGGTAGCTACAGCCGTGGACTACCGTACTGCGTCTGCTGCTAATATAGACTGGATGATAATGATATAAAAAAATATATATATATATCACTACTGCAGCCGGACAGGTATATATTATATAATGACGGACCTGCTGGACACTGTCAGCTCAGCACTGCAGACTCCTAAAGTAAGCTACTAGTAGTATCAAGAAGATAGAAAAAAAAAAAAAACACCACAGGTAGGTGGTATACAATTATGGATGGACTAGCGACTGCCGACACAGAGGTAGCTACAGCCGTGGACTACCGTACTGCGTCTGCTGCTAATATAGACTGGATGATAATGAGATATAAAATATATATATATCACTACTGCAGCCGGACAGGTATATATTATATAATGACGGACCTGCTGGACACTGTCAGCTCAGCACTGCAGACTCCTAAAGTAAGCTACTAGTATCAAGAAGATAGAAAAAAAAACACACCACAGGTAGGTGGTATACAATTATGGATGGACGAGCGACTGCCGACACAGAGGTAGCTACAGCCGTGGACTACCGTACTGCGTCTGCTGCTAATATAGACTGGATGATAATGATATAAAAAATATATATATATATCACTACTGCAGCCGGACAGGTATATATTATATAATGACGGACCTGCTGGACACTGTCAGCTCAGCACTGCAGACTCCTAAAGTAAGCTACTAGTAGTATCAAGAAGACAGAAAAAAAAAAAAAAACACCACAGGTAGGTGGTATACAATTATGGATGGACTAGCGACTGCCGACACAGAGGTAGCTACAGCCGTGGACTACCGTACTGCGTCTGCTGCTAATATAGACTGGATGATAATGAGATATAAAATATATATATATCACTACTGCAGCCGGACAGGTATATATTATATAATGACGGACCTGCTGGACACTGTCAGCTCAGCACTGCAGACTCCTAAAGTAAGCTACTAGTATCAAGAAGATAGAAAAGAAAAAAAACACCACGGGTAGGTGGTATACAATTATGGATGGACGAGCGACTGCCGACACAGAGTTAGCTACAGCCGTGGACTACCGTACTGCGTCTGCTGCTAATATAGACTGGATGATAATGATATAAAAAATATATATATATATCACTACTGCAGCCGGACAGGTATATATTATATAATGACGGACCTGCTGGACACTGTCAGCTCAGCACTGCAGACTCCTAAAGTAAGCTACTAGTATCAAGAAGATAGAAAAAAAAAAACACCACGGGTAGGTGGTATACAATTATGGATGGACGAGCGACTGCCGACACAGAGGTAGCTACAGCCGTGGACTACCGTACTGCGTCTGCTGCAGTGCTAATATAGACTGGATGATAATGATGTAAAAAATATATATATATCACTACTGCAGCCGGACAGGTATATATTATATAATGACGGACCTGCTGGACACTGTCAGCAGAATGCGTTTATAGAATAAAAACACCACACGACGAGTGTTTAACTTTTTCAGGCAGACAATCACAATATACTGGTGGTCAGTGGTCACTGGTCAGTCACACTGGCACTGGCAGTGGCACTCTGGCAGCAAAAGTGTGCACTGTTAAAATATGTACTCCTGCTATAACTGCTCCCCAGTCTCCCCCACAATTAAGCTGTGTGAGCAGTGAGCACTCAGCACAGTCAGATATACAGTATTACATAGATGATGCAGCACACTGAGGGCACACTGAGGCTGAGCACAGATATGGTATGTGACTGTGTCACACTGTGTATCGTTTTTTTTCAGGCAGAGAACGGATTAATTAAACTGGTGGTCACTGGTCACACTATCAGCAAGTAGTACTCCGTCCTAATATGCTCCCCAAAATTAGTAAATCAAGTGTCTCTACTCTCTACTACTCTCTAGTCTACTCTAAACAGAGAGGACGCCAGCCACGTCCTCTCCCTATCAATCTCAATGCACGTGTGAAAATGGCGGCGACGCGCGGCTCCTTATATAGAATCCGAGTCTCGCGATAGAATACGAGCCTCGCGTGAATCCGACAGCGGGATGATGACGTTCGGGCGCGCTCGGGTTAGCCGAGCAAGGCGGGAAGATCCGAGTCTGCCTCGGACCCGTGTAAAAAGCGTGAAGTTCGGGGGGGTTCGGTTTCCGAGAAACCGAACCCGCTCATCACTAGTAAAAACAAGTCAATGTCACTCCTATCCATGGAATCTAATTCATCAAGTAAGGTGCCTGACCACTTTACTATGGTCCTAGAAATCCACGCACAAGCAATAGTGGGTCTCAGAGCCACTCCCATAGCAGTGTATATCGATTTGAGCGCAGTCTCAATCTTGCGGTCAGCCGGATCCTTAAGGGAGGCTGCGCTAGGGACAGGTAAGACAACCTTTTTTGACAATCTAGATACAGAAGCGTCCATTATAGGTGGGCTTTCCCACTTCTTCCTATCCTCTTCAGGGAAAGGGAAAGAAATGAGTAATCTTTTAGGGATTTGGCATTTTTTCTCTGGGTTCTCCCAGGTTTTTTCCAAATAGGGAGTTCAACTCCTTAGAAGCAGAAAAGGTAAGGGAGGATTTCTTAAATTAAAATTTTTCTCCTCTTCCTGAACAGGTACCTTCTCAGTAATATGCAAAACATCCCTAATGGCTTCAATCTTTAGTTGCACCCCTTTGGCAAGGGCTGCATCCCCCCTTGCATATCCCCATCACCATTCCCTGTATCAGAGTCGGTATCAGTGTCAGCTTGCATTATCTGTGCAAGTGTACGTTTTTGTCAGTATGTAGGTGGGTTGAGGGGCGCAGTAGTTATACATCATAACCTCCATAGATTTTCTCAAAAACTGCATCTCCTTCTCAGTGTAGGACAATTTTGTAGAAATACTGGATATGATCCCCCTTACGGAATCCACCCAGGCAAGTTCGGACCCAGAAGGTTGAGCATTTGTACACTCTTGAGTACATGGTATAGAGTCTTCAGGTGAAGATATACATTCTGCAGTACAGGACCCACAGTCCCTAGACGTGGTAATGTGAGATATATGCACCCTTTCACACAAACACAGGAAATTGTCAGACACAGTTTCCCCCAGAGTACTTTTAGTTATTATGATAACAGCCCAGCGCTGACTAACTAGCCTTAACAGGGTGGCTAGTAGTATTATATCACACTCCCCCCCAATCTATAACCCCCTGGTACCGCAGAGGTGCTGGAGTTATGTGGAGGGACAGCGCTTCCCTGTCAGCGTCTTGTGCAGGGAGAAAATGGAGCCGGTGAGCCGCTGGTCCGCTCTGAGAGGAAGCCCCACCCCCTGCAATGGCGTGCGGCTTCCCTCACTTTGTTATTTATACTGGCCTGAGGTATTATTGTTAACAGAAGGATTAGCCCTAGTTAGCTCTTGACCAGTGTAGGGTTTATCGCGCTGGTTCAGGACGCCCCGCAATAGTGCCTATATACTAGTGATGTGCACCGGAAATTTTTTGGGTTTTGTGTTTTGGTTTTGGGTTCGGTTCCGCGGCCGTGTTTTGGATTCGGACGCGTTTTGGCAAAACCTCACCGAAAATTTTTTGTCGGATTCGGGTGTGTTTTGGATTCGTGTGTTTTTTCAAAAAAACCTAAAAAACAGCTTAAATCATAGAATTTGGGGGTCATTTTGATCCCATAGTATTATTAACCTCAATAACCATAATTTCCACTCATTTCCAGTCTGTTCTGAACACCTCACACCTCACAATATTATTTTTAGTCCTAAAATTTGCACCGAGGTCGCTGGATGGCTAAGCTAAGCGACACAAGTGGCCGACACAAACACCTGGCCCATCTAGGAGTGGCACTGCAGTGTCAGGCAGGATGGCACTTCAAAAAAATTGTCCCCAAACAGCACATGATGCAAAGAAAAAAAGAGGCGCAATGAGGTAGCTGTGTGACTAAGCTAAGCGACCCAAGTGGCCGACACAAACACCTGGCCCATCTAGGAGTGGCACTGCAGTGTCAGACAGGATGGCACTTAAAAAAAATACTCCCCAAACAGCACATGATGCAAAGAAAAAAAGAGGCGCACCAAGGTCGCTGTGTGACTAAGCAAAGTGACGCAAGTGGCCGACACAAACACCTGGCCCATCTAGGAGTGGCACTGCAGTGTCACGCAGGATGGCCCTTCAAAAAAATACTCCCCAAACAGCACATGATGCAAAGAAAATAAGAGGCGCAATGAGGTAGCTGTGTGACTAAGCTAAGCGACCCTAGTGGCCGACACAAACACCTGGCCCATCTAGGAGTGGCACTGCAGTGTCACGCAGGATGGCCCTTCAAAAAAATACTCCCCAAACAGCACATGACGCAAAGAAAAAAAGAGGCGCAATGAGGTAGCTGTGTGACTAAGATAAGCGACCCAAGTGGCCGACACAAACACCTAGCCCATCTAGGAGTGGCACTGCAGTGTCAGACAGGATGGCACTTCAAAAAAATTGTCCCCAAACAGCACATGATGCAAAGAAAAATGAAAGAAAAAAGAGGTACAAGATGGAATTGTCCTTGGGCCCTTCCACCCACCCTTATGTTGTATAAACAGGACATGCACACTTTAACGAACCCATCATTTCAGCGACAGGGTCTGCCACATGACTGTGACTGAAATGACTGGTTGGTTTGGGCCCCCACCAAAAAAGAAGCAATCAATCTCTCCCTGCACAAACTGGCTCTACAGAGGCAAGATGTCCACCTCATCATCATCGTCCGATTCATCACCCCTTTCACTGTGTACATCCCCCTCCTCACAGATTATTAATTCATCCCCACTGAAATCCACCATCTCAGGTCCCCGTGCACTTTCTGGAGGCAATTGCTGCTGGTGAATGTCTCCACGGAGGAATTGATTATAATTCATTTTAATGAACATCATCTTCTCCACATTTTCTGGAAGTAACCTCGTACGCCGATTGCTGACAAGGTGAGCGGCGGCACTAAACACTCTTTCGGAGTACACACTGGAGGGAGAGCAACTTAGGTAGAATAAAGCCAGTTTCTGCAAGGGCCTCCAAATTGCCTCTTTTTCCTGCCAGTATACGTACGGACTGTCTGACGTGCCTACTTGGATGCGGTCACTCATATAATCCTCCACCATTCTTTCAATGGTGAGAGAATCATATGCAGTGACAGTAGACGACATGTCAGTAATCGTTGGCAGGTCCTTCAGTCCGGACCAGATGTCAGCACTCGCTCCAGACTGCCCTGCATCACTGCCCTGCATCACCGCCTTTTTCTCGCACCCCCAGTTGCGGGAGAATGTGAAGGAGGAGCTGTTGACGGGTCACGTTCCGCTTGACTTGAAAATTTTCTCACCAGCAGGTCTTGAACCCCTGCAGACTTGTGTCTGCCGGAAAGAGAGATACAACGTAGGTTTTAAATCTAGGATCGAGCACGGTGGCCAAAATGTAGTGCTCTGATTTCAACAGATTGACCACCCGTGAATCCTGGTTAAGCGAATGAAGGGCTCCATCCACAAGTCCCACATGCCTAGCGGAATCGCTCTGTTTTAGCTCCTCCTTCAATGTCTCCAGCTTCTTCTGCAAAAGCCTGATGAGGGGAATGACCTGACTCAGGCTGGCAGTGTCTGAACTGACTTCACGTGTGGCAAGTTCAAAGGGTTGCAGAACCTTGCACAACGTTGAAATCATTCTCCACTGCGCTTGAGACAGGTGCATTCCACCTCCTTTGCCTATATCGTGGCCAGATGTATAGGCTTGAATGGCCTTTTGCTGCTCCTCCATCCTCTGAAGCATATAGAGGGTTGAATTCCACCTCGTTACCACCTCCTGCTTCAGATGATGGCAGGGCAGGTTCAGGTGTGTTTGGTGGTGCTCCAGTCTTCTGAAGTGGCCCGCAATTCTTCGGGCCACCGACAGCATCTCTTGCACGCCCCTGTCGTTTTTTAAATAATTCTGCACCACCAAATTCAAGGTATGTGCAAAACATGGGACGTGCTGGAATTTGCCCAGATGTAATGCACACACAATATTGCTGGCGTTGTCCGATGTCACAAATCCCCAGGAGAGTCCAATTGGGGTAAGCCATTCTGCGATGATCTTCCTCAGTTGCCGTAAGAGGTTTTCAGCTGTGTGCGTATTCTGGAAAGCGGTGATACAAAGCGTAGCCTGCCTAGGAACGTGCCGCCGCTGCTGTTCTTACAGCGGGAGGCAATACATCTACCCAGTGGGCTGTCACAGTCATATAGTCCTGAGTCTGCCCTGCTCCACTTGTCCACATGTCCGTGGTTAAGTGGACATTGGGTACAACTGCATTTTTTAGGACACTGGTGAGTCTTTTTCTGAGGTCTGTGTACATTTTCGGTATCGCCTGCCTAGAGAAATGGAACCTAGATGGTATTTGGTACCGGGGACACAGTACCTCAATCAAGTCTATAGTTGGCTCTGAAGTAACGATGGATACCGGAACCACGTTTCTCACCGCCCAGGCTGCCAAGGCCTGAGTTATCTGCTTTGCAGCAGGATGACTGCTGTGATATTTCATCTTCCTCGCAAAGGACTGTTGGACAGTCAATTGCTTA